>NC_142651.1:23175555-23834166 GCF_055504915.1 Nelumbo nucifera | reverse complement strand
TGATCATTCAAATATCAACTGACAAGAAGAGAGATTACCTATAGTTTGGTTTTGTTGGTTCATTGCAAAAAGCAGTTTTTGCAAATGCTACCCCCTCCATCAATGCAACTGGAGTTAAATTTATCCTATCAGTAGCATCACCTACCGCCCAAATTGAAGGAACTGATGTTTGGGAGTATTCATCAACCTAAGAAAATTATAAGTTAAAAAGAGGGAATGCCCAAATTATAATCCTAATATCAAGGAATATAAGAAAAAGCATCAAATCAGAACTTACCTCTACTGCTCCACTGTTGGTCATTCTCACCCCAACCATATCCAGTCCTAAGTTCTGGAATGCAATAAGTAACTGGCAACTTTAGACAGGTTTACCCATTATTTGAGTGGAAATCTCACAATTCAATAAAAAATATATATCAGACCTTTGTGTTTGGTCTCCGCCCTGTTGCAAACATGACATGTGAGAAACCATCAACAGTTCCTTTATTGGTCTTCAGAGATAGTGAACCATCTACTGATTTTAGAATTGCCTGGGGTGATTCCTCTGTGTGGAACTCAATTCCTCTTACAGACATCTGTTCTGCAACAAAATCTCTGATCTGCATAAATTAAGAGTACAAGGGGCAAAAGTCTTAGACTTATGTACAACTTGAATTTAGGCAATGCCTGAAAGATGTATTAGGGTTTCATAGCACATTTTTACATTTGAAACTTTTATCTTATCTTTTTTTTGATAATTAACAGAGAAGCAAATATGTATTATATTCATTGTCATAAAAAACACAACCCTTATTATCCAATAAAGACAGCAGAAACAATAAAAAATGCCAAATTTAGCTGGCATACAGAAGTTAGAGATAAAAACTGGGAAATTACAGTTCAATTCCAGGTCCCAGTAACCCCCAAATACACCCTTGCCCACCTACCCCTGCTTTTTCTAGTCTGTCTGCTAAAGCATTGCCAACTGGGAATTCACCTGAGTGAGTAGTTCAGTTTTCTTCCAATTGCTTTGGCTCCCCTAACAAGGGATCTTAAACCACCATGGGGGTTCCTCCATTGATGTCAACCAAGATATAACTACTTGAAAGTTTCATGGTATCATATCTTTCGGTTCTGCTGTGCTATTGGTTTCAGACCTTGGATGACAGGAAACATCTCAGATCTTAGAGATTATGAAACTGAAAGCCCCAGAAAAGCTCAATATCGTTCTTCCTTCATCATCCTTTACCACCCCTCCCACACCAAAATCACCAGGATTACCTAAATTACAACCATAATTAAATTTTAGCTTGCCAGGTTCTGGTAGTGACTAATCAACACCCCTTGGTATTGTCCATTTCAGATATTTAAGTTCATTATTTCATCAATGCATTCTTTAGCAACTAATACTTTATCCATTAGTTAGCATATTGGAATGCATCACGGATTGTAAAATATAGCATGCATGTTTTTAAATTGCATATTATTATTAATTCATTATTAATGAATTTAGATACCATTATACCAACAAATGCTTGAAGGGCCAACATTAACCATCTCCCCATAAACCATATAATCATCAATCCAATAAATATAAATAGACATCCCCATAAGCATTAACCAAATAAAACTAATCTTTCTCTGATTTTCTCACCTCCTCATCAAAGCCTCTTAAAACTTTCTTTTGCCGGATAAACACATGCACCTCACTTTTCAAACCATTGAAAATGCCAGCAAACTCCAAAGCAATGTACCCACCCCCAATTATTGCAATCTTCTCAGGTTTTGAGGGTAAATCAAGGGCCACATCAGAGTCTATAGCATACTCACTTCCAGGAATATCAGGAATGAACGGCCGTCCACCAACTGCTATTAGTATGTGTCTTGCTGAGTATAGTTTCCCATCCACATCTACAGTGTGTGGGTCTACAACCTGCGGAAAGCATTAAGATCTACTCAATGAATAGGATCATCATGACTATGTTTAAAACTTATCTTTTTATGAGAATGTTAGCCAACCTTTCCACGACCTTCAATTAATGCTACACCTGCATTTTTCAGAACATTCTTGTAGATTCCGGTAAGGCGTTGCAACTCAGCATTCTTGTTAGCAACCAAGGTGCTCCAATCATGAGTAGGGTTGGCCTCATATTTCCATCCAAAGTTACAGCTCTCTTCAAAATCATGGGAGCATTTGGATGCAAAAACAAGTAATTTTTTTGGAACACATCCCCGAAGTACACATCTGCATTAGAAAAGAAAAATAGATACTTGTTTCATTTTTCTGAAAAAAAAAGGATGAGTTGCCACACTTACAATAAGATAAAATACATAAACAAAAGGAGATACTATATAACTAATGAATATTTAAGAACCAAAAAGTATTTCCTTAAGTCACTAATGGCACCCAAGAAAATATGTATATGCAATCGATAGAATATCATGAAACAGAGTGGCATATGCACCAAGAGGCTGCTTATGCACACCACAAAGAAAGCATATAGTTCAGGCCTGGGAACAATTTAAGAAGAACTAAACTTAAATGGTAGCTGATTAATTCAGGCAATCCAGGATCAACTGGTTTAGGACATGTATCTACAAATAGCCATGGAACTATTGTTGTGAGTTATTTAAGGCTCATAGGAGAAGGGAATTCCTTCAGGATTGTACTGCTTTCCCTGTTACAAGGACTCAAGATCACTCACTCCTTAGATTAGAACAACTTATAGATTGTAGTCTGAATGTGTGATAATTAGTTGGAAGTGAGATAACATCAAAATCCCATGGCCCTTGAGACATCAACTAAGAGAAGTAAAAGGACCAGCCTTGAGCCTCAAAAGCTCCTTCAAGTGAGTACTGTGCAAGTGTGCATAGTTGTCAAGGCAACACACCTTGGCAATAAGACACCCATGGAGGGTTACCTTGATTAAACACCTAGCTATTTTATACATGGCTCTTGAAATATACTTATATTATTTACTTTTGAGATTATAATAATAAAATAGACATTATTAAACTAAATTTTTCATTTTGTGGGTTTATATACCAGTTTCTTTTCATTATTTTCTTGTTTGTTATCAATATGCATATTGGTGTATGCTGTCTTAAACCCTCAAAGACTTTAAAACTTGAACTGATAAGCAAGGAAAAACTTAAAATTCTGTCCAATCAAAACAGTTTTCTTCTTCTTTCCTAGTACAAAAACAGGGGGTTGGCCCCATATTTCCTGAATATTCTTTTCTTTCTTCTTTTTCTGCTCATGCATATGTTAAATTTATATGTTTTAATATAAAATTTATACTATGTTTTATGAAGATTATAGATAATTTAAAAAAAATCCATTGCCTGTCTTAAACCCTCAAAGACTTTAAAACTTGAACTGATAAGCAAGGAAAACTTAAAATTTTGTCCAATCAAAACATTTTTCTTCTTCTTTCCTAATACAAAAACAGGGGGTTGGCCCCATATTTCCTGAATATTCTTTTCTTTCTTCTTTTTCTGCTCATGCATATGTTAAATTTCTATGTTTTAATATAAAATTTATACCATGTTATATGAAGATTATAGATAATTAAAAAAAAACCCATTGCCTAGGCGAAAAGGCCCCCCCCCCTTGATGCCTAACCACACCTTAGTGCCTTTAAAACTAAGTATTTTTAATTGGTTGTTAATTGTATACACTTTACTTCGAGTTGAATCATCTTTGTCAGTTTGGTATCCTCTGCTCTTGACAACTGCACAGGGGCAGGGGCTCTATCTGACTTACTCTTACTTTCCCCATTATTAATAAAATTGTATTGTTGTGTATTCTTGTGTTACTTATTGAAAAAAAAAAGGAAAGAAAAATAAGGTTGGGGATTTCTTTGAAACTTCCTAGCTAATTGACAGAAGATCCTTTCATGTTAGCCAATAGCCAATAGGTAATATGAAATCCCACAGACACAAACTGATAAACATACATATAGCAGAGTGGCAAATAGATGATATTCGAAAAAGAATTCCTGGTATACAAAGATCAAAAGCATCTCCTCCTTTGAAGAGCATATTGTCCTGGGTTAAGCTGGTATTAATTCAATTTGTCTTGCATATTTTCCTATAACAACTTGCATTTAAACTATTTATCAGCATGATGCTAATCTTCTTCAAACATCAGTATAGAAACTAGAATAATATCTGCTAACAGTTATTACTTTTACTTCATTGCTGTTCTATCAGAATAAAACATGCAGCCATCCCCTGGATGAAGTTCCACCTTGATCAAACACTACTTTCAACATAAGATGATTAGCTAGTAAGAACAATATACACTGTAGTTTAGGCTCAGTTTGGAAATAGTACAAATACAAATATGTACAGTACAAATACATAGAAAATAATACAAAATACAAGACTTTGCACTCTACATATTTGTATTTGTACTGCTTCCAAACTGAGCCTTAGTAATTTAATACTGACTATTCAGCACTAAATTATTGGAAAGAGAGCCTGATCAGTGTAATGGATTCTTCACCTATCACAACCAAACTTCTCAGTTTTGACGTCTACTTCTCTAACTAAAATTTTTGGAATTCCCATCTGATCCACACGGGATACTACGATTCTAATGATATTACCTCCGAGGGTAAACATAAATTTCTAAAGCCTGGAAAAAAAGAAAAGAGGAATCATTTCCCCTTCTAACCCACCATAAACGCTACCTCCCCAAGAGAAATAAATAAACAAATAAGAGATGAAATTCGTCCACCTTATCTAAAACTAAAGCATCCATGCAACTAGAAACCACATAGCTCAACAACAATAAAACAAAACCCAAAACCAGATTAAAGCAGTGGCAACTCAAAATCCCAAAAATGAAAAGGAGTAAACAAATCCATGCAACTTACGTTCCGCCGACACCACCAGCTTTATCGGAAGAAATAGTAGCAAACGGAAGCTCGCAGATCGCAACAGAAGCACCATAACTTGCAGAGAAACGCGACGCCCGCACACCACCGCTCCCGGCACCAATCGTAAAAAGGTCGAAATCGTAGTGTCGAGGCTCCGCGCCGTTTTCAGACTCCGCCCGAACTGTAAACCGCCGGCACGCAATGAAAAAACGACGGCTATCAGAGACAGACGTTAAGGTTCTGAACTGGAAGCACGTCGAGGAATTGGTCGACAGAGATCTCGGTGCGAGAGAAGGTGGTGCCTTCCTGCACAGATGATGAAGGCTCGAAGAACAAAAGGTAACCTTTGGTGCGGTGGCCATTGTCTATCCGACTCCCAGTATCGCAACACAATAAATTCCTCCCTTCCCTGTTATAGATTTTGGATGGATATCTTATTTTTAATTCCATAAATGACCCTGCATGTAGTTCCTAATCTGTTGGTGCAGTGCAACAACTCGGGCCGGATCTTAACGCAATGAGAAAGAATCTAGAAATCAAACCCGGATAAGACTGATGGAGGATGAAATTTGTGACTTGTGAGGCGAAGCAGGTCCAGAGTCGGAGCTAAACCGGGTTGTTCAATTTAATTGGGTTTTTAAGTACGTGGATCGGGTCTATATGTGCTTTGACGAATCGAGCGCATGGTCAGATGGATTTGGCCGTGTCATCCTTTTTAAGTGGTCATAAATAAAGGTGGGAGATATAGAGGAGGATATTCGTGGCTTATCTAGAAATCCTTTTGCCCCCCTTTCATTATCGTTGGTTCCTTGCCTCCTTGGCCATGTAGGGGCCTGGATCTTCTTCTGACAATGTTTGGGTGGGCCTCATGCGGCCCACATTTTCTAGTTTTGGATGATGGTTTTGGGGCCCGCACTAAATAGGTCTTTTATCAGTTTATGGACATTAAGGTGGGCATTTTGGAAGTTGTGGATGAGATCTTATTTTAGTTTCCATGCAATTTTTGTCATAAAGCATGAGGGTATAAATAGACCACCCGATTTCAAGAATTAAGGGTACGTTTGGTTTGCAGGAATTGGGGTTTGGAATGTTCACTTTCATTCCAACCATTTGGTTGGGTAGAATAAAAAATCCATTCTCATTCTTGGTGAAATGGTATTCTCATATCTGAGGGAATAGTCATTACCTTCCCCTCCTTCCGAAATGAGAATTCATTTTAACTGATTTTGATTCCAATTCCTATATGAAACCAAACTTACCCTAATGCATTAATGAAAAATAATAATTGTACTCTTTTAAATATATTAACTTAGTGATTGTAGTTAAATATAAAAATTTGGACAACTTACATTAGTAGTAATCTTAAATTTGTTTTCAAAAAAAAAGTACTAATCTTAAATGATTTTATGCATTTTTTAGGCTAAATAATTGGGTGTAGCCCATTCCCTTGCCCCATTGCCCATAATCCATGCAACCTTGGTGACACCCATAATCCCTGGAACCTTGGCGATAATGGGATTTGATCCCAAGCTTCTACTTCAACTAGCTAAATGCTTAACCAATTCACCCAATGAGTACCATCATATGCTATGATATGATATCTTAAGATACTTTTATTTAATTTTTATGACCTACATGAAAATCAAAGCATATATCAATGGTATATGATGCTATATAGCATTACTATATTATTATAGATATAGTATCAGAAGAACAATTTGACTTTATGCAAGGGAAATCAATCATGGAAGCTATTTTTATGATGGAAAATAAATGGGTTCAAAGTAGGTATATGAACCTAATTAAGGATATGTATGAGAAGGAAACAACCAATTTTAGAACACCATTAAGAGGGACTTCAGATTTTATAGTTACTATGGGTCTTCATCAAAGTTTAGCACTTAGCTTTTTATCTAGTTGCACTGATCATAGATGAATTGACCAAACATATTCTAGAGGAAATTCATGGTGCATGCTATTTGTGGATGTCATTGTTTTAATTGATGGAATTAATGAATGATTAAATGCAAAATTAAGCTTATGGACAAATGTCTTACAAATAACAGGTCCTAAAATAAGACTAAAACAAAGTATATGACATGTAATTTAGTAATAATATGAGTATAGACGAAAATACACTTAGGATTGGAGATTGGGAGATAATTCAATTTATCCATTTTCTGATACCTTGATTCAAATAAGATGTTGAGGAGGATGTCACCTAAAGAATTAGAGCATGATGGATAAAATGAAGGTATGCATTTGGACTTTTAAGTGATAAGCAAATACTACTTAGATTAAAAGGAAAATTCTATAAAAACAACTGCAAGGCCAACTATGTTGCATGGAGATGCTAAGATTGATGAATTAAAAAAAAATGGAAATGAATGAAATCAATCCATAGGAACCTAGAAGTAACTCCAATAGGTGATAAAATGAGAGAGAGTAAACTAAGATGGTTTGGTCACATGCATAGAATACCACCAACTCTGCCATTTTGAATAAGTGATTTGTTACACATTGAAGGAGCTAGAAAAGCTTGGGAAAGACAAAAAATGACACATGTATAAGTAGTAATAAATGATTTAAGCACTAATAATTTAATAGTTGGCATGACTTTAAATATAACAGATTGATGAAACACGATTCATGTAGCCAACCCCATATTGTTGGGATAAGGTATTGATGAATCATGATGGTGATGGTGATGATGACGGCGACGACAATGATAATAATGATATAAATGCACTCAATAGGGCTACAATTGGGTCAGATTCAGATTGCGTTCATCAACATCTGAGTTTAATTGGATTTGAAATCTTGGATTAGATATGAAACCTGTTGTACTTGGATTGGATTCAGATTTAATTCGACTCCACTTCATATTCTTGAAATAAAAAGGAATAAAAATATAAAAAAAAACTAATTGCTTTTTAACTTAAATTTATATTTATATATAGTATAACATATAAAAGTGTATATTTTTATATTTATAATTGTATATAAATGGACTTGGATTTTGATTGGATCACATAAGATTAAATTTACATCCGAACTGATTATTAATCATATGCAAATTGTAAAATCTGATTCAATTCAATTATGTAGATTAATCATTTGAATCCAAGATAATTGGATTGGATGTTGAATTGAGTTCAGACTTTAGAACCCATTGATAGCCGTAATGCTCAAATTGCAATCTTACTAATTGATTAATGCAATTTTTTCTCTTCTTTGGATCATTGATCCTCGTGGAATCCATTAATTCAAACCTTCCTATTGCAATGTTTAGATGGTCTTCTATTACTCCGATAGTGCATAGCATGGTGGAGATTGTGGAGAAATCCTCTACGGTGGGTGGGAAGCCTACTGCATTGTTCTTAGAATAAGAGATTTAAAAGTCCTTTCCAGCCGCTACATTTTGTTCAAATAAAGAAGTGCGATCATGCTCCCCATCAAAGACTTCTTAACCAAAACTTTTCAACTATAAAGGAGTATTGTTATTACTTCTTTGAATCCATGTAATATCATCATCATCATCATCATCCATGCCTTATCCCAATTATATGGAGTTAGCTACATGAATCTTGTTTTGTGTGATTATTATTTTAGATTGTGTTGAATGCAATAGTATGTACGCCTTGTTAAATATGAAAGTACACTTGTGAAATGTGAACAAATAAAAATTAAGCTAATTTTAACTTGATTAGTTGGGATTTAGAGTTAACGTGCAACCAATATTAGTGAATGAACCTGGTTGAACTCTTTCTCTAATTAATTGTAAACTTGTATGATGAAATTGTCATCCATTTGTTTAATAGCTTAAGTGGTAGCAAAAGGCCTTAAAAATTGACACTACTACAATGAAGTTAATATGTACTGTGTTTATAAGAGCTTGTGTTGAGGTGGATTTATTAAAAGAGAATCCAAAAAGACTTAGGATTGGAATGGCAGAGATAAATTTTGGCAAAGAACCATTCTTGAAAAGCTACTGAGTTATTGTTATTACTACAACAAGATAGTGCATGAGGAGGATGAATGCGGCATTAAAAAAAGAAAGAGAGATTCTTTTCATTATACATTATGATATTTTTCTCATTAAGTTTTATATTTAAGGTTTCTTTTTTCTTATATATAAGCACACACTATTAATTAGATTTATATCAAGCACTTACAATAAAAGAAAATCCATGTTTAAAAAATATGATAACTAAGAATTATTTTTATATACAAAAACATAAAAAAATGTAAAAAAATGGATAGAAATTTTGCTATTATGTATGACAAAAATTAGGGGGGGGGGGTGAGCACATAGGCTCGGCTGGACTGCTTTTAGCATGTATGATTCACCTATGATAAGGGGCATAGCCTAGGCTTACCCGTATCCTACGTTAGAAATGATCACCCTTATTGCATATACCTAAAATATATGCCATTAACACTTACCATACAATGCATTTATAGAATTTGTATACTGCCACACATCACTCCCTTACATCACTTTTTGATATCACATGTGAAAGGATGGCTCATGATACTAATAATATTATGTGTGGCATAATATATGATATATGGATTCAATTATAATGTAAAAAAAAACATGATAGTGAAAAAATTCATAACCAATTAATTGACATCATAAAAGTGGTAACTAATAAGTGGGTTTATTGGTCAAATCCTTTTTTGATATCATATATTTTCTAGCATCATCTATCTATCTATCTATCTATATAATATGTGACATAGTAGAATTATTTGTACACACAAAAATACAAAAAAAAGTTATAGAAAAAAATTAAACACATCTATAATTCTATATTTACACCACTATTAAAAATATGAATAAGATTGTGGAACTTTCTTTTGACTAAAATACTCATTTTTGAATTTAGTCCCTATTTAATTATGATGTTTAAATTGTAAATTGAACTATTACTTTTCACCCCATTCAATTCCCTCTATTTAAATCTTACATTTTTTTTTGATAAATGAACAGGAAAAAAAAAAAAGATACACTAAAAAGATTAAGTACCTATTTGGCAAGTCTTTTTCAAAAGATCTATTGCAAGATCTGATGGTTAAAAGGCCAGATGAGCTTTTGCAAGTAGATCTTAGAAGACCAAAGACTGTTTGGTTGGAACATTTTTAATAGATCTTCGAAAAGACCATAAAAGCTGGAAGATCGTTTGGTAACTCCATGAAAATATGTGTTATGTATATATGAATGTCTCATGTGTGAGCTAACAAATCATTCATTTAACACATGTGGGACCCACATACAGGTCAACATGCATTTCATAGTTGTGGGCCCCTCGTGCACTTACCATAAATGGGCCCAACATTAAGTCTGCATATGCATATCCATCACTATGGGGTCCACAAATATTTTTCAAAGTGGGCCCCACATACATTTCGACATATATATAATACGTAATGTGGACCCCATAAACATTTCAGCATATAAATAGTACATAATGTGGGCCCCACATACATTTCAACATATGCATAATGCATTAATGTGGGCCCCACATGTAATTCCAGCTATGTATACCCTTCATTATGGAGTTCATAAATATTTTTTTAATGTGGGCCCCACATACATTTCAACATATGCACAAGGCATTAATGTGGGCCCCACATGTAAGTCCACCTATTCATGTCATTCATTTTGAAGCCTATAAATATTTTTCAAGGTGGGTCCCATGTACATCTGACATATGCATAATGCATTAATGTGGGCCCCATATGCAATTTATATCCTTCATTATGAAGTCCATAAATTTCTTTTCAATGCGGGCCCCACATGCACTTCAACATATTCATAATACATAATGTGGGCCCCATATGTATATACCATTGGTGGGACCCACTTACACATTCAAATCTTTTGTACATGTCAATAGCATAATAACCTTAATTTTAATAATACAACTTTAGTATTATATAACTACAAAGCATATCCAAAATGAAAAAGCCATACACCAGTTCATGATAGGGGCATACTAACCACACTTCTAGTGGTATCTATCCTACTTCCAAACTAACAAAATGATAATCAAAATTAGCAAAAAAAATGATCAAACACATTATAGCACAACAACAAGTACAAGTCCCAATTGCAACAACTTGCTTTTTCTTATAATCTGCATGTTCATGAGCAATATTATGTTGTTTAATGATGTGGACTTCTGATTCTTCCGGGGTGTAGTTATCTGCCCACATGAAGTCATATTCATATGGATGAAAGAAAAAATGTCAATAATTTTCAATCCATGTCAAAAACAAATGTCGATCAATATGGTTTTTTGGGTATTGGACTTATACCTCATCGGTTCGACATTTATAAAACTATATTCGGTAATTTTTCTTGGTTTTTGCCATCCACAATTTCATATGTCCACGCCCACATGGACACATCGGTCTCTCCTTCGATTTGTTGCCATGACTAAATAACAAAACAATTGAATATCATATCACAATAAAATTGTTTGTAACCTAACAAATGATTTGTGAAATTTCCAACAAGCACATGATCACTAGTCGAGAACATAACAATGTCATAATTAAAAACACATAAGCATTAATTGTCCAATAATTCATTGAAATCCCCAACTAATTTGATTGCCTCTTATGTATACTTCTTGGGCGGGTGTGATTGACACATAAGTTGTAATAATCAGCCATTTGAACATAATTTCATCACGAACTTGTTCCATCCGTCTAGATGCCTGGGATCATACATCAATAGTTGTTGGTGTTGTACCATGAAACATTCCTCCCTCTCCTTCAACGGAAACACCATCTTGAAGGAAACCATTTCAAAACACATCTTGGATTTCTCGATAATCGAATGAAATTATTTAATACACAAGAAGCAAATACAATTCTAATTTGCTTATGAAGTGGGTATGGAAGCATCAAGTTTAGTATTGAGAATCTTGCCTTAAAAACACCAAAGCAACATTCTATGACATTCATCAATGAAGAATGAATATAATTAAAGTACTCTTCGGCATTCTTGGGTCGACCGCCTCTTCCTTGAAAGTCTCTTAAATGGTATCTTTCTGATCAATATGGAGACAGAAATCCAGGCATATTTGTATAACCTGAGTCAACTACATAATATTTTCCTATATGATAGCACAAATATATTAGTGTATTGAATAAAAAACTCCAGTGAGTTATTTGATAGTTTTGCTAACCTTATGGTGGTAGCAGGAACATATTGTTGGGGTTTTGAACTGTCTCCAAGAAAACTCTTGAATCATGTGCAGCACCCTCCCATCCTGCCTCAACAAAAGTGAAGAGCATGTCAAACGAACATGCACACATCACATTCTGGGTGGTCATTGATTTTCTTCCCCTAAATGGAACTTGATCACCAGATGGAACACAAGCATGAACATGGGTTCCATCTATTGCACCTACACAATTCTACAGATGACGGTAATGGATTTTTTAATAAAGAATAAATAATTAAAAAAATTTATCTCACATATAGTATGAGATACCTCGAACCATGGATAATATTTTGGATTGTTGAGTATCTCAGGCGGTACAGTAGTTAGATCACCGGGTCGTACAATTTCCTTGCCAAATTCAAAAATTGCCTTCAATGCAGAATTAAAGTGTCGTGAAATGGTTTACCCAGAGTGTTGAAAGTGGTCTGCAGTATCTCTATTTGGTTTGTCGTGTCTTATGATTTTTAAAAGAATTCCAACCTGTTCATCAGCTGATACATATCTACTATCTTTCACTAACCCTTGTTGTCTCAATGCACCTATTAGGCTAACAAATGCTTCTGCGGTCATTCTAAACATTTCCAAACACCTATTACCTTCATTGCATATGACATTTTTCAATCACTCTGACCTGGTCAAAATGTCATTGTGGTAAGGTGTCTTTGAGAGATACATTTCTTCCTTCTCAAGTTCCTTCGCAATGAGGACATTTGTCATCATTTGCTGCTCTTCATCATCTACAATAGTAGCCAAAATTGCTTACAACACTACCCACTTGGTCGGACTATCAACCATTGTAAATCTGATACAACATTTACATATAAACATAAGGTTTTATGTTTGATTAATTGCAAACCTGCACGTCATAAATTAAGGACCAAATGTGATACCCTATCCATCAAACCATCCAAACAATAATTAATAAGCAATCCACAAAACTATATAATACCATATGAATTGTATCTACTGAAACCATTGTTCAATCCTACACATATAAAGTAGTTTAAGAAGTCATAACAATTCTAAACAATTGTTCACCTAAAACATTAAAAAAAAAGGTTTGTGGATGAGAACATAACATTCAAGAGTTTAACGATTAAGGACACTGAACACCCAATTCTTCCTAAGATTAACAAACATGTTCATGAACCACTCTCTTGCATCCGGCTTCTCAAACACTTCATAAAGTTTTAGGTAGTCATTATGATCCAGCCCTTCAATATAATTCAACTCTACTAAAACATTGTTCATAGAGACATGATTCTTCGATTTCTTATTCATTCCATTAATTTCTTCCACCAACTTCTCAAATCTCTTATCTACTGATACATTTTCTTCAGAAATTGCATCAGAAAATTCAAATGGCCTCTTCCTACGAGCATTTTGTTTGGTGGTTGTAGTAGAAATTTGATCACCATCAATATTGGCCGAATCAGCAATGCCAGGTGATGGTTGTTGAATTTCTTCAAGGTGTGGATCATTGGAGAATGCCCGTCCTCTCGAGGTGGAGATTCTATTCCACGTGCTAGAGATGTAGAGAACCTTCCTGTAGGTGTGGTACCCCCAAATATAATTTCAAGGTTGTTATACTCTGGACAACCCATACTACGAAACCTTTTTGCCTTAGGGTTAGCCTAAAAAGATAAGGGGACACCAATCAATATATACATTTACATACATATAAAGTCCCAAATAAAGATGACCTCTAAATAAATTCAAAGTTTAGAAAATACCAATAAATAATTCTCCCATGTCTCTGGGGAGGCTACAACCATCTGCTTCTCCTCGTCCCAGCCAAATCACGTTTGTCCAAACCTCAATTTCTTAAACTCCTTATACCTACTTTTTAGATCTCGTATTTTGTTATTGAAGGATTTAGCATTGAACTTCAACCCAACTTGTGCAAAAAAACTTTGTCGAACATCCTTCCAACCATTTGGTTTCAGACACCCAGAAACCATTCCCCCACTCTGTACTTGAAGTACTAGTAAATCTATGAAAATATTTTCTTGCGCAAGAGTCCATTTTGCATTAATAATGGGTGCATCGTCAAATGTTATGGTATTGACTACACTATTTGCCATCTATATAATAATCAGATCATTATTTACTATCGAAGTGCTAGAATCATCTTAAATTTTGTGTTGAATAAGCAAATAACACAAGTATGGAATTACTTGCAGTGATAGGTGTTACTTGTGGTAGATGAACCCAAAAAATATGCAAATGGCTGTAATATAAAGCTGTACAAAAAATGAAAACAAAGTTTGTTAGTTTCAGCAAACTTGCTGGTACAACCCCCAAGCAACCAAGTTCACCACCTTAGAAAAATACATTAAAAAAATAGAAGCTATATGTAAACAGGTCTTTTTACATCAAATCTACAACATGAAGTTTATGATGAAACAAAACAATTTAATAGTGGAGAAGTATATGATATATGTAAACAGGTGGAGAAGCATATGATACATGTAAGCAGGTCCTTCACAACTCTATGTGGATTGCATTGTTGATCAAAACTATTCATTGGAACACTCCCTTAATTAGCTTCAGGTTTTATTTTTTTTTCTACAATGCAAATAAATAAAATAAAGCAAAAACTGAAAAAATAAATAAATAATAATTTACACTGAAATCATCATTGGTGTCTACTATGTCAAGCCTCATTAAAAACTATTCTTAATGAAATTTATTGATAATACATAATATCCAAATTAATTCTGATGGATAATATTTCATTCAAATTCATATACTATTGCTAACATGAATTCAAATCTACATATATTTGATCTGGATCCAACCCATTTATAGCCTTGAATAACAATGAAAGCTCTAGAGAGATGTGCAACTCGGTCTAGTTTGAGTTTGAGGTCAATTTGATTAAGTAGCATGCTTTTTAGGCCATAATTGAATTAGATTGGATGAGTGTGTACTTCTAGAGGGTCAGTGTATGCATGCTTTTTACAAATACTTATGTCTCACATGTTCAAATACCAATCTTTATAGCTTGGAACCAACTAGCAATATAAATGATTCTGATGGAGCAAAATCTGTTTCACCCAATCTTTATAGATTGGAACCAAGTAGCCAAAATTTGTTTCACCCAATCTTTATAGATTGGAACCAACCAAATCAATAAATAGAAATGATTCTGATGCACCCAGATCAATAAACTAAGCTTCCATATTGTGCCTTTGCATAAAAAATTATTGATTGCTTTACTCAGACGTTAGAGTTCAAGTATGGATTCCGAAGCATCATAGCCCAAAGAAATTAAAGAAAAAAGAAGAAAAATCAGTATACATCTGGCAAAACTTGTTGGGGATACAGTAAGTGAGCAAGGAATCCATATTGCGGATAGCATATAAGCACATTAGGAAACAGTTAGGTGATAACTATTATTCACTCCATTACATAGGTCAAAGATATTTCATAATCCCCATTGAATGTGACATGATGCATGAAATCTAGGGCTTATGAACAATGACAACTCTCCACCCAAAATGAATTATTGGCTAGGCAAGGCAGTCCAACTTCCAATCACAACCGGTAGTTAGTCAGCAAGATTAAATCACATTAATTCAATTATAGTGGAACTATGTTTCTTTTTGTTGCTTTGGACTAATGTGTGGTAGGTCATAGATATATAGATGCATTGGATATTTTTTTTTATCTATTTATAATCTAAATTCAAAATGATTGTACTCTGAGACAAATGTACAGAGAATCAAAGGCAAAAACTCAATATGATCCTACACAGCTAAAGCTTTGCATAGTAGCATTGTAATCTATAAGTGTTAAAAAACTGATAACGAGTGTAAACTCCAAAACAGAGAGGTGAGAGGTGGGTCTTGTCACCGACTCTAATCACACAAATCACAAACATCGATCTCAGACCACCCTAATATTATTTATAGGAGGATGTCATGGCCTACACATGGATATATAATGTCTAGAGCAGATATTTAGGATGAGGATGGTGTGACGTCCATGGGAGCTACATTAAGGGGGTTGGGACGTTCCACTGAGAGTTAATGGTAAGACAGGACAGAGAAGAAGAGGCCGAGCTAGCAATTAACTCTCAATAAAGAGTAAAAGGTTTAGAAGGAAGGTGTCCCATTGTGTCTCATTCGCTTAGATCAAGTCGTACTAAGGAGGACACGTCATAGAACAACGGTCAGAAGTGGCAAAACAATATCGACTTTCTTCACTGGAAAAGCTTATACTTTTCAAAGAGAGTGCTAATAAGGAAGGGACTTACACAGGTAGACACTAGACAACAATGAGAATGATCAAAATTTGTTAAAAATCAGGGAGCCGCAGTGAAAACCAGAGAGAAACAGTTTTGGTGAAAATTAGGGAGGATAGTAGGGAAATGGTTTTGGTAGGACTCAAAGTCGTAGGTTGGCTTAAGGGGTTCCAGATGAAGAAGGGTTTATACTATAACAACAACATTAGGAGACGAAGAAGAAATTCCAAACAAAGAAGGGAAATGGGGTTGTACCTATCTTGTTAGCAAGTTTTCAAACCTCCGATTGTTGCAAGTTACCCTGATGGTATACCTACAAAAAGGAGAGAAAGATTAGACCACATGAAGAAGAAAAAGAGCAAAAAGACACTTAAAGAAGAAGAAGAGAATATTACGTAGGTCGACAATGGCGGAGCTGAGAGCTAGGGCTCGAAACATCTAAGAGTCTTTATCGAAGGATTGGTATTTTTTCACAAGCATGTGCGTTGTGGCACGCGTTCGAAGAAGACAGAAGATTGCGGAAGTGAAGCTTCCCGAAAAAGCCCAAATTCGGGCTTTTGGCGTCTTTTTACAAATAGATCTATCATTTATCAAATGGGAAGAGCGTGAAAATCGAGCTTTTGGGCTTCTAAACAGCCGAAAGCTTGCACGAACAGACTTGCCAAACGTGGCTTAAATCTTACAAAAAAAAGAATCTAGTCAAGCAAGTATGCCTAGATATGACATTTGAAACTTCACAACTCGATCCGATTATCACGTATTTGGATGAGGTGTTCATGTAATCAGATTTAGGTTTTCAATCCGCATCCGGTTAATAATAAAAACCAAAAAATAAATAAAAATAAAAACAAAAAATAAAAATACATAATATTTATTAAAAAATCGGATACATTATTACTATCTTTATCATCATCTAGAATTACCACATGCTCATTTACTAGTTTGTGTGTGTGCCATTTGGCAAGTTTTTTTTTTGAAAGATCTTTTGGAAGATTTGACAACCAAAAGATGTAATGAGTTTTTACATAAAGATTTTGGCAGCCCACATAACGCTTGGTTGGAGGTGCGTCTTTCCACATGAAGACAAGGCTTGAAAAAGCGAAAAAAGACAAAAAAACTCCATTTATATCTTTTCGAAACGAGTTCAAATTGAACTTCTTGCATCTTTTTGGCTACAATCTTTTGACGAAAAGATCTTCCCTCAACCAAATAGAGAAAGACTAAAAAATGTGAACTGTCGTGCTTCTAAAAAGCCAACAACCTTCGTGAAAAGACACGTCAAATAGGCCCTGAGTCAATGGCTCAACTATACTGCTAACAGTTTTAGTATAGCGAGTTAGAAATTGATCAAAACCGAGACTGTAACCGGATCAACACTAGCGGCCTACTTGGATGGAATCCCAATTTCCAAATGAAACACCTTGGAATAGGGCTGCAAGTCGGGCCGGGTTAGGTTAGGTTGAGGCCAACCTAGCCCAACCCTAACCTAACCCAACCCGACCAACCCAATCCTAACCCTAACCCTAACCCTAACTAAATTCCTTCAACCCTAACCCAACCCTAAGTCAATTTCGAGTTGGGCCCAACCCAACCTTCTTCCCATCCCTTAAAATCTCATAGAATTTCTCAATTTTAGATCTTAACTCAACTTTCACTACATATATTAATCCTATGTTTCATTATTATTTGTTTGTTCTTTTGGTACAAAATTTTGAAAAACAAGTGTTAGAAATGACCATAGTTTATTATGAGTTATGATTTACGATAGATCTTTTATGGGTGACAAACAATAGAGAGGAGATGAAGAATAAAATAAAAAAAAACATAAAATAATGTTATTAAGGTTTTAGTCTTTCTGATTAGGATTAAGTGAAGTAATTATCTTAAAAGAAATACATGATACTATGTCGTGGGGGCTATACAAATATTATGTATCTAAACAAATAAATTTATGGTATATATTACATATGACATATACTATAGAGTGGGGCTTAGATTTGATTGAATTATCTAAAAGGTCAACCATAACGCAACCCGAAGTAAAACTGGGTTCATGAATTTCAACCCTAACCCTAACCCTAACCCGAGGATCAACCCTACCCAATCCAACTTTTTCGAACCCAAGTGCAGCATTACCTTGAATGGTTGCACCGTACTCAGTACGGGGTGGTCATCAACGAAAAAAAAAAGTCTGTAGCGTGAGGCCAGTGCCATATGTTTTATGCATCCTATGGGTCCACCAAGAGACCAAAAGTTGCAATAACGCAGCAGTGGCTCCACATTTCAAATCAAATGGCCATTCGGCTATCTATTCGCCAACGGGTACTTCGCGCCATGTCCTTGAGTGAAGACAGAAGGCCTTGATTCTCGGACGGACGCATAATACCCTCATGAGTTTTATAATGCCCATTATGTTGGGTCGTTCCCAAGCAACGGTGGATCATGAATTCATGATTCCCTTTCATGCTTTCTCACCCTAGTACCCGTGCGTAATGCTTGGATCTTAAATGGGCCACTGCACAACGACTACCAAAGCCCAAGAATTCAAGAATTTAGGTTAGGTGTGTGTAACGCGCACTCCTGCGTCTTTTAGAATACAGTCTCATGAAGTATTCAAAGGATCAACTAAAACCAAAGCATGCCCGAACGTTAAAGCCGCTCTCTCTCTCTCTCTCTCATGTATATATTTCCCGGCGATTTTAGAAACAAAAAGAAATATTCATTCCTTTTCCTTCTTCTCGTCTCTGAAAACCCTCTCGAGTCGAACTGGAGGGATTTTCTCTTCATATCTCTCGCAAGTTTTTGGCGGAAGATCTCTGAAATCAATCGGTCGACAATAATTGGAGGAACGAAAGAGACAAGAGCTTCGGTCTCAGCTCCCCCCCGCGCGACTCGTCCCACCTAACCAATGGTGACTTCGAGAGTTTCAGAAGGAGAGAGGTCGCAGGAGTTCACGTTCATGGCTCGTGAAAACTCCAGGCCCTTGCACAATTTCTCGTTGCCTTACTTGAAATGGGGGAAACAAAGGCGTCTTAGATGTGTCAGAGTGATTCCAGATGGAGAAACCCCTTCTCTCGGTCGCAGATCCCCGGCTTCTGACGTCGAAGTGGAACGTTTTGTCGACGAAAAGAAGCAACGCGAATCACTGAAGCGCGGATACTCCAAAGGCTCCGGGAGCTTTATGAAATGGCAGTTGCCGCCGATTGGAGTTTCTGGAGGGATGTCTAAGATGGAGAGGGGTGGAGAAGACAGAATTGAAGCACTCAGGATAAACATCGATTTTCATCTCCTTGAGGTTGCACATAAGAAGGATTTGACGGCTAAGGATGATGCAGAAGAAGATGAACCATCGTCGTCGGCGGCGGCGGCTAGGCCGTGGAATCTTAGAACACGAAGAGATGCTTGTAAGGCTCCAAATGAAACTGGAGGTGTCTTGAAAAATGAAGAGAAGCAACAGAATTCTTCTCCCACGCGAGCTGAGAATTCAACGATGAAATCGCTTCGGTCGAGAGGTTTAGCTTCTACCCAGTGTGTGGAGAAGAAGGAGCGCGAAAAGTTCTCGATCTCCCTTTCTAGGGAAGAGATAGAGGAGGACTTTGTAGGAATAACTGGGACAAGACCGCATCGAAGGCCAAAGAAGAGGGCTAGGAACATTCAAAAGCTACTTGATGTAATAAATTTGCCTTCTTTTCTTCTTTCATGGATTTTGTCTTTGCTTCAAATGCTTCTATTTCTCTATTCTCATGTTTCATGTACGAAAAGAATATCAAATCTTTGTGCTTTTTATATTTCATATAAAATGAGTTCTAACGCCCAGTTGGTAAACTTTGCAGGCAACTTTGCCTGGTTTATGGTTGACGGAAATAACGCCTGATACGTACAAGGTTCCTGATTTTCCCGAACCCGGAAAGGTAAATAGTATGCATCTCTGTTCATTTTGCTCGTTTTTTCTTCTTTTTCTTTTAGGGTCTTCGGAGATTCGTTTATTTTATTTCTTTTCTTCCCCCTTCATTGAGAATTTCTTTTTTTTTTTTATCTCCCCACTTTCCCTTTATTTTTGATGAAGGTTTCACGTTATTCAATTCTTCTGCATGCTAAGCTAATACTGTTAATCTTGATTTCTGCAGATGTAGAGATTAACGCCAGGATAGTTTTGAGAAGTTACAAGGTTTCGGTTCGCTGACTCTGGTGCATTTTGACCTCATCCATCTGTACATTGGAATTTGACAAGAAGATGTTTAATTTCCTGGTGATCTGTTGTGCAAACCCACTTATTTTTAGATGCTAATTTCATTTATTGTCTTCATTTATTCCTTTTTTCTTCTAATTATGAGAATGCTTGGCATAAATGTGGCTCCTACAAGAGACAAGAAAAGAATATTCTTGGCTTTGAGCTTTATCCTCTGAATGCACTGTAATGTTCATGCATGTAATATGTCCATCCTATTATTTTTTCTTACTATAAGGAATAGAAAAGCAAGAGTAAATGAATTTGCCTTCAAACTTTCAGAGGCATCCTATTGTCATACAATTTTAGATTTTTCTCGGTTCTTTATGTTCTCCTGCATTTACATGAGAGTTGATTTGCTTATTTAGGAATCACTGTTCTCGCAGCTGTAGACCCAAGATTTGACCACAATGCAATTGGAGCATATAATTGTTCCTTTTAATTGACCGAGGTTTATTTTTTTTTTTAATTTTATTTTTGAAGAAAAGTTGAAATAATAAGGTAGAAATGGTCCCCGTTGCTGTTTGTGGGCTTTCTTTCATTAAACCTGGTGAGTCGGTGACCATATCTTCATAGAAAACAAATAGTTGATCCACGCCAAAATCCTACTCTCAGTTGGGGCAACTTGAGCCTCTCTGACTGTTGAACCCACACCTACTGTAGTTTGCAAGTGATCAGTTTGACAATTCTATCCAAAGCCGTGAGCTTCAGTGTGATTTAGACTTCTATGGAGGTTTGATGCATGACATTGTCATGGGTAATTGATAATTACTGATTTTCTTTACAGTCACCTGCTCTGCACCTCCTCTTCAATTTTTATTAATTAGACACAAATGCATACACATCATGACAAATCAATTGAAACAGAATGCAGGTTCCTATTCATAAGTGGATTTTAAGAATCTTTCATTCATTCTACTTGATGCTCAAGTCCTTAAACATGCTTGCATGAAAGATAACTTCTTCTTTCCATCTCTTGTTCATGGATTTGGTATCTAGAATCTGATTGAACTTTAATTTCCATCAATTTCATGGAGTACTTTTGCGCATTTTAGTCTTAGCATCTTGTTTTTCAAGTCTTTTCGACCTGAAAGAAGTAGTTCTAGCTTCTTCATTTTAGAAAAAAGACAAAAATGAAGAACATCTTCAGTAGCTTGGATTCTTGGAAGGTAAATTGGTTTTGGTTCGGGATAAAAGTCAAAAGTAACTTCTTTTTTGGTATTGCATATTACAGATTACAGGGGAAGTCAATAGTAACATGATCCCCGCTTATAACCTGAAAGCAATGAGATTCCTGAATTGGGTAAAGATATAATGTTTCTGTTAACTTTGAGTTCTGAGATTTGCCAATTTGAGGAATGTTATACTTGTCATTTAGTTTTACTTTTACATATAAAAGGTTCTATAATTAAATGATGTAATGACCTGCAAATTACAGATATGGTGCAGGACTACCAGATCAGCACAGCACCATTTCATGTCACATAGACCAAGAGCTGATCCTCCAATGATGAGGTCTTAGGAAAATTCCTACAGCAGCGAGCATGAATTGATAAGCACTCTGTGAAGGGTATTTGGTTAGTACTAAACCACCCTATTTTTCATATGGATACTTGAATACCCACTTGATACACTTGCTGCAGGGATTTTTTTTTTTTTTTTTCCTGTGGACCCTGCTGAAGAGGAGCCACTGCTACTCAATCCAGACCCTAGATTTTGATGATCCCCTTGGATGTGGCATATTTGAATGGGAATAACAATTGGATAACTATTCTAATAGTGCGCATTGGGTTGTTGAAAAGCCAATTGCATATTACAAACTCTTTAACCTCTCTATATTGCTCCTTCATAACTGATATCATCTATCCCTTTTGTACTGACTCCTGTGTTTTTGCTAATGCTCTTTAATTTTCACATGACTCTCTCATTCCAGTGGTCGGTTTCCCAGCCATCCTCCTGGGCTTTATGCCTAGTCGGCTCTACCCCGTTTCTTATGTGTCTGAATCCCTGGCGCAGACTATAAGCTCTCTCTCTAACCGAAAATTGGATATAAACGTCGGCAAAATGAAGGTTGTTCTGATGATAGCATGCGCCATCTAGCAGTGTGAGCACTGACCCAAATACAAATAGCCTTGCTTTTTCCAAGAACAAAGCTGCATTAAGGGTATGCTTGCTTGGCTTGACAAAAAACAAGAGAGAAGCAGAAAGTTGAGGGATAGTTGCTAACAAATTTTGTGAAATTCTAACAACTTTCCAAGTTTCTGTTTGTCTCTTATTTTCTAACAACCCAAATACAGATACTGCCTAAAGGGGTGATAAAATTGTAGAGAAGGTTGTGCACGAAAATGGTGGGTCCTCGGTCAGGTTAAGGTCTGCGGCATGAACTTGGAACTTAAATGTCGACCTTGAAATGCTTGTTGGTTTGTAGGCAAAGCGTGTTTGGATCGACGAGTAAAGGCGGCAACTTGTTTTTGACCCAAAATTTCAACTTGACCAGTGTCCAGATAGGAAAATAATACATAAGCGTATAACGAACGATTAACGAATTAGCGTTGTATGCACTATGCAAATCAGATGCGTACTCTGATAATTAAGTTGCAATTGTGAAATTAAAGAGTTTCTGAACTAATAATGCTGGGATAAGCAGTCTCCGGGTCAAGAGAATGGTTTGAGAGTTCTGTAATGTTCAAACGGAATGCTTCTGTTGTTCCAGGAGTATAACGACGACACTTATGATCATGAATCCTGCCAAATATTGTCTTGATCACCAGTTAAACCCTTAAACTATATGATTTTTTAAATCGGATCAGACCTTCCAAGTTCATGTTTGGTTTGGTTTTGTTTTCAAAACATTGAGTGACAATTACTGACATGACATTATTGCATAGGTGAAGTTGGTATCTATAGAGCAACCCTGAGTAACCTGTTTTCAGGCTCAGGAAAATCATGTCATCCCGGGGGGCCGGGGGTCCCGAATTTTTTAAAATTTAACTAAAAAATGAAAATTAAACCGAAATCGAATTATAAAAAAATTGAAATAATCAAAATCGAAAATTTTGGTTTGATTTTTGATTATTTCGGTTAAAGCCAAATTTTAATAATATATATACTATATTACATATATTATAACATACAATATATATTATGAACGCAAATTTTATTATATTATATATTAATATATAAATAATATAATATATTATATATTATATATTACATATTATATATCAAAGTTTGATTAATTTGATTTATCCAAGTAATCGAATTTCTAATTCTAAAAATTGAAACCGAAATCAAGTTACTTAAAGACCGAATTAACCAAACTGAATTAATCAAAACTCAAAAAAAACCAAAACCATATCCAGTCTCAATATAATATTTTGCAATTACATAAAGTTATAGCATTTCCTCCATCCATACTCTTAGGATGATTAATCCTTGTTTTTCTTGTTTCAGCTGATTCTTGGTGTAAGAATATATAGATATATAAAAAGCCATAGACCCAGTTCAATCAGTCTTGAACCAAAACCAAGCCAGTTCCATCCAAACTAGGTCACAAAATGACAAATCAAACCAGTTTTGAATTAGGCATAAGGATTAGAGGCTGACAGCTAGCCACTTGTGCTGATGTGGCATAGTCAATAAAAAGTTTCAGAAGAATCTCCCATTTAAGGAAAAACAAAAATAGGATTGACTCTTCAATATAGGGGTGATTCTCTCTCTCTCTAACAAATGCCAGTCCCTAGACCTTCGGAGGTCCGACCATCTCCACCCTGTCTATGGCATTACATCACGATGAGAAATCCTACATTATTGGGTTCTAGAACCATCAAAACCCCATTTTTAAGAGAAAAAAAAACCATCTAGGCCTTTTTAAATTATAAGGCTGCATTGGAAACGATGCAAATGAAGTATAGATCCCGATTCAGGATAAATTTGTACTTTGGTTCACTTTTTCCTACATTATATTTACGCATTGACAAATGACAGAAAATACATTTTCCAATGCATATTTAATAACATTTTTCATTATATATGTTTTTCTCAAACCAAACATTGCACAGAATTTTCCTTATTGTATTTATGCTACATATATTTTTTGTGTAATCTAATATTTATGCTATGCATTTTCTGTTTTTTTTTTTTTTTTTATAATCCCTACTTGAACATGCCAATTAATCATCAATATGGAAACAAGCACGGGTTCCAATAAAGTTTCAATCATAGATTTCTTTTAACTAGGCGGCTGTTTGGCATCGTTGTCGTTGCTTTAGGAAATAGTGCCACATCAGCGCTACGTCGGAAAAAACGGTTCTCCAGGAAACAGGCATTTGTTTGGAACCGTTTTTTCATAGAAAACAGTGCTCCAAGCCACACCTTGGAAATTGGGGAGGCATGGCTTGAACAACACCAAATTTGGCATTTCCTGGAGCTGCAACTTGTTGCTGCCAACAGGGACGTGAAGTGGCAGTGATACTTATGCTATGTTTAAAACCTAAAAAAGAATTAACCATGAAAAGAACAGCTTCCCTTGTATTATCCGGTAGAAAAATGCCTCATCATTTTCTAAAAATTGGGTACAGTTTTTGAACCATACAACTAGACCTGTTTATGGGCCAGGCTTCGGTCCTGGCTTTTCAGCGAATATTGTGTTTGGGCTGGGCCTATTAATTTTGGTAAAAGTCAAATTCGAGCTTAGCCTATGAACAAGTCTACATACAATTATTTTTTAGTTTTAGAACCATGAATCAAACACCACCTTAGTAATAGACTCCACTCAAGATCTGCTACAAACAACCCTATACAAGTCCTGTACAATGCACTCTCGAACTCTTATCCTCAATTTTTCTCCACATCCCTACCCACAAGACACTACTGTCATGTATTGGAAACATCGAATGTTTCCAATGAACGTGCCTGCTAGGGGTGTCAATCGACCGGTTTTGGTTTGGATCCAATCTGATCCAAACCTTATCAAATCGGATTTGGATGGTCCATTATAATTATTGGATTGGGTCATTCCATAATAAATTGGTCCATATTCTTATTGATTTGAATTAAACTTAAACCAAATTTCCAATAATCCGATCATGAGGCCAAACCCTTCTCCAATTTGAAATCAAGCAAAACTGAAAATAGCATAAAATTACTTTTACAAAAGTGCTTTCATAAAAGCACTTTTACAGTAGTTTTATTAAAGCACTTTTACAAAATCACTTTAATAAAAACACTTTCACAAAAGTACTTTTACGAAAGCACTTTTACAAAAGTACTATTATGAAAGCACTTTTATAAAATTACTTTTACACGAAAGCACTTTTATAGTACTTCTATAAAAGCACTTTTAGAAAATCACTTTTATGAAAGAACTTTTACAAAAGTACTTTTATGAAAGCACTTTTATAAACACTTCTACGAAAATACTTTTATGAAAGCACTTTTATAAAAGTACTTTTACAAAAGCACTTCTATGTAAGTACTTTTTATAAAAGTCTATGGAAGTACTTTTTGAAAAGTGTTTTTACAGTTTTTCGAAGTACTTTTGTAAAAGCACTTTTATGAAAATATTTTTATCAAAATACTTTTACAAAAGTGCTTTTTCAATGCTAAAAGTTCTTTTATATAATTTTTGATATTTCATTCGGTTTGGATTAGATCCAATCTAATCCATTTACATTTTAATGGATTGGATTAGATTTGATTTGTATTGGATTTGGACTAGATTGAGTCCAGTCCATTTATAAATAGACTCACATTGGACTGGATCGGATTAGACCAAATCCGTCCAATTGACACTTCTAGAACCGCCTGCAGCGTGTTATGTGTATCATATCAGTATCGGTATCAATGGTCACAAAAATGATAAATATTGAGACTTGGGTTCAGGGAATTTTAATAATTTCAAATGTTACTGTCCATTCTAACATGCCTAATGTGTTTAGGTTATGACCCGGAACCCAACTAAAATGCGTAAATGGGTTGGGTATACGGATCTATAATTCTACGTTTAAGAGATACAATCAGGACCCATATTTGTATCAGAATCTGGATTTAGCTGGATCCTCTACAGGGTTTCATGCCCTATCCAAAAGAGGTTGATCTCCAGCAATAGACAGACGTCTCAGTCTCTGTGAATAGAGGTACTTACTATGTCTACATGCACTAAGGCTTTCTGAACCGAAGGAATCTTACAAGATAACATCTCCCTTGTACAGAGAATAAAAAGACAAGGGGATTTCTCATTTCCACACACGGACACCAAAGCTGGTCAGAGTGCAGACCCTTTTTTCTAAGAGACAACCGACTCAGAAAAAAGCTTCACTAAAAGCCATGCCTCAACAAAGCAAAGCATGATCCTCTTAGGAAGGCTTATTTGAAATTTTGAATCATCATCCCAATTCCCAACAGCCCACATCGAGTGGCGAGTGGGACTGATGGTCTCCATCTAAGCCCAGCTTCAAAACATGTTATTTATTAATATTGTGGACTTTCTAAAGGAATGCTAGGAATTTGGGCCTCCAAATCACACAACACAAAATGGGCCTTTGCCAATTTTAAATACAAGCTTGAATCCCTAAACGGCGTAATCCACCCAACGTTAGCTATCTCTTGGTTTGAAATAAGAGCCCGTTTGGGAAGCTAATGCAGTGAGATTGGACTCCGGATCTCCTGTCTACTAGAATTCCCCTGTGAATTAGTAACATCTCCCCTTACATAATCCTATGCAGAGGATGAGATATTCTTTATGTGTGGCTGCGATAAACGTGGGCAGGAGATCCGGACTCGAGTGATTGAGCCATGTTGACTGAATCACTTCTAATAAGTTACTACCTATTATAGCTTCACCAGAAAGTCTACTATTTTCGGTTTTCTGGTCTTTTGCCAAATGAGGCTTCATAATTTTTCGGGTTTTATGGCTCATTCAATGCCGGAAGTTGCTGTCTGAAAGCCCCCTCAAACAGGCACTAAAAAGCCTAATTAAAACCCCAGCAATTGATTCTGTGCGCTTAGTGGGCTACCTTTTCTAATAAACTAACTTAGGAGGTTCCGTTTGGTTCACAGGAATAGACGTTTGGAATCGAAATCGGAATGGGCCATTTTGATTCCAACTGTTTGGTTGGACGGAATTGGAATAAATCATTTTGATTTCAATTGTTTGGTTGGGCAGAATCAGAATCTCATTCCCATTCTTGGTAGAATGACATTCCCCCATTTGAAGGAATGTTCATTCCCTCCTTATTTAAGAATGAAATCTCATTCCAGCTGATTTTAATTTTCATTCAAATTCCTGTCTGAACCAAATAGACTATGGGAATAGACCATTTTGATTCTAATTCTGAAGGATTTCAAATAGATTATGGGTCCCTCGGGCTTAAAAGGAATTATCACCTCGAACTTAGTTTTAGGTGCAAAATTGAACCAGACCTTAACCCATCCTGCCATAAGGTATAAACCATCTCTCGGTACGGCTCATTTTTTTTTTTGATACCGAAGACCTCCCTCAAACAGAACATTCTTCCTCAAGCAGCAAGAGATGATACCTTTCAAATTCTAAGGAACTTCCACCTTTTTGTATATGAGATGACCAATAATGAATCACCCTCGATTATAATAGGATGCTTTTTATAGTTTGTGCTTGAGTATGAGCTCAAGTTTTAACTTAATTTAGAACAACTTCTGTAGTAAGTGTTGATTTACCCACCATTTGCGCTTTTTTTTCCCCTTACTTTACATGAACACAATAAACAAAAGAAGAATCATAAATGTAGAAGTCTGATTTGTGAACATGATTTCATGAGTTACCAAAATAGAGGAAGATGGAATTATTAAATACATTGTTTCCTGAGTCAACTCAGTGGGGTATTTGTTTATTTATTCCAATGTTAGAGGTTTAGAGAAGTAGCTCTTTCATCAATAACTCTCAATACTTTATATGGGATGTACTTCAAATTCCAAGGATGTGTTCCCCTCCTCTTAATTTACTTCTGAACAAATTTCCTTTAGCAATGGTCTTGAGATCAAAAAAAGCCATCCCAATTGGTAAGCTTATTATTAAAAAATTAAAAGAAATGATAAATTTGTTCAATTGGGTTATTTGTGAAGGAACTTTTCACTTAGGGGGTGTTGTTTTTTTTTTTTAGATTTTGAAAAAGGGAAAGTTGGTCAATAGGATTTTGGTTTCCATTGATTAAGAATCTCATATTCTTTTCTCAGTTTTATGTGAGAACTAGGGAAAGTTTATCTTCCTGGGTACCGTTTACCTAGAAAAGTGATACCCATCTTCTAGGTGGGTAAATTACTTTTTTACATAGGGAGAAAGTTACCAAGATTTGAATGAGATAAAAATGTCCCTTTTAATAATAGATTTCTATGGCTAAAATAGTCATTGCCTTATTTACCTGTGAAATAAAAGAACATAGGTAAATGCACTTACCCAAATAAGTATTTTCTAGAAAAAACTTACCCAAATAATTATATTTACCCGATAAATAACTTACTGAAAAGCGAACGGGACCTTACTGTTCTAAGATCATAATTAAAAATAGTCTCTAACTGAATTTACTTAAATTGATCTCTGTATAATTCTTCTTCTTTTGAATGGGAGAAGCTGGTCAAGTCGGTAGGGACTAGGGAGCCACCAATGGCAGTAATTCAGGCCTAAAGGTCCCGGCAATGTGTGATCCAGGGTAAAGGCAGGACCCTATACAAGTGCATTAGCTAGTACCAAATCTCTCTAAGTGTGTAGTTCAGTCTCAATAATAAAAAATATTGTTAAAAGATGGGTAACACAACTAAAAATTGGCAAAAGAAATCTGCATAATTATCAACCATTCATGTAAAAAAAACCATCAATCTTATGTAACTTCTCTCTCTGTAATCTGCTAGAGGACTAATTGCTCAATTGCCACATTCTCAAAGCAAGCCTTTTTCTAGTGGGGCATGTTTCTCTCTCTTTGTCTGCAATTTGTTAGAGGACTAATTGCTCAATTGCCATATTCCCAAAGCAAGCCTTTCTCTAGTGGGCATGCTTAAATTAAAAAACATAAATTATAAAGACCCCTTTATTATGAGATCAGTGATAAATACCCCCTAAATTTTCATTTGTGACAAAGATCCTCCTAAACTTTAGCTCCAGCTTAGTTTGGAAAGAGTACAAACATGCAAAATACAAGGCTTTGCATTATTCATATTTACATTTGTACTCCTTCCAAACTGAGTCTTTTGTGACAAATACCTTCTGAACTTTTATTTCAAGGATTTTTTCGAAAAAAGACATTTTTTAATTTATATGTTAAATAACTCAACGGTGCTATGGTCCCACATGTTGGACTTGATATTTCTTAATATTTTCAATGTCACATCAACATCTTTATGAGTGAAAAATACTTTTATATTAAATGCTAATGGTTCATAATAATAATAATAATAATAATAATAATAATAATAATAAAGAAAATCACAAACAGGTGAAATGGGATCTGATCCTCACAAGACCGTGTTCACACTCTTTGGAAATATCTCCCCATGAAAAAAAGTATACAAGTAAGGAGATATCTCCAATGCTGTAAAAGGCTCTTAGGTGTTCGTGAGCACTGTCTTGTAAGCACTGCAGCTGATCTCCAAACAGATCTCTCTATCTTGCTGATGTGGCATGAACAAAAAACAAAGAAAGTGAAGTTCGAACTTGCCGAACAACCCCTGAAACCAATTAGGAGAATAATTCCCTGTGTATGTATGTAATTATTTTATTAAGATAATAAATTCCTACTTTTACATTTGAAAACTCCATTTTACTTGGGCTATATGATTTTGCTGTTGCGGAAGTTGTTTTAGGCTTCGTTGCTGAAAGCTATTTATACAATAGATGAAAAGTTCAGAGTATTCGGTTCAGTTTTTTATTAAGGTGGGTTTGATAACTTTGAAGTATGATGTTTGAAAAATCAAAAAGCACTTTTTTAGGTCTAAACAAGGTTTAAAGTATTGACACGTATTGGCCGATATATATTGTTCCGGCACCCCTCTGATACGCCGCTACAGTGGGTGTATTGGGGGTCTGACCGGTCCAGGGGATGGAGGAGACCTAAACCGCCCCCCTGAACCGGTGTCAGAAAAGAAAAAAAAAACATATAAAAAAAGGGTATTGATTTGCATATTTTGAACCTTGGGTTTAAAATATAAAAAAACTGATAGATATGTCTTTATCGATATTTTGAACCTTGGGTCTAAAATATAAAAAAGTGATAGATATGTCTTTTCTGCATTTCAGAATAGTGTTTATGTTACGGAGTGTTTTTTTTTTTTGGATTTTGAGAGGGGGGAAAGTAAGAAGTTCATGTTCTTTTCTCATATTTATATGAGGTCCGAAAAGTTTATTTTCTTGGGTATCATCTCTTAAGTGGGTAAATAACTTTTCCACCTGAGAGGAAGTCACTAATACTTGAATGAAACAAAAATATTCCTTTAATGAGTTTTTATGTCTAAAATTGTTATTATCTTATTTACCTGGGGAATAAAAGAACATTGGTAACCTGGGTAAGTCATTCATGAAAAATACTTCCTCGAATAAGTACATTTACTTGGATAAATAATTTACTGAAAAGCAAATGAAGCCTTAAAGTATTTTTCCAACATCTGATAATTACCTATTTTATTATTTTGCCCTTGGAAATAGGTTGTTGGGGGCTTTTTTTTTTCTTTTTTTTTCTCCCTCTGTTTTTTCTTCTTCGTACATGGAAGAGCCCTAAACTGTAGATGACCACATTAAGCAATTGGGCCATGTCTTACCATTTCGGACCCATTTTAATTGATCAGAGTTTTTGTTCAAACTTAAACACAAATGGGCACTTATAATTGATTAGGGGATGTTTGGTGGCCGCTTTTCTGAAAAATGGTGTCACGTTGGATCCATATAGGCATTTCAACAAACGCCCATATATATGATTGTTTGGTTCACACGTTTTTTGAAAAAATGCTTGAACCATAGGCATGCCTTGTAAATCGGGATCCCACCGGTTATGTGGTTGACTGATTGGCGATTATGTGTATCCTATGTGGTGCTTACCTATCAGCACATACATGAAAAACGGTGATGAAAATCACCTTACCAAACAGCATAGTATTGTTTACTGACTATGTGGTAGAAGCACTCCCAAACAAAATCAAAGTTTTTTTTTTTATGAAAAATAGGTTTTAGATGCATGAGTATTTATTTTTTAAATCGGTCCCAAAAAACACCCACACTTCCAAACACCATCTAGAACTGTCATGGACAAGGTAGGGCTCAGGCTTGACTTTTACCAAAATTTGAATCAACCCGGCCTAAGCTCCAACTTGACAAAATGTAATGTGAGTCTCAAAACCTGCCCATCAACAGTCTACTTGTAATCTTTTCATGGCAAATATTATATAAACCCTTCTTTCAAAAATACCCTTAATAACCTTTTTGGTTGATTTGACTACTCGACCATAGATTCAATGACGTGTATCGGAAATGGGTTTGTTTTTGCTATCTTTTGTTTTACATAATGATATTTAAATATCAATAAAATAATTATAAAATATTACACTAATATTAAAATATAATTAAAATAATGTTAATATTTGAAATTGGTTGTGTATTTATTACAATAATTATTTATTTACTAACTTAATTATCTAATAATGAAAATATTATTATTAACTATTTAACTCTTTTTTATTTAATAATTTCAAAATTTAATGATAATATTTTATTTAGCTTTTAAATGATTTATTATTATTTGGTATCTTGTAATTTTATTATTATTTAATAATAATTAATAATTATTATTACTAATATTTTGTTTTATTATTATTATCACCAAGTATTTAATTAGTTTTTATTATTTAATTATATACTTTTTATTAACTTTTATATTACAATTATTTAACTATTTAATTATTATTTTTAATCAACTGCACTATATATTAATCATTTTATAATCATTTAATTAATTGTTAATCAATTTATTAGGTAATTAAACAAACATTCTCCTACCAATGGTTAAAATGGTCAATTTCCATTATCAGAACTCAACTTTAAGATTTTAGAACAATATTTTCTATATTCATATATCAACAATAAGAAAAGTTCTTTCACCTCTTAAAGTAATCATTACAATTTTTTTATGTAAATTTCATGGCAAATGAAGGATCTTTTTTAGTAAAAGATTTATATATCATTGTCAAGCTTTTCAAATATTTTAAAGGGAAAATCTCTTTAAGGTACCATAAGCTTTAGAAAATTGATTAAATTTATCCTTATTATCTTAAAGGCCTTTAAGTTTTCTAACAATTGACTAAATCCTCCCTTATTGTTAGCGTTTGTTAATAGAAAGATGGAAAAAATTAAAAATTATTTTACCCATCATTATTCTTTAAATTTTCAAAATGAAAAAAAAACCTAAAACCAGAAGAACCTCCTTACTTTCAACAACCCATCCAACCTTCCGGCCTAACAACAATTTGGTAAACATTGGTTGGTTTTGAACTAACAGTAATGAGAAATCATCAACAATTATGGTTATGTTTGGTTCCGTGGGTGTTTATTGAAAAAGCATTGTTACATTAATGCCACATAGGCATTGGCGTTTATTGTATATCACCGTTTATCAAATAAATGGCAAAAAACTGAAACACTTTGATTTTTTGTGCATGAGGCATTTGGGGAAACGTTAAATTCTTGTTTCCCCCAACGCCCCGGCGTTTCTTGAAACCAAATGTTGATGTGGCATACTTTAATGGAAATTAATCTGAGGTGAAAAGTAAAAAATGTTTATAAGTGAATCTCAACCAAACAACAAAAATAGAAAATGTTTAAAGTGAAAAAGTACAAATAAAAGACCTATCTATAAACACCCACAAAACCAAACATATACTATATCTAAGGGGATGTTTAGTATTGATGCTGTTTTTTCAAAAAAAAATGATGCCACGTTGAAACCAGTTAGACATGATGTTTTTTTTTTTCTCGAAAAATTGTTGTTTGGTTCACCCATTTTTTGAATAAACACCGAAAAACACATACAATAATGTGCATCGCATTGCACCGAATCGCCAAGGGCTTTTTGTTCTTCATTGCACCGCCCATTGCTGTATCGTCGGCCGCCGGCTGCTGCTGCCTGCTGTATCACCGAGGATTATCTATTCTTCATTGCCGCCGCCTACTGCTGTATCGCCTGTGAATACCTGTTAGTAAGTAGCAGCGGCCGGAATACCTGTTCTCGGTCGGCAGACGAACAGCTGTGTCACCGATAACATGCCGTATCACTGTTGGGTGCTATACCGCCGTTCTTCATTACAGACGAATAGGTATTCACTGGTTCTGTTTCTTATGTTATGAACAGATAGATATTCACATCTGAGGTCTCCGCCATCGTTTGGTTCTGTCGCTTTTCTCATTTTTCTTAGGGATAAATAGATTGAAATTACAGCCCCCTCCAGCGGCCCTTATAAATCGCATCCTGGTGGTGAATTTAACATCAATCCAAATTGTACATATTCACATAGGCATCAAACACATGGTGGTTATGGGTTAAAAGTAATGCACGCCTAACACTGTATCACCTTACTTGCGACATGAAAAATGGTAAAGGAAATTGCCTTACCAAACACTCAAACAGCATAAATTATTATAAAAAAATTACGCCTTAAAACGCTCACGCTACCCAACACTAAATATTCTCCTAATTAATTTAAACCTGTTTGATAAGTTCTTAACCAAATGAAAGGTGGTTAATGCATGGGTTAAGGACTAATGTTTACATTTTCCCAGAATTTTACTTTACATTTTCACTCTTTTATGCTCTATTAATCTATCTTAAAGTAAATGCTAAGGACTAATGTTATGGTTCCATTTGTTATGCCCGGCACGGCATGATCATGGGTTCAACCACTTCAACTGTAAACTACAATCTTAAGCCAAAGGCATCCAACTCGAGATTACATCACCGCCCCACAATGCCCTACAGTGATGGTAGAGTGGCCATAGGCCCTCGTTTGATTATCAACATGATGGAATATTTGAAGGTCATGTGACAAGTCACATGGTGGAAGATGACTGTTTTGTAGATATCTCTATGCAATATCTTTACACACAATCACTCACATTTTCTTTAAATTATTATCTATTTATTTATTTTCTATAAAATAAATTTTATTTGATTGTTTACTGGAAAATGTTTTATGCATAGAGATGTATTGGATTATCCTGGATCCTAGTTCCAGCTCTTATTGGGTCAATGGATATCAATTTGACCTAATCTAGATTGGATGACCAAATGGTTAGATCCTTAGTCAGTACAAGACATTTGTCTCAATTTGGAGAGGCCTTAACTTTGTCTTACCCCCAAACGTTCAAGTTGGTTAAGTTCCCTCCTCAAAACAAGGAATGGAACGTTGGGCATAGACCTATGTATATGGCTATCATAAAGATAGCAAAGTGTGAAAAACAAGATATCTTGGAAGATCAAGTAACCTCCAAATTTTGGCCCCATCCAGATTTGACAGTTCTCTCTTGTATTTTGTTTGAGAGATAGGTGTCTCGGATCCTATAATGTGCAGCTACTCTTTTTCTCATTTTGTATACAGGTTTGGTGTGCCCAAGTATCATCCGTCCATTTCTACATCTACTCGGTTCTTCACACAGCACATTCCCGCCGTGTATTGGGAATATCACCCAATGATGACATCATCAGGACTGGTACTATCATCAGAAGATGTTCCCAATACACGGCGAGGATGTGCTGTGGCACTGAGATGTGAACTCATCCGACTCTATCTTGATATGCCCAATATTATTGACTATGACTTAACTATGCTATTCCAACTTATGTTTATGCAAATAGATACTACCAAAGCCTAATGCACCACCCAATTATGGAGTCCATCAATTTGGGTAGACCACAATACATGACCCAAGAAGAAATGATAAGAACGTAATGAAGGAATAGACTTCACTGATTGTGTATTGGATGCAGCTAAGATAGGTACCAACCAAAGGCTACACTCTTTACCAAAAAACAAAGCCCAAGGCTGCTCTAGCATTAGCATGAATTTGAGTTTATTCATAAGAAAAAAATGTTATTCATAAAAGCGAAACGCCACTAACCAAGCTAAGGTAGGTACTTAAACTATAGGGTAAAATGTTATTCATCAACATCCACAAGTTGGATGATGAGTTTATTTTGAAAATTTGAAGAATATAGGAAAGTAAAATTGACCATAATGGGTAATATTAGGTTTTAAAATAAAATTTTTATATGGTGTCATGCTAATGGATGATAACAGTAAGAAAGGATTTAGTCAATTGTCAGCAAACTTGGGGATACCTTAAGACAATATATAATTAGAAGGGTTGAGATTTGCTCTATTTTAAAATTTAAACAGCTTTTTCTTTTTTAAATGTGCCAAGTTTACTCTGTAATATACACAATAGTTTTTAATTTTTTTTTGGGTAAAATATAAAAACCTCTCCTAAAGTTTCTGGCAATCATAAAAACCTCTCCTATAGTTTCATTTTAATAAATACCTCCCTGAACTTTTGAGAAACTTGACAAAAACATCCCTTCCATCACCTTCCCAGACAAAATGTTAGACTAATGCATCAGTTTTTCCAAATACCCTTTTATAAATTATTTTACATACAAAATTACTGAAATAACCCTATTTTAACTTGACAAAACCTCCTCAAACGATCATCTTCTAAAGTTTTTGTTGAGTGAAAACAAGGTTATTTAAGTGTTTTTGTATGCAAAATGGTTTATAAAAGGGTAGAATGGGTGTTTGAAAAAAAATTGGTGCATAACATTTTCCATCTAAGAAGGTGACAGAAGGGAAGATTTTGTCAATTTTTTCAAAAGTTCAGGAGAGGTATTTGTTAAAATGAAACAATAGGGGAGGTTTTTATGATTGTTAGAAACTTTAGGGGAGGGTTTTGTATTTTACCCTTTTTTTTAATGCAAGTGGTCGGATCCAGCTATACCAGAATTCAATCCGAAATTTGAAATAGTGGGCTCCGATTGGATTTGGATTTAATCCAGCTCCATTTTATTGTGAATAAAATAAAGAAAAAGATTAAAAATAAAAAAATAATAATAATTTTTAAAATTAACTTATACATATATAAAATAAAATGTTATATATAACATCTTATCTATATGAATTGTTACATTACACATAATCTTAATTAGTTATCGTACTTAGAATTTTATTGGATCGGATGGGTTAAATCGGCATGCATCTCATCCGATTTACTAAATTGGGTGCAGGATTTAATATCCAAACAAAGGGAAAATCCATCTGATATCGAAATTTCGGATGTATTGAATATTTGAATCTTGACAGCCCCTACCCGCCCCAAACCCACTTGAAGTCGGGTTTGGATTCCAATATCCAAGTCTGTGACTCTGTGCAACTCTGCTACAAGCCTACAACTAACTGACCAACAAGCTAACCGGCACCATCATTCTTGATATCAGAGAAGACTGGATAGTACGATGGGACCATTTGAGATTCCAATCCTATGTACGAAGGGTGTACGAATGTTTAGAGCTGTTGACACCTTTTTCTGACAAAAAGATGGCATTGAGAGTAACCCAAACCTACCTCTACCAAGATCAAGACCGCAGTTAAAGATTGTTCCAGCCACGTACTAAAAATGGACTGGGCCAGGCTGGAACCAGGCCTGAGGAACAGTTGGGCAATCAAAAAGCCCAATCATAGAGTTTGAAATATTTACATAGACTCAGAGACCGTAACTTTTCTACTTCAAGTTTACAAGGACCAATAAGAAATTAATAACTTCCAAAACAAAATTTGATTTCTTGAACTTTCACACAGTGCAGGTAGAAGTAAATACATTGTTGGGCCTGGTTTTAATTGGACCAGACTACCAGAGTACATACTTATTCAATGATAAAGTATTTTGAGTTAATTGAACTGGGTTCTGATCATCGATGATTCAATCCATTGACAGAATTGCTGGGCCTGGAGAGCCACGAAAAGTCAGAAAGAGACTAATAAGAAAATGACACCATTCATGCATGACAATAGATTCAAGATGCAAATGCAATTCAACTAGTGAGCAGAATTAATAATGCGAGGAGACAAATTCTGGGGTTTGATTTGATCGATTGAACTGAATATTTTTTGTGAAATTCAAATACGCTTCTAACCCTAAGGACTAGAGTGAAGTGTTTTTGAATCCAAGTAAAAGAAGATCTTTACTTTGCCAAAACAAATGGATAGAACTGTCAAATGGTAACGTCTGACCTAGTACTTCACTCAGTGCTGAGCTTATTATTGATCGTGACTATCAGGTCTGACCCAGTAAGACCCAATTAAATTTGAAATGTCTTTACATGGTAATTTGACAAACAACCCCCCCCCCCCCTCTCTCTCTCTCTCTCCCTCCTGGGCCTTGAATCTTGAAAAGGTCAGAACAGCTAAAACCAATCCCAACCCTCCTAATTAACTCCCTGTATTTGATTTTTCGGTGGATTCAAAAACTGATATGTATCTGGACTCAAAAATGCAGATCCAAACACTTCTATATAATAGGGTGGGTTGGGCCCATTATGTTGGTTTAGACTACCAAAACACCCAGAAGTAGAAGTACATCCAATTTGATTCCAAAGGTATCATTGAAAAGTCTTTCAAGAATAGGAACAGAACTGTGAAAACATGCACAGTCATCCGCTGGTCTGTGACTGAGGCCATTGTTTGGCACTCTTGGCACTTTCTTTCAAGGGTCTGACGTATTTAATTGCTATTGCATGGTCACACACTACTGTGCTGCAGCTATGAGCTTTCATGTATCGTATCTCTTCCAGGCTTTATAAAAAAACATTTTTATGTTATATCATTTTTGTAATGTCTCATGGTTTATTTTTTTAGCCAAAGAAGATGCCTGTTTTTCAAGTATGAATATTTTTTTTAATTATTTATATGATTTTTGTAATGTCTCAAGTTAACCATTTTTCAAAGGCACTAAGATTTTCATTTTTTCTTTTTAATAGAAAAAAAAAATCGACTCCATCAAGCCATTTAATCCATCCGGATCTCCTATATTTACATCTTACACTAATATTGTGTTTGGTTTGAAAGAAAAAGTAGGGAACGGAAGGAAAAGTCAAGGAAGCTTGTACAAATAACAAGATTTGTAAAGGTTTTCCTATCATTCCCTTCCTTTCTCTACCTTTTCTTTCAAACCGAACACAACAAGGTACACAATAACCAATGAAAAGAAGGCTTGCATTCTCACTTAATTTCAATTCTCAAGCATGAGAGTAGATAGGTGTGATATTGGAAGAACTTTGACTAATCAAGGTCCCTTTGTGAATTTCGATGAATTTTCTTTTGTTAATCTTACAAGACTACACCTTAGGAGCCCATTTGGGAGAGTTTCTGCACTGATCGAGCTGCGTTGGTTGAGTGGTTTTGGTGAAGCTAACAAAACTAGCTTCAGAAAATTGAATTCTCAGCTCAACAACAATAGGGTTTTTTTTTAAGGCTTTTCGAGCTTTTTACCAAACACAGCTTACTAACTTTCTAGGTGGGGCTTACCTTGCAATACTGGAAGCCACTGTAGAAAAAACCCTCCCAAATGGGCACTTAGTGAAGGTGAGTGTAGGCGATCTGGAGTGCCATTTAAGGGGTGTTCATTAATATGTTTGGCTTTGTTTTTATAAACAAAAACAACTACCACATCAGCAAATATACCCTTAGGCTCAGTTTGGAAGGAGTACAAAAACAAATTTGTAGAGTGCAAATACATACAAAATAATACAAAATACAAGGTTTTATACTCTACAAATTTGCATTTATACTCCTTCCAAACTGAGCCTTAGTTTTTAGAGGTTATAATTGACTCATCTCAACTTTGTATTAGCTTGGAGTTTGCTATGTAGACATGTGAAAGGGTTAATTCGTTTCCATTTTTTTCATTAACATTCTAATGATGAGAGAGAGAGAGAGTGGGCAGCGCCATACCCCATCCTATCTTGAAGCTACTACTTCTCAAGTCCATGACAGCTCTATGCCCCATCTTGTGTTGGAGCTTTCTCCAATTAACTTTATTCGCTCAATCATCAAAAATTCAACATAAAGACACCCAATAAAAGATGGCTTATTAAGAGGAATGTGTGGAACCCTACAGGGCTCCACCTGATCAATCACATGGAAGATTCCTCTGTCACTTGCTTTTTCTCTAAAATATAGAAGCAGGACTTCTTCTTAATCAATAGCTCATAAGCTTAAATACCCGTGACACTATCATTAATATAAAGGGTGGATCCGCAATTTGAGTAGTCCAGTGGGCTTCACTTAACAACCCACATATCTTCTTCTACTTGGCAATTTGTTTCTGGGCTGTAAAAAAGTCTACTAATTCCTCTCTGCACTCTCCACCCTTTATTGATGGCTTAACTTTAGGCCAAAACTCTGCAATCCCAGAACTTGGGTCTTCTTAAAACTGGAAAGCCTGAGTGAGCCTCCTTAATTGATCTAATGGAAAAAGATTAGTTATTTCCCAACACCCAGTTTCCCACCAAGAAGGAAGGAAACAAAAGCAGCCTTTGAATACTAGAACCCATCATTTTTGAGGAGTCCTGGTGTTGGAGATTTGGGTACTGTGAAAACAGAAAGTTACCCATGAACATTGATCAGAAACTGTAAATGGTTTCATGAGACTTGGTTACGGATTTGCAGTGTAATGAGACCAGTTCTTGGCTTGTGGGCATACTGTCAGGGGTGACCCAACAACTGATGGGTCCTACCCCATGTGGGCATGCCAAGCGCGCCGATGCAAAGGACACCCTAGTCCTTGTATATACCTTAAATGTCCTGAAACTCGGTTTTGACCGTCACCCTCTTCAGTCTTACAGCCTCTCTCTCTCTCTCTCTCTCTCTCTCTATTTTGTCAACAGCAGAGTTTGGAAAAAGGGGGCCTTCCACATTAATGACAGAAATACGTCCTAATGTAAAGTTTGATTAAATTTAGACCGGATGTAAACCATTTTGACTTGCTCAAATAGCAGTTTAGGCCAGACCGGTTTATGGGTCCAAAATGAACCAACCCTCCAGAAAGTAGGAAAGTAGTAATTAAGACCTTTACTATACTGCGTATATTCTCACTTTTCCATGTCTAATCCATGTGCGTATCGTGAAATTCACTTCACATTTGGTCAAAACGTGCACTCAATTCAGAAGCAAGTAGGAATTGCGGGTTAACGATTCTTAATAAATTAAAGAAAGAAGCAACGGTTCGTTTTCAAACGAAAGAAAACAGAAGAAAGAAATTAAAGAACGAAGTTATTCCATCGAGAGTCGAGACTAGATCGGTTTTTATTCAATTTACCCAAATTTTCTGGGCTTACAGTTTGGTTTGGTTGAACCTGCACTCTTTGCAATTCGCCGCTTTTCATTTTTCTATTCTGATTTCTGATCTTCTTGCTTCTTCATTTTTTTTTAATTAAAACTGTCCTGTTTGGCCACCTAATTTGCTAAATCCAATTCATAATCAGTCCTTACTTGGATAAACTAAGCAAATACAAAAAGCAAACAAGTACTAGTCTATCAGTCACCCAAGTCAGGATTAACAAATCAGAGGGTTCTTTACTTCTTTAATGATAATCTAAAAGTAAAACCACTCCTTAAGAACAACCCTTTTGTCTTAATCTTAAGAGACAAACAGAAAAATAAGAAACCAAAGAAAAGCACAGAATTGCTTTCAAGGGAAGAAAACACAGGAATGACTAATGAGAAACCCAAATCAATGATCAATCAAAAGTATCTATATATAAACAAAGAGTGAAAGAGGAAGCCAAATCATGTAATTTTTTTCAGAAGAGAAAAAGGAAACAAAATAATTGGACAGCCATGCAAGAAGGGTACCTGCTGTTTTGTCTCCTAAACCTCTGACATGTTGATATACACTGAGCTTTCCAAGATCATCTATCCCTCAACCATCTCTTCTTCTTCTTCAGCCTCACTTTAGAGTTTATAGAAATTCACAGATTCATGATAAATGTCCACAATGATTCTTACAAACTTAATTGTTCCTCTCTTAATTTCATTGAGCACATAGTAATGCATGGACCCATGTTGGTGTTAAATTGAATACATAAAAGCTGTGACTGGACTACCGGAGAGAGAAGCCATCGACGGTGAATCATTTCTTCTTGTTCTTATCCTTTGAGTTGCAGAACAGTGAACCAAAACCGAATAAGTTAGCGGTTCCTTTTGGAATATATGGAGGTGGAACGTTCAGAACAGGATTAATACGAACCCCATTGCTGTAAGATCCATAATTTTTCTTCAACGGACGCTTCTGTGACGAAGACAGATAAGAAGGAACAGAAGAAGAAGAGGAAGAAGCAGAAAACTTTATGGGTGTGATTGTTGGGGGCTTCTGTGGATTCTTGTGATTGTCCTTCAAAAATGGTGGCCGTTTGGGAACCGGTGATGAACCTGTTGAATTGCTCCTGGATAGAAGCGGTAAAGAACAAATTAAACTGAGTTTGTGCCCACTACCGCAATTAAGACTACTGCTTCGCTTGAATCGCCAGAACGACTTCGAAACTGAAGGTGCTTTTTCGTCTCCTTCTGAGCTTTCCTCTATGATTTCCTTCAAGTTCTCTTTCCTGGAATTTTCAGTTTTAGAAGTAGCAGGTTCAGGAGATGGCGTTGTTGTTGGTAGAGGAGGGTGATGAGGAGACTTGTATTTGTGGGTCTGTCTCGGAGGATCAATTTTCTTCCTAATTTCAGTTGGAAGAATTTTCCCATCGCAAAAGAGCTCATCAGCAGAAGATGATTCTTGTTGGAAGCTTTCGTTGAGGCAGAAATCGAAATCCAGGAGAGAAGAATCCGAGCGGTAGTTGTGCTGTTCGACCGGCACAACGTCTGCATGGCGGAGGTCATGAGAAAACGAGATTCTCGGACTCATTCCCAGATTAGAGCTCTCCGAGCAGAGATCGACCGCCATTTCTCCAAAAACAGCTTTCGAACAGAAACAAAAAAAAAAAAAAAAAAAAAATCCTACAACCCCAGAAAAGGATTAATTACAGAAAGCGCTACAAGACTGAGATTTTGAATAATATTTTCGAAACCAAGAACGGGAAAATCGTGAACTGTGACATGTTTGAACGACCCAGAAAACCGCCAAGATTCAAACGCGAGTGACGACCGGCATTAAAAGCTTTGTGGATAAACGGGACACCTTGGACTTGAAGAGTCAAAAAGCCTACGGAAGTGTTTGAAATTTGGGATAGAAGGGGACTGAAAAACTGAAAAGGATAAGAGTTAAAGCTGTGTCGTCTCAGTGATTCCAATGCTCGAAGTCGAAGCTCCCCTCCTCTGTCCTCTCTGCAAATGGGTTAATAGGAAATTTCAGATTTCCAAAAGGAAAAGAAGAAGAAAAAAGTAACTGAAGTAACCACCGAAAGGCTACCAGAACTCTCTCTCTTTTGAAGCTTCTGCAGAGAGGCGTGTTCTTATAGTTGCAGAGAGCGTGTAACAAATGAAAACCCCAGAAAGAATTTGTAGGAGACGAGCAGCCACGAGAGAGAGAGAGAGAGAGAGAGGACGGTGACGTTATCGTGGAAGATCTCTGATGGGAGTTATGGGGCTAAAGGAATAAGTAACTAAATAGTAAATAATGAACTTTACAGTCAGAGATGGTTTATTTCCATAATCAAATCAAATCAAATTCATTAAGAAATAATTAATAAACTTTTGACAACTTTAAGAGCAGATAGCCGAAGTTTTACTCTACCCACCATCTCACATGTGGCATTCTGCTTATTAGTCCAAACCCATCAAATAAACAATATTAATTATTAAATAACTTGTTAAAATGAATCATCTGAAACTTTTTTGGTAATAATAAAATTATCTGTAACTAGATGATATTTACGCTGTTCAATCTGGACTATTTTTCATTATCAAATACATGAGTAAATCCAACATTTTATGGCTGTTTTAGGAGTGGATTACATCCATTGGACGGCACAGATTAAAAGGTCAACATGGTGCACACCTGCAGTTGTCTGCATATTATAATCTGCAACTGGTATTAATAGTTTATTCAATTAAGAGTAACCCAACATTAATCCGCTGTATCTAAGCTCTAAACTCTAGCTTGAGTATAATTTACATAAACACTAACAAAGCAATTGAGATATTAAACATCAAGAGTGTTTCATAGGTTATTTTCCTCTCAAGACATCCCCAAGGGGGTTCATCTGGACTCTGATTTTTCAGGTCAATACATATTTTACAAGTTTTCTTAGTTTGCTGGCATTTGAAAAAGAAAAGAAAGGAAATTAAAAGTTCAAAATTTAAACACTTGAAACAGAAATGGATGATCTTACAATGAGTTGAAGCCTTGAATGTACAGCAAGGAGATTGATTGCAAATGAACTCATTATATTTTATCAGCCACAGCCACAGTTTTGAGTCATAAAAAAAGGAAAAAAAGGCGAAACAGGATGAAATAGCGCCCATAATTTGACCATGCATATGGCAACAGAACGGAATGGCGGAATAGGATTCATGCAGCCTATCCCATATAGTTGGGATAAAGCTTAGATGATGATAATGATAATGGCCCTTTTTTTTTTATTTACATGTGATATATTCTGATTATTTATAGTAAAACTTATACTGCATTTCACCTCAGAATTTTAAATTTCATTACAGACCTACAATAATTCAAAATTTTTAATAATGAGCTAGCACCTACCCAACTGTATGGTGGAGTTAAGATTTATTAGGATGGACTGAACAATAAAAACCCCTTATTTATATTAATATTTAAAATGTTAATTTCTAGTGACGTTTTTCGGAACTTATTCCAACTCCAAATATGGCCAATGGGCTATACAAATTTTGGGGACACAACATCACAACTTCCCTTGTTTAGAGATTACATAAGTGATCTAAGACACAATTAAAAGATATAGGAAACCCATGAAACCAGCAGCCTTGGAGATGCAAATCAGATGGATGACATTACAAGTGGCATCATCAATACCTTCTGTTATGGGTCCCACACCAATGTTTACTCCATATGGTAAAGGAATTGGGTAGCCTGATGAAAGAATAGTTTGGTTATTTGGTTCAATGCATTTTTAGCCGAAGCATAAGATATTGGGTTGCTTGGCCCCAGCTAGTTTGGCAGACATGTGCTCCATCTTCTCTTCCATGTATTCAGAAAGATTGAATTTAACAATTAACATGGAGATATCCAGAGCCAGAGGGGTTCCATTCATGAAGTAATGTAAGGAAAAGAAGGTGGAGATATCAAATTTGTGCTAAAGATGAGGAAGACTATGTATTTTGTCTTGTGACAGTACCGATTACCGAATGTTTCCTCCCAAAGGTCAGAGTTTTAGATTCCGGACAGCTTACTTGTGGGGTCGACCAGTTATCCTAATCTGACGGTTGTCAGAGGGCGTGAGGTTGAACTGTGAATTTTTGGGAAACAGCAACACCGACACACGATCCTTATACGGTTATGATCCATCAGAAAGGTGATGAAACTTATAGAAAATGCTAAGACAAGGCCAACAAACTCTGGGGGACATGCACCGCCTAAGCAATGGGCCAAATTAGATGAGATATATAGATTTGTACAAGGCTAAAGCCCATAAAAACAGATTGGCTGGCTGGAAAATCTGAACCTTTTGATGTGAAGGAGATAAAACTTAAAAGTAGTGCAGGCTCCATTTGTATGGGTTGGTTGGTAGCCCATTTTGTGGTATGGAAGGTAGGGCCCATGGAGGGTGATGGACCACTGGACCCCATGTACTTTTTTGGTTTGATAAGCCATCTTCCCCTACTTGCCATGTGAGCAACCACTGACATACCCAATTAACCAATCTTGGGATCAACTGATCAAGGACTCTAGTCCACCTGGGCCAGTAGAGAATAGAGATTCCTAAACAAGTGTCCTGTCACAGTCCCTGCTGGAAAAGTTTGTTCCTTGGCATTGGTGGAGAGGGAGGACCTACTCCTCACCCCTGGGCCCTGGCAGAATCAAATAGAGCTGTCAATGAGTCAGGTCTGGTTTAGAAATTAGAACAGAATCGAACCAATTATTAATTGGACTAATCAGGTCTAATTTGATTAGATCCGATTATACTTGACATATATAACCTATGATAATAGAGTTCACATCAGCGCCCCACATGGGTGTTCCACATGCACATCTCAGTGTGCATGGGGAATATCTCTCGTACATATCATTCTAAATACACAGTTGAGATGTGCTATGGGAATTCATGATAATATAACAACTTAAAACTTCACTTTTCATTATATAATTTTAATAATAATAAAAATAAATGATGAACTGTTTATATATTGATAAAAATAAGTGTTTTTAACCGAAATTATAATATAAAATTATCCTTTTAGATATAAAATATAAAAAACAGCAGACCTTTATATATATTAACTATATAATTGGTTCGAATGGCAAGAACCAAAGTCGACATTATCAGTTTGGTCGGTTCGATTCTATTGGGTAGATCCGATCCATTGACAGCGGTAGAATCAAGATGATGAAACCTTAATCACCAAAGCATGATGAAAAGGTGTAGATGTTCCAGTGATAGCCTCGTAGAGTGGTCCTGGTGGAACCCAAATCATAAAGGTAGGATGGCTACAAAGTAAACATCGTGAGGCTATGAAATATGAATGAGAAGTGGTTTCTGCGAATGGTTCCATCCATGTCTGGTGACTTCTTGTTAAGATGCCCTTTAGGGTTTAGGCCTTTAGTAAGGATAAGAGGTTGTAGGCTGTAATAAGCAAAGTTGTGCCGGGGACAAATGTGGGACCCTCTGGTTCCTTACAAGGCGATCAAAGACAAAGGAGACGGTTCTTTGAAGGGGACGTTACACGTAAGAAACTGAGAATTGACCTTGGGCTAGGAAATGACCATGTTTTCTTTGTTGTGATTTAAAAAAAAAAAAAAAAATGAGCCTCAGAGTTTGTTTGGGAAAACAGTTGATTCTTTCAAAAGGAAAATCATATACAACGTGTTCTTGGTTGTGTAATCTTTTTTCTCTTTAAAAATAAAAAAAATAAAAAAGTTCAGAAACATGTTCTGTTTCAAAATAATGTTTAGTACCGTGGTGGTCTGTTTGATATTATTCAATATAATGATAATAGATAAAGGTGCCGTTTGGTAAATATCCTAGCTTATCATGGTCCATCAAGCTATTAAATGAAAGATTTCAGGTAGGAAGCTTTCATTTGAAGCTATCTAGATTTTTGGCCATTTTGGGGTTTCATGAGTTTTTTAGGGTAGAAGTCTTTCCAATTTCCTGTCTTTTATTGTGAAACGGAGAAATACCAAACTTTGATCTTTTAAGCTTTGAAAAATCTAAAAAACCACAGGAAAGCAATGTTAAAAGTATTGACATATATCGGCCCGTATCGGCCGATACATATTGTTTCGGCATCCCACTTATACGCCCCTACAATGGGTGTATTGGTGGTCTGACCGGTTAAAGATGTGACGAAGACCTAAACCGGCTCCTTTGAACCAGTTGGTGAAAAAAAAAAAACCACCAAAAGGAGTATCGATTCGCCCGATACGCTCATACCGATGTATCGGGCGTACCGATATTTTGAACCTTGCACGAAAGGAGTTGCCAAACACCCCCAAAATCTATGGAACATCTAATGCACCATGCACTAAGATATGATTGGTTGATGTGATGAACAAATGAACTTTGTGAGATAAGTATACCTTTTTTTTTATTTCTTTGGAAGGGATACACAATGGGGTAACCCATCTCCCAACCCAGGTGCAAGCGGGATTCAATCTCAAGTCTCCGCGATGACCAACAAGAGACTTTACCAACCCACTGGCTGGTACCTTGCAAATGAACAAATGAAAAATAAGTAGACTTTAATATGATTGGTTGAGATTTGGATTTAACATGCAACCAATATTAATGAATGTACAGTGTATTATAAAAAATTGGATTGAACGTATATTAGTTCACTTTTCTTATTTTCTTATTCATACTATGACCATGAACCAAATCCTTTTAAATGTGGGTTTGTCTAATCTATTGGAACTTTAAAGCACCCCTAATCTAAGGAGGTCAAGTTCTATAGGAAACTTATTGTGTACAGTATATTCAATAGTACAAATAAGTATTAAACTTTATATACCATGCTAGTAAAATTTAACTTTTATTACCTGCACAGAAATCAAAGCAAAGTATTTGTATTATAGAATAGAATCAATAGATAATAAAAATTAAAATATGCAACAGGATTTTTTTAATATATGAATAAGCAGAGTGTTTTGTTGGTCCATCAAATACTTGTGGTGAAGCATTTTTCAAAACACGAAATCAAAAACATTCATGCTGAACAACTGGTATTTATACAACATATCTAATTGCTAGTCGACAAGCTGTTGGCATTTTTACTGTTAGTGACTAGCATGACTGAAGCTATAAAGAAGAGTGCTAGAGATTTAGGAATTAGGAGTTGAACTAATGTCAGCTTTACCCACATCAATACCGACACCCATCTCCAAGGCTCCTGCTCGGGCTCCCCTCAATTTGATCCAGAACAAGTACGCTATTCAGCAGGGTACATAGCTTACACAGGCAATGGCTGTCTCCATGACCAATCGATTGGGCTCTTGCCGTATACTCTTTTCACTCTCTTTGGTAAAACAGGATAACATCGACTCCATGACAATCTGATGGACATGTCCAATACTGAGGTGTTGTGGTAAAGTAGAAAATGACAGAGCATTCATGGTCAAAACTGACAACACGTATTCTTCCACTCAACCAAGAGTTAAGAAGCCATACGGTGAAGCCTAGAAAGTCTACTTCGATTATTTGCGGGCTAAGCTTTCTTGTTTGCTTCTCAGATTCACCTCAGGAACGAGGAGATCAGGAGAGGAAAGGTCGAGTCTTAGCCTGACATTAACCACCTTTTCAAGCATTTACAATAAATATGTCAAGCCTCTTTTTTCTTTTTTCCTTTTTTTTTTTATAAACAACTGAGCCACCCATTAGTTGGGTAAATTCTTTCTTTTCTAGTTTTAGAAAAGTAGAGGCCTATGGCCTACCCTATTTTCATGAAATGCTCTATCAATCCATGTGTCAATCATCCAACAAAGTTGCCATCCCCTTCCAGATTCGGTTGAAGGGTTAGATCGTTTTCCCCTCTGCTTTTTGGAAAGTTGGTAACTTTGTTCTCAAACCTCACTCTTTCTTTCCGGAGACATCTTTTGTGTTATCAGAGTTCAGGCAACTCTCGTCTGAGTTCGGTTCTGCTAGTAACAAAACAACGCTAGGTAGGTACATCGTCATTTTGCGCCACTGCCTGCCACCTTCTCTTCAACACAATAGAAAATAGGAACTGCACTAGGATGCATTATTTTTATTAAATTCACATGGGTTGAAGATAGGTGACGCAAAACTGGTGTCAGTGGTATTCCTAGCATTGTTTGTTAGTTTGCTAGTAGGAGGCCCGGACTCCTCATCTTTCAAACAAATGTTCAAAATGCATAACGTGACAATTTTACCCGCCATGTTTTTCTGGGGAACAATTACATACACAACTCAGTAAAAAGAAATTGAGTGATGTCCCTCACGATATGGCATGCACTGACAATTCAAAGTTGTAGGCCATCTCTTGAACATGCCGTAAGGCCCATAACCCAAAAAAGTTAGCAACCTGTCACATCTTACTGCTCAATTTACCGATTGCTAGTCTCCTCAAGCATAGTGGTCCACCATTTGATAGTTGGAGTCAGTCGATAGGAAAAGGAAAATGAAAAATGGGTTCATAAGATCCAGGTCTCATACAAAGATCTTGCTCGCTAATGAACTTGAATGAGAAATTACACTACAGTCTACATAACTGATAAAGGACAGAGTAATGCATATTGTACACGAGTGTCGATATAATATAGAAAAGGATAAGCAAGGCGAATGAGAAAGGACCAGGAATTAAATACCAAAGAAAAGGACCATGAATCAAATTGCTCTTATGAATTGGCTTGTGGTGAATCCTTTGAAAGAAACTGTGGTGTGCAATATTGGACAGTTGCAGATATAGCTAACAAATTCTTAAAGATACATGGACAATACAGCTAGTCTGCTCATGTCCAATGGCTGATTAATAGGAAACTCAACAAAAACATGAACAGTTAAATTTAAAATGGTGGGTGGATCACTACTTGTACACATGTTGGAATTGTGATTACCGGAGATCAATGACGTCAAACTTAAGATTGGGGTTCATATATACGTCTGTACAATGCTCATAAATGGGCCCACCATCTGGAGGCTGCTCATGTGGATGGAAGCCACGCTGTTGGCATTGTCTTATGACTGACATGCCACCCGGGGTTGTCAGCCGGAAGATACCATGAGTTCTGCACGTGTTATGAAACTAGCAGTTAAAAGAGTCAAAATTACAGACAGACAACATATTCCTTTTATTAAACAACAGGTAAATCATTCTTGCCTTGAACCATCTCTCGGAGCCATGACAATTGCAATAGCTTCTGGTAACATAATCTGTAAAGTGTAAGAAGGAAAAGCAAGGAAACTTATAGTAATTACGAAACACAGTTAGGTAAATATTCGAATGCATTAAAATCAATGTCCTTGTTGGGGAACAGGAAGAGGTGTTCACCTGATACGAGTAATGAGTGTGAAGGTCAATTGATGACATAAAACAAGACTGTGTAGGATGTGTCTGGTCATTGATAAGAAAATAAAAATATTTGATCATTTAGGATGACGGTTATAAATTGAAAAATAAGAAAGTCAATGTCATGAAATAGTAGAAACATGAGTAGGATCAAACAACACTGCAGATGCACCAGAAATCGTAAAGGTCCTTAAGGCACGAGTGGGGAGCAACAAGAAACTTGAAGGAACATAAAGCCACCTTTTTTTCATAGGTAAAGTTAAACAAAGCCGTTTGCACACTCATTACTTTTAATATGGATTTATTTCTCTACCTTTATTTTGCAACTCTCCACTCCACTCTGTCTTAGTCCAACTATTTGGGTGTTAAAATGATTCAATGTTTGCATTAAGATTGGATTGGCTAAGGCTTTCATGACTGTCAACCTGATAGGCTGATATAACCCTACTTTATCCAGGTTTGGGGCTATAGTTGTAAGACAAGCTACCACTGGCAAAGGAGTCAAAATCCAATGCATGCCTGTGATTCTTGACTCCACAATATGAAAAACATGGATATGGTCACATCTCCAAAATTGGAATTTACAACAAAAAATTCCATTTCTTTTGAATTCAATCATTGTACAATTATAGGAGTTTGTGTAACTAAATCAAAAAGTTTGCTATTATTACCAAGAGACAGTCTATAAGAAAAGATTAAATTCATTATGCATTTTATATCTAATGTATGTCAAATAAGCAAGAAGAAATAGGAAAACCATACAAAGCATCACCTAAATAATTCATGGAGTACTGGAAACTTTATCCTTCTAAAAGAATCTATGTGTAACTGCAAAAGCATGTAAAGATGTGGATCCAATTAATTCATCTTACAATAGACAAAATCTCCCTTATAAGTTTCGTTTTCCCTCTATCTAAGCTTAGAACTCAGAAAAGCAAATAATAGAAATGGTTGACTTACTAGATTGTTACTTTTTCGGAAAATGTAGCATAATATGCAGCATAGTCCACTTAGAAAATAGAAACTCACTATTGTAATTGTCCGAACACTATTTGTTGATATTAGGTGTGAGGTAAATTGGATTTGATTGGCATATTGCAACCATCAGTGTTCAAGTTGTTTATTACCCAGAAATTAAGTGTTCAAGTTGTTTCTTAACAGGTGTTGATTGTGATAGATATTTTCAGGTTTACAATGGTTCAAGTCTATGGGTTTTGAAGACTGACCTACCTTTCCCGTTATTACCTCATCAAAATTGAAATCATATTTTTCAAAATCAAACATCAACAACCTTTCTACTTTGTCATTTTTGGAGCAAATTTTTTAAATGACAAGAACTCCAAGGCATCCAAGTGTCCAAAACTATCCATTTGGGTTTATAAGGCAGAGAATATTCAGTCATCTATTATTATGGGACTGCCTAAGAAGTACCAAAGGAAAGCTGAATTGGAAGAATACAACATTTTCGCAGTAGTTGAAAGTCCTATTATTGCAGTCACTCAGAGTAGCAATAAACACCAGAAGATTCACTTGGTACATGAATGAATAAATAAATAAAAGCTCCCAATACAAGTCATACTAAACCTGTAAAAAGTAGATAGTTTTTTAATTATTAACATAAAGAAGAGCCTTACTAATGAAGAAAGAGGAAGATAACCCCTGGCTATTGGAGAAGGGCGAGCTCTTAGTTAAATAACATTCCCTCCCTCCCTCACACAGACACACATGTATAGGTGAACAGGCAAATACATACAAATGCATACTCACTATTAATACTTGGCTACTTGCATATACACATATTACCAAAATATACAAAATAAAAAACACATGCATAAATGAATTCATGTGTAAATATACAAACACTGACAAATTTATATATCTTATTTCTCTTAGCGTAGTAGTTTCCCTAAATTCCCCTCCCATGAACCACTCTTGTAGTCATTCCAGTTCCCCTCCATGTTCATATTACTTAGCAATAAAATGCACACTTTTTTTTATTTTTATTTCAATAAATGAAAGTTTGACCAATATTATAAAGATTAAATTGAGGAAAAAAACAATAAAGGGCAGGAAATATAACTACAAATATCTCTTTTTAGAATAGAAAGAATGAATAAAAAAATGTATAATCTTCATTTAAAACATGGAAAATCAACATATTCCTAAAAAAAATGGAAGAAAGAAAAGAAATTTCAAAAAATAAAGGGGCTGAGCCTCTATTTTTGTCCAATCAATATGTGTTGTTTGGACAAAATGTTGAGTTCTTCCTTGCTTATTAGTTCAGGTTTTGAAACCTTCATGGGTTCAAGACAGTATACATCTTGATCGAACCCTAACAAATGAGAAAATAATAAAAAGAAACTAGTATTTTAACTCAAACCGAATAATTTAGTTTAACAATGTCTATTTTATTATTATGATCTCATAAAGTTAAGAATATAAAAATATCCAAAAGTATCACATCATGTATCTTGGCAACTAAGTGAAGCCACCCTCCATGAGCACCTTAGCGCCTAGGCATCACACTACATGTTAAGCTACCTTGGTATTACGTGATTGTCATTGTTAGGTAGTATATCATAGAGGTAGTCTCTATTTTATATGAAAGCGCAGTGTTCCTGTATCATTTTGTGTAACAATAGCAGACATACCTTCGCTGGGTTATTTGGTTTTTTTTTTCAGCATGTTTGTGTTTTATCGGATGGTCGCAAGAAATTGTTGCAACTATGTGAACTCATGAAAACCAAATCACCCAAGCATGCACTCACTAGATGATTTGGTTTATCCTTTGACTTATAGCATGTATTGGTTTTTTAGAGGCCACAAGAAAGTGTCATGATTATATGAACTCATTGCTCCACATGTTAGGTTACTTTTCATATTTTTGATACTCATAGTAAGGTAGTTGTCCTAGTGGATCCTAGAGGTAGTCTCCATTTTATCATATGAAATATGATAATAGCATATATTATCATATCTGAGATCATATTTCAGTTGATATAATAGCATCAAACAGTGGAGAAATCAAGCCTGGATTGGTTATGAAATATGAATTTAGATTCTCTTTACAGTACAGATGGCCTATGTCAAACTAAATGGCGATAATTATGTGCCATGGCCAAGAAATGACTAGAGTAATGTTGATGAAATGCCTTGATGATGATTTATTTTCCAAGTTACTAGTACATCATAACAGTATTGAGTATTCTATCAATCCTCAAGAAAATGTCACTGCAAGACCATAATGACTGATTAGATTTATTATCAGATGAAAAAGAAGCTACAAGACATTATCGTTTTAAACAATTAAAGTATGATCTTGGATTCAATTGCACTGAATTTTATTTCCTTTCTAACCTAACAATAATAAGGTCAAGGATTTTAATAGCCATAAGATACTCACATGAATCCAACCCAAAGGAAACAGGGACTGCTTGTCCTGAACATCAAATATCTCTTCTTCATTTGTGGTCTGACACTGAACAGAAAGCATGTTTTAACAGAGCATAATTCAATTTAAGCATGGAGTGGTCTAAAGAAACATATAATAACAAAATATTACCGAATCTGATGTTGACTCCTGCTTTGGGATTATGAGAGCAGTCACATAGAATTTTCTGTTTTTCTGCAAGAGATATTGATGTCAAACAGGGCTCCATCTGAGCAAATTCAACAATGCAAAATAAATAAATAAATATAGAACTTACAAGTGAACCTGCAAGAACACCACACGTTTCTAAGTTCTTTTTGGTATTTGACTTGGCTAATCTCATGAAGTTTTCCATCATTGCAGTTGACTGCCAGGAGAAACAGAAGTTAATAGCATATACAACCATCTGTTACCTCTATCATCAGGATACTCAACTGTAACATATTGAAGCAACATCAGAAAAACTAATCACCAAAAGAGCTTATGCCTAGAAATAAATTATGCAGGAAAAATATTCAACAGAAGTTTGAAGTAGGAAAACTCTTCAATAAAGAGGGGGTGGATCACTAAGAATCTCACAATGTGCAATTGAAGGGGAGCTTTGGGGCAAGCTAGATCATCTTTCAATGAGTTCTCCACCCCATGTCCTGACTCAGTAACTTGAGGAGACGTGACAGGGATCAAATCTTGTACTTGTGCAAGAATAGGTGGAGGAGAAGGTTGCCTGACAACATCTGTATTAACTGGAACTTCCACTTTATCCAAAGAAATCATCGAACAAGGTTCCTCATTGTGAAGCAACTGATTATCACCACTCAGTGAAAGGACTGATTCAAGAGTGGAACTTTCAAGTGATGAATCATCACTGTTCTTTTGTTCCATAGGTCCACCTTCCACTGGATGCTGCAGGCTGTTTCCCAATTAAAACATCAGGAATAACATGGATCCATAACAAAAACTCCAAGATGTTAATGATACACCATAAGAAATAGAATGGAAAGACAACTAATATAAAATAAATTCCGCAGTAGTACAATACAACAAATATAATAAGCTTAGAATATGTATGTCTAATGTTAATTCTTATTGATTAGCACTTTGAATGAGTCAAACTGAGATGTAGGAAGATAGAATATTAAGTACTTATAGATATTACTAAGTCTAACCTTGGGATTTCAATTGGAGTCAAGTCTAAATTGCTTGGATATTGAACCTACAAACGCATGTTGAAAGTTAGCAACATGGTACCTTGAACATTGAATTAAAGAAACAAACTAATTAAAACTAATACCCCTCGAACGCTACTAGGTGGCTGCCACTGGCCACGAAGCCCATTTGGACCTAGAAAAGAATGCCTTGATAGTGTCTCCTCCTTCGGACGTGGAAAACTTAAAGACCTACAAGAATCAGCCAAGTAAACTAGGGATTAAAAAAAGATAGTGAAAAAGAAAACCCTAAAGACAACCCATTCCTCCATTGTAATGCAAAGCAAAAAAGTTACTTGTGAAAAATTAACTTCAACAATTTTTGTAATCAAGTTTTTTTTATCTAAGAAACAGGCTCATAAAGTGTTGCATGGACATAGACACAAAATCAGAATCCAATGTGTCTGGGAGTCTGGCTTGGCAAGACAGAAAAACAAGGACTCAAGATATGTCTACAAACAAGTATAAACTATTAAAATTCTGCATATTTTGTTGAATTTTAACATTACAAACTAATAGAAAAAGTTTTTAAAGAATTATTTTTGTTACTTAATAACATTTTGTAGGAAAAATGGCTTTCAATGTGCACATAAACTGTTCATGTGTGTTAAAATGAGCAATAGATGAAGAAAAATGTCCAATAGAAATGTCCCTCAAGAGTCAATGGAGCATCGGAGCCTAACGCATGTCTGACATAGATGCATCATCCATTTAGGAGATCCATGCAACACTGCTCAGTCACTTTAAAGTTCATGATAAAACTCTAATATTTTTTTATTCAGCTTAAAGAAAGTAAGTTATTATGCTAGTAGATACACACACACACACATACAGAATCACACTTGATCTTAAAGAACCTACTCCACTTCATGGTACGAGTCTACTTTGCTCTATTTTTTTCCCTTCCTGCATCTTTTTTTAAACTAAACTTGATTCCAGCATATAAGCAGTTTCCTGTTGTTTAGTCAATAAGACGACTTTACCAATGACTAAATGCAATAGTATCACCATTGAATCCCTTATGTTTGTTAATACATATTATATGAGGTCATGTTGATAATTGACATAAAAGAAGTCGATGTTTGAGACTTACTGCAGATTAACTTTTAGTTTTTGGGTACAGGGCGCCATCATTATAATTAATGCTTAATAATGTTTTAGTATCTCTGGTGTTTTTCCTCCAAATTTTGATTGGTAGACATTTTCTTCCAACTTAAAACATGTTTTCCAGAAATTCCCTCGGCATATATTATATGAGCATTCTGATATGGATGACCATATCAAACAAGGATACAGGTTCTCACCAACCCATGTCAAGTAGAACCAAGCAAATGTAACCCAATTTTTTTTTCTTTTCTTTTCTTTTTTGTCATAGGATATAGATGAAATAGGTTACACAACTTTTTCTTTTTTGCTTTTTCCCCCATATTTTTAAAACTAATTCCTGACTTTAATCGTATCTCCCAACTATATGGGGTCAGCTACCATGTTTCGCCATTCTGTTCTATTAGTGCCATATCCATTGTTAAATTATTAGCACTTGAATCATTTCCTACTACTTTGACCAATGTCCTTTTTTGGAATATCAGCACTTAAATTATTAGTGGTTAAACCAATTCTTAACTTTACTTTTCCTTATAGCCCCGTTCTTTTCTATCCAGTCATTTACCTGGGTAAGTGAACTTACCCAGGTAGCACTTCCCATGTTCTTTCGGTTCCCAGGTAAGTTCGCAATGACCTTTTACCCATAAAAACTCAATATTAGAACAGACAAATTTGTTCCATTATGTTTTGTCAAATTTCCCACTAGGTGGGGAGGTTACCCACTTACCCGGATGTTTTGAGAGATGGATATCACTTACCCGGATTAGTACCTAGGGAAAAGCACTTTACTGTGGGGCCCACAACTTACCGAAAAGTGAACACGTAAAGTTGGTCAACGGGAACCACTTTCCCCCAGGATTTTTCCCAAAAAACAAGCATGCCCTATTTGATATTGTGATAATCTCAAGTAAAAACTAGAAGGTAGAGAAAATTAGTAGCTAAAGTCCATCTTTGTCCAATGAATCTACCTCCCTCTATTTGATTGTAATACCTCCTAATTAATTCCAATGAAATACTGTTATTGATAAAAAAAGAAGTCCATCTTTGTCCACATTCAATATGAAAATGACAAAAAAGTGGGGAAAAATAAGTCAGGAAAGCACTAAATAATGCTCATATGCATAAACACCTGATCACTTGTAATTTATTCATAAAGTATGAAGTAATAAGAATAGGATTATGTTTTCCCTGCAAAAAGGGGAAAAACTCTTATTTGAGGTGATATTGTAAAGGGCCTTGGGAGAGGGGGAGATACCCATTAGTAATCTGACCAGTATCCTCTTTCCTTGTACCTTCTAATTCGACTTCTGGCTTTGGTTGGAACTTGGATTTGAGAAGAGATATTAGGGACTCTGAAATGGAGAGTACCTTGTCTCTGTTATCCATCCTTGAGGGGGTTTTCTGGAACCAGCAAAGGTAGATAGTAGAATTTGGACCCTCTCTCCTTCGAGTTCCTTTACTGTTCTTCCTTTTTTAAAGCCCTAGCACAATCAAGTGTTCCTTTTGGTTTGTCTTTCCCTATCAAAGAGGTGTGGTGTGAACCCATTCCTGCAAAGGTTGGGAGTTTCTGTTGGGAAACCTTTCTAGAAAGAAAAAACATAGGTGATTTGCTTCAAAAAAAGAAGCCCAATAGATGTTTATCTCCTCACTGGTGTGTTCTCTGTAAAGCTGATGGTGAGTCTAGTGTTCACTTACTAATCGCCTATCAATTTGCAAAATATATTTGAGACTGGTGTGTTTCTTTATTTGGGTGCAGATGGAATCCTCCAATGAATGTGCAAAGCTTGTTTACTTTCCTTCCCTCCGACTGGCCAACAAAAAGGGCAAGGATTATGTGGAGATGTGTTAGGGCAGCCATATGTTAGACTATTTGGGAGGAAAGAAACTCAAGGATTTCTCAGAAAAGGAAAGAAGCAGGGAAGCAATTACACAGGTGATTCACGTAAGGGTAATTCAATGGCTGAAAACTCTGGATATATTTGCAGATTTCTCAGTGGATGATTTGCTAAGAAAGTGGAAGGAAATTGCAAATTCAGCTTCAATTAGGATGGTCTCCCATTGGAACCCTCCACCTCTTGGTTTTATCAAACTGAACTTTGATGGCAGCAGTATGGGCAATCCAGGTCCCACTAGAATTGGGGGAGTACTAAGGGATGAAAAAGGATTTATAATAGCTTTGAACTCTGGCTTAATAAAAGTTCATTTATTTATCAAAAAAAAAAAAAAAGCTTTGTACTCTGGCCCTATTGGAGTGGGAGACTCCCTGAGGGCAGAAATACTAGCAGCTCTGGAAGGGGTACAAAGGGCTAAAGATCTGAATGTCAATAAACTGATCATAGAAGGAGACTGAGACTGTAGACTCTGGACATATTTGCAGATTTCTCAGTGGATGATTTGCTAAGAAAGTGGAAGGAAATTGCAAATTCAGCTTCAATTAGGATGGTCTCCCATCGAAACCCTCCACCTCTTGGTTTTATCAAACTGAACTTTGATGGCAGCAGTATGGGCAATCCAGGTCCCTCCAGAATTGGGGGAGTACTAAGGGATGAAAAAGGATTTATAATAGCTTTGAACTCTGGCTTAATAAAAGTTCATTTATTTATCAAAAAAAAAAAAAGCTTTGTACTCTGGCCCTATTGGAGTGGGAGACTCCCTGAGGGCAGAAATACTAGCAGCTCTGGAAGGGGTACAAAGGGCTAAAGATCTGAATGTCAATAAACTGATCATAGAAGGAGACTGAGACTGTAGTGAATTGGTTAAATGAAGACACCTCTAGGCTTTCGAACTACAGCAATGAGAAGAGGAAATTTAAATGGCTTACCAGGGACATGGAAGTTCGGTGCAAATGGGTAAAGAGAAGTGCAAATTCATTTGTAGATGGCTTAGCGAGGCAAGGGGTGAATAGGATTTCTGTGTTTTGGGCTCAGTTATAACTGTATTTTTGTTTTTGGGTGTATGTTTGACTGTCTTGGTGAGTTAAGAAACCTTAGCTCCTCTCCTTTGTAATAATATTCTATTTTAATGAATCTTTAGTTATTGATCAAAAACCAAAATCTGTGTCTGTCTAGCATGGGTGATTTGAGTTGTTCGACTGTCATTTATTAATAAACTATGAATTAATAAAGAATAAAATTATGTTTCCCCACTAAAGGAGGAAACTATGATTTGAGTTGGTATTATAAGGGCAGCCTTTATATAGTTGTTAAGGCACATGGGTGATTCTAAATGACAACCTGGGCAATAGAATTTCACAAAACAAAAACTGAATCCTAGGTTGGTTCCATAGTTTTATATACCAATTAGAATACACATGAATTGAAAAAAAAAAAAAAACAGTGAAGCTCTTTAATAATAACATTAAGTTATCTCTCAAAACATGGCAAGTCATCATATTGAAAAGACCAGCATTTTACATCTATCAGTCTCAACTCTCAATATTTCAAACACAACATAACAAAATACATATTTAATAGAGTAATCTCATGTCAAATTAGCATCCAAAGAAGGCTATAATTTTATACCTTTTTTGAGAAAGTAAGGTGTTGTATTAATATCAAAATACTGTGAGCCGTGTACATCCATCTGAGTATAGAGCTATATATCCATTTGAGGATAGAACTATACAGCTTGTTAGCAAAATATTAACAAGAAGTTGTCCTTGTCAAAAAATCTGTTGTAATCTAGCCCCCTGAATTCCTTATGAGTTGACACCCAAGAGCAAAACATTCCTTTGAGATTGTTCCAACCATATTTACAAACAGGCATTCCTTTCTCTCCATATGCACCAGAAAACAGCTAAGGGAATCAGTCCCCATAGGACTTTACCTCTCTTGCTCAGACCTCTCAAATGCCAACTTTCAAGTGAGGAGAAAATAGAAAAAGGAAAGCAACCCACTCAACCAAAATATTCAAGGACCACACTCCACACCATATTTCAAACAGATACTGCAAGAAGAAATGGTTTGCATTTGCTGTTTCCAACTCAGTAGAACAGAAAGAGCAACCTGCCTGATCCAGTACCATCCCCCTTCTTAGTAGTTTGTCACAAGTTAAGCATTTCTCCGAGGCAGCTGGCCAAAACTTTAACCTTTGAAAGAGAAGGATTATGCTAAATACTGATAGCAGGAAAATCATTTGAAAGTTCCCCAATCAGAGATCTGTAAATGAGCTTTACCAAAAACTGACCACTATTCTCACCAAATCACCATCTAGAGTCTTAGGCGCCCTGTTTGAGGAGAGTGAAACTGAATTAATTGGAGCAATTCCAACAGTTGATCCAACTCCCAGTATTTCAGGTTTCTTCTTAAGGTCAGAAGCCAATTAACAACTCCATTTGAGATAGAGTAACAGTCCCTAACCAATGTGCAGCCAGATATAAAGCCAAGCAAGTCTCCATCAATGGTTGCAGCCCACACCACTTATCCATCCAGAATTTAGATCTACTACCATCTCCAATTTTCACCTTCTTGATACCTTTCCAAACCGAGGTGCCATAAGATTGTATATTTTTTCCGCTTCCCAGTCCATGTCCATAGAACCAAATTTAGCTTTGATTACTTTTCTCCACAAGCTACCTGATTCGGTGATTCCACACTAAATCGCCAGCATCATTTTCCAAGAAGTGCGAGATGAACTTTAATTTCCGATTTCCAAACCTCCTTCTGTACTAATCTGCAAACCAAATCCCAGTATACCAACTACCAAGTGAAACTTAAAGTCCTCTTTCCACACCCCCCCCCCCTCCCAAAGGAAATCTCTCATCTTCTTCTCCAATGGATGGGCAGTGCATGAAGGAATAGGGAAAAAATAGAGGTATAAGTAGGCAGGGCTGCTAGGGTACTTTTAATAAGAACTAGTTTTCCCCCTTTGGAAAGATACCTCGTTTTCCATGAGGCTAGTTTTCTCTCAAATATGTCAAGCAATGGATCCCAAATGATACTCGATCTGCAATTAGAACCAATCAGCAGACCCAAGTATTTCGTAGGGAGTGTCCCCACACTACAACCCAAGGAATCAGCCAAAGCATCAATATTAGCAACCTGCCCAACAGAAAATAGCTCACTTTTATAAATATTAACCTTCAAACCTGAAAACACTTTGAATCAAATGAGAACTGATTTCAGAACCTTAATATTCTCAAGAGATACATGACATAAAAAACACGTATCATCTGTGAACTGCAGTAAAGGTATCTCCCCAACGTCTTCCCCCACACGAAAACCTTTTAAAACACCAATTTCCATAGCTCTAGCAGTCATCATCTTACTCAACGCCTCAACCACACAAATGAACATAACGGGGGATAGCAGATCACCTTGACAGAGGCCTTTAGAGCTTTTGAACCTCCAACAAGGGGACCCATTAATGAGAATAAAGGAGGGGGTAGACATACAAACCGTCATCCAATTTCCATAGCTCTACCGTAATCATCTTACTCATCACTTGAACCACACAAATGAACAAAACGAGGGGTAGTGGATCACCTTGATGGAAGCCTTCAGAGCTTTTGAACCTCCAACAAGGGGATCCATTAATGAGAATGAAGGAGGGGGTGGACATACAAACCATCATCCAATTCTTCCATCTACTCCCAAAATTCAATCTTTTAACGATGTAGCTAAGAAATTCCCAGTTGACAATATCAAAAGCCTTTTCCATATCTACTTTGCATAGAACCTCCTCACCACCACTTCTTAACTGAGAGTCAATTAATTCATTAGTCATCAATATCCCATCCAGAACTTGCCTTCCATTAACAAAAGCCCCTTGGCTTTGGTAGATAACCTTACCCATCAGATCTCATTCTTCTTTATAGGACCTTTGATATGATTGTCAATGTGTTCTATTTAATGTAAAACAAAAAGAATGACCTTTTATCATTTGATTCTTTATTTTTCTCTTCTTAAAACCCTTGGATCTTTTACATTTCAATAGTATATACTAAAACAAAGAATAAGTAATATATAATATATGACACGACGTACCAAATACTAATAACATGCAGCCATAGTAATAATATTATAATAAAGCACCGTCTTGTGATTTTTATCACCTAGGCAGGTGCCTAGTCACCTAGACAGGCATCTTTTTGATATAAATGAAAGAGCTCAGACTAGGTTCCCCAAGGGCACCTTGTTGCCTATGAGATGCCTTGAGAACTATTTCTGTGTGTATCTGTGGTATATTTTTGTAGGGCAATGATTAACCTGAATTCTCTTAGCTAGTAAAATGGAACACTTACAATTTGCGGAATTGATCATCCACTGGCCTTCCATGTGAAAATTGATGAGTCCTTGAAGCCTGATATGTGAAATCTTGTCCAACCAGTCCTTGTGTCTGACAAATGAACAAAGAACATTGTAAAGAAATTCAAAATAGAATAGGATAATCATGACCATAACTACAAAGTGCAATCATGAACTATCTTTGGTGTTAAATATTGGGTCTCTTGTGGTCAAAATTCTTAAAAGAGCTAAAAATTTAAAACAAAATAAAAAGCTCCGAATGGAACAACGAAGCTCTACTTATACCTTTCTGGTTCCATAATTTGTTGGAATTTTCTTCCTAACAGGAGGCCATTCAACTGAAGAATCAGAAATATCATTGTGGTCAAACCTATCCACTTGATTCATATGATTTCTGTTCAATTCTTCAATCTTCTGTTGAACCACTGGCTTCAATGCCTCCAGTTCACTCAAAGCATTCATTAATTTCTGCATGAAGAATTATCTGAAATAAAAAACCAATCGGACAAGCAAGAATTTTTTTCTAATATAGAAGCAATAAAGATGGAAGGATTACCTTCTTAAAATAAAGCCTTTCATTTTGTAGAGACACCTTAAAATCTTTATGGCGTGGTATAGTTTCAGTGATCAAACTGGAGCAAATAAAAAGATGTTAGGATGACTAGATTGGATTGGTAGAATGTTAAATGACCCAACTATTAGGTCTGTTCATCCCATCTCAAATTTTAGAAGATTGTAAGCTTAACAGGTCTATCAGAAATCATAAATCTAGTGAAAAGAGAAAAAAATATATATATGATGTCTATTTCTTTTTTCTAACCTTGAAAATCTTAGAAGCATAACATACAGATCTATAATATTCTTCTCTTCTCGAAAGATGTCAGCCTGCATATATCAAGCATGGATATTAGCAACTGAAAGGCCACAGCAGAACAAGGAAATTGAAACAAGTTAGAAGATTGGCCCTTAATCATATTAGTAAAATAAAGGAACATAAAAGCATAGTGATAGCAATTTAAGGTTGAGATTTACAAGCCATTTGGAATGAAAATAGTTTCATATTCAGCACGGTAAGTCACTCACACTTCCCTCATAATGTGCCTATAGATATTGTCAAGAGATGTGGTTATTGTTCTTCAGCCATTCCACTACAATTTAGGTTTGCATATACTATTTTTTTCTGACTTTTTTTCCAAAGTGGTATCTCACGGTGTTCAGATGTTCACCTTGCCATGCTCCTTGAACCACAGGGTCTAGGAACCCTTGTGCCTTGGTTGAGCTTCTAACTTTTAAGATATTGGATCAACAATTTCAAGCAGCAGACAACCCTGCATGTGTCTTATCTTCAAAAGATAGTCTTTCTATTTCCTTCTATTATAAAATAAAAAATTTATTTTTTATCAGCTATAAAATAAAAATGCTCCAATTCCCTTATTGATGAATGAAAGCAGTAAACCTATACAAACATTCATCATCCATCTTTCAACCAAGTCCCAATACATACCCTAGGATCATCTATTGTACCTAAAGACATTGTGAGAAGTCCAACTGAAGCAAAAGAAAATGTAGATGGTCAGTCTTCGACAATGGTAGGAAAATCTTAAAGGCATAAAATCAGTGCGGTGTATCGTAGATCTTATTCCAGGTTCCCACCGGGTGGGAAATGGAGATGGGAAGCAAGAAATTGGTCTCGGAAAGGGGGGGTTGATGCGAGGACCAGATCTAATGTATCTAACAGTGTCAGTAAGGTGGCGGTGGCTGGTGCTTGGCCGGATTTTTGCACTTCGGAGGTGAGAAAGTGGGAAAATAGGTGATGGTGATCACAGAAAGTCAAGCAGTAGAAGCGAGGAGGGACTTCCTGTGGAAGTGTTTGGTGGGGAAATTCAAATGGGAGTGGAAGCTAGAGAGGTGGAATCATGGGCGACTAGAACGTGGAGGGGGGTGTGGGGAGTTGGGGTGAAGAAGATGGCAGATGACTTATTCTTGTTCATCTGTCCTTCGAGAGCTGAAGCTGAATGGATCTTGCGCCAGGGGCCGTGGCAAATGGACAGAAATCCTCTTCTTCTGGGTTGGTGGGGTGCAAGTGCGGGGTGCTTCTACCCGGAAGTTGAAGCTAAGACGGACTGTTCAGACTCCATTTGGATTAGGGTCTTTGTTCTCCCACTTCTCCTCTGGTGCCCAAGTGTGATTAAAGCCATTGGAGATGTGTGTGGGGGCTTCATTGAAACTGATGATTCCCCTTCTGAAGTCACTACTTGCGAATGGGTTAGAATGAAGGTCTGTAGAGGTGAAGATATTCCGAATAGGGTGGAGGTGGCGGCTGGTGAGTCCCTGTTCTCAATTCAAATCTGGCCTGAGATCTTACCAACGGTGAGTAGATGGAAAGGGGGAGAAAGGGGGGTTGAAATTTCTCAGTTGCAGGGGAAAGTGAACTCGGATACTTCAAAATCCCTAATGTTGGAAGGCGTGGACAAGTCTCCCTAGAAGCAGACTCCCTGTATGAAAACCCAAGCTAATCCTGGCTCGCCTACGCGTTTTTCGGCAACCGGAGATGGAGAAGAAGAGGAACGAGCATGCTTTATTCTGAAGCGCCCGATGACCTGTTTGTTGGATCGTGTGATCCCATACCTGTGAAAAGGTGATTGTAGGTCACAGATGACCTGCTCTCTGCTCATTAGTCTGATTTCATGTGTGTTAGGATCTATCTTATTGATTAATGTTGTGGTGGAACTTATTGGAAAACCAGTAGGTTGGGACTGTTCTTCATGCAGATCTAAAAATCAGTCTCGTCATATTTCTTCTTTGGAAATTGGTGCTGTTTTTTGTGCTCAGATTAAGTCCAGAACTGAATTGTTGTGTGTGGAGCTTATGTCGATATAAGGAGGGATCCTAAGTTGAGAGTTTAAATAAAAAAAACTTTGTGTTTACCATGTCGTCTGAGAATTCTGCTACTTCAGAGATTTCAGGGAGCCACAATGGAGTGAGTGGGGGAATGGATATGAATTTCCCCATGGCTGTTATTCCCTTTGATGGTCTGAACTACCTTGAGTGGTCTAGGGGAATAAAACTCTACATCACTGCTAGGGGGAAAATAGGATACATCAATGGGAGAGTGAAGGAACCGAAGAACGAAAGTGCTGAATATGATAGGTGGAACCAAGAGAATAATATATGGTGATGCCATGGCTCTTGGTTTCCATGCTGCCACAGGAAAGGAAGACTTTTATGTGGGCTGAAACTACTTGTGAGATATGGGAACAAGCAAAGTCCACCTATTCAGAGCAGAGACACTATGCCAAGATATACCAAGTGCAAGATGAATTCTCTACTTGCAAGCAGAGGGAGAGGAGTCTCTCGATGTACTATTCTGATTTGGCATCGATATGGAAAGAACTTGATCACTACCAGAATGTGAATTGGAAGTGTGATGAAGATGCAAAGGCGTATAAGTCACTTGTATCTCAGCAACGGGTCTTTGCCTTCCTCCTAGGGTTGAGTCCTTCATATGAGTCCATCAGGGTGCAGATCTTGGGTAGTAAAGACTTGCCATCAGTTCAAAAGTTGTATGCCTTAGTGCAGTCAGAAGAGAGTAGAAGAAGTGTGATGAATTGTGTAGAGGGGGAGTCAGTTGCCCTAACTGTCCAGGGAAATTCAGATACAAATGTCGGAGGTGCTTTTAAGAAAGCTGACTCTCATAAGAGAACAGATGATAAGAGTAAACTTTGGTGCACTCACTGCTAGAAGACAAGACACACCAGAGATACATGTTGGGATCTCCATGGAAAACCTAAATGGACATAGGATTTGGGTAAGAAGTCAACACCTGATCAGGGCAAGAAACCAAGTTAGCAGAATCAGAAAAAGTATAACTCAACTAATATGGAATCTCCAGAGACTAATCCATTGGTAACTCGGGAGAGGCATCCCAGTTCTGACCCCAAGGAAGAAATTATCAACTCCTTTCGTGACCATTTGGAATTGTATGGTAGGACTCTCCGCCAGATGGATTCTGATCCTACTCCCTTTACCTCTTTCGCATCTACATCAGGTAACGCTACCACTGCCTTCCATGTGTCATCTCATACCACTGATTCTCCTTGGGTTATTGACTCTGTAGCCTCAAACCACATGACCGGTAAGTCAAATTTATTTCAGACATATAACCTTCTCTCTAGGAGAGATAAGGTGAGACTAGTTGATGGTTCTTTCTCTACCATAACTGGCCAAGGTACCATACCTCTCCCACTCGGCCTTACCCTTTCTAATGTATTACATGTTCCGAAATTACCTATAAATTTGTTGTCCATTAGTAGTATAACTCACTCCTTGAACTGTTCAGTCACTTACTTTCCATCTTCATGTGTGTTTCAGGATTTGGCCTCGGGGAAGACGATTGGTAGAGAAAGCATGGTGGATGGTCTCTACATGTTGGAGAATAAAGTTGGTCTTGTGGCTATAGAATCCATGAGTTTGTCCAGTGAGAGTCAAGCTTATTTATGGCACAGTCGTTTTGGTCATCTTTCTTTTGAGTCATTAAAAGTTATGTTCCCAAAGTTGTTTGAGTCATTGTCAGTGAGTCAGTTACAGTGTCAGACATGTCAATTGAGTAAACATTGTAGAAGTTCTTTTCCTTTGAGAAATAAAAGATCTAAATTTCCATTTCATATTGTTTATTCTGATGTTTGGGGCCCAGTTACTCTACCTACTAAGGCTGGATATAAGTACTTCATTACCTTGATTGATGATTACTCTAGATACACTTGGGTTTACCCTACGCGATCTAGAGATGAAGTGCCAAAAATTGTGAAAGACTTTCAACGCATGATGTTCACTCAGTTCCAAACTGAAATCCATATCTTCCAGTCGAACAATGCGAAGGAATACTTCCATAATGATCTCACGAAGTTTTTTGCTTTGAGTAGGTCACTTCAACGAAGCTCTTGTGCTAGGACACCCCAACAAAACGGTATTGCTGAACGAAAGAACCATCACTTCTCGAAGTAGCTCGTGGCTTATTAATTCATATGACTGTGCCAAAACGTTTTTGGATGGATGCAGTTTTGTGTGCTACATACATCAACCGTATGCCATCTCGGTTACTAGAGTATAAGGCCCCACATCAGCTTCTATTTCCTACAACTCCGCTGTCCACCATTCCGATGCGTGTTTTTGGGTGTCGTTGCTTTGTCCATAACTTGTCCCCTACTCGAGGTAAGCTTGATCCTCGGGCTATTCCTAGTGTTTTCCTTAGTTACCCTTTATCTCAAAAGGAGTATCGTTGCTATGATCCTACCTCTCGCAAGTACTATGTCTCCATTGATGTATCCTTCTTTGAGAATCAACCTTTCTTTTCGATTTCTCCTCAGGGGGAGAGTAGGGTTGAGGAGAAACAGGCAGCTCAAACTCAACTACCTCCTTTACCCGATCCTCCTCCATTCCGTGTCTTTCATCGTTGCCATAAAAGTCAGTAGAGTTCAAGAGCCGTGGAACCTGACACTATGCAACCAACATCATCGGATTCGCCAGAGGCAGATCCTTCTCATCAGCTAGGTACACTTGCTCCTATTGATATGCCTGTTCCTCTTAATGTTAACTCCCCTGTCATTAATGATCTTGATGTTCCTATTGCTAAGAGAAAGGGTGTTAGATTTTGTACCACTAATCATCATATCTCTAATTTTGTGTCCTATGATCACATTTCACCTTCATTCCGTGCATTCCTCTCTTCTGTGGGCAGTGTCCCCGTTCCTAAGAATGTGGCAGAAGTTTTATCTAAACCTGAATGGACAGATGCAATACAGGAAGAAATTGATGCATTACACAAAAATCGCACTTGGGAGTTGGTGGATCTTCCTGAAGGGAAGGAACCAGTGGATTGCAAGTGGTAGGCTGATGAAACTGTTGAAAGGTACAAGGCTAGACCGGTAGCAAGAGGTTTTACACAGGTATATGGAGTGGATTATGCAGAGACTTTTGCTCCAGTAGCCAAGATGAACTCTATTAGGATTCTTCTTTCATTGGCAGCAAATCTTGATCGAGAACTTCACCAATTGGACATCAAAAATGCTTTCTTGAATGGTGACTTGGAAGAGAAAGTGTACATGACCCAAAGGCAGTGAACAAAAAGTGTGCAGGTTAAAAAATCTTTATATGGGTTGAAACAATCACCTCGGGCTTGGTTTAGTAAGTTCCACTTAGCAGTTCAACAAATGGGGTTCAAACAATGCCAGTCAAATCACACTCTATTTGTGAAAAAAGGTGAAGGGAAAATTGCAACTCTAATTGTGTATGTGGATGGCAATAGTGATCACAGGAGATTGGGAGGCTGAAATACGAAGACTAAAAAAATTCTTAGCCACTCAATTTGAGGTGAAAGATCTAGGGCTCTTACGTTATTTCCTTGGAATTGAAGTTGCCTGCTCTCACAAGGACATCTTTATTTCCCAACGGAAATATGTACTAGATCTACTAGAAGATACAGGCAAGTTGGGGGTAAAACCAATTGACTCACCAATTGAATCTAATCATCAGCTGGGAGACAGTCAAGGAGAGTTTTTAAAAGATGTGAAGTTCCAGAGACTCGTAGGGAGACTCTTGTATTTTTTTATGACCAGGCCTGATATTGCTTATGCAGTGGGTGTCCTTAGTCAGTTCATGCACAATCCTAGGACAACTCACTTTGAAGCTGTAGAGAGGATCCTTAGATACCTCAAGAAGTTTCCCAGAGCTGGTTTGTTGTTCCAGAAACATGGACACTTAAAGGTGGAAGTATATATTGATGCTGATTGGGCAGGAATAGTTGATGACCAAAAGTCTACCAGTGGGTATTGTGCCTTTGTAGGAGGAAACCTGGTCACATGGAGAAGTAAAAAACAAAGTGTGGTGGCTAGATCTAGTGCTGAAGCAGAATATAGAGCGATGTCTCATGGGGTTGCTGAAATCATGTGGATAAGAAATTTGTTAGGTGAACTGGGTTTTGCAGTGAGCAACCCTATGTCACTCTACTATGACAATAAAGCGGCCATCAATATTCCTACTAATCCAGTCCTGCATGATAGGACGAAACACATTGAAGTGGACAAGCATTTTATTAGAGATAAACTTGTAAATGGAGAGAAGTGTGTACTCCATATGTCAACTCAGAAGAACAACTTGCAGATATCTTCATCATGTGCGGCACAATGATTTGTGTGACAAGTTGGGCATGATTGACATTTATGTTCCAACTTGAGGGGGAGTGTTTAAATAATTTAGTTATTTGTGTTAGGGTCTGTTTGGCTAGTTAAAGCCTTTTTTTTATTTTCTGTTATAGTACTTCACTTACAATAGGGGCACAAGAGTCTTTTCCCTTCTTATTTCTGCCGCCCTATATAATATAATAGAAGTTGGCACCGCCAGCACTATTCCATTGCTCCAAACCTTTTCTTCTTCCTTTCTTTCTTCTTCTCTTCTCTCTTCTTCCCTTCTCTTCTTTACTTCCTCATATTTCAATCAGATTTATTGCCAAGACACCTCAAACCAAGTTAAGATCCCAAGGACTAGATCCAACTGAACAGAGGAAGCATCCACAAAGCATAATGTATCATCTGCAAATTGGAGAATATTAACCTTTTCCCCCTCAAGGGATATTGCAAATCCTTCCCAACAACCAGAATCAGCTACCTTCTTGCAAAAAAGAGAGAATTTCCATAACACAAATAAAGAGCAAGGGGGAGAGGGGATCACCCTATCTAAAACCCCCTGAACTGTCAAAAAGCCCCACTGATTGACCATTTATCAACATTGAGAATTTAGGAGAGGTTATACACACTTTGATCCAATTCCTCCATTTCTGCCCAAAATTCAACTACTGCAACACAAAATCAACACATCTCCAATTGACATGGTCATAGGCCTTTTCAATGTCTAATTTACAAACCAAGCCAGTGAGCTCTCTTCTTCATGAATGAATTAGCAATAAGTACTGAGTCAAGCATCTACCTTCCTGAGACGAAAGCACTTTGATTGTTTGAAATTACACTACCTAAGACCCCTTTCATTCTCTCGGCTAGAACTTTAGCCAAGATTTTGTAAAAACTGTGGAAGCGATTGATTGGCCTGAAATCTTCGATATTTACAGCCCCTTCAATTTTTGGAATGAGAGTGATAAAGGTAGTATTTAGACTTCTTTGCAAAGAAGCATTTACATAAAACGCCTGGAAGACATTCATCAAATATTGTTTCACTATATCCTAGCATTTTACATAAAAGAGATTGGTGAGACCATCCGGCCCTAGGAATTTATCATCTTCCAACTTGTTAATGGCAGCCTTGATTTCCTCCTCCGTAAAGGGTCTCTCAAGGAAAGATTTCTGATCTTCACTCAACTGCTTGAAAGGAAGGTTCTTGGGGAAAGGTCTAAGAGTCCAATTTTCTTTATAAAAATTTTTATAGAAAGTAGTTGCCACCACCTTCATTTCTGCAGCTGATTCCCCAGTTCTTCCTTCCCACTCCAGCTTGCTGATTAAGGAAACTCTAGCTCTGGCATTTGCCATTTTATGAAAAAAAAAAGAGTGTTTTTGTCCCCCTCCTTCAACCAAGCCACCTTAGCTCTTTGCCTCCACTTGATTTCTTCCTTGACAGTCAATTTATCAAAATTAATTTTTGCCTGGGATCTCTTCAACCTCAAGTCTTCTGATAAGGAACCTACCTCTTCTGCTAAATCAATTTCCTCAATGATGCTCAATAAAGCTCTCTTTTCTGTTTCTAAACTCAAGTTGTTCTCAACTTCCAAATTTTTAATCTCTCTTTAATTGCACCTAGTTTTTTTGCCAAAATAAAGGAGCTAGTGCCCTCCACCTGAAGGTCTCTTCATACAGTCTTCAACAAGGGAATAAGCTTTTCATCTTCAAACCAGGCATTTTCAAGCTTGAATGGAGTTCTGATTTTTTCTCAATTGCCACAAACAAGCTGAATTGGGATATGATCTGAGACTGGCCTAGGGAGGGCAATCTGCCTAAAATCAGGAAAAACCTCCTCCCAGTTTGAAGAGACCAAAAACCTATCTAGTTAGTCTCACCAGAGTGGGATTGTCTTAATTATTGGTCCAGGTAAATCGACTGCCCTGAAGAGGAATGTCCATCAACTCAAATCTGTTAATAAAATCAGCAAACTGAAACATCGCTCTTGTTCTTCTACCTCAGGTATTCTTTTCTTCAACAGACAAGGTAACATCGAAATCACCTCTAATGACCCAGGGATAAGTCAAGGTGCCCCTCACCTCTACCAATTCCTCCCAAAAATCATCCCGAGGATTCAGATCTGTAGGACCAAAAACATTTGTTACTTGGCAGATATTCCCATCTGAGAATTTCAGCACTAAAGAAATTGAGAAATTTCCAATATGGTAAGAGGTTAAGCAGCAGAAAGAAGGATCCCAAAGACTCAACAAACCCCCTGCACTGCCCATTGCAGATTTTGATTTCCATCTAACCTGCCCCTCACCCCAAATACTCCTAACAATGGCAGCACCCAAGCATTCCAGTTTAGTTTCTTGAAGCAAAACAATCTTCGAATTAGATCTCTTCAGAGAATCACACACTACCAATCTTCTTCTACCCGAACCCAAATCTCTTACATTCCAAGATAATATTTTTAAAGCCATGAGAATACTGCAAAAAACAGATCAGAAGCAACCCTCAAAATCAGATTTTCTTGGCTCCCCTCGACATCCCCTCACTACTACTTGCCTTATCATTTAGGCCCCAAGTAAGTCTCATCATCTCTTTGCTCCTCTTCGAATTTGTTCCTCCTTTCTTTGCTGCAAGTTTCCCTCTCTCCATAAGGACTCTTTGTTCGACCCCCTCCAGAAACTTAATTGTTTCATCCTCCATCCCCTTCATCAAAACTCCTAAGAATTTTCCCAAACCCAAAAGTTTCAAAGAGACCCAAGAAGAGGAGGCGGAAATATTGGAGGACTTACCTCCCTAGATTGTCGAACTGGGTACCTTGCCTTTGCTATTTCTTGAATGAACTGGACCTCCAATTGGCTCTCGCAAATCCAATTTTCTCCCCCCTCCTTCCTGTGAGTTGGACTGATGAAGATCCTCTCCCGTCTTCGAACTGTTCATCAGTTCCCACCACAGCAATAGTAGTAGCTTCAATCAGGTTCTCTTCCACCCGCACCAAAGAAAGGTGTTGCACCTGCAACCTTGTAGCCTCCATGGCCGGTGACACTGTCGAACAAAAAGGACTAGGAGACTAAAGAGGTGTTGTCTGTGCGCAGGATCGATCTCCCGAATCTACCGGCAAAGTGACCTATCTACGAACATGCTCATTGCCAACAGTCCTAATTTTCTTTAAAGGCTGGCTGGACCAAGCTGGCCCCCTTTGGATTGGACTAAAGGGTTCATTTCTGCAAGGACCCTGGGTTCACTAGTTGCTTTTGACCCTTGTCCACTTCTAACCACCTGTGAAGAAAGCCTTTCCAGATTGGATTGGTTCAGTGTGGACTTTTGAGCCCCTAATAGATTCTCCTGGTCTGAGCGAAGCTTGAGATCTGGCATCTGTTAAGTCTCCCTGCAACTCTTCAGTGAGGTTTCCTCCATGGGTGCCACATGCATCTCCACCAAACATTGTTTTATCAATGTTTTTAACTCTTCGACTCCCAAACTTCCCAAGGTTTAAAATTTGAACGCCTCCCTTGGGATTGATCCTTAAGGGGGCATTCTGACCCTCCTAAACTTCCAAGATCGGATGGCTCGGATTATTGTTGGTTCTATCAACTTCCTCACTTCCGTCATACGCCTGAGAGGTCAACGGCGACCGGTAACAGGGCTGAGCAGTACTAAGCTGATTTTTGGGCAGGAGGTTCTCACCAACATCTTCTAGAACAAGAGTTTTTGAGAGCTTTGAATCCACCCTTCTCTCCTTTTGGGAATTTTCATTCTCCGGGTCTCCCCGCTTCCATCTACGAATAGACGGCAAAATCTCAGGCCAAATATAGACAAAGAACAAAACTTCCCCAGCGGCTATCTCCACCTTTTTTCTGGGATGGACTCTCCCCTTTGAACCTTCATTCTGATCCATACACATATAGATAGTTCCGAAGGAGAATCATCAGTCTATACAAAGCCTCCACACACATCTCCTATGGCTTTGGTCACACTTGGGCACCAAAGGAGCAAGGGAAGGCCAATCGATCAATATCAGACTCAAGCTCCGGATCAATGTTTTAAAAGCGCAACAAAAAAGGCGCAAAGGTCAATTTGCGCCTGAGGCGCAAGGCACAAGGCGAGGCGCACGCCTTTTTGATAAAAAAAAAATATTAAACATAATATTAATAAAAAAATATAAACTTAAATTTTAAAATAAATGTTTTAAAAAACCTATTATCTGAAATTAAAATACATAAGCATAAGATGTAAAGCATATTCAAATGAGAATTTAAAAATAAAATCAAACATATAAAACATTTTCAAGCATGTAAAACCTCTAATCTCTTTTTTCACTCAATTGCATTACTTCAAGTAGCTAATGTAATGTAAAACATATTACATTCCTCATCATATGTTGATGGGATATTTCATGGCAGAATGGTTCCGGTTATCTCCTCTTCTCTGATTATCTCCATCTATCTCCTCTTCTCTCCAGTTATCTAGTTCTCCCCAAACTTCATAATTCACCTTACAAAAAACCCAAGCCAGTTCTCCCCAAACCTATATATATATATATATGGGTTGTGTCGCATGTTGGGCCATGCCAACATGCAGGCCACAAGCGTCACGGTATGCATAGTCGTGTCGTGTTGTGCCGACCCATGGACCTGAAACCCCAGGCTCGACAGGCCCGTACGATTGTGTTGGGCCGTGCCAGGCCAGCCCAAATCAGCATGGCTTGATTTACACCTCTAGTTGTATAGGGTTTTTCTTAATGAAATTCATACTTCACCTCTTCTCAAAAGTTGTAAAGTCTTAAATGGTATGGTAGGGTAAGGAGTTTGTTATCTGATTTTCTAAGTCAACTGATGCAGGGTGTGTTTTTTCTCAGTTGTAGTAGCGTTATTGAGGTTCTGGAGTGTCAGGATGTGGTGGGTGCAGGGTTTTTTTTTTTAATTTCCTCTCTCAGGTGACTTCCGGTCACCATCCTTGTATTTTCTCTCTCTTTTATTATAATATATTTCATTTTATTACAAAAAAGGTGATTTCACCAACCTAAAGTAAAAATAAATAAATAAGTTCCTTAATACCAAACAAACCAAGCCACATCAAGCATCACCACTACATAGACCAAAAATGTTGCCCTAAATCTTCTCTCCGCACATCTCCAAATTCAGTATGCACAAGAGACCAATATAACAACAGAGCATATATCACTCACAAACTTCAGATGGAATGATACTTTTTACTTTTTACCATCAAAGATACACCTGTTTCTTTCTTTCAAAATGCACCCAACAAACTTCAGATGGAATGATACTCCAAGGAACGTTGACCTTTTTCCTGATCATTAATTTACCATCAATTTTGTTAATGTGGAAAAACGAAATATATACAGTGCAAACCCAACCCATCATCATATTCTTTACATTTTCTCTCCTGCCTAACCCTTTAATAAATTCATCTCTACATTACATCATTCACCAGCCATACCTGTGGCTCCCCAAGATAACTGCATACCACACTTCTGTGTTTCAATGGAACATATTAGTTTTGTTTCAGCAAACCATGTATTGTCCTTGAGTCACCTTTCACAATAATGTCCTTGTATTCCAGTTACCACCCCATCTTTAAGCCTTGAATACTGCCAATAGCTCCTCCTCTATTGAGTTCTTTTATCCAACTGGACCTGAAAAAATAGTTTTCACTTATCCTTCATGGTTCCCAAGAATTTTTGGCTTTTTTCCCTCTTCTAAATATCCAATCCTTAACCATGTAGAAAATATTACATCCATATGCACAGGAACTGGTCCTTGCATGCTAAACAGCAGAAAAAAGACCAAGTGGATACCTTGACCTTAAGGGGTCTTTGCATAGTAAAAGATATCTGTTCGTGCATCCAAGAAGGTGGAGTGCAACCCCCTATCTCCTACTCTTTCTGCTTAAGCCATCTCAACATCCTCATCACCACCATGCTTATTCTAAGGTATCTTCTTTCTTGATCTCTGGTCTTTCAAATGCATTATTATACTTTCCTTTGAATTTAATTGGTAAGCAAGGTCGAACAAACATAACCATGTCATCCACCTTTCCTTGTATTTATAAAAAGCAATATCTTCAGTCTCTAACTGTTTCCCTTCTACTCCTATCTCCAAATTCTGCTTTCTCATATTATGCATGTAATCCAAGAATTGCGGTTCTTTTAGGCACAAAGTTGTCCAAATTAGCAGCAGTGGTGCCATGGGATAGTTATCATGGTAAAATGACCACTGTTATAACCCTGAATTAAGATTAACATTCATTAAATATCTGCCAAGCCTCAACCACAAAGAAAAAGGTATCTGGTGCCTGTGTTGATTTTGAATGTGATAAAGCCAAGGTGTAGCCAATCACTGCAAGTGATGCTTAACACATAAAAACCCTTGCATCTAATTAGGAATCCTACCTACAGTTCACTGGTACACATCACAAAGCATCCAGCTGAGGCTTCCGTAAGTAGTTCACCGATTAATTGGATCATGAGTGATTAACTGATAGACATCTTACCTACAATTCACTGGTACACCTTCCTATATTACTATTGAGGTAGGGTTTTCAGCCATACACAGACTCAATTTCCTGAACAAGGAACACAGCCACAGAATTTGACGGCACAGCTGTGCCAAACATAAATGAGCTCTTTGAATGTCATTTTAGATTCGCCTCCCTCATATAACAAACAATCTCAATAATTATATATGTAAACAGATCCATATTCATAGCTTAGGTAAAATTAAAATCAAAATGAAAAGAGCAGAAAACAAAATCGAATCGAAGTACCAAGAATAAAACACCACAACTGAAGTAAGCAACATCGCGACGTTCAAATTATGGAGAAAAAGAAAGGCGATCGAGAAAGACCAGACCTGTCTGAGGAGATTATCAGCGATCCGATAGTAATAACGAAGAGAAATTCGATTATCGACATCAAGCGTCTGCGTACTGGCAGCGATGCTGAATCCTCCCGACGAGGATCTCATCTTTCTTTGCACTTGTCTGTCTTTCCTTCTTTCTCAGAAACAATCGGTCACCATAACTCTTAGCTTGAATACTGCATAAACCCTAACCTAATTTACAGAATCCAAACCTCTAGGGAGTTTCGTTAATGGCAGGAGTACGCGGAACATGCAGCGGGAGACATGGAGATGTCATTTCAGTCAATTAGGCGTGGCGCAGTGACCAATTGCATCACGGGTCGGGAATGTCAAGTTCGGATTTCACCTGGCCGAACGGATTGTCTGCGAAGTCGAGTCGATGACGAATGATGGTTTTATTAACCGGGCCTGCGTTGAGACCCAAACCCGGGAATAAATGTCGGCCCGGCAGTTGTCCACGGTTGTGGTCTTGTAGATTGCAAAACGTAGACCCGAATTGCTTCTGGTGAGAAGAGAGTTTTTGATCCCAAGTCTCGGCTCCAACGATTGAAATCGAATTTGCTAGTCACTAAGCGCGCCTCGCATCACAGTCGTGCATTGAGAAGATCTGCCGACATCAAGTAGGGAAACGCTGTAAGGTTGGTGTGAAGAGCAAAAGCAGGAGAGAGGAGGATCGGGATTAACGGAACGTAGTTTAAAAGGGACTCGGGATCTCCTGCCCACGTCTGCCCATAATACACTAATCGCGTGAATTGGGAACATCTATATCAAGTATATACAAATACTCTTAATGTACAGCTGAAAGTGTTGTAAGTTAGGCATAAATAAAACCTGATTCATCAGATATCCTATCAATTGAGCCACTATCAGTTGGCTGGTGAGAAGAGAATCAAGATTACAGAATGCAGTTTGAAGATCACATCAGCGCCTCCCATAGGTGTCTCATATGTACATCTCAGCATGTATTAGGAATATCTCTTATATTTGTTATTGGGAGACGTTTCTAATATATGACTGGGATGAATTTGATTTTTGTGAGGATAACACCCGTTCGAATAGCCTTTAGAGCCTTGTATTGGGAATATTTCCCTATTCATGTACTTTATTTCATGGAAAAATATTTCCTATGTAAGATTGCAAGAGGCTATTGGGACGGTACATGGACTTGCCATGTGCCGCCACAGGATGTGCACCATGTGCCAAGTTGCCAACCTAGCTGAGATTCGTGAGAATACAATACACAAGCGTGCCAACCATGCTCAATGCCGAGTGACCAATAACAACTGAAGTGCCGAGTTAAACAGAACAGTTTTGCATTGTGTTATGTAGGGATTTACAATTGGCTGGTTCGATTTGGTTTGATTAGAATTGAGGATCTAACAAATTATTCGATTTAACTATAATCATCAATCAAACCAAATCGACCTTAACCAAATTCAGTATGGTTTTCGATTCGGTTGGGCCCTAAATTGTGAAAGGTAAAAGGAAAAATGTAAAAGGAGATAACGCTTCAATGAGATGCATGAAAGAAGAAAAAGAAATTAAATCCCATCTCCACCTATCGATTTTTATTTAGGGATTTTTAGATTGTACTCCACCTTAGAATTTAGATTTGAATAGACCTACAACAATTCAAATTTATAAACACCTCCACTTATAACACCCGTATGGAGCTAAGATTTCAAAAGTGGACTGAATGATAAAAACATTTATTTATCAGGCATGCATAGAAAAACATATTACGTGGCATAAAAATGAACAAGAGTATATTAGTTTTCTTTTGTTATTAAATCACTCTTTATCCACTAAAAGACAAGCAAATACAAAATTGAACTTTCAGCTTTCAGCCAATCTAGTCAACCAATATTCTTTAAGATATTAATATAAAATATTATATATTTAATTATTTATATAATATAAATATAATGATATTTATATACATATATGTATATTATATAAATAAAGAAGAATGACAGTTCAGCCTAGGGTCAGAATTTTTAGGCCCAAAGTACAGTTGAGGTGGGTGTTAGCTCCGAATTGATACCAATTCAGAGGCGGACATTAGTGTGTTGAGTGGAATTCAAAAATCTGCATACTTTTCCCTATATCATAATAGTTCGGTTTCCAATTCCATTTGATTGAAACTTTTAGCCAAATTGTACCAAAATTGATAGCCAATTAGGAAAAAAAAAAAACTGACCAAAGCTAGCTTCTTCGTTAATTTGGTTCAGTTCGATGTTTGGTTTTTAATCTGAATTTGAACACCCCTAGTCTCATCTCTCATGTAATCATGTCTATGCTTCTGTGTATTGGCTTAGGGTCAATGAAGCAATGAAGGTGAACATCCAACCCACAATATCACTACCCACAAACTACACACGTACATTAGGCTCAGTTTGGAAAGAGTTCAAATACAAATATATATATATATATATATGACGGCCCATGTTATCATGCCTCTTCTTGCTTCAAACCTCTTTCTAATTTTCTAATTTTTGAATTTTTTTATTTTTTTAATTCCATATAATTATAATTAAATCAATAGGCTTAACTATTTCTAACAACCATAAAGAAAGAGGAATCTTCTTTTCTAATTGATGGAGGATGATTTGACCCGACCTACTGAGATGATGACACGTGGATCTGACTCAGCACGAGCAACAACTCAGTATCATGACCTGACCACAACTAAGTAACGAGCCTGTAAAGCAGCTCACTACGTCATAGCTCGCTATAGGTGGAGCTCGCTATAACACGAGTTCCAGATCCCCCGAGCTACTGAGAAGGGAATACTCCAAGACTATTTCAGCTCGCGAGCTAGGGAAACCAGCTCGCTCCAGCACCTGGGCAGAATAACTGCCCAAAAGACTAACCTTGATGAGGGTCACCTCGAAGTACCCCTAAGAGCTTGTTACAAAGTAGCTCGCTGCGCGACAGGGTAGCTTGCGACTAATCAACGCGACGCTCTCAAGAAGCTTCTATCTGACAAGACCGTACTCATCAGACTGCACCATGTCTCTCGACTGACGGTGTAGTCACTGCCCATTTGACAGTCTGCACCCACGTCTCTCGACAGATGGTGGCGTGCCTGTCCCTTCAAGACGTGTCACTCATCCAAGCGGGTAGTACATTGTAACGATCACCTGTGCAGCCCTGGCAGGTAATGGCTGCGACAGAAGCCTAGTGGCGGTTATGCCCGATTTGACAAAAACGCCCCTATAAAAGCCCTTTAATTGAAGGAGAGAGGACTCACTCTCTCAAATTTGATATGAACTTGAATTATTACTTGCTCACGAGCTAATCTTGAGACACGGTGATCTAGCGTGACCTACACTCTTAGCCTTTTATACTATTTTCTTCTTCCCCAGCATTCTAACTTAAGCTTCGGAGTATTCCCATTGGACAAATCCCCTGGGAATCCTTCACCTTTGTCTTCTCAGGTGTCGTCCGTTGCTAGCAAGAAGCCAGTCAGCAGCCAGTTAGGAGTGCCCGAATCATGCCGCATCACTAATGTTTAGCCAAATGGCACCACTTTCCCCTAAATTGTTTCTAATTCCTAATATTAATTACTAATAATACCAATATAAATTATAATTCCTAAACTATGTAGTAACCATATAAATTATAATTTTACGAATTATTCAATTTAAATGTTATTCAAATAATAAAAATTTAACATTAAAAAATAAAACATTATTTAAATATTTCAATAGCTAAATATCTTAAATAACAAAACATTAAAAATAGATAAATAATTATATAACAAAATATTTAATACTATGTAATAACGTTAAAATAAATAAAACTCAAATAATGGAAAATTTTAAATATTTTACATATTATTTAAATATTTAAATAACAAAATATTTAACATGACTAAATTTTAAATAGTTAATATAATGAAATTTTGTAATAAATTTAAAAAATCTTAAAAGTAGATAAATAATTATAATAGATTTCATAATATTCATATTAATCATAATTTAATATTTTACAAAATTAATGACGAATTATGTAAAAATAGTACTAATGATAATTTTATAGATTATTAAATTTAATAATTAATTAAAATTTTAAAATTTTAAATAACAATATTATTTAAATAAATAAATAATATTGAAAATAACTAATTTCACTTATATCAATTAATAATTGTAGAAAATAACTTTCAAAAAAATAATACTTATTAGTAATAATTTTTCAATAATAGTGTATATTCTTTATATATTTATATATATACTAAAATTAATATTTATTTTATTTTCAGTAATTATTTATTGTATTTTTGATAAATATGTTTCCAATAATTATTTATAAATCTATTTTTGTTTTGTTATTTAACAGCAAAGTGTTGATAATTATTGGAGATTAAACAACTATTATTTAACTGTTGAAATTAGATTTATCGTATTTATTGAATTTTTGTTATAAATTTATTTTCAGTAATTATGTAGTTTTAATAATTTATTGATTAATATTTATTAGAGATTAAACTATTATTTGAGATTACACTATTTATTGACTAAATTAATATATTTTTAATATTTATTGTATTTTTGTAATTATTATATTTTTATTAAATATATATTGTATTTTCATTATAAATTTATCTTCAATAGTTGTGTACTTTTGCTATAATTTTTCAATAATTATTGGAGATTAAACTATTGTTATTTATTAGAGATTAGACTATTAATTTAGCTAAAATTAGGAGTGTTCAAGGATTGGTCCATTTCGATTGCAGGCTCTTTCGCTAACCAAATTGACTTGGTTAGGTTGGGAGTTTGTCACCCGAAACGATTGACCATTAGTGAAAACCCGCCAACTCCGGACGTATCAGTTTGGGTCTATTTTTGGTTTGGTTTGTTTGTTAAGAATATTTAAACTTAAAATTAAATTTAAATAAGTATATATATATATATATATATATGTATGTATGTATGGTCAGGTTAGTTCAGTTTTGGTCAATTTAGAAATGGCCAAATCGAAACTGACCTAACTTGGTCGAATTGGAAAATTGTTAAACCAAAGCCAAGCGAAAATACTAGAAAACCGACTAAATCGGGTCGAGTTTGATCAGATTGGTTATTAAAAATTTACTCCTGTGTTTCTATTGTTTAACTTTCGCTTAACAAAGTCCATGCATCACACGGGTTCCCGCTTGTATATATATAGCAAGACAGTCCATGTTACCATGCCTCTCCTTGCTCCAAACTAGAGGTGTAAATTGGGTCGTGCTACCCGCGGCCCCGGCACGACGGTCCGTGGGTCGTGCCAAAATCAGCACGATTGTGTAGATTGTGTTGGGCCTAGGGTTTTAGGCTCATGGACCGGGCCAACACGGCGGACCTACGTGCCAACACAGGCCAACACGACCCATATATATTATTTATATATATTTGTATATATATAATATTTATATATATAATATATAACATATTATATAAATTATAATTATATAATAATATATAGTATATAATATATTAATAAAATAAACAATTGTTTTCAATTTTATTATACTAATTTATTTAATTGTATACATCAAAATTCATAAAAAATTAAAATTTTAAGTTTTTTTTCAAATTTTTTAAATAAATAACTTTGGCCCAGTTCACGACCTGACTTGGCCCAAGGCTTGGCTCAGTGACCAACCCGGCCCGCGGCATGGCATGGGCCCACATGGGCATGGGTCATGCCGGGCTGACCCCCCAAGTTATCCTAGGGGAGGGTGGCACAACCCGACATGGCCTACACTTTGCATGGGTTGCCTGCATGCCAAGGTAGCCAAATGGCACCACTTTCCCCTAAATTGTCTCTAATTTCTACTTATCTCCTAAATTATCCCTAACTCCTATTTATCTCTTAAATTATCTCTAATTTAGTAGAGAGATTCTCTCCCCAAACTATCTTTATTTCCTATTTATCCTCTCCCCCACTATTTATCATCTATCTAAAGAAAGTTTCAATTAAAAAATTTCAGAATTATTTAAATATTATAACAAAGTTACATACTAACTTTAAAATATTTATTCAAAACACAAAAAATAATTATAATAGATTTAACAATATTCATATTATAAACAATTCTATATTTTTACAAAGTTCATCATGAAATTATGTAGTAACAATATAAGTTACATACAATAAATAAAATAAAATTCAAATTCAAATATTACGTAATAGCTAAATAATTATATAACAAAGTATTTGATATTACTTAATAACTTTAAAATAAATAAAATTAAAATAATGAAAAAAATTATATTTTACGCATGATTTAAATATTTAAATAATGAAATATTTAACATGACTAAATTTTAAATAGTTAAAATAACAAAATTATGTAATACAATTAAAAATTTTCTTAAAACTAGAAAAATAATTATAAGAAATTTCATAATAATTTAATATTTTACAAGATTAATAACAAGTTACATAATAATAGTACTGATTAGAGCTTTAATATTATTAAATTCAATAAATAATATATATTTTAAAATTTTAAATAATAATATTATATAAATAACTAAATAGTATTGTAAATAACTAAATATATTTTCAATAATTATTTATAAATATATTTTTGTTTTGTTATTTAACAAAAAATTGTCAATAGTTATTGGAGATTAAACAACTAGTATTTAACTTTTGAAATATAATTTATTGTATTTTTGTTATAATTTTATTTTTAGTAATTATGTATTTTTTATAATTTATTGGTTAATATTTAGTAGAGATTAAACTATTAGTTGAGATTACATTATTTATTGACTAATTTAATATATTTTCAGTATTTATTGGATATTTTTAATTATTATATTTTTATTGGATATCTATTGTATTTTCATTATAAGTTTATTTTTAGTAATTGTATATTTTTGCTAGAAAATTTCAATAATTATTGGAGATTAAACTATTGTTATTTATTATATATTAGACTAGTAATTTAGCTGAAAATAGGAGTGTTCAAGGATTGGTTCAATGAGGTTGTAAGTTGTTTTGCCAACTAAATCGACATGGTCAAGTCGGGAGTTTGTCACCTAAAACCGATTGACATTAATGAAAATCCGTCAACTCGGGTTGTATCATATTGGGTCTATTTTCAGTTTGGTTTGTTTTCTCAAATGATTTTAACTTAAAAAATAAATTTAAATTTAATAAATTGCAATTGTATTATTAAAAAATTAAATTTATGGTATAAAATATTTTAGACTAAGAAATATGGGAATTTTCCCACTTTTATGTATTAAAAAATTTTATTATATATATACACGGTCAAGTAGGTTTTAGTTTTGGTCGATTTACAAGTGGCCAAACCGAAATTGACATAACTTAGTCGGGTTAGAAAATTGTTGAACCAAAGCCGATCATAAATACTAGAAAACCGACCAACTCAGGTCGAGTTCAATTGGATTGGTTATTAAAAAGCTAAAATATAAAACAATTATATACTCTTATGTATTTCTATTGTTTAGCTTTTGCTTAACGAAGCCCGTGCATTGCACGGGCCCCCGCTAATGTATATATATATATATATATATATAGCAAGATGGTCTAAGTCACCTTGCTTATCCTTGCTTCATTACCCCAACCCTTCATTCTCCTTGACTCTCTCCTATCCCCCCTTACCACCACTCCCAATTTGCCATGTCAGCACCCTCTCTCTTCATTCCTCTCCCTTCCCTTTGGTTCTCTCTCTTCCCACACAACTCAAGTCTTTCACTTTTTATAACAACCTAACTTCTCTCCTTCTCTGTATATGTTTTATCTTCTCCTTCAATTCTATTCTCAATTTCCCTATATTATCTCCATTTTCCCATAAAAATAGGGTCATAGTTTATAAGATTTGGTTTTCCAAATCAAACAATATTTATATTTATAGATGTGATCTCAAGCAAAGAGAGAGCAATAAGGAGAACTCGATGTTTCCTATATATTCAAGTCATCTTCCATAGTTCCATTATTGTTAAATAATCTATTGTTGAATAATCCACGAGTTATGAAAATTATTAAAAATCTTGGAAAATATTCTACCAAAAATTATGAAATAATTATTTCAGAAATAATTCATTATTTAACAAATATTAAATAATTTAGTAATATGCCAAAAATTAATAAACAATCCATTATTTAATATTTTTTTTGTTATTAATAATTGTTCAAAATTTCAAAGTTTAGTGTAATTTACATTAATCATTGTAATCTAATAAATTTTCATTAATTTTTTTACAATAATAAGTTATTGATAAAAGATATTACTAATTATGATAGTTTACTATTTTCTATAAAATCAATAATTATATTTAACAACTATCAAATAATTTAGGGAAATTCTCTAACTAATAAACCATAATTATTGTTAATTAAGTAACTAATAAATTAATAAATTAATCTATGAAAAAATATTCTCCAAAACTATTTAAATGATAACCCATTATTATTATTCAACTAAATAATTATTAAAAATTTAGGAAAGTTAAATCAGGAAGTTAATCTATAAGAAATTGTTTCATAATTTTTTAAATAACAATCCATTATTATTATTTTAACAATTAATTTTTAAATAACTTAGGAAAATTATTAAGTCTATTCACACCAATCTAGACCACTTGGTTGACTTTGATCATACCTAGTTTTACATTAATTAACAACAAATTGTTTACTTTTAATCAAAATAATGTAATTTACCGTAATTGCATTAATTTATTATAATTACATTTACTTTGATTAATAGTAAATAATTTAGGCTTAAAAAGTAAACAATTTATATTAATTTATTGTTGTTGTAAATAATTAATTCACTATACATTACTACTAACCAATAGAAATTTCACTAATTTTTTTTGGAAATTATCAAAAAATATTGTAATTTATTGTTATTTAATTTACTGTTAGTTAACTAGCTATAGAAAATTATTAGAATTGTATGGATGAAAATCTTCCTTGTAAATATGGGCCTTACCCTTTCCCACCCCAAACAAGGCAAGTTTTATCAAATCTTAAACAAATACGGGGTGGGGACAAGGAAAATATTTTTGCCCCAAATTGGGATGGGGTTTGCATATAATTCCCGAACCCGATAGTAATTAGTAAAACATCCACATATATTGATTTTTAAAATATCTCTAAGTTTTCCTCGTAACTTTACAATCATAGGATCCCATAATTTCATTTATAAAATACCCCCAATTCCTAAAATACCCCACCCTACCACTAGGGTTGGGGTGGGGATGGAATAGAGTGTCTTGACTTACGGGGGCAAGAGACAAGAAGGGATGCCCCCACTTCCGCCATCGGTCGATTCAGTTAATCACTGTTTTTTTCTAGGTTAACAAAAAACTGAACTGGTCCTTCAATTTTTCAAAAATACCAATCCAATCTGTTTGGTTAACTATATTTTTCGGTTTCAGCTTTTTATGAGCACCCCTAATTTATAGGCTGGGCCGGACTTTTGCTGTATAGTCCATTTGCCTACCCGGTAAATAAAATATTGCTTCCAATGAACTAGAAATGTGCATTTCTAAAAGTCTTTTTTCTAAGAAATGGATTTCATCACTTTCCCTCCCTAAACCATGACTTTGTTTTGGGCTCAGTTTGGAAAGAGTGCAAATATGAATATGTTCAGTGTAAATACAAGGTATAGTATGTAAAATAATGCAAAATACAAGGTTTTATATTGTACATATTTGTATTTTTACTCTTCCCAAACTGAGCCTTAGGTTGAATGGTGGAGATTTCTGGGCCAATGGAACTAAACAGATTTTGATCGTTCATTAGGATGGGTCTGGTTGCAATACAAATTTATTTACACTAATGAAAACCTATGGTAGTGCAAATGATTTGGGTGCAAATTCTGATTTGTTTTTATTTCAAAATTTACCTTATTTTATTTGATTGTAGTAAAAATGAAGTAAAATAAGAAGTGAAGCAGAATAGAGTAAAACTCAAAGCAAAATTGAACCAGAATTTGCATTTTTTTCATATGCATTCTGATGCATTTGTACTAGTGCAAATAAAATTGCACTGCAACCAAACACAACCTTAGGTATTTTAATTCTGCACCATATTAGTTATTTTAACCAGCCAAACATCATCCCTCTATTATATTTGCATTTCAATTTTCAACAAAAAAATCTGAATATTTTGGGGTTCGGTGCAAGCTGAAAATAGAAAATAAATGCCAATTGGCTTATGGGGATATTTGTCCAACCATATATTTTGGGTTTTCAATTTCTTAATAAGAGAAGAAAAGAGAAACGTATCAATCTTTGTTAAGAGCTGAGACTTTCTTCACCCATAAATCTACTGAGATCAAGAACCTATCCAATGCTTTTGCTTCAATTTGAAGCCCTTTTGTTTATTTGTCTGTCAATTTATATTGATGTTCAACCTAACAAATGAAAGAGACATATTGTTATTTGGCCTTATGTTCTCATTACATTTAAAGGCTGTTAATGGGCCGCGTCTATCTGGTAGAATCGATTATATAGTTAGTAATATATAAAGATATCATTTTTAGTAATTTTTGTTATATTTTATATTTAAAAGGGTAAACTTTATAAACAATATATAAGATAATTACGACTAAAGGCACACATTTTATCAACATATATACAAATAGTTTAATTTTTTTCCTCTTAATTAATCCCCAAACTTAACCTTGTTTTTATTAACCATCATCAAAAAAAAAAAAAAATCAAAGCTACAGGAGAGGACATTACCCTAACCCAATTTTACATAAAACAATTTAGTATTTTACTGTCAGTTCTATTAGGGTCATATTATCATAACGAAGTTATAAGCTATTATTATCATTGGTAATTATATATGCCAAGTATATATAATTGGGTCAGACCCAATTATCCCTATATTATTAATTGGTTCGGTCCTGGGCTGTTTTATAGTCCTGACTGATTAACAATTGAAACTTGACTGATACATCCTGATTCAAATCAGATATGGTCCATTGAAAACCCTAATTAATAATTACGTTTGAACATATTACTTTTCTAATGGTTCTAATTAACAAGATTAATTTTCTAAAAGTCATTATGTAAGTGGGTTTTGTAATCGTTCATCAGCACCTTTTTAGAAACCAATAATTAATTAAAACTATTAAAAAAAATAATAAAAAATGGTTTCATGGTAAGGCTGTCCCCCCTATGGCAGTCAAAACTAGCAAATTGCCATCTTTTATTATTAACATATCAGATATCAGATATCACATGGTAAGGCTGTGAGAGTTGTTTAATTAAGTATTAGAAGTTGGTAGACCAAGATGAAGTTAGCTGTTGAAGCAAGTAGGAATTTTTTTTATATGAAACCCTAGCAATTTGCTAGCTTTGACTATGGATGCGGATAAAATCGTACTCGCTTCGATGGCTAACCTTATTTGGTTTATCAATTTTTTTTTGCTTCCTTTGGTTTATCAGTTTTTAATGCTTAATAAATAATTCTCATCACAACAAAATATTCAACCCTTTTGTTTAAAGTATTAATTTATATGATACCGAAAGGTATGATGTCGGAAGAGTTTTTGGGGTAAGTAGCAAAGCAAGTTGAATAACCAGATAAACCCATCATTTTTCTGAGATTTTTATTTTGATATTCCATCGTTTTACTGGTCTTAATGACTTCCAAATAAGGGTGTTGAAAATGTTAAAATTATCTTTTAAAAGAAGATATTGTTAATTGTTTTCTACATTGAGACTGGATGGATTATTTTTAAATAAAAAGAGAGAAAAAACATGAAATATGATAGAGGGAAATAATAACTGAAAACAAAGAAATAGCTAGACAATAATGTGTTTCAGATCTAAAGGTGGAAGACAATGAATTCATTAGTCTAGAACCTCAAAAACCTCAACCGGTTCTGTCTCAAAGTAGAAGACAATGAACAATGCATTCTTTTGAAGGGTAGTTTTGATATTTTTAATAGATAACTGACGATGGGTTAACAGCAGGGACCAATACTTGATACTTTTTGAAAGTTTAGGTATTGCATTGACACATTTGAAAGTCCAGATTCAAGATACTAAAGTGGAAATTTCCCTAAATTATAAACTGATCAAGAATGAACATGTCAGTAGTGTTTTGTACTAATGGAGCCAGATAGTGAAAAACAAACTTGGCTTCAGTTAGTGCAAGGCTCTCGTTCGAACAACCTTATGGTCTTGCATCGGGAATATCTCCCCATGAAATAAAATACATAAGTATGGAGATATTCCCAATGCAAGGCTGTAAAGACTGTAATGGGCCTTGCTCTGACTGAAGCTGATCTCGTGAAAAACAAAGAAATTGGGCTTTGCTCTTCAGAGAGTGCTCCTCACACCAATCTCACAGCCACATCCCACTGTAGTAGGAACATCTCTCATAAATAATACGGGAGGTGTTCTTGATGTATCACTGATACATGCTGTGGGGTTGGTGTGAGGAGCCGATCCCAACGAGAAACAAAGATACGTAGAATAGACTACATAGCTGTTCAAGAGGGCAAATTCCAGTGTACGAATAGGGTAGCTAGACACCCTCTGTGTATAGAGTACTGAGGTGTTCACTCTTGATTGAGTGCCTGTTTAGGAGGAGAAGGGCTTCTGTGGATGTAATGCCTATTTAAATAGCTTTTATAGCAAATATATTTATATTTAATTATATGTTTTAAGATATTTCCAATGTAAAATTGCAAGAGTCTGTTCCAATGGTGTGAGCATAAGCCTGCACCGGTCGAAGCCGAACTCATTTGGGAGGGCAGGAGTGTAGCAATGGCTTTAGGAGGTGGGCCATGCATGCATGCATAAACAACCTAAGCCTATTAAGCTATATTTAATTGTTTAGTTAAAAACCAGGTTGCCCAAATAAATTGTTAATCGAGGTTGCCTAGGAGCCGGTTAGCTAAAGAGATTGCTTTGAAGCTAGCCCTCTAACTAAGCCGTTTAAAGAGTTGAAGTGGACAACCCTTCAAAGATCAAATGACTAAAATGTCCATATTGGGCTGTCAGCTAGTCAAACTTTGGGCTGTCTACTTCCAATAATTTAGGTCCTGTTTGACGTGCCTATTTTGCATGGTTTTTCGGCCACTTATAAGTCGGGAAGATCGAAAATTGGTCTATTCTTATTTAATACGTGGAATATCTTGCCCCCAAAAGATGGGGTATCGAAAAGATGCAAAAAGTCCATTTTGGGAAATTCTAAATGAAGCTTTTCGCGTCTTCCGAGTTTTAATCTCGTGCGGAAAGATCTGAAACGACGCACGGAAAGATGCACATTTGCCAAACGGTCCTCGAGCTGCCTAAATCAATGTATCTATTGATTATTAGAACTACGAGAAGATCTTCTCAAAAAGACTTATCAAACAGACCCTTATTTGAAACACTATTAACACAACTTCACAAAATGGGCACTTAATTAGCTGAATTTTCACCTCAACCATCCGGTCCCTCCCGATGGGAATTTGAATCTGTTGACTACAAAATATTGGTCTTCTGTATTTGCTGCTCGCCACGCTATGTATAATCCACTACAACACCAATCACGAATGAAAACAAATGTTCAATACTAAAAGATTTTGCATGATTGGCGTGTTCACTCGTCATTGGTGACGTAGAGAGTTATACTTCACAGCAAAGATCCGGATTCTCCGACCGAGTCCTGGTTCTGTAGCCCGTTGTATACACGTCTGTTTTCATTAGCCCGTAGGCCGTAGTGAATTACGAGCCACTGTCTAAAAAAGAGAAAAAATCTCGCTGAGGTTGACGTAAGCAACAAATTGTTCAGATGAAAACGATCGTCAACTATGGAAAAGACCAAGTCAACAAATCAGATAGCTATACCTCATCAACTCGAAATTGATTGAATGAAAAACTCTCACAAGAAACACTGCGCCATTGGAGAATTCGGATTAGCTGAACGCGGGCTGTGGAACGCCAGTATTAAATTCATGGATTTCACTGTAAAATATGCGAGCCCCACTGGCGTGGAATTTGGTTTCGGACTGAACAGTAAAACCCCAATAAAAAATCTCATTTGAAAATGAAGCTTCGCTTCGATCGAAGCGAACTTCAATATTACCAGATCCTTACCGAAATGTACAAAAGGAGATAACGGCTCGCTACTTCCTCCGTTGTATCGTTTCATCAGGTGCTATCATTCAGGGAAAAGTCGATAGAGATGGTTCAGATCTCTAGTCGATCGGTTGGATTGGTGGAGTTTCTGCATAAATTGTGTAGGTGTTGGCGGAGGAGCAGAGAGAAAAGCAAGGGCCCCGATGGCGGAAGTGGAGAAGAAGACGACTACATAAATTCTTGCGGTCTGATTTTCGAGCTTCGGAGCCTGCAAATCGCAACTGGTTTTTTCTCCGACTTAAATCAGCTTCGGTCACGGCGGATTCGGCCCTGTTTATAAGGTATAATGAATACTGTTTTACCTTCTTCTGAAAACGGCATCGGTTAAATGAGAGCTGAAGTTGGTCGGTCGAACGAATGAAAGTACGTTTCGTTTCGGAACCGAGGTTGCAATCTTATTACCTTGACTTTCGGGAGATGATTCCGATTATGCTAGTACACTCACGTTGCTCCGTGCTTCGGTGGCTCTCATAAGTCATAAGTTGTATTTTGTATCGTTGCTGTTTTTACCGGTAAGGCTCAGTTTGAAAGGAATATAAAGTATAAACACAAATATGTATTGTATAAATACATATAAAATAATATAAAATATAAGATTTTTCACTCTATATTTATACTTTTGAAAGAAATAGAAATATGTTGAATGCAAAATCTTATATTTCATATTATTTTATATATATTTATGTTATACATATTTGTGTTTATACTCTTTCCAAAATGAGCTTAAAGTTTTGAATTGATTAAGGTCACCTCAACTGTGGAAAAATGGTGCATATGTGGTACTGATCATTTGACACAACAATCCGTGTTGATCACTCCAAAATTCTCCACCTCGAACGAAATATCTCACCTCAACAGTCCGTTGCAACGGTACTAAACACAATGCTAGTCTCATGCATGATTAGATTTGGTCAGTGACCATCTCACCTATTAGGTCATCGGGGCCAACCAGGTGAGATGAGGTTTCGAGCCGCTCTCACCATCTCTGAGAAGGGTTATTTTTATGCCAAAGAAAATTGAAATACGCCCTATGGGGGCAAAGGTGAATGATTCGATAAAAAAAGAAAAAGCTATTAGGCCATCGATATGCTCTATTCAGGTTGCAGGATCATTTACTTAAACATCCTTTATAGTTTCATACATGGTTTTCGAATCACTATTGACTTGGACGGTTGGACCATTTGGCTCAGAAACCGTTCAAGCAACTGGTTCCATTTTACCCTAAATCCAGTTTCTAGCCGAAAAACTGTTGAATCAGTCAGCAAACCTTTGACCTGTTCAACAGTTTTGGCCGTTTTTAAATTTTAATTATTTTTTTAAAATTTATTTTATCAGAATAAGCCATCCATTTGAACAGAGCAGTTGAACCATCTACCCAGAAACCGGTGGCCAGAACAGTTCCGGTTTCGATGTTGTTTTTTAAAACATTGGTTTCATGTATTTAATAAAACCTACCCTAGTTTGCACATTAATTACTAAAGCAGCCTTCACTTAATCAATTTTGTATCAGGAGAGTCGGGATTCCCTCCAAGAAAAAAACTCTGCATACATTACAAAGGCATGGGAATCCAATTGTATATCAGCAACTCCATATGAATTTAACATATGGGAGATATCACCATTGCGTGGCTAGATGTTAAGTGAGCAAAGTTTAAACTTGTAGTATAGGCAACTGTTAGAAGTTGCTTGTGTATTTGAGTTTGAGGATGGCCGCATGAAGAATGTGATATGAGAATTGTCAGGGTGTTTGTAGAATAAAACCCCCTAGATCTATTATATTTCACATTTTCCACTCATATATATATTAAGAGGTCATATGATCACTCCTAGATTACCAACGGATTTCTCTTGTAAGTTACCATCTGGTTAATGTTTTGTTTAATCTAAATGTGTTGTTTATTTTCCAACAGGGATTGATGCCAAATGGTCAAGAAGTAGCTGTAAAGAAGCTATCATTGAGTTCAAGACAGGGACTGAAAGAATTCATGAATGAGGTGAAATTGTTACTAAAAATTCAGCACAAAAACTTGGTGACATTGTTGGGATGCTGTGCAGGACCAGAGAAGATGCTTGTCTACGAGTATCTGCCAAACAAGAGCCTTGATTGCTTCCTCTTTGGTATGACAGTTTTTCCTGTATGGCATAAGTATCTATAGCACCGAGGAAAGAAAATGTAACTTGGTGGTAATTTTACTTGAATTGTTCAGACAAGAGCAAGTCTGCATCATTGGATTGGCCAAAACGATTTGAGATAATTATTGGTATAGCAAGGGGACTTCTCTACCTTCATGAAGAGGCTCCAGAGAGGATTATTCATAGAGATATTAAAGCCAGTAATATATTGTTAGATGGGCAGCTGAATCCAAAGATTTCAGACTTCGGCTTAGCAAGGCTTTTTCCTGGGGATGACACCCACGTAAACACATTTAGAATTTCTGGTACTCAGTGAGTAGTTTCTTTCCTATGTTTCTTTTGCTGTCAATTTTCCCAACATATTTTATTGTCACTTACTAGAGTGGTTTTCAATATAAGATCAGAAGTGGTATGGAAACTAAGCATTTCTTTTTGGGTAAATTCAGTGGTTATATGGCACCTGAGTATGCGATGCGAGGATACCTTTCTGTGAAAGCTGATGTCTTCAGTTTTGGGATTTTGGTGTTGGAGATTGTCAGTGGGAGAAAGAATCATGAGCGGAAGTTGGATGAAGAAAAGGCTGATCTCTTGAGATATGTAATTCTTTTTTGGCAAGTTATGTAAGTTAACTTGACACCGCTGACTTTTATATATAACAAAATCCATTAAATCTACTACAAATTGCATGTTAATATGTTATGAGGGAAATGTGTTTCCACATCACATATGAGTGTCATTTCAATTAAAAAATACACATGTTTGAGACGCATCAAATTTGATGTTTTAAGTAGAAATAACAATTTGTATTTGTATTGATCAATTCAAAATGTAAATAGAAAAATCTCTCTCATAAATTCATATTGATCAAATCCAAAATACAATGACAACAAAACGTCATTGTACCAAACAAAGTTGCATTTGGATGCGATGTAAATCAAGAACCGATGTAAATTTTACATTGGTTCGATTTTGTATGCATTTGGAAAGAGGGTATAATTATTATCGATGTAAAATTGTACTCCAGTTCAGTTTTATGTGCATTTGGATGGAGTGTAATTTTATGCCGATAATCAATATAAAACCTCATCAATTCTAAAGTTTTACAATGTAAAAGATACATAAATTTTATTATGCAAAACTTTGCACAATTTCATCCATTACTATTTTCAAAAAAGCAATGATCACTTTTTGATTCAGTGTAAAAAGTGATTAATGTATTTTTTATACGAATGACGTTTTACACTGATTCCAAGTGAAGCCTATAGTGACACCAAAAGTAAAGCTGGTGTTAATGATTAGGAGGGATCATATATATATATATATAAGGGGATTTTCTAAATCGAGAGGGAACTCCCTTATGCTCTGCCACTAGTTTTTCTAGCCCCTTCAAATTATAATAGATTACTTTTCCCTAATATGTCCATCTAGTAAAAAATTGGTATTCACTGGTTAAGATTGCCCAATTACAATTAGTGAGAAATTTGGGTTTGAACTATCCAGTATATCTTATTGATTGCATGGCATAGATCAATAGGTTGTGCTTGTGCCAGAAGAAATATGTTTACAACTTATGACCAGAACCAAGAAAACATCATATATTACATATTATATATCTTAGTTCCCATTGTCTATGAACCAAGCTTTCATTAGTAATTAATGCTATTTCTGCAAATCAATAAGCGTCAAGCCCTCTCATTTACATGCCTTTGCCTGCCTTTATAGACATGGAAACTTTTTCAAGAAAGCAAGGTATTAGAGATAGTGGACCCGTCCCTTACCGATTATAATCCAGATGAGGCTTCGATGTGTGTTCAGCTAGGTTTACTGTGTTGTCAAGCAAGTGTTGCCGACAGACCTGACATGAATTCTGTTCATCTCATGCTTTTAAGTGACTCATTTACTTTGCCAAACCCTGGGAATCCAGGGATTCAAGGCCGAGGTGGACGTTGGACTACCACTTCTTCTGCTCTCACTCTCACTGCCACTAATGCTACTGAAAGCACCACTGGTATGACTAAGCTTTCTACAATAGTAGTGTAGTCGAGGATTATTCTAGGAACTCTATCTCTGTTTCTTTTGTGGATGAAGGTAGATGACATCCATATATTAATTTATTTCTTCTGTACAGAATTCTTGAAGTCTGTATTCATAACTAGAACTCATTGGAAGTAGTGCTGTACAATAAAAGTGGAGGCGCTCTTTTGTATCATATTGGTATTCAAGTTTCTGGTAAATTATCAACAAAAGACTATGATGCTGCTATAGATATAAATATGATACTGGGATACCTGTACAATGGTGCTCTATCAATATTTCAAGTTTTAGTGTAAATTTAATTTGTATCTGGTACGCCCATTGGATAACATATGACATAGTGTTTAAGCAGTGCTAGTGCCAGGGACAGGGAAGCTATAGTTGCAGGGCTCTTTAGATCACGAAGGGCAGGCGACAGCAGATTAGTGCTCTCTGGATTTTTCACCAAATAGAACTTTACAGGCTATCCATGTGGGACCCACCTTAGAAAGCCAGATGCTGCTGCGCTGCCCTTTCAAATGGAAACAAAAAAGTGCAATTCTAAATACTAGGCTACCATCCACTCCAGGTCTGCTATAAACAAAGACGTGTACAGTCAGCTACTTAACCAGTCAAGAGTGATCACTCGGACCTGTTTGTTTACTCTTAATTGGTTACATAGCCAGCTGTACACGCTTTTCTTTGAGCAGATTCCAGCAAGCTACCAATTACCACCCACCCCATGTATTTGCACTGGGATACCTGTTTGCTTTTTTCTCTACCTTGATGGTAAGGGTGTCAAATGGACCGGTTTGACGGACTAACAAGACATATTGGATTGATCAATCCAGTCTAAAATATTTATTAGATTGGATTGGACCTGGCCCGGAATATATTTACATTGGATTGGGTTGGATTACGCCAATATCTAGTATATTGATATAAGATAAGAATATAGGTGTCAATGGATCGGGTTTGGATTGAAACCAATCTAAATTAAAACGGATTTGAACAGATTGGAAGGTCCAGACATTGAGTTGGACCATTCCAAAATGGTTCAAAATATTTATTGGATTGAATTGGACCTGGTCCATTTGTAATGGACTCATATTGGACTGGATTGACATTTTGAGGAAATGAGGAAATCTATTCCTTGAATCCCTAGTTGGTCAACCCTAAAATCCTAAACCCTCATTCGACATTTTCTTCTCACTTCTTCTCTCTTTCCGTCGCCTAACTCACCTTGCCATTTGTCAAGTTGCTGCCATTCTCTCCTCTCTCAACTCTCACTCTTAGCAACAACCAAGTTGCTGTTGTCGTTCTTTTCTTGCCGTCATCATTCTTTTCTCGCCTAGGTTTTCTTTTTGACCATAGAGTTCTCATGTACCGTTTTCTTTCTTGACCATAGGTTTTCATTTGTTCTTAATAAATTATAGATTATTTCAAAATTTTTGAAATAAAAATTTAAATTTTATAGATTACAGAATTGTTTCAAAACTTTTGAGTAAAAATTACTAATTGTAGATTTTGTTTTAATGATATTACATTCAGCAATTGTGACCATTCAACTGCTGAAATAGGTAACTTCAATCCGAATCAGATTAAAATCCTAAATCCAAAAAAATCAATCGAATTCAAACTCGAATTCCCTGCACACAATCCAATTCCGATTAGAATAGGCATGTCCTTTTTTTTACAATATTCTATAATTTTATACACTTTTATACTTATTTATTTTATATAATTATGATGCTATGGATTGACATTTTGAGCTGGATGGTTGAACCTCTGACCTACCGCTTGAATGGTAAAGCCGTTTTATTTTTAGATCAGTTTTAAAAACACTGAACAAAGGCAAGCAAATAACAACCTGCCAACTATTTGCCTCTGAAAACTTTGCATTTTTTATCTTTACTTCGGCTCAATTTGGAAGGAATACAAATACAAATATGTATAGTACAAATACATATAAAATACAAGATTTTGCACTCTACATTTTTGTATTTGTACTTCTTCAAAATGGAACCTTTATACTATGTTTGGTTTGAAGGAAAAGATAAGGAAAGGAAGAAAAATTTAGGAAAACCTATACAAGATTTATAAAGATTTTCTTACCTTTTCCTTCTTTTCCCTACTTTTTCCTTCAAACCAAATACAACCGTGGGGAAAACGAGAACAACATTTAAAAACTTTTTACATGTATATTCCTTTTTAAAATAACATATATATATATATATATATACCTAATATGGCAAATTTAGACATCATATATTATATGAAATTATTACAGGTAGATCATGTAAATCATAATAAACATACGTTCCTTGAGGTATCTTTATCATGTTTTGGACCATTGACAGCCTTAGGCTAGCCTGGCCCATCCAATTTGATATTTGTTACTTCCTTCGTTGTCGCCTTCTTTTCCTACTAATCTTTCACACGTCTCAGTTTTGTCTCTTTGTACTAACAATCACATTTCTCTCCAAATTAATTGGTTTTGTCATTGAAATGAAAAGAGAGTGTCGGTCCCTTTGTTCCTCAAATAGACAAAAAGGGGGAGAGATCTAGAGAAATGATTAAGCTGAAGCATTTGTTAGGTTTGAGCACACTCGATTAAACCAATTCCAAAACCTATTCTAAGGCCATATTTGGTTTGAAGGAAAATGTAAGGAAATGAAGGAAAGATAAAAAAATTTATACAAGATTTGTAAATATTTTCCTACCTTTTTTTAAACCAAAAACAGCCTAAAGAAAAAAGAGTTAAAAAAACATACATACACAAGATTCAAAAGGTTGATGCACCCCTTTCAGCGTACCAGAACGTATTAATACTTTGAATCTTGAGATCCACATCGTGGGCTCTCTGGATGTTTCGTCAAACATAGCTTAAAGGACTGTGTAGGATTCGCCATGGAAATCCAAAAGCTGCTGCGCTTCAACCCTCCCAAACGAACATTTAATTAGATGATTTGGACTCAAATGGGTATGAGGGTATCTATCTGTATTATGAGGGTTGAACATGATGAGTGAGACTCCCTTAATCATCGACAATTTTTATGGTTGGAAAATGTTAATGTGGAATCATGCCTGAAGGTTGAAGATGGGATCTCTTCCAAGCTTGTGCACTCAAGAGTACAAGCATTCAATCACGCATTAGAAATATCTTCCTATAAATTTAATATATTGGATGTTGTATATACAGCTTTTTTTATGGAAAGGAGATTTTGGCTCACTTTGGAGACACAAGCCACTGTGCGTTTTCTTTTAATCCATAAAGGGATGCAATTTGGGTCGTGTTTGGGATTGAATTTGTCAATTTTTTTTTATGGGCCCAAACCCTAAGCCAAGCCCCATATAATTGAAATTCTTGTCCCTAGCTTCAAGTGAAGACGATGGAGTTTAAAGCAGATATTATTATCGGGAGATGTTTTCGGTATACGGCGGAGATATGTTGTGGGCGACTGATTAGAACTCAATTTTACAGTGGGGTTCGATTAAAATTTAAACCGGACATGAACCCTATCATGGAGGTATTTTTCTTTTGAATTTGTTAGGTAGGGACTAGGGAGATTGTAAATACATTGGATCACAATATTTCATTTCTTATTGAATCTTATCCATCAGATTTAGATACCAAATACCGACAGTAATCATGAATAAAAGGAATTCAAAAACTCCCATGAAACTTTTTTTTTACTAGGAATGGATCCTTACAAATGATCCGGGTATGATATCCGAGCACATTTTTCTTGGAATTAGAATCGGAATTGGAATCAGAATGGTCCATTCCTATAATAGGTTTGGTTTAGATAAAAATGAGAATGGAAATTGAAATCAGTAGGAATAGGATTTCATAGGGCAAGGAATGGTCATTTTCTCGAATGGGAGAAAGCCATTCCAGAAAGAATGAGAATGAAATTCTAATTTTACCCAATCAGACAGTTGGAATCGAAATAGCCCATTCTGATTTCAATTCCAGACCCTTAATCCCGCGAACCAAACAGGACCTAAATAGATAAGGTATGGATTGAATAGATCCGCTCCAGATTCAACCCGTTTGGCCTAATGGAGTTATGGACCTTGTGGTCATGGTCGATGATGTTACTCTTACTCAACGTATGGGGTCTAAGTTCTAAGGATTAGTTGAACGCGTTGGCTGTTCAACAGGCTGTAAAATCAATGATATTGTTATATGTCAGTAATAAAATACATGGGACCCGCACCTTTTGGGGTGGGGCCATAAATTTATTACTGGCAAGAGGATATCGGGCCGGGTCGTGGACCTCGTGGTTGCCGTTGGTCTCGTCTTTGAAGTGGAAAGGACGACTTCAATGGAGTAGCATAGCAAGCTAAATGCAGTTTAGCCAATCCTTCCTGAGAGTTGTCTCGGACATGAACCCACAGAAATTAAAAATTTTGAAGCTCTAAACACGGCATAAGGCGCTTGACATTTCCACCAACGTTCCGGTTTCGCCCATTCAGATAGAGAACAGGAGAGAGAAAGGGAGGAAGGAACCTCTGAAACTCCCTCTCTCTATCTCTCTCTGTGTTCACCAGATCTCAACTACCGTGGACACCCATTTGATTCTTCCCTGTATTCTTCCATTCTTTTGGTTCATTTGACCTCGGAATAGTTTAATTGGTCTATTTGTGTCTTGACAATACGCATTAGGGATGCCGAATTGGGAGCTCAAAAACTGTTGTAAGCATGACCAGGTCGTGTTTCTGACGACCGTAGGAATCTGTACTGTTGCAATCCTCGCGGTATGTTTTAGTTCATTTCTTTCATGTTCATGGGTACTCCTATTTTTGAGAAAAAGCTTCTTTCTTTTCTGTCATTCTGTGTTTGAGTTGGTGGTGCGTTGGGGCCATTGGATATGTCTAGAGTCTAGTAGATTTTAGAAATGGAGTTCTACAGAAAGGCAAATGGTTTTGATTGAACAATTTTCTTCACGAATAATCCTTCTGTTATTGTATTCACATTAGTGGGCGTGGCATTATGTTCTTAGTCTTTCTTGTTAGCTTAAATTCACAACTTTTTGAAGAATTGGCAGCCGTTAAAACTAACAGTAATTGATTTAATGTGAAGTGCTTCAGGACTTCCTTCTGAGGTTTGGAGCTTTCACATTTGTTTTCCTTCATTAGATATTTTGATATTGAGATTCTGTATTTGCTTTACCAGTAGATCAGAGATCCAGGACAGTAAGTATATTAGCCATAATCTAGTTGGATTAACACATGGAACGATTGCGGGAAAGAAATTTCAGACGGTCGATCTATCTTCTTATCAGATTTTGAATTTATGGCTGTGTTATTTGTTTTTGTTGTTTGCTAACATTTCTTTGATTTTAATTCTGTTTGGTTCCTTGTAGCTTTGGAGGACAATATTTTTGACACCATTCAAGCTCATCACTGTTTTTCTCCACGAAGCAAGTCATGCTATTGCTTGCAAACTAACATGTGGTCATGTAAGAACCTATATCTCTTCTCACTTTCCACATACATAAATTGATAAATTATAGATACATACAGGCAGCATGTAATAAAGAGACTATATTTTCTTTTTCAACTAATTAATAGCCACCATTTATATACAATAGATTGTGTATGTGTTTTTGTATTTAATATAATTAAATACATGTATGTGTGTATGTATCGAATGAATTTAACATAATTAAAAATGTATTGTGCACGTGTGTTTGTATTTTTACTTTATTTAGAAACATGTAAAATTGTAAATACATATTTCTTTACTGATGAAGTTCATAGGCCACTGCATTTGTTTCTAGATAATTACTGGTTCTAATTACTATTTGACCTATTACCTGTTTTCATATGGTATTCCAGTTAGTTCTAAGATTTTTAACTGTTCAATTCCAATTAAATTAGCAAAGCCATACCCCAACTATTTGGGGCCAGATGCATGAGTTTTGTTTAGCCATTTGACTCTGTCATGGGCTCTAAGATTGAAACCTGTTAGTTTTTCTTAAACCTCCCAAGTTTTTGTAGATTTAGGAATTTGAGTCAGAAGCAGTGTTCTGAAAATCATAATTCTATCATAAATTGTAGAGAAAGTTAATGGAATCGTAAATCGTAAGATTATTTCTATTTTTTATAAACTTGCTAAAAAATTAAATAAAGATATATGAAAAAGTTAAATATGTATAGAAAAATGATTTTATCCTATTTTTAATCCATAACTACCATATACGCACATAAAGCAATAGAATTTACCACATATATTAATAATACAAGCCTAAGATGATATTATCAAGTTTGACTTGAAGGTCAAATAATCCACATATTGGCTCTTTAAAATACATATAATAGAAAATAAACTCAATGTCTGGTCTTAAATAACGTATATAAATCATTTTCTAGTAAGGGCTTAAAAACAAGTCTCCCTTGACAAAAATAAATATAAACAAAAAATGACAAAGTAGAGAACTAATCCTTAATTGAACTTATTTGAATTGTAGTAAATCACAGGAATCATATAAATAATAAGATTAATGAATCAAATTGTAGGATTCAAACAAAAATCATATGATTTTGAAAAGGATTTGGGCATAAGATTCAAATTGGAACCCTTGAGGTTCATGATTCAAATTGTGAATCATATCATAAATCATAAAATTTTTACAACATAGAATCAGAAGATAAGCAAGTGTAACACCTCAGAACCTCTCCCCATTCGTTTTTCTTTTGGCCATTTACCTGGACCTGTGTTCTTTTATTTCCCAGGTTAGTGAGATAATGACATTTTATCCTTAAAAAGATAAAATTAGAAGGGACAATATTGTCCCATCATGTGCTGGCAACTTTCCCACCAGGTGGGAAAGTTATTTATCCACCTGGGAGAAGAGCAAGTGATACCCAAGTTAGTTATTTACCCACCAGGACCAGGTTAGTGACACCCAAGGAAAGTAACTTTTCCGTGGGTCCTACAAGAATCTGCAAAAAGAATGTGGGATTGTTCCCATTGACCAACTCCCCCCCCCCCCCCCCCCCCCCCCCCCCCCGCCTTACCGAAAAACAAACAACATATCCACCTTTTCAAAGAACAAATATGATCATCCAAATCCATAAACCTGAACCAATTGATTGTGGGTCAGTTGGTGGGATCTCCGGCTGTTTTTAGCAGAGACTGGATCAAATCCCATTGCGACCAGGGTTTGGGGGTTAAGGGTATGGGGATGGGTTGTCCCTGTTTTGTAGCCCCAAGAACTTGAGTACGAAGAAAAATCCATAAGCCTGGATCTATTGGGGAAATAAGATACCACTTTTGGCAGATTGGAAGAACTATTATCAACAAATTCTAAAGATTCTTTAGCATTCTTTTAGTACCCTTTTCCAAACCCAATTCTGCTCATTGATCAGTAGTATACCTTTTTATATTTTTTTCAAGTTAAGTTTTGGCTCTAAAGTTCACATCAATCAGTCAGAAAATTCCAACAACTCACAAAATTAATCAATAAAGCCTTATTCTAACCTTTTGGTTTCAGCTTGAAGGATTTAAATGAGGTAAAGTAATGGTGATACAACACCCTTTGATTCGTTCCAATGTTTTAGAACATGGAGACGTAATGCAAGGGGTTCCACCACTTAGGGGCATGAGTCATAATTCAAATGCTCTAGGCACACACTTCACATGCTTTTTGAAACATTGGTTCTTTCTTTCCCATTGAACGCTTTTGGAGACATAACGTTTTCAACTGCTTTATTACAATGAAGAAAACTGAGAGATTAATTTTATAACCCTGCTAGAGTTAAAGCATGTAGTTACTCTGTAAAATAACTTTGTTTAACAGTATTATCCAATTAATCAATAACTGAAGCCTATTCTGAACTTTTTTTTTTTCAATTGGTAACTTAACAAAATTTTATTAATACTGCCGGAAGAGATCCATGTGGTGCATGGACTGGTGTTAAAAGTTGCCCATATTATATAGGGGAGTTATTACATTCAGTTTCCTAATTAAAGGGAAACTGAATTGATTATGGGTGAGTTAAAATAGCCCCATATTTAATTTTTTATTTTTTTAAAATTCAAAAAGAAAACAAAACAAAATCTGAGGGGTTGAGAAGCAATAAGAGGAACGGAAAGAATAAACTGATGTGGACAACTGTAGATCAAGAGAACAAAATGACCTTTTTAAACATTGTGCTCTTTAGAGTAAGACAAACATCAAAAGAAGACAGAAGCAAACCTTAGTGCTCCGCGATATCTTAAAATTTAATCTGGTTCTTCCTTTGAAGTGCATATGAAACAAAACCTAATCCATGATGAAGGAGCTGATATCTTTTCATATCCTGTGCAAAGGATGGGACTTTTCTTCAAAACTTCTCTGATTCCATTCTGTCCATATGACATATGCCCCATACTGTAGAAAAATGGGTGATTCTCCACAAAATGGCACCCTTTGCTTCAAAAAGGAACTCTTAACCATCTCTTAAGGAGTGATTCCTCACAACTCTTAGTGAAGCCTAATCCTCACTTTTCGCTGACTACAGTTCTCTTCCATCATTCCATTTTACATGGCCCTAATCTTCTATTTTGATGAAATTACCAAAATAGCTCTGCTAGGAAAGCCAACTTGCATCAATTAGATGGGTTTCTTCTGTCATTTCACTCTATATAGGGCCTTGTCTTGAGGTACAAAAAAACCATGCTAAGAAAATAATAGATATAAAGATATACCCCATGGGTGTAAAGTTAGAAACTATACTGATTAACACTCCCTTCGGTGTCTTTCAAGATACTTGTACAATTCACATGGTTCAATCCTTTTATTCAAAATTTTCATACAAAGAATTAAGTTGCAATTAAGAGTTTTGTTGTTCCATTTGTCTAACTCACCTACAAACCAATTATGGTATTGAATAGGTTATTAAACAAAATTGTATGAGTTAAAATAATTTTGAGGCTTAGTGGTGGGGGATGATCATAATTTAGACATGTTGGCAGATATAGTGGGTTGAAAAGTTGGGAAATTGCTGACAAAGTATTTGGGAATGCCACTTTGAGAGAAATCAGAGTATTTGTCAAAGGGTGGAAAACTAACACTAAGCAAAAATGTTCTGTCTTCTCTCTCTCCCCACTTATCTACTGTCCCTGTTCCCCATCCCAACTAGTAAGGCCAAGATTTTGAAGAGGAAAATGAGAGATTTTCTGTGGCAGGGGTGGAATGAAGAGTTCAAGTTCCACTTAGTCAATTGGAGTTAAGTCTGTAGGCCAAGAAAGGCAAGAGGTTTAGGGATAAGAAAATTATGAAATTTCAATGTGGCTTGCCTAGGGATGTGGTTTTGGAGGTGGAATGAACAACACACAAATCATTGGAAAAGAGTGATATTGGCTAAATAGGGTTCAAGGAATTCAAACTGGGAGCCAAGTGAATCAAATCTTTCTTATGGATGTGCAGTGTGGAGGGGCATGCAGAAAGTAACAAGGGATTTCAAACAGGGGATAAAGCTGGAAATAGGAGATGGGTCAAGAGTTAGTTTCTGGCAAGAGGTATGGTGTGGTGGTTATCCCTCTCAAGAACAGATTTCCAACTTTATGTGAAATTGCTCTCAACAAGGAATATTTGGTATCGGAGGTGTTCTCTCAGGAAGGAGGCGTGGGAGTTTGGAATCCTATTTCTAGAAGGAGCCTGAATGATTGGGAAGTAGATCAATGGGAAGAATTGACGCAAATCCTTAATACATTTAGGGTGGACAGTGCAAGGATGAATAAGAGAATTTGGTTAGGGGAGAATTCAGGAAATTTCACAGTCAAATCTTTTAATAGCAGTCTGTGTAATGTTGAGGAGGTTTCTTTCCCTGAATATAGGGTCTGGAGATCAGTTGCTCCGGTGCTCCCCTCAAAGTCCCTCTTTGTGTGGGTGACAGTTTTAGGGAAGTGCTTAACAGTTGACGATTTATCAAAGAGAGGTTTGATGGTAGAACCCAGTAGATGTGTGCTGTGTGGCAACAATTCTGAGGAGGTGGAGCATCTTTTTCTGCATTGTAGCTTCACTTGGGAGATACAGATGAAATCTCTGAGGGTGCTTGGAGTTCAGCTGTGTTTCCCAAGGAACTTGATGGATTTGCTAAAGATCTAGAATGTGGGTGGTTTGTCAGGGAAAGGAAGGATTGTTTGGAAGGTTGTGCTGGCAGCAATGCTGTTGTCAATCAGGAAAGAAACAGGAGGCTTTTTGAAGACAAGTTCAGTTCAAAAGAGAGAGTTTTAAAAGGCAGTTGGGGTAGGATTTACTCATTGGTGGCGACACACAAGTTTTTTCAAGAATATTCCTTTCTGCTCTTTTTTTGTCATAGCAATCTTTTTTGTATGATTTGTTCATTTGATGAATAGTGGTTTTGGGGATGTATAAAGTTAATACTTGCCTTGTCCAGTGCCTTACTGGGCAAGGTTTATATACATTTTTAGATTATTTAATAAAATACTTCACCATTCTCTCTCAAAATTTATATGCTCAAGAGTCAAGACTGTACCTGCAACTAGTAATGTTTATTTGGTGAAATAATTTATGATGTTTTTATTGGTTTTCTATGCTGTTCTTCTACAAGTACAAACAATTTCTGATGATTAGTTCCACTATTTGATTAGGATTCTCCCGACTCTATGGTTATAATTTTATCTGTCGACTCTAGATTCTAGAGTTGCTTCTGAACAAGGATATTCTACTTAAATATGCAGGTGGAGGGGATCCAAGTTCATGCAAATGAAGGTGGAGTTACACAAACTCGTGGTGGTGTATATTGGTTAATTTTGCCTGCTGGATGTAATGTACTTCTGTCCTTATCTTTTTTTGGTCTCATAAGATCTCATTTCAGTTTGTTGGAATTTCATTTGCAGCAATGCTAGATTTGCAAAATTCATGATTGGGCCTAGTATCCTTAACTAGTTAGTTTTCTCGGATCCATCTAAAATTTAAGTTAATACCATTCTGTATTTGTTATTGATTTTTTTAGTGGCTTTGAAATTGTATGGAACTTTCCAGACATTGGTTCTTCATTTTGGGGAATGGTTCTTATACTGGCATCTACAAATCTTCTAACTGCAAGAATTGCTGCTGCATGTTTTGGTATAGCCTTGCTTATTGTACTATTTGTTGCTAAAAATGTGAGTACTTCTTATATTTAGATTATTGATAAGAGTCTCTGCTAAACATATTTGTCCTATCCTATGCAAATGCAACATTCTGATGTTATTTTTCATAAAACTTCTGAGTTTCACACCTGCCTGTTTACTTGGCTTCTTGATCATCTTTGGCTTATTGATTATCTTTTTCCTATTTAACAGTGGACACTTCGAGGACTTTGTATTGGTAACTTTTTCAAGCTCTTGACAACTTTTGCTTTCTCTAATATTCATAGTTTTCAATAAAATACAAACACAATTCTAATGTCTTTACTGAACTTCCCAGGGTTTATCATTTTCCTTGCCGTAATTTGGCTTTTACAAGAAACGACGAAAGTCCGCATTCTTAGATACATCATTATGTTCATTGGTATATGCTTTATGCTTATGCAATTTCTTTTCTTTATGCAACAGACTGCAAAGTGTTTTCTATTTTTGTTTTTCTGGAAGAAAGTATGTTGACTGTATCAATCTGCACATTGTAGGTGTAATGAACAGCTTGTTTTCAGTATATGGTATGTATCTTCTACTAGGATTTCTTTCAGGTTTCTTTTGTTCAGCATTCTGAGGGTGGGCCTTGGCGCAATGGTTGGGTTGTTCCATTTTGACCTGGGTGACCAGGGTTCAAATCTTGGGAACAGCCTCTCTGTATGTGCAGGGGTAAGGCTGTGTGCATCTGCCGCCCCCCAGACCCCACATTGGCGGTAGCCTCATGCACTGGGCTGCCCTTTCTTTTGTTCAGCATTCTGGAATCGAACCAATTGATCAACCCTAATATGTGGGTTAGCCATCTAGTTCTGTAATGCCAAATTATGTCCTGTACCACCTGTATTTATGCAGATATATATGATGATCTAATATCCCGAAGAGTTCACACCAGTGATGCTGAAAAGTTTGCAGACCATTGTCCATGCCCTTGCAATGGTGTTGCATGGGGAGTTATCTGGTGAGCGTTTTCCCTTGCCCTTGCCCTTGTTTGTTGTAAATGTGTCTCGATTGCCTTAATGGTTCCACATGTATGCAGCTTCCCTCCCTAGTTACAAATATTTCATCCTTCTGGAAGCTAATTTATATTTAAATCTGATTACAGGGGATTAATATCATTTTTGTTTCTCTGTGGAGCCATGTACCTAGGACTTGTCGTCTTGTCTTGAGGTACCACTTGCTTACATGATCATTATTTTATTATATTCTTACATGCAGAACCTGCTATGTCTTCAATGAGGTAGTTTTGGGCTTGAGGATCCTGAACCTCTCTAGTCAAAATCTCAGGTGTCATTTTATAACAGCTAATGTGGTTGAACTGAATGACTTGTTGCTTTGTCTTTTAGTGGATAAGTAATGGAAGAGATTGTGAACTCCTTAATGGCTGGAGCTGAAGTTGAGTTGATTAATATGGTTGAATATTTTATTATTTAATTAGTTTATCCACTAAAACACAACATATTCAATCATTATCAAACAGCCCCAAGAAATTCCAATAAATCCGAACTGCTGGAAACTGTGCATGAATAATGGACCCAGACTCAGATTATCAGCTCAAAAAGGATATACAAGAGCTTCAACCCACATTGCCATGAGTCAAGTCAGCTTGGAAAACATTTCAGACATTGTGATCGCATTCTCATCCATAAGCCTTCTATTGCATGTCCATGTTCAACTTGACACTGATATTCAACTTGTGGAACAATGTTATTAGACATTAAGGAAAATAGGAGATCATATGAAATTTTTATATGGATACTACTTGAGCCAAAATCACGTCAGTTGATTTTAGCAGTAAGTTGCATCAAGAGATTTAAACCTTATTGAAAGGTACTCAATATCACATGCAACCACTTAATACTGTGGTGCCGGGTTAACTAATCTCATCATCTTAAGGGCCTAAGCCAATGTGCATCTTCTGGCTTACAGAGATTTTGAGCCTCTTAGCCATGAAATCAATCATACAAGTCATACCAAGGAGGCAATTGGGTGGTGACTCTTGTTAGCACTTGGAAGATCTCACTTGATAGCTATCTCTGTATTCCCCAGTGTTTGATCTCCATAACCTTAATCCACTCTTAGCTGGAGAACTGCAAAGCTACCCAAGCCCAAAGAGAATTATAGTAGGCCTTGTACAACAATTATGATGTTTTCTTTTATTCCTTATGTTTTTAACTTTTTATTATGTACATCTCAGAATACCCCATGTAGCACTAATTGCTACAGGTTCATTCTTTATTAACCTTTGCCAGCAGTAGATCTCTGATTCACTTCCCATCCAAAAAGATTTATGCTAACATTTCTACAATTCTCAGTTGAGCTTGAATTTTATTTACTCTTTTAACGCATGACCATGGAATTACAAACATTATTCAGTACATTGCAACCAGTTTGGCTATAGAAAATAATTCGAGAAAAGGAAATGATAGAACATAAACCATACGACCATCTGCGAGACCCTTCTTTCAATATTAAACATTTTGTTCAAGTGAGTTTAGTCAAAAGAACAACAGGAAGGAATGCTTGTGATGTTGCCAAATTGCCATTGACCAATGAGCATCCTGATTTTAGAGTTTGGAGTCTGAACGTCTACTTGGCAGAGTGAACCTCAAGTTAAAGGTTCATGATTCGTGCATGGACAGATGGGAGTCAAAATAATAATATTTATCCATTTATTATTATTATTATTATTATTCGAGGGAATAAAGATGAGAATATAATAAAAAATAAAACAACGTGCATTTGCAAAATAAACAAGCAACCATTGTGCATTTACTATCAGTTTGCTTACAAGTTGAGCAGTGATGTGATTATTCATGCTCCAATTGGGCCAAAAGCATCTCTCTTCTGTCAACATATTACCCATTTATATTGGTAATTAGTAGTTAGTACATGCAACTAAACACGTAAAAAAGTAGAACAAAGATATACTCTCAAGTCTCATCCAAAACCATCAATCAAATGAATAATTCGAGCCCTTAGCCGTCAGTCGTCAAAAGATGTCTGAAGTCCCATACGATACATTGAACTAGAATTTCAAAAGACATCTGAAGCACTTTGCCATCAAATGAACAACTCCATTTCATTATGCCACCTGAGCATAAATTAGCTTAAGCATAAATCCTTCACAAAGAGTAACATAAATCAAACCTGTTAACCTCAAAAGGTGTAGAAACAAATCAAGTAAGCTTGCTTTTCTTCAGGTAAGACTCAAATCAAGAAGTTGAGTCCCCTTCTATTCAAAAGGCTTCCCAAAGAAACTCGAGCAGTTGCATCTAGGAACTCTTTCCCTTCTGGAAAGAGAAAAGCAATAAACTTGCAGGTTTCTAGCTATCTAGCATGTGTGAATAGAAACCCCTTTCAGGTGAACGTATCTTCTCATCATACAACATAATAGAAACCTCCAGATCATCAGAGAGTTCCCCAGCAGGAGGGTGGATTTATATGTCCAAATCATCATCTGGGTCCTCGTCTGAATCTGGCATCTCATCATCTGAATCACGAATATAGTGTATCTCGCCCTTGCCACAATCAGCTTCTGTATGAATTTTTGTAGTGGTTGAAGCTGGTGTACTCAGATTATTATGGCCCTCTGTGAGAGATCTTCGACCATCATAAATCTGCATGGATTTACCGTTTCCTGAAAAAGAACAAGATAGTAGCCACTAACTAAACAGGCAGTATTTACCACAATAAACAACTGCGTTCAGAACTCAAGTAACATATTTCAATCAATACCAACCAAAGCTAGACTTTGGAAAACTCAAATTCGGATTGTGCAGCCATACCTTGGTGTTCGAATGGAAGTACAACCTTTGCCCTGTCAACCCGTTCCTTCTCTGATAGCTGGAGATTGAACTGCACCTGTTGAATAGAGCATCTGTAAATATTGAAAACATACAAAATACAAGTATAGATATCCCTATTTGAAAATGTGTGCAGCCAAAAAACCTACGGATGTACATGGCATTTGGGTGCAATTGAATATTCTAAATTCCAACCAGTAAAAGATAATCTAACTGACCTTCGGTAAAAGGCTTTGATCAATCATCCCATTTCCCGAAGAAACAGTAATGAACTTAATGCCTCCTTGCTCCACAAGAAATTCTTCAGACTGGACATGACTTTATAAATGTTAGATAGCACAACTTGAAACCAGTCAAATATGATAGATTTTTTCATTTTATGTGAAGAACAAGGCACAGGCAAGAGAGAGAACCATCAATTTAACTCTTCCATTCCTACGCTTGAACCGAACATGGAACTTTCCTTTATTAGAATTTTGTTCAGTCCACAAAAGCTTCTCAAAATGTCCTCTCTGTTCATTTGGTGATTGACCAATTGGCTCTAAATTAGCAACCATAGAAGACATATATTCAAGAGCTGCTATAGCCTTCATCTCATGAAGGTCTGAATGGATCAACCAAAATACACTTGAAACTTGGTCTGCAGCCAAAACAGAAAAGCGGAAGCTGTTTCATTAGGTGTCAGATTAACATCTTAAAATAATCTCAGTTGGGGAAATTTATGGTGTTACTAGAGACCTAATTAGTAGGAGCTCTTTGCACTAATTTCCGTTGTTTCTAAAGTTATACCCACTAAGTCCTAAATCTAGCAAAAGACCCATTTTTTTTTACTACATATTTTATCAGTAAAGAACAAAAATAAGTTTCTTTAATATTATTTCTCGTGTTATTCTGATTGAAACTTAGCTTCCTAGAATCGTGTTATTGGAAACCTAAATGGATAAATGCTTAGTTAAATAAATATAAAAATGAAAATAATTTATCAAAAAAATATATAAATGAAAATAAAAGAAAATTAGAAATGTAATTTTGGAGTTTATTTGATTTGTATGAATGTACCAAAATAAAAGAAAAAAAAACTACGTCATCTTTGAAGTTTCTCTTGAACAATAATATTGATCAATAAAAACTACCATTGGATATCTAAAATCATTTAGAAGTAACTAGGCAGAAGTTGAATACAAAGAAGGCCTAGGGCATTGGCTCTCATTGGAGGAAATATTTTTGCATAGATTTTGGTTCACTATTCCTAATTGTCAGCGAAAGTTTAGAGGCACCCATATCATGGAAATACCAAATTCATAGATGATCACAAGGATTAAATAAAAAGTTCTAAATGATATAAATTTAATTGCCAGTTGAATGCATAACAGAAAAGAGTGTAAAAAGTCAAAACAAAGTCCTAACTTGGCAAACAAAGAGAGTGATGACCAATACTACCAACAACTTAATCTCTAAGGGTGCCCTTGAAGGAATTTGAAAGAAATCAATATAGAATAAGAGAAACAACCAGAAACCTTGATCTGATTCAGTTTCTTGCCGAAGATATGTATAATGATCAGAATGCAGCATCAAGTCTAAGGGCAACCACTTGTGCAAAAAAAAAAAAAATGCTTAAGGTTAGGACCATACCCAGTCTACCCCTCCCAAGACCACAGATAGCTGGGACCAACATTGGCTAATGGCCTTTCATATGTATAATAATTAGACCTCTGGCTATCTAGTATTGAGTTTCTTATCCTACTACTTCTATGAAACCTTTCAAAGGCATATCAAAACTGAGCCTGATACAAAAGGTATCTAGTAAAAGATGAAAATCGGTAAAATGAAGCGGACAGGCAGTGTGATAGTGAAAATTCTTTTATCAATCCGAGGAAAATGTTTTTTTTTTTTTTTTGGCATCTATCTTGGGGAAGCATACCCTTGGAAGTGGTAATTAGTAAAACAGAGAGGCAATTGCTTTTTCAGGCATCTATTCTGGAGGACTTCAAGGATTTCAATTTAAATAGTTTACATTCCATATATATATATATATATATTATCCTGATTGTCCCTTGCGTCTCTGATGTGTGAAGTAACCATTAGTAATTATATAGACTATCAGATAAATAAACAAGGATAAGCTCTTCCGTTATGCCATGTTAGCTATGGCTAGTAATCAATCCTCTCCACAATCCCCAACCCGCTAAAATAAATAGGGGTGCAAACGGATTGGATCGTGATCCAATTCAAATTTGAAACTGATCCTATTTCAAATAGGAATATTTGACAGATGTTCCACTGTCAGATACTTTGAATCAGGTCGGATAAAAAAAAAAAAGGGTTGGCTCATTATCAAACTTGAGTTGAGCTGAGCTCAAACATACGAGCTTTTGAGTCAAGCCAAATTCGAGAAAATGTCTCTAGCTCAAATCGAGCTTGAGCCCAAATTCGAGCCTGATGTTGTAATTTAATTTTTTACATTATTTATGTTGTTTTCTGAAAGACATGTATACCCCCATTTTGTTTGAAATATATATGACAAAAAAGGTTGAAAGAAATGCTTGTACTTTTCTTTTTTTTTTGATATGTACTTGTATTTTTCTTCTTTTTTTATATGTTCTTGTATTTTTCTTCTTTGTATAAACTGTTTTTCTTTTCTGTTAACAATTTGTTAAATTTTTACAGACCTATGGGTAATTAAATCGGATTGGATCAGATTCAGATATCTGACATCCTTAATTCGAATTTGGATTAATCTTTATCCACCGGGCCATTGGATCAGATCAGATATAAGATTTATACATCGGACCGAATTCAGATATACCCCAATTTGAGTCCAATCAGATCTGTTTGCATCCCTAAAAATAAACACCACTACCAAATAAAAGAAGAAAAATGATAAGTGAATGTATCCTACCTTGCACATTATTATAGCTTTGATTTTTTTTTTTTTTGATCAATTATAGCTTTAAATTTCAAGATTGTCACTATCATGCAGACATGCACATCCAACATGATCTCATTTTCCCCTTAGCTTGATCTTTTTACACACTAATTCTTTCATGAAACTTGTGGTGCTTAGATGTTATTGTTTGCTCAACCCAATTCACAGCTGGCCCTGGCAAAAAGTGGGGTACTGGAGTACAAAAATACAGTATACACACAAACCCAAAAAGAACTTACCAAAAGAATTTGCCTAGGTTGGACTTTATTTTAACTATTTATGAACAAATGTTGGCAATTGAGTTCTAGAACACTTCTTCAGGACTATTGGGAGAAAAATGATATTTGGTGCAACTGTGCAAGTGGCACACCTCTAAGGTAGTTGAGGCCCACAAAGCAATGGATTCCACCCAGAAAATTGGTGATTGCAAATCTCTGAATTCATGTTCTTTTGGATGGTGAATGGCATATGGCAGTAAGGTTATAATACCCGGGTACCTATACATGCCCAGCATACTGGTGGCAAACACAAATATATACCAAATACTGGCATACTGCATGGATACTCTAATAGCATTAGCACTTTGAAATTATGTAAATTGGTATATTTTAACAAATCATACTATATATATATATATATATTATAAAATGGTAAGGTATAAGCTCAGAAATGACACCTTCCATAAAAAAACTAGATATGGAAGTATGATATACAGATATAACCAATTATATGAGATACCCATAGCCGTATTCATATCAGAATTTATTTGAAAGAAATAACCACTAAGCCCTGCATTGCCAAGAATTGAAAATCAAGTGACATGCCATCTAAATGAAAGTTTGAAAAATACTGTTGGCCGTGCTTACCAAGAAGCTTTAAGTTTAATAGAGGGACAAAAAAAATATCAACAGAAGAACATGATACCATGGCTGCGTAAGTTGCTTATAAGGCGTGAGACTGACTGCAGAGATGTATGCCTTATAATTACAGTGACCTGGAAAATATTTCAAGGATCAAGTATCATGTCAAGAGAAAGCGATGTGTACCAAGGTAAAACAAGGAAACAGCCGGACAATGTGTCAGATATAATGTTTACACTAAAAAATAAAGTATCCAACATGATATGGCACCCTTATACAGGTATCTAGGTATTATAGATCTCAAAAAGTTATTAGCAAGAAAATATGCTACAGAAATAAATGAACAAATGTCTTCGAAAAAACTAATAAGTATATGAGCAAATGATGGATATTAGATGAAATTTCAAAAGACAATATATGCAAAATATTGGATCAAACTTCCACCAAGTAACAGCCAAAACATCTTTTTGTTTTGAGTACATGAATCTACAAATTTAAGATGCTTAAATAGCTATGCAGTGAATTTGCTTTGAACCAGTAATGGAAGAACTAAATTGGCGAAGAATCCATTAGGCTATGTTTGGTTTGAAGGAAAAGGTAGGGAAAGGAAGGGAAACGTAAGGAAACCTATACAAGGTTTGTAAAGGTTTCCCTATATTTCCCTTCCTTTCCCTACTTTTTCATTCAAACCAAACACAGTATTAAGTTAAGGGAAACTACTTGTTAAGTGAATGATGAAAGATCATGTTTTTGACTTGCCAAATTTACTTTCAAAAACCCCAGCATGCAGTCCTTTAAGAAATTAAATCCATGGGACATCCAGATTGCCATCTCCTGTGTAAATTACACATGGTATAGAACACCTTGACTTCAATAAACTCAAAAATAGGACACAAATATATGCTTTGTTAAACATATTAAGAGATATTTAAGTAAAATAACTTAAATCAAGTGTATGCAAACTATATAAGTGCTAACAATATGTGAGACCAAAGATATATGATAACAGAAAAGATCTTGTCTAACTTTAAGCATTGGAATCTTTCTGAAATGTGGATATGGAACAGATTTCAGAAAATGGGCAGATGCCCTTGCTGTGTATAAATGCTGTAGAAACCTCTAAATGCACCTATAGCTCAAAACTATGGAATCATGTTTGCCTTCTAAAGATCAAAGAGTTCACTTGCCAAATGTGACCAAACAGAAATCAAATCTGCTATCGGAAAGCATTTTGATATATATGCCCAATATATTCATCTTCATGCACACCACCAACCTTGGATACTTAAGATCTCAAATTATCTCCTACAGACAGAAGTCTCTTGTATGACTAGAACAGAGAAATGACAGATATTTGTTAGGATTGATCAAAAAATAGATATTTGTTAGGGATTCCAAGTTACCATTTCCAGTTGTGGTCGATCAACACGACAAAACCAAGAGTTTATTGTTCATATACCAGGTTGCAGTAAAAACTTAAATCAGATAAACATGTACAAGATTCTATTCTAATTAAACTCCTAGGGGAAATCATGTTTCTGCCTATATGAGCCTGTCTTACACTGCTGATCTCAAGCCCAGATAAAGGAGGGTTGTGTCAGGTTAGAAACTGCATTAAAACTCTTGCCCGACTTGTATAAAACTCAATTCAAGTTAGCCAAAGCTTTCACAATTCATTGAGATGTACAAGAAGCCGGGGGTCACAAGTACTGGATCAGTACTTTGCATGAACTTCTAATTTAGCCCACAAACAAATCTCACATTGCTTGGAAGCTGAAAGTTGATGATAGAGATGTAGGAATTCCATACCACCCAATAACTCAGAGAGACCTAAGGAGAAATGTAAAAAAAGTGATAGATCAGCACTCATCTAGTGTAGGGTGAAGATGGTGGTACACCAAGGAGATTAAACAAAGTGCAAAAGATTCAAATTTCTCCTTATGCTAGGCAAATCAGTCTGCATGTCTATTATGGTGAAAAAAATAGGATTATCTTTTACGGAAAGAAACCCCAACTGTAGGACAAAACTTATGGTTAAGAAAACATAAATATACTTTTGGTCTGAGGCATGCAAGCAATTCAATGGTCGTATGGGCTTCGAATCACTATGCCCAACCCTGTTGTACACCTAACTTCTGTGCACTGCTTCCATACATGGATTTATAAACAATTTATTTGGCCTATGAATGTAGAAAGTTCTCGCAAAAGTTTTTGCACATTATAATTCTTCCAATGCTTATGGATCAATAATAAGGACTCATATAGTTCCTAATACAAGAACAAGGCAAGACCCTTCACCACAGGAAACTAAACTGACAAGAGTTCCAAAATGAAATCATTGATTGTATTTTTTATATATCAGGTTTTTGAAAAATTAAACCATGCATTGAGAGGCCATTATATGAGCTAGTCCACATGCAACTATAACCATATTCATATGGAAGATAGTCCAGATATTGGCTTAATTAGTAGGGATCTTAGATTCTAGTTTTAGCTTCTTCCATTATAACATGTGTTTCCTATCGATACTATTTGCACTCTTACTAATAGACTTAAGCTGCAACAAACATGGTTACCAAGTCTATAGCAACTGAGAAGTGGATTTTTCCTTGTCCAACTCCAACCAATCCTGCAACCATAAGTTACATATGTGAGTTTTAAGAAAATAGCAGTTATAAGAGAAAACAAGCTTGGTAATACAACCACAACTCTAGGGATACTTTCTGAAATTCATCATCATGCAGTAACTAACATCGCAGCACAGACATAGTCTAGAAGTATACCATTCCCAAGTTCAAGGATTACGGAGAGCAGCTTGTCTAGATCCCTGATATCCTTGCAAAGAGTACCTGTAGCTTTTGGAGAAAGCTTGGTAATGCATCCAGGGTCCAGAAGCCGATCCTTCCAGCCAAGAGGATCAGAATAACAGTCCACAATCTGAATCCTATACGACCGATTCAAACCACATTAGTAAGCATCAAAAGGAAACATAAATGGAGAAAAACTGTCTATTACAAAGTAAAAGATAAAAAGGAAAGGCATAAGTTCACTCTTAACACTTTGATTGAAATAGAAGCTGTCAACACAGTGAAAAGATCGTTTCAATAACCTACGTGATGTTAATACTCAGTTAACCTACTGCTACAATGTTCACTGATTATTACTCCAGAAATTGAGGTAGATATTCTTACAATTTATTGGACGAGGCAACACCAATTCCTCTACTCTTTAACAAATCAGTGTAGAATGACGGATGTCGATTTAATGAAACGAGCACAAGACCTCTGTAGCAAAGTATTATGTAAATTAATTAACTTAAATCGACAAAGAAAATTAAAAGTTGATTTTTAGTCTTGAGTGGAACTAACCGAGCTTGCGATTTTCCAGCAGATATGTTTGAGGCAAGAGAACAAAGAATATGATTGAAGACATCAAGTCCAAAAGCACTGTGCATAGAGTCCTTTATCATCAGAGCAGGAGCATGCTCTCCCTCCAATGCTCCATCTCGCAAAACTCTGCAAATTGGTTCTGCCATTTCTTTCATCAAGAGTAAAACCTTGTTTTTTGGGTTTATTCACTTCATGTTTTACAAACCGCTGGTTGATTTCTAAATGAGAGAGAGAGAGAGAGGTGGGGGTGGAGGGAAATAAGAACCCTTGTACTGGGAGTAAGTTCAATGGAACGTCAGTCAGAAGAAGCAATATACACGCTTTGGTAGAAGAATGTAGTCACCGTCGAAGTCGCGGAGAGAATCCAGGGCCTGTTTGGGAGGGGCTTTAGCTTTCGTTAAGCCATGTTTGGTGGAACTCCATTCAAAAGCCGAATAGAAGAGTTAATTAACGAAAATGCAATTTATATCAAGCGGGTGTTAAAAGCGGGCCTTGATTTATGTGCGCGCCTAACCGCCTACTTTTGGGAGAAGCTTCATTTTAGTGCTTCCCTCAAAAGTTCAAAATATTGATATGTATTGGCCAATATATATCATTCTGGGACCCCTTCAATATGCCCATATAGCGGGTGTGTCGGGGATCTGACCGATTTAAGGGGTGGAGGAGCTCTAAACCGGCTCCCCTAAATCGGTTTTGAAAAAAAATAAAAAAAGTAAAAAAAAAGGTATTGATTCGCCTGATACGCCCCTATCGGCATATTGGGCGTATCAATATTTTGAACCTTACTTCCCCCAACTATTAGACATTTATTTACTATTTTGCCGATATAAAGCCTAATGGCGCCTCGTGGTGCCTAATTGTCAATAAGTAATTTCATTATTGCTTTTCTCAATTTTACAAACATTTAATGAATAAATGGAAGCTATACCAAAGATATACCCAAATCTGTCTAAACAAACAAATCAGTGTTTTATCTTCTAATTGGGTATTGGTAAAAAACAAATCAATAACTTCTTCAGTCACTGAATAGCATTCTTCAGCATGGAGTCACCGGATCCACAGAATAGTTGTCTGATCTTTAGAGCTGTATCAGGTTATCAGCATTTTAATAGGCTCTTCAGCTCTGTGCCTGGTTGCCAATACCCAATTACTCACGAGTCACGAAGTTTAATCTTCATTGACATAGGGGTAATAAATATAATTTAAAAAATATAGGATATTGTTGTGTTACATGTTAAGTTCTTTTTTTTTTATAGATTGAACATTTAAAGGGGGCTACATAAGACAGGGGTAGGACGTCCCAATATCACCAAAACAAATATAACCAAGATCACTAGTAGATAAATCACAATTAGACATAGAGAGATGAGTCAACCTATCCGCTGCTTGTGATGACACTCCTCGATGATGTTAGGCAACATTATGAATTTTCACGCAACCCAAACTTAAGCAAGGTTGATACTTGATAGAGGTAACACCAAATCACCAATGAACAAGTCTTATATGCTAAATTGCTCAAATGGGTGGTGTTCCAAATAAGCCACTCATGACAGTCGCTCAATTAGCTCAACGACAGCCAAATTGGGATTTCCAAATTTTTACTAAACATAAATTTATACTTTCCGTGTAGGGCCGGTCTCTCAAAGCCAGAAATGCTGCGCATAAGCCCTCTCAATAGTCTATGGCTGGTTCTTACAAAAAAAAAAAAAGTCTATGAGTGGTTGTAGCGGAAGACTTAGATCGAATCTCACTTAAGTTCACCCGCATATGGGCAAAGATGGCAGTTGTTGGTCGATCAGTTCTATCCTATTTAGGGATGTAAATAGATCGGATTGGATTCGAATTAGGGTATATTTAAATCCAATCCGACACTGTTCATGTTAGATTTTATTCGATCCAAAAATCTGAACGATCTGATAGGATTCGAACTGACTTATTTTCTTTAAAAATTAATAAATTATTAAAAGCAAAATAAAATATACTAATTTAAATAAAATAAAACAAAAAAATACAAGTACTTTTTAATTATTTTCATCATATATACATGTTTTATAAAAAATAAATAATAAAACAAATTTATAAAAATTTATTTATATATAAATAAATAACATATATATGTATTATATATATTTATATTTATAAATATATAATACATATGGGATAGGATCTTCTCGGAGATCTCATATCGGATAGGATTTTCTCGGAGATCTCATATCGGACTATAATTTGACTGAATCGATTATGTTGGTTTTGGTTCAATAACTTTATTTCGATTAACAACTGGGTTGGTTTTGGTTCTTCCTAATTCTTCTAAATCAATTCAGACCTGTATAGATTATTTGAGATACTTAACTTATCTCTGCCTTAACCCAGGTATATCTTTTTTTTCCATACAATTACATCAAATTAATTTTTACTACCTCAGATTCAAACAATGTTGTATAAACGCTCAACGTCCGCAAGAAGAAATTGCAATTTGGAGGGCAGACCGAAGAGTCATGGTAAAAATGGACTAATTTAAAAAGAAAGATGGAGCATAATACCTAACCATTCCTGTCGTCAATAAGGAACCAGGGCCACTTCTCAATTCTCATGAGACAAGTAGCCATAGTGATAATATTGCTAAGGCTCAGCTTGGAAGGAGTACAAAGGCAAATTTGTATAGTGCAAACTTGTACTGTACAAATTTGCATTCGTACTCCTTCCAAACTGAGCCAAAGAAAAATAATTTGCCGTGCAAAATGCCTTGAATTTTAATGAATGGTTGAAGAGATGGTTAGTTAGATTTTCCTTCTAGTTCCAGATCAAAACAGGTAAACCATCACAAAATACATACATGACCACCCACATCCATTTGAGGCCCTAAACGGCTAAACTAAACCTCCACTCATCCTAGCCTCATGTCCTTCCAAGTCTAAAATCATGGTATTAAAAAGATTTCACAAACATTGCTCTTTCGAGCAATTCTCAACACATCCCATAAGAGAAGAAAACAGCTTTGTCAATTGCAACCTAAACCCATCAACGAACTTGTTCCATAAAATCAGAGTCAAAATTTTAAATAGTACCAATTATGGTAAAAACTTAATAGCAACATAACAAAAAGACTGATCTCCATTACATCGTATCAGGATTTCTATGCCTCAGTTATAGGGTATTCAAATACAACATCTTTCCCTGAAAGCTTCCTGTAAATCGCTGCAAAAGTCTCGAGCTTGTATTCTGTGTTGTTCCGCTCCTTTGGATCCAGGAAAATCTAAAAGAAAAATAAAACGCCCACAAGAAGTTGGAACAAGACCCAAGAAAAAATATACAAGTTGAGAAAAAAATGAGAACACGGGTGGGAAATAATCCTTTCCCATCTGGATGCAAGATCTGTCTTTTACCTTTATAATTTTGGATCCATCAATCCGGTATCTAATGCGCTTCCCAACAATCTCAGCAGGATATACGATATCCTCCAGCATGGCATCATGCACAGCAGTGAGTGTGCGGCTACGGGGCCGTTGAACCGCAGAGCCCTTCTTTGGTGGCCTCAATATCCTTCTGGTTGCAATGAGGATTACATCCTACAGACAATTATGCCCTTTGAGTTTATAAAGGATGGGTGGTAGTATCTCAACTTCAACATTGAAAAGAAATAAAAAAAAAAGCTACAACAGACTGTTTGAAGAAAGCACGTAGTCTCCAAGCAACTTACTCAAGACCACAACTCAAACACCAGCTAGAATAAAGAGTGAGAAGGGTCACCATAATAGAAACATGGCAATGATCGATTGAATGCAAGAATAGGGAAATTTGTAGACAATGATAATTAGAGATGCACACTCCTCTTGCCATCGAACATAAATAGACATCTTTTTTTATAGGAAATAAATAGACACCAATTTTTCTAAACTAAGAGAAGAGTCACCAGAATATAGAAGCTCTGGAAATGAAGAGAACTAGAACCTTCTTTAAAATGGTTTAGCAGGATCGGCAAGAATACAGATACCACCAAGATGTCATTTCCCATTAGTTTCAATGTTACAGAAAGGTCATCACATTTTTGAGAGGCAAAACAAAGCCTTTGAATTACCTTTCCACTAAACTTCTTCTCCAGCTCCCTTACAAGCCTGACATGAATTTTGCGGAAAGCTTTCCTCAGTCGGTAAGGAACATGGATAACAACAGCCTTCCTGTTCCCAGAAACATCAATTTGACTGCAGTATTGGAAAACGAAAAAGGTCAAGATCCATGGCAGACCAAAGGTGAAAGTTTATAGTAATGAACCATAAGGCTGCCCTTACACTGCAGAATTGATGTAAATATCCTTCAAGTCACTTTTAAGTTCCTGATTGGTATTTTCCAAATCAAACAGAGACTGCATACACAAGATAACCAGAATCCCAATGTTGTGTCCGCATAGTGTTAAATGTTAAATAAATGAACATCTAAAAGTAACAGGAATAACAGTGATAATATTAACCTGTGCAACTGACTCCTCAAACTCGGTTGGTTCTGCTTCCTTGTCTTTCTGGATTTTCCTCCTTGCGGTATACATCTTGACGGAGCTGGCTGCCATGACAAAGGTTAGATTAGAAAAGAGAATAACAATAACATAAATACATTTTCAACTAAATCCTTTATCTATGGATGTGAAGCATCATAACAAACATATACAGACAAGGAACATAGTTTCTGTACAATTCCATCATTTCTTCTTCACATCTTTGTTCCACCAAGTGATTTTGCTAGCTCTATAAACAAAACATTTAGTCATGATTTGTCAAATCATAAATAAAGCCACGATTGAAGGGTTGTATGTGCAAATAATCGAATTGGCACGACAAAGATCTCATATTCAAGGAAAGCTTGCTTATAAAGTCTAGGTGTCCTCCATTTATGCCCAGTTGTCGACAAATAGTTGCATTATACTTTATGTTTCTAGGCTCAGTTTGGAAAGAGTACAAATGCAAATAAATACGTACAGTGCAAATACATACAAAATATAAGATCTTGCACCCTACATATTTGCATTTGTACTCCTTTCAAACTGAGCCTAAATGGATAAAACTTTTCTGTCACCCCTAAACTTTTCTGTCACCAAGCTGGAAGTAAACCAGCATAAATCATATTTGCTCACTATTGAAGCCTTAAAGGCATATCTGAAGGGTTTAAACTAACATTACTAACATCATTCTACCAATTTACATGTACTACTTCATTCCTCCAAACAAATAATCACCTCATCCTAATTCCTAAGATATCCACATAAGTTCTGGCAAATAGCCAAATAACCATTCTCCAGTCTTAACGAATTGAATGATAATGAGTTCGCAGTGAAGAAAGTGATTCGAATACAATGCAAAAGAAATGGTTCAACTCAAATTCTAGGTTTTATCAATCTAAAATCGTAAACCACACGCTAACAACCAAACAATGTCCACCAGAATCTATTAACCCTCTTCCTACGTGGATCTCAAAAACAGATCATCAAACAAAAACACCAAATCTGCAAGCCAGGCAATGTCTTGATTTTGATCAATTAAGAAAACAAAAGCAGATACAAAAAGATGGGGGGAAATCTAGTTGCAGTCCAAGAATTTAAAACCCTAACAGACTCTTCTCGAGAGAAGGATTAAAAGAAGGATTACCATTAGAAAGGAAAAGAAAAATCAAATCCGAGTTAACAACCTAGAGATATCTATACGAACAAGCTCTAAACAACTGGTAAACCCTAGACAGAAGCCATTGATTTACCATCATACCTCACTACCGCGGGAATCACTAACCAAGAGGAAAGCCCTCGCTTCAGTCCCGCACGTCGGAGAAACCTCTATTTGGTAGAACGAAGGGTTTTAAAAGTATGAGAAGGACGACAGCGGTGCTTGCCCTAAACTCTAGACGGTGCAGATTAAGTAAGTTGTTTGGATATATCAAATCTGAGCCGTCGGTAATATTTAGTCGGGTTCCTCTTCGGACCGAAAATAATCGTATCCGGGTGATTAGACATTTAGACCCATTAAAGGTGAAAGTGTGCTTATGGGCTGGACATATAACCCAGATCCAGCCCACAACCCTCTATATGCAGCCCAGTCTCGCCTTTTAAAAATTCCACATGGCCTGGATCGCGGACCAGGACCATGAATCAATTACCTGACAGTCTTCTCTTGAGGACCAAGCATGGCCCATGAGTGATTCGATTTGAATCATATAAGGCTATACTATAAGGGCAAATATGTCATTTTAATATCATTTTTTCCATTGACACCCTATTTTTTTTCCTCTTCCAGGAATTCAGATCTCCTACCCACACCTTCCCACATGACACCACAGTTGTACGTTGAGAATATCTCCCCATGAATGATAACATGCAAATATAGGAGATGTTCTCAATGTTGTGAGGCATGGGTAGGGTTCTTGTGGGTAGCCGTGTAGCAGAGCTATTGGAAATGTTCTATATATGGTAAAGTTATTACTCATTGCTAAGATTGTGCTCTGGGGATCACATCTGCCCCCCACAAACGCCCACATGCAACATCTCAGCATGCATTGAGAACATCTTTTGAAGTTGTCAGTAGGAGATGTTCCCAATACATGGTTGGGATATGTTGTGGGGCATTTGTGGGGCACATATGTGAATTCTATGCCCAAGTGGAAGCCATGTATACTTTGTTGTTCGATGCACAACTGACTCCCAGTTGTTATATTGCAGCTAGACCTGTTCATGGACTGGGCTTTCACTCTTCACTAACAAAATTTTTTTAGGCCTGAGCTTGGCCCGACCAACAGGCCTACAACTTGGGCCTAAGCCCGACCCTCATAAAAAGCCCGAAGCCCAAGTCTGAGCCTGAAGCCCGACCTAACAGAGAGAGAGAGAAGACTTGGTCACTCGTCGGCCACCACTTCTAGCCTAGTTTGTTGCCGACGAAGAATGACAAAAACAACGAGACTGCTGAAGCCTGTTGCTGCTAGCTTATGCTCGACAGTGACTTGCCGAAGATTGCTAGTTCATTGGTGGCACTGGTGCCTGAGTTCGCTGGAGAAGGTAAAGTAAAAAAAAAAAGGTTGTCACCTGCCATTGCTAGCTTATGCTCGACATCGACTTGCCGGAGATTGCTAGTTCGTTGGTGGCAACGGTTGGTTCATTGAGCTATAGATAGATTGAGACTCTAAGAGTGAGAACTGAGAAGTGGGTCAATGAAAACAGGGAAAGGGTTAGTCGGGTTAGGGACTTAGGGTTTAGAAATTATAAAAATAATTATATAAAAAGTCAGGCTAGACTTTTTTGACAAATCCCGAGCCCGGCCCGAAAAATAATTGAGCCGGGCTTTTAGGCCCGAGGTCAAGCCTGTGGGCTAAAATACATGTCCAAGCCCGTCTAGGGGCCAGGCCAGGCTAGGCCATTGGGTTACCCATCACATGAACATGTCTAATTACAGCTTAAAACCCTAACCTAGGGGAGGCAACTTTCTCATTGTTCATAGGCATGGGTTCGAAAATTTTTCAATTGAATGAGTTTGAAGAATCCTATGGTGTAGGTATGGTTTCATATAAAAGTGATTTAGAAATAGGGGTGTTAGTGGAATGGGTTTGGGTTGGACCTATTCAAATCAAAACCAATTTGAATAGGTTGGAAAGTCTAATAGGACTTATATTGGACTAGTCTAGAGTTAATGGTCCAAAGTATTTATTGAATTGGATTAGACCTACTCCACCTATAATGGATTTATCATTTATATCGGATTGGGTCAAGTTGGACCAATATTTAGTGCATTGACAAAAGATATTAGTAGGGGTGTCAATGGACTAGGTTTTGGTTGGACAAACTAAATTAAAACCAATTTGAACAAGTTGGACGGTCCAATAAGGCATTCAATTGGACCAATCCAATCCAAAATATTTATCAAATTGGTTTGGACTTTGATGGTGCGCAATTCGGCCGGTCCTAGCTGTCAACGTCCTTGCCTCTGACTGGAGCAACAGGGGGCCTGAAACAGAGAAGAAAGTGGGGAGTCTCCGGGGAGGAACCCGGTGAGATTGCTCCAAAGCTCAAGTTAGTATTCTTTCAAAGGCAAGATAAAACCAGATGGCGCAAAGTTCACATACCTTGTTCTTGGGGGGTAGAGAGCCTTTTATAACCACCTCGCGCACTCACTCCTAAGCTTCTGTCAGGTCGGGTATGATTACTTCCGTGCTTCTGCCAGTTCGGGTGTCATCACCTCTGCTGGGGCAGAACCGCCACTACTCTTTTTGTCGGAGCCGTCTCTGTAACTGGAGATGGCGGTGGCAGGTGGCCGTTGAAGTGCGGCTGTCAAGCGTCAGATCCTAAGTCAGTCAAATGCGCCGCCCCTAGATACGGACTCCTTCGGTGTTAGGTATGGCGTGGTTTGTTTAGTTCGGCGTCCTGGAGGCGAAGTGCTGGAGTGGTGTGCGAGGTGAAGTCTTGAGTTCGGATAGAGGTGTGGCCCGAACTGCCATGGGGCAAGCCAGTTCGGGTTGTTGCCCTTTGTGTACGTAAGGCTCGGGGCCTAAGGGAGAGCTCGGGCTCCTTATGGGGAGTTCGGGCTCTTTGTAGGGAGTTCGGACCGCTGGTTCCTCCTTTCGGAGCTCGCGCCTTGGCGAGCTATTGCCTTTGCCACGTGTTGAGTGGTTACGAGGTCGGGCAAATCTTCCTTCATCAATTGCCCCCCACTCCTCGTGCTAAGGGTCTTGCCCTGGCGCGGGGAGTTCGCGAGGTGGCGGGTGGATTTGTCCCGTACTTCGAATTGGTTGACTGATAGCGCGAGGTGCACGTCGTCTGGATTCTTTCGGGTTTCTCGAGTGCCAAAAAGACGGGAAACGCGCCAATCTGCCTATAAATGCTGACAGACGTGACAGCGCACACCTTATTTCAAAATTCAAAAAGTGCGCCGCTGGGAGACGTGACAGCGCGCGCTTTATTTCAAAATTCAAAAAGCGCGCCGTTGGGAGACGTGATAGCTGGCGTCTTTTCAAATTTAAAAACGCGCCGCTGCCGCCTTAAATGTGAGGAGACGTGCGCTTTCAGTTTCGAGAGACGTGTGGCCAGTCACGTCTCGGTCTCTGGAGACGTGCGGTCAGCGCAACTGCGGGCCGTTGGATTGGCTTTGATTTGAGCCGTTGATTCTAGGTTACTATGGGTATAAATAGCGGGGGACCCCAGTTGCTTTGTCACTTCTGCGTTTTGCTTCTTGAGCTCGCATCCAAGTTTCAGCTCGCGTCCAAGCCTTTAGTTCGCATTCAAGCTTTTAGCTCGCGTTCAAGTTCCCGTAGTCCGTTCAAGCCTTTTTCCGGGTGAGTACTTTCCTGGAACCCTTCTTCTCCTTCCGATGTCTAGCTCGGATAGCTCAGACAGTTCAAGGGGGTCGGACGCAGGTTCTACGAACCGAGTTGCATCCCTCGACAGTTCTAGTGAACCTGAGGTAGAACTCGAGGAAGAGTTCGAACCCGTAGGCCGAGTCGCCTGGGGTAGTTTGGCGTCCACCTCTCGTCGAGGTCGGACGTTAGACAAATTTGGGCTCTCGACCATGACGCCTGAGGGGCTTCAATCCCTTATTACCCAGTTCAACTTGCTTGGGGAGTACGCCTACTTCATACCTTCGGGCAGTTTCCCTTGGGAACACGGTCCTTATGAGATCGTGATATTCCGGGAGCAGCTCGCTGCGGGGTTGTGCCTGCCTTTCCACCCCCTCCTTGTCAAGGTCATGAACCACTTTGGCATTACTGTCGGCCAGGTTCACCCGAACTCCATTTGTAACTTGGTGAGGACAATCTCCCTATTTTGCGAACAGGGCTTGCCTTTAGACCTGAAGATTTTCTCTTCCATTTTAATGCTTAAGAAGCAAGCGGGTCCCCTTCCCGGGCGTAGGCGGGTGTATTACCTGTCTCCTCGCCCGAGTTTTAAGCTTTTACACGAACTTCCCAACAAGGTCCCGGCGTGGAAGCGGGACTACTTCGGGGTGCGAAGTGTATTGGGGTGGCCGTTTCAAACTAGGTAGGGGATGGACGCCCTTGACGCCGGTGTTACGCTTGATAAGGAGACGGTGAAGGGCCTCTGGCAATGGGCACGGCTTGGGCTAAAATGCCATCATTATCTGTTGGAGGCCAAGCTCATTGAGGCCGGTCTGAGTTCGGGTAGGTTCCTTACTCAGGTTTGTCTTTTGTTTTGCTCTATTCTTTCGTTTTTTTTTTTTTTTTTCTTTTCTGATGCCGAGCTCATTTTGCAGGTGTGATGGACTTGGAGAGAACTCGTGGTGGGCACCTGTTTCACGGCATGAAGAGGAGGAAGCGAGTCGCCAAACGAACTCGTGCCGAGCTGCCCCGAGATGCGGAGCCCGAGGTACTAGACTACCCGTCAGTGGATCCGCCCAGGGAGCCTGAGATGGCCCCTCCAGTTCATGAAGCGGCAGGGGCCCCTTATGCCGAGGCTACTTACACGGGGGCTCCCGTTTACTCCGAGTCCGCTTACACGCGAGCTGGGCCCTCAGGCTCGGGAGCACAAGGCGAGTTCAAGAGCGTGTTGTCGCCGAACCACGCTCTTCAGAAGAGTAGGGAGGCCATCCATCCTGAGGAGGTCGTGGCATGGTTCGAGCTTCCTTTGAACCAGGTAGCTTGTCGTGCTGCCACTCATGCCATGGTGGTAAGTTAGATTTCTTGTCGGGCTCTTTGCTTTTATCCTTCTTGCTGTCGTTCTTTTGATCATTTTGTTCTTTCCCATTTGGTAGGTGAATTCTTCTATCCATGCCTTGGCGGCCCAAGTGGAAAGGAGCTCGAGGCAGGCGCGAGCTGCCGAAGAGGCTTTCCGTGCTGTCGAGGTGACTTCCCGAGCTGCTGAGGCGGCTGCTCGCGCTGCACAGGCCAGGCAGGCGAGGTCTCAGAGGGATGCCGAGGCCATGGGAGTTGTGGTGAAGCATATGGCGGACCTGAGGCTGGATTTGCAGCATCAGGTTGAATACCTTCAAGAGGACATTAGGGAGAGGACACAGATTTTTTCTCAAGGCATTGAGGATGCCAAGAAGAAGGCCGTCGATGAATACATCGCATCGCCGCGCTTTGATGACCTGATGGTGGACTCGTACAGAAAGGGCTTTAAATTAAGCCGGTGGATGATCCAGAATTCGTACCCCGAGCTCGATATTAGTGCGATATCCACTTCACGCATTACTTAGGAGATGGTCGACGCCGCTGATGGTGAGCCGGATTCTGAGGGCGAGGCAGGACCTTCGGGTGTCGTTGAAGTGCCTTCTAATGATGAAGAAGTACCTCCGGGCCTGTGAGCTCGACATGTATTTTCTCTTTTTTTTTTGAAAATGTACACTCCCTTATTTTGAAATGGAATGACTCTTTTGGTTAAGTGTTGGTTGCTCTTTCTCCCAAACTGACCGTATTTTCCGAACTGACCATATGCCTGATCTGTTTTTTGCCCGGGTTATTGCACTCGCGTGGCCTGTTTTTGGTCTTGATACTTAGCCTCTGTGATATCGATGCCTCTATTAGTTTGTTGTCAACACTTCGCCTGAGCCTTTGGTTGGCACTTTTTTCCTTTGCTTGCCTATGCCGAGGTTTCTTTGTTAGCTCGGCATCCTAACTTTGTCCACTTCGCCTGGTGGTTTATAGGTAGTATTGCCTTAAGTTGACGACGTTCCACGCTTGGGGTACTTGTTTGCCATCTAAGGTTTCGAGCTCGTATGCCCCCCCGAGCGTTCTCTTTACTCTGTAGGACCCTTCCCAATTTGGTTCAAGTTTGCCTACGCCGGGTTCGGGTGCCATGATATTACGGAGAACCAGGTCGCCGACGTGGAAGTTCCGCTTCTTTACTCTGGCATTGTAGTACCGAGCTACTTTTTGTTGGTAAGCTGTTGTCCGGATGCACGCGAGGTCTCTCGCCTCGTCCAGTAGGTCAAGGTTGGTACGTAACTCGTCTCCATTTGTCTGATCGTCATATGCTTCTAGTCGTAGTGTAGGTACTTCGATCTCCGTTAGGATTACCGCTTTAGTGCCGTAGGTGAGGTTAAAGGGGGTCTCTCTCGTAGCGGTTTTTTCCGTAGTTCGGTGAGCCCATAGAACACTCGGTAGCTCGTCCGCCCACAACCCTTTAGCTCAGTCTAGTCGTGCTTTCAATCCGCGGAGGATGGCTCTGTTCATTACTTCTGTTTGACCGTTTGCTTGCGGGTGTGCGACCGATGTGAAGTTCTAACGAATTCCCATATCTTGGCACCATTCTTGGAACTTGATATCCTCGAACTGCTTGCCGTTGTCGGAGATCAGTACCCGAGGTAACCCGAAGCGACATACTATGTTCTTCCAAAAGAAGTTCTATATGTTTCGGGCTGTAACTGTTGCCAGAGGTTCCGCATCTATCCACTTTGTGAAGTAATCTACCGCCACCACTAGGAACTTCCTCCCACTTGTTGCTGGCGGGAATGGCCCCAAGAGGTCGATGCCCCATTGCGCAAAGGGCCATGGACTGATGAGGTACTTGAGGTCGGCGGCAGACTGATGATGGATATTGGCATGCTTCTGACACTTATTGCATTTTCGGACAATCTCGACGGCCTCTGCCTTCATCATTGGCCAGTAGTACCCTTGTCGAAGTGCCTTTTGAGTGAGGGCCCTGCCTCCCAAGTGTCCGCCGCACAGACCTTCATGAGTGTCGCGGAGTACGAGCTCGGTTTCGGTAGGTCGCAAGCAACGCAGGTAGGGCAGCGTGTAGGACCGTCGGTACAGCCGTTCGTCTATTATGACGTATTTGGCAGCCTGACACTGCACCCTCTTGGCTGCATTGTGGTCCGCATGGAGGGTTCCATCTAGCAAGAAGTACGACCTTCATGAGTGTTGCGGAGTACGAGCTCGGCTTCGGTAGGTCGCAAGCAACGCAGGTAGGGCAGTGTGTAGGACCGTCGGTACAGCCGTTCGTCTATTATGATGTATTTGGCAGCCTGGCGCTGCACCCTCTTGGCTGCATTGCGGTCCGCAGGGAGGGTTCCATCTAGCAAGAAGCTCGCGAGTGGGTTGATCTAGCTCGGCTCTGCTTCAATGACGGGAGCGACCTCCTTTGCCCCACCGAGAATGCTAGGCCGAGGTAAGTCCTCTATGTACACGGTTCTCATGGTGTTGTGACTCGTGTTGGTTAACCGGGATAGGGCGTCGGCCTCAGTGTTCTTTGACCTCGGTATTTGCCTGATGAAGTGTGACTGGAAGTTGAGCAGAGCCTCCTTTACTTTTGCCAAGTAGGCGATCATAGTCAGCTCGCGTGCTTCGTATTCGCCTATAACCTGGTTGACCACAAGCTGGGAATCGCTGCAGATAACTACGTGTTTTGCTCTTACTTTTTGCGCTAGGTTCAGTCCGCCTGTCAGTGCCTCATACTCCGCCTCATTGTTGGATGCCGCGAAATCAAAGCGTAGTATTCCAATTTCGTGCTACCTGGGCCGCGTAGCACTATTCCAGCTCCGCTGCCCTGCTGGTTCGAGGAGCCATCTACATGAAGGATCCAGGGCTCCTTATCCCAGTTCGCGTTTGTCCTAACCAGGAGAGATGCCACACTGACTGCTACTTCACGGGGTTCAGACTCTATCGGCTTGGGAGCTCCATGCTCACCCGAACTGGGGATCTCGGGCTCAACCGGCCTAGGGACTTCGAGGCTGAAATATGGGCAAAGTTTGTGGCTTATACTAGAGGTCGTACTCGCTGAGCTCAATGGCCCACTTCGTCAGCCGACTGGAAACCTCGGGCTTGAGTAAGACTTGCCTTAGAGGTTTGTCAGTCAGGACGATGACAGTGTGAGCCTGGAAATATGGGCAAAGTTTCCGAGCTGCAACTACCAGTGCGTATGCTAGCTTTTCTATTTGCGGGTACCTCGTCTCTGCTCCCTGCAAAATTTTACTAACATAATAGATGGGTCGTTAGACCCAATCTACTTCTTTTATTAGTACCGAACTGACCACCTCGTCGCTTGCCAAGAGGTACAGTTCCAAGACCTCGCCCTCCTCGGGCCAGGTTAAGATTGGCACACTAGCGAGGTAGTTTTTTAGCTCATCGAACGCGAGCTGACAGTCTCGGGTCCATTCGAACCCTTTGCCTTTGATTGCTTTAAAGAAAGGCAGGCAGCGGTCTGCCGATTTGGACATGAAGCGGCTCAGAGCGGCTATGCAGCCGTTTAGCCTCTAAACCTCTTTTATTTTTCGAGGTGGTCTCATATCCAGGATGGCCTTTATCTTGTCTGGGTTGGCCTCAATACCGCGCCGGTTGACGATGAACCCTATGAATTTACTCGAGGTGACACCGAAGACACACTTGTTTGGGTTCAGTTTCATGCTAAATTGACGCAGAATTTGGAAGACAAAATCTAAGTCTTGTATTAATTCCTGTGAAAACTGCGTCTTGACGACCATGTCGTCTACATAACAATCTATTTTCGTGCCAATTAAGGGCCGAAACAGCTTATTCACAAGTCTTTGGAAGGTCGCCGCAGCATTCTTCAATCCGAAGGGCATGACCTTGTAGCAGTACAGGCCGAACTCGGTTATGAAGCTGGTCTTTTCCTCATCGGACTGGTCCATCCTAATCTGGTTGTAGCCCGAGTAGGCATCCAGGAAGCTTAGCAACTCATGTCCCGAGGTCGCGTCCACTAGGCGGTCAATTATGGGGAGGGGGAAGCAATCTTTCGGGCAAGCTCGGTTCAGGTCGGTGTAGTTGACGCACATGGACCACTTGCTGTTTTCCTTTTTCACCAGCACCGGGTTGGCTACCCAGCTCGGGTAATGAACTTCCCTTATGAAGTCTGCGGCGAGGAGCTTTTCGACCTCCTCGTCGACCGCCCTCCAGCGCTCTGGGGCTAAGTTGCGTTTCTTCTATCTAATGGGTCTGACTACAGGGTTAGTATTAAGTTTGTGAGTTATAAGGCTGGGGTCAATACCGGGCATATCGGCCGTGGACCATGCAAAAATATCTAAATTTTGAAGTAAGAAACTCACTAGTCCGGTTCGTAGAGGTTCCTTGACGAAAGCACCGATCTGTAGTGTTCGAGCCGGGTCCATAGCCGAAGTTGGAATTGCGACCGTTTCCTCTATGGGCGAAGCTCGCTCCTCACCCTGCTCCGTAGGCCGCTCTAGTTCGAGGTCGTCGACCGCCTTGGTTTTTCCCTTTAGGGCGGCAACATAACACTTGCGGGACTCAAGCTGGTCGCCCCGCGCCACCCCCACACCGAAGTCTGTAGGGAACTTCATTGCCAAATAGTAGGTGGAGACCACTGCCCGTAGGATATGCGTAATTGGCCGCCCAATTATGGCATTGTATGGGGAGGGGGTCGCGACCACCAGGAAATCGTGGTTGAGTCTGACCGCACAAGGCCATGTACCGACTTCCACAGGTACTGTTATTTTCCCGAGGGGCCTGACTTCCTCTCCGCTAAAGCCCACCAAAGGAGTGTTTGCGGGCTTCAGCTCGTTTTTCTGCAACTATAGCTGGTCAAATGCCGACTTGAAGAGGATGTCTGCTGAGATGCTCGAATCCACAAGTACGCGCCTGACCTCAAAGTCGCTGATCCTTAGTTTTATGACAAGTGCATCATCGTGGGGGTAGTGGACCCCTCGCGCATCGTCTTCCGTGAAGAAGATCGGTTCTTCAGTCTTTAGCCTCTTTGGAGGGTTTTGTTCTTCTCGGGCTGCTTCGCGAACTGATGTCCGGGCCGCTGCCGAAGTACACCCTGCTACCACCGAACCTCTCAGTATCACTATCAGCAGCAGTTTCCCCAACTGCCTCTGAACCAACCACTGCTTCCACCTCGGCACCCTGCTCCAAAGCCAGTTAAGCCCTCCCCTCAGGGTGGACGTCGTCACCAAGGAGAGGCCTCCCAACCTCAGAACCCCCACAAGAGCCAGGCCTCATCCCCGGGCCGAGGGGAAAGAAAGATCACCCCCGCCTCGCAGCTCGCCAGCGGGTCGGGCACCTCGCCCGCCAAGTCAGTATCTCGGCACTCCAAGTCTGAGCTCCCGCTAACAGAGAATTAATTCAGCGTCCTACCGACAGACTACCAACAGCCCGGGCCCATCGAGCTCGGCAACACAGGCCAGCAGCGCCAGCAGTGCCAGCACCAGGCCCACTCAGCAACGAAGGTGCCGACGAAGTTGCCGAACTGCCACTCGTGTCCTGCCTGAGCTCAGAGGTAAAGAAGAGACGAGCTCGGATGAGGTAAAAGTTGCCCCAATTCTCTTAGTTCCTTCCCCCCTCGCATCATAACTCCTTGCAGTCCCCATGCCTAGGGACTTCAAGCTCCTCGCCTTTGGACAAGTATGACGGGTCCTTCGACCCCAACGACCACGTCGATGCTTTACAGTCCCAAATGCACCTACCTAGGGCCAGTGAATCGTGCATGTGCGTGGCCTTCACCACCACTTTCAGGGGGGTGGCCCGCACTTGGTACAGGAACCTGGCCCCCGGGTCGATAAGAAGTTGGACCCAGTTCGTGCAGGTCTTCACCGCGCACTTTGTCACCAGCAAGCGATGCCCTAGAACCGAGGAGAGCATATTTGGAGTAGTCCAGAGGGAAGGAGAGTCCATCCGGGGCTACATCAAGCGATTCAATGACGCGTGCTTGCAGATACCGTGATTGGACCCCGCGGTGCAGCTCACGGCGGCCAAGAGAGGAGTAACCCACAAGGAGTTCAAATGGCACATGGTAGCTAACCAGCCCGCAACCGTGGCCGAATTCCTTAAGCTCACAGATAAATTCATGAGAACAGAGGAAGAGATCAACTAAAGGACCGAAAGCGGGATCGAGAAAAGAAAGAGGGAAGGTGAGCCCTTCAACCTAGTCGACAAAAGAAAAAACTGGCACGGGAGCCGAAGCCAAGCTAGCCGTTCCGAGCTCCCTTAGCAGTTTGGATGGACTACACACCGTTAAACACGAGGTGGACCGAGATCTTGATGACGATCAAAGACGCCCCATACGTAAAATGGCCACCTCGCCTAAAGGGAAACCCAAACGAGAGAAATAAAAACTTGTACTGTAGTTTCCATAGAGATCACGGTCATAGTACCGAACAGTGTAATAATCTCCGGGACGAGATAGAGGGACTCATCCGTCGCGGATACTTGAGAAATTTTGTACAGCATGATAATAATAATAAGAATAAGGCAGGTCGGCAAGGGGAGCACGAAAAGGATGCCCCCGCATCTAGCAGCAGGCCAGCTGAACCGTTACAACGATAGCCTCCGGAAGAGAGGCCAGTTCGGGGAACCATCCATGTGATAATGGGAAGTTCGGTGGTAGTAGGGTGTACTTCGGCAGCGGCCCGGACGTCAGTTCGCGAAGCAGCCCGAGAAGAACATAACCTTCCAAAGAGGCCAGAGACTGAAGAACCGATCTTCTTCACAGAAGACGATGCGCGAGGGGTCCACTACCCCCACGATTACACACTTGTCATAAAACTAAGGATCAATGACTTCGAGGTGCGCAATCCGACCGGTCCTAGCTGTCAACGACATTGCCTCTGACTGGAGCAACAGGGGGCCTGAAACAGAGAAGAAAGTGGGGAGTCTCCGGGGAGGAACACAGTGAGATTGCTCCGAAGCTCAAGTTAGTATTCTCTCAAAGGCAAGATAAAACCAGATGGCACAAAGTTCACATACCTTGTTTTTAGGGGGTAGAGAGCCTTTTATAACCACCTCGCGCACTCACTCCTAAGCTTCTGTCAGGTTGGGTATGATTACTCCGTGCTTCTGCTAGTTCGGGTGTCATCACCTCTGCTGGGGTAGAACCGCCACTACTCTTTTTGTCGAAGCCGTCTTTGTAACTGGAGATGGCGGTGGCAGGTGGCCGTTGAAGTGCGGCTGTCAAGCGTCAGATCCCAAGTCAGTCAGGTGCGCCGCTCCTGGATACAGACTCCTTTGGTGTCAGGTACGACGTGGTTTGTTTAATTCGGCGTCTTGGAGGCGAAGTGCTGGAGTGGTGTGCGAGGTGAAGTCTTGAGTTCGAATAGAGGTGTGGCCCGAACTGCCATGGGGCAGGCCAGTTCGGGTTGTTGCCCTTTGTGTTCGTAAGGCTCGGGCTCTTTGTAGGGAGTTTGGACCGCTGATTCCTCCTTTCGGAGTTCACGCCTTGGCGAGCTGTTGTACCGAGCTGTTGCCTTTGCCACGTGTTGAGTGGTTACGAGATCGGGCCAAATCTTCCTTCATCAGACTTGGTCCATTTGTAGTGGACTCATATCGGACTGGATCAGGTTGGATCAATACATGGTCCATCGACAACCCTACTTAGAACGTATTTGGTACCGAAGTCATTTCCATCTTGTCAATGCCATGTAGGTCTCTCTCTCATTTAGTTGAGCATTTCCAAGTTGCTTCAAAGCAACACTAAATGCCTCAAATTTTGTAAGAACAATCGGAGAAAATGTCATTTTGATGATTCTTTAAGTGGAAATGATGTTTTCACTTTTTGCTTTATATATATATATATATAAGAAACTTATATTAAGCGAGAGCAGAGAAATATAAGTTCATCCAGTCGGGAATATTTTACTAGTACCAAAAAACTTCTGTTCTTTTAGCCTATTGGGCCACGTGATGGGGTGGTCATAGTAAGTTCCCTGTTCCTGTAATAAATATTTTATAGACAAAATTTGAACAAGTTCTTAATGTTTTCCAAAAGGAGAGTCAGTGAGTTATCAAAAAACTTTAGATGACCATTGAGAACCTCCACAAGGGACTTTGTATTTGTGTTGATGTCAAGGAAAGGCCAACCGATTGTCTTTGCAAAAAGAAGACTTTCTTGGACTGATTTGCATTCAGCTTCCAAGGCCTATAAACAAAATTGATTTTGTTACCAATGGCACATAATAACTTTGAATTTTTATCCAAGGTAAATAAACCATAAGATCATTGATTCAGTTAACTAAAGCCTCCATCATAGATTATAGTAATTTTATTGTTAGTGGGGAGGTTAGTGTTTTGCCCCCGATGAGAGCCAGAGGAGAAGTAGAGGTCTTGATTCATTTGATTTTCAGTATTGATGTACGCTTGGGAGTATATTTGAGTTAGACTAAGGACCCATGAGGCATCATTAACAACATTATGGAATATCATTTCATTCCTTAGCTGCCAAATGAAATACCAGGTAGCTATCTAGGACATGACTTGCTTAAGAAGGATTTTATTATTGAATTTATGAATTAGGAAAGATAAGGCCTCAGGAAAGGATGAAAGATTACGAGGAACAACTATCGACCAAGGACTAGCAAAGAGAATAGCTCTTGCTAAGAGACACCAAAGAAATAAATGAAGGGAATATTCTATTTCTTGGGCCCTGTTTGAGAACACTTTTAATAAGTATTTCTTTTAAGACATAGGACCACACATTAAGTGGTTTTTAAGTACTTATAGGTGTTTGGTAAAAAAGTGTGGAAAAAGTAATTCTTTGAAAAAGTGACTTCAAGTTGGCTTTTTTTTTAAGTACTTCTCCAAAATCTTAGGACGAACCAGTCCCTGACAAATTTGTATAATGACTAAATACCCCCATGAGGTTATACCTCCCCCTTCTCCACTCATTCGATCCTCAAACTCTATCAACAGGCGCACTAGTTGCAGGTCCACTGGCGACGATCAACGGTGAGGAACTGTGGCCGGTGGACCTGCCGTTTGGTCTCTTTCCTCGATGCTTTGAAGTTAGATATCTGAAACAGAACTCATAGCTCAATCTCAGATCTCTGAAACAGAGCTCGATCTAGTCGTTGCTGCCGTTCAATTGTCGAAGAACCGAAAGAGAGACATTCAGTCGCCGCTGGTTCTCTTTTGGAGAGGAAGATGAACAGTGTCTTGTTCGTGGTTCCAGTGGTTATAGAAGAACAAAAACAAAGGAGAAGAAGAAGAAAAGGAGAGAGAGAGAAAGACTAAGGAGAGGTTGTCGACGCTCTCTGTCGCTCGAAGGGAGAATAGGGGAGTTGTAGCGACGACAACCTTCCCCCTGTTCATCGTCTTATTATTATTATTGTTGTTGTTGTTAATTTTAGTTATTATTATTATTATTGTTGTTGTTGTTAATATTAGTTATAATTATTATTTATATTATTATTATTATTATTATTATTATTATTATTGAAAAGTATTGTATATATGTATGAGAGAAGTGATGGCTAAAATTGTTATTTGAATAAATATAAACACTTATGGGGAAAGTAGCTTACTAAACATTCCCACCCCAATAAATACTTAAAAACATAATAAGTGATTTGAAAAAGTGGATCACCAAACACCCTAAAGGGTTGTTGAAACAAGTAACAAGTACTTAATCATCAAACAGGGCCTTGATCACAAAGGGAGCATGTTACATTGTTAAGGAGACATCTATTTAAAGAATCTGACTTATAGAGAACAAAATCTCTAATGAGTCTTCATAGGAACAACTTAATTTTTGGGGGTTTAAGTTTCCAGGAGAACTTTATCCATTTAATGCAATCACCTAAGAGACTGAAGTTTAAATTGTCCCAGAACGAGTTGTCAAGTTGCTTTGTTGAAAATTCTTCACTTTTTGACCCAGTCCAAAGAAATTTATCAGAATGACCATTTGAGATAGATGTGTTCTTTTTATTCAAGAATGATGGGTTGGATCATATTTTGGTTTCATATTGGAAGTTCTTGATGGATTAAGTCACTAATGCCCATTGTGTTGTCTTTTTTCTTTGGGGGGGGGGGTTGTTTGAGGCAAATTTTCAATGCTCATGCAGTAAATAGGGATGACTACATGAGTGTTTGTTTACTAGCATATGAAAGGCTGCTTTCCTTCCACTTGCTAAGACGATATTTGAATTTTTCAAGCAGAAAGCAATAGGATTGGCTTCTTTGTCTTTTCCAGGATAGAGGGATTCCTAGGTACTTGCTCTCGGGATTCAGGGAGCGTAGACCTGGAAATTGGGTTGGGCGGGTTGGGTTTGGGTTGGGTCAAGGCACTTCAGGTTGATTTTGGGTCGGGCTGGGTTGCCAAATGTTAGATCCTAACCCTAAATGTTCGGGTTAGGGTTGACCCATGGGTCAATTCGGATCATCTCAAAAAATAATTAAAATTTAAAAAATAAATACAAAAAAATGCCAAAATTAAAAGAAATAACCTTAAAATTTCAAATATAAAATAAAAAACTTGAACATTTAACAATTCAAAGAGTAAACAATAAAGAATAAAGACTAAATAGTAAAAATTAAGGGTGGAAACTTCTAACAATGCATAAATAGTCCCAATCAGACCTAACAATCAGGTCAACGGGTTGACCCATGACCCAACCTGATGAATCGATTTTTATTGATGTATCGATTTTTTGGCTAAGTACCTCGTCATTTCGTTTGCTTCCAAGTGGCTAATGACTCAGGCAAAAGTGGAGAACTTTGGCTGGATGAGCTGGGCAGGCTAGGTGGCGAGCGGACTATAGTGCCGAGCTGCCTGTGAGGTGCCGGGCTGACCAGGTGGCGAGCTGCCTGTGAGGTGCCGAGCTTTTTGTGAGGCGCCGAGCTGCCTAGGTGCCGAGTTGCCTGTGAGGCACCTGGCTGACCAGGTGTAGGGCAGCCTGTGAGATGCCGAGCTGGATTGATCTGCTTTGTTGCTCTTTAGGGACCTGCAAGGAACCAGATGTCAGAGGACCCGGGGTGGCTAATCCGACGAGGTCACTCCGATGCTTAAGTCAGTACTCTCATAGTAGACTACGAGCTAAAAATCACAAAGTTTGAGAGCTAGAACTTGCTTATTTGATTGCCCCCCTCTGTCATTGGGGTTGGTGCCTTTATATAGGCCTTGCTCATGTACCACCCCCAAGATCTCCAGGAGGTCGTGTCTAACTAGTTCGATATCCTCGGAGGTAACTGCCATGCACGTTGACCATCTTCCGGAACGAGGGCCAACCTCCAAGGATCGTGGAGTATGCATGCCGAATTTGTCGATGAGCACGTCTCGCAAGTTGCCAAGTCGGCGCATGTGCTAGATCGGCGCCTGGGCCAGGCCGCCAGGTTGGACACCATCAACTTGGCAAGTTGTTGCCTGAGTGGATCCGGGTGTCACCTAGTTGTTCTGAGGTACCACGTGTCACAACGTCATTGGAGGGCCAAATGCACCCTCATCATTTGCCCCCCACTCCCGAGCTGAAAGTAACTCGGCGAAGGGAGTAGATTTCTCCTTTTGGTCCGGAATGGATAATTCAATGAGCTCGTAAGCGTCATTTCAATTCCTTAGGCTCTGGGAGCGACTCGCAGTCCGCTCCTTGATTTTGCCCATGTCGAAGATGCGACTAGGTCTTATATGGCGAGAAGGTCTTCGCTAGTTCGGTATCTTGGCCCTTAGGCGTTGGGAGCGACTCATAGTCTACTCCTTGATTTTGCCCATGCCGAAGAGGCGACTAGGTCTTATATGGCGAGGAGGTCTTCGCTAGTTCGGTGTCTTGGCCCTTAGGCTCTGGGAGCGACTCGTAGTCCACTCCTACAAGAAGCTACTAGGAGCTCGAAGAGGCAGCACTATTGACTTTAGATCGCCAGCTCGCACGGGAGCCTTGGAAGGCTCGACCAGCAAGGGCGTCCATGTACTGTTGGCCGCTAACTCCCGCGGAAGCCACAAAGAGCTCATCTCTATAGAGGGGACATCGTGAAGAGGACTGATGAGGCTTTATTCGAGTTGAAATAAAGTTGGTAGAGCTGCTTAGTCTGTTAGTTATCAACCTTCTGCATAGTCTTTGAGTTCATAAAAAATGGAAACTATAAAGCAAGAGCTTTAGTTTTTAAAAAGTGAGGATTTAGCTTTCTGGAAGAAGATGACTTAACCTTTTAGAGGATGAGAAAGCTTTTTGTAGCGTTTCCCACAGACGACGCCAATTGATGAATCGATTTTTATTGATGTATCAATTTTTTGGCTAAGTACCTTGTCATTTCGTCTGCTTCCAAGTGGCCGATGACTCAGACAGAAGTGGAGAACTTTGGCTGGATGAGTTGGGCAGGCTAGGTGGCGAGCGAACTATAGTGCCGAGCTGCTTGTGAGGTGCCGGGCTGACCAGGTGGCGAGCTGCTTGTGAGGTGCTAGGCTGACCAGGTGGCAAGCCGCCTGTGAGGCACCGGGCTGACCAGGTGCAGGGCAGCCTGTGAGATGCCGAGCTGGATTGATGAGCTACGTTGCTCTTTAGGGACCTGCAAGGAACTAGATGTCAGAGGACCTGGGGTGGCTAATCCAGCGAGGTCGCTCCGATGCTTAAGTCAGTACTCTCATAGTAGACTGCGAGCTAAAAATCACAAAGTCTGAGAGCTAGAACTTGCTTATTTGCTTGCCCCCCCTCTGTCATTGGGGTTGGTGCCTTTGTATAGGCCTTGCTCACATACCACCCCCGAGATCTCCGGGAGGTCGTGTCTAACTGGTCTGAGATCCTCGAAGGTAACTGCCATGCACGTTGACCATCTTTCGAAACGAGGGCTAACCTCCAAGGATTGTGGAGTATGCATGCCGAATTTGTTTGCGAGCACATCTCGTAGGTCGCCAAGTCGGCGCATGTGCCAAATCAGCGCCTAGGCTAGGCCACCAGGTTGGACACCATCAACTTGGCAAGTTGTTGCCTAAGTGGATCCGGGTGTCACCTAATTGTTCTGAGGCACCATGTGTCACAACGTCATTGGAGGGCCAAATCCACCCTCATCACAACCCAACCCTGTTTTTTCTGGGTTGGGTCGGGTTAGGTCAATCTCAAATTCAGGTAGTTGAATATGAAATCCTAACCCTATTTTTTCGGATTGAGTTGAATCGGGTTCGTAGGTTGGGTCAACTTTTTGCCAAGTTTAAGGGAGGGGATTTCCAGTTGTCTTCGAATCATCCAAGCTCCTTTATTTGGAGTTTTCTTGCTATAAAAAATACAGATTTTTGGAGATTGACACCGAGACATGATAAATTTTGGAAATTTTTTAGGAGGTCCCTTAAAGTCAGCAACCTCTTCTTTATTAACTTTCCCTAAGAGAAGGACATCATTTGCAAACATCATATGTAAGATTGGGGGAGTGTCCCTTCATACCTTAATTCCCAAGAGTTTTCCTTCGTTATTTGCCTTTAGAATGAGTCTTGATAGGCCTTCAATTGCAATAACAAATAAATAAGGAGATAAAGTATCTCCTTGTCTTATTCCTCTAAAGGGAGTGATATTGCCTTCTGACACGCTATTAATGAGAATAGAAAATTGGATAGTTGAGATGCAAGCTTTTATCATTGAACACCAGTCCTTAGAAAATCCAAGGGCAGAAAGGGACCCAATTATGTAATCCCATTCAGGGAGTCAAAAGCTTTAGAGATATCCAATCCTAAACCCATGAATCCTGATTTGGCTTTCCTAGTCTTGAGAAAATCTCCTAAGCTAAGACTAGGTTGTCTTGAATCATTATACCTTTAACAAAAGCCACCTGGCGAGAGGATATGCATTTTTTGTGATTGACTTTAGTTGGGTTTTTGGACTTGGAAATGAGAGTAATGAAGGCATGGTTGAATATACCCACAAATTTTTATTTCTGAAGAATTCATCAACAAGGTCAAATATATCATCTTCTAGGGTAGACCAAAATTTTGGAAGAAAATAGGGGGAAATCCATGCAGGCTTGGGCTTCAAGTCCTCCCATTGACATTAATATTTCTTGGACTTCCTCCTTTGATGGTGGGACCAATAGGGCTGAGTTGTCTTCCTCTGTGATTATCTTCTCAAAAAGATTTTCAACTCCCACAAATTCAGCTAACCTCTGTGATTGGTATTATTCTTCAAAATGGTCCACAATGATTTTTGCTATACCTCCATGGTTTGAAACCCAATCTCCTTAGTTGCTTTGTGAAAGTAGTTTGTATTTTGATCACCCTTCTTGAGTCACATTTGTCTTGACTTTTGTCTCTGGAATCTTTCTTGTTGGGCTAATAATTTTTCCTTTGAACTACTAAGTTTTTGAGATCATGTTCCTTTATTTCATCTAAATTGGTGTATTGCCCTGATGCCTAGTTAGCACCAAATAAACTTGGAGTTACATTACCGAATTTCAAGATGTGACGATTGTTTGAAAAAACAATAACGGTGCAATACATCCCCTAATTAAAGTCATAATGCCATTTGCCTTGGATATATACCAAACTTCACAACTTGTTTCTCTAGCATGTATTTTTGATAATCCCTTACCCATAGCCCCCAACCTTAGCGATGATGGGATTTGATCTTGTCTCCACTACAACAAGTCGGAGAACCTATCAATTGGTTAGGCATAAAGTTACATGGGATATTGAGAATAGTATATAAATGTACAATAATGTCTAACATCCTATCCTTTTCCTTTTTATTTCATAAATTATATAACCTCAAAGGAAGGAACCTTGATGCAATGGAAGATGCAATTCACCATATGTACTAATTTTGCACATGTCCATCCTTTTGGATTGGCTCCCCGCAAAGCTCACTCCACATGTGCCCCACAACACATTTTTGGATTGGGAACATCTCCCGTAACTTGTCATGGGGAGATGTTCTCTAGATGGGATGTGTTGTAGGGCGAGCTCTATTGGGAGACAATGGGATCACCTAAACAAAGTAATATGGGGAATGATGTATGATAGAGAAACCATTAATAATACATGATATAAATTGTAAAAATGAATGAGCAAATGAAAGAATAAAAAAAGCATGCAATGAATACTGAACTAAAGGGTCCGTTTGGTTAAATCCCCTAGAATCAAAATTGGAATTAGCCAACATATGTTTGGTGCAAATAAGAATTAGAGTTGGATTACGATCTCGATCATTGATGCTTGGTTCATTTGGAGTTGGATTTGGGTTGAACTAAGTTTTTTAGTTTTTTATTAATTTATTAATATATTATTGTTATTGTTATTGTTGTTGTTACTACCACTACTATTGTTATTTTTTTTATTATTTTACTAATATTTTATCAATATTAGGGTTTGGGGTTTTTTGTTAGGAGTTCTTTACCTTTTTGAGAAAGTCTAGAATGGGAGTCCAATTCCCAAGGGGAAGGCCTAGAATGGCCATTCCACCATATGTGGGAATCCCATTCCACAAAGAGTGGGAATTAGAATCCCATTCTGACCAAACAAGTGGTTGGAATTGAAGTGGCCCTTTCTGATTCCAATTCCAAGCATCCATTCCAGGAAATAGAATGGACCCAAGCCTTTTTTTATTGGATTCATAAGCATAGGATTGGGAATGAATTTATTCGAGAGAATCCTAAGGCCATGTTTGGTTCAATTCCCATTCTTTCTCATTCTTACCCAAGATGAAATTCTAAGACGGAAAGGAATGAGTAAAAATGAGAAGAATGAGAAAATATTGCTACGAACCAAATGCTTTTTCCTAAAAAATGATTTTTTTTTTGCAGCAAGAATGAGTAAAAATTTTAACCTATTTGGTTAAAAATTTCATTCTCATTCATTTTTTCATTAATCGAAATAATAACATATATAGGTAAAGGTAATACTTTTCCTATTACCCTTTTTGCCCTGCTCTACAATTCAACAAGTATCTTCTCCTCTTTTCTTGACCATTTGGCATTATCTTTTGTATCATTAGATGTATTATGTGGCATATGAAGCAAAAATAACAATGAGCATAGCCTTATTGAATTAAGATGCATTGGATAATAATATATGCCATTAAAAAGAAACAATTTTAGATAGAAAATGGAATCAAGCACCAATTTCAAAATCAAGACAAAGTGCACCTAGGCAATGCATAAATTCTATAATAGAGTATAATTAGCAAATTTTTGGGTTTCTAATAAACAAGTTAAATAACATTTTAAAATCAAGATACAATTAGCATCAAGTTAATCTTGAAGGCAAACAAGATGGTGCCTTGGGCATGGTGTCACCGGTATCATGATGCCAAGGCTTTGGTTTCATCTCATGTGGATCTCTTTTTCTTTTGTCAGTATGAAGTTTGAATGTTTCATTCCATAATTTAGCAGCTTGGTGTTTTAGTCAAAATGTTTATGGGACTAGTGTAGGGACCCTCCTTGTATTTCTTCTTTGTTAATTAATTCTGTTTCGTAACAGGAAAAAAAACTTATACACAAACCCTATCTCTAGAATAAATATTGGTCCCATCATGGACTGGGTCAACCTAAATATTTAATAAATTAAAAGTTTGAATTTAGTATTTTGGATTCTAGGCACATTAGACTTGTTATGTGAAATTTCTTATATTGTAGTCATGTGAAAAATGAGCTAAGGGCCAATAACTATGGTGGATATGGCACTAAACAGTGTGGAATGACAGAATAAGGATTTATGTAGCTGACTCCATATGGTTGGGACAAGGTTGAGTTAAGTTATTGTAATTATAAACTAAAGAGTTCATTTTATTCAAAGTCCACCATCCTAGGTTAGTTTAGTTTTTGTATTAATAAATTACAAAAGTTTTTGACAAGCTCCATTACTTTTTTATTAATCAGTCTTTTTTTTTTCTTTTCATTAGATACTTGATTTTCCTTCTTGTTGACTTATCTGGTCTTTATTGTATAAACACTAATCAAGACTTCAAGTTTGCTAAAAGCCTAAAATTATGTTTACTATCCAATTTATTTGATTAGATAATTAGATTCACAATTAATAAATAAACTCAACATTTGTGTTTCTCTCTTCCTCTCCCGAAACATCTAAGGAGTGACTCTTTGTTTTTATGATGGAAAACAATGAAAACTCATAGAATATTAGAGGATTTTGGGTAATTTAGAGGTAATTTTATTGTGATATCAACACCACATAAGAGCAATTTGGTAGAGAAGCAAACCTCATAATGGACATAAGTTAATTTGCAAGTTATGCTAATTAGACATAGATACATGTTTTTTCATCAGATGTAGATGGAAGCGATTTTAGGGGGCTTGGCTATGTAGGAGTAATTTTCCAAGTCTTTGTGATATTAACACCACATGAAGAATTTGGAAGAAGGCCTAGGGCGGTTAAGGAGACTTCAGTGGGAAATGTCAGATCAAAAAACAACAAGGCCTAGGGTGGTTAAGGGAAAATCAGAGATAGGAGCTCAATGAAATTATTAAGCTGGAATGTCAGAGGGTTGGGAGGCCTGAGAAGAGAAAAACCATATATTGTCATCCTTCAAGAAACAAAAAAAGAAGAAGTGGATAGGAAGCTTCTGAGAGCAATTTGGGGAATCCGTGGCAAGAAATGGGTCTTTCTTCCAGCTTTAGGTGCCTCAGGGGGAATCATCCTAGCATGGAATGAAGAGGAGGTTTTCAGTATTGAAATAGACAGAGGAAAGTACTCAATCTTTGTCCTTTTCACCAATAAGTCTGATGGATTCAGTTGGATTCTGATAGGAGTTTACGGGCCTAATGCACCTTCAGACAGACAAAGATTTTGGGAGGAATTGGCTGCTCTCCATGAGTTTGACGGAATCCCTTGGGTTCTAGGAGGTGATTTCAACGTAACAAGGTTCCCTCAAGAAAACTTCAACAGAAGAACTACAACTAGAAGCATGAGAGGATTCTCCAGTTTTATTTCGAGGAACAACCTCTGTGACCTTCCTCTCCACAACAGACAAATCACTTGGTCAAACCTTCAAGAGAATCCAATAAGTTGCAGACTAGATAGGTTTCTGGTTTCCTCGGACTGGGCAGAGAATTTTCCAAATCTCCTCCAAGAAATCAGACCTCGTTGTACTTCAGACCACTGGCCTCTAGTCTTGAGAACAGATCTGGCTTTAAAAGGAAAACTCCCATTTAGATTGGAAGAGATGTGGACTCATCACAAAGATTTCCTGAAAAAATGTAGCTTTATTGTGGAAGGAATGTAAAGCCGAAGGCTGGGCAGGGTACAGATTGCTGCAAAAGCTGAAATTCTTGAAAAGAAAACTGAAGTACTGGGTGAGAGAAGAGTTCAAATCATTCATAGAAGAAAAAAAATGCCACCCTCATGGAGCTGGAAGAGTTAGACAAAAAAGATCAATCAGGAGACTTGGATGGAGAAGGAAGAAGCAGGAGAGATGCTCTAAGGAGTTCGTGGGAAAAGGTAATCCGAAAAGAATTTGGAGGCAAAGGTCAAGGGTCAGATGGTTAAAGGAAGGAGACAACAACACAAAATTCTTCCACAGCTATGCATTGGGTAAGCATAGAAAGAATCTCATCTCAAAAATTAAGGTGGACCAGAGGGAAGTGGAAGATGTAGAGGAGATCACTGAGACTTTTCTAAACCACTTCAAATCTCTTTACTCCAAGGAAAGGGCTAGGTGCTTTAACTTAAGAAACTGGGAAGGGCCGACTCTAGCAGAAGACAAGAGAACTTGGCTTGAAAGGGAATTTGAAGAGCAAGAAATTAGAGAAGCAGTCTTTGATATGGATGGAGATAGAGCACCTGGGCTTGATGGGTTCCCGATCTTCTTCCAGATCTGTTGGGAAGTAGTAAAAGAGGACCTTTTGGAGGTCTTTAAAGAATTCCACTCAACGGGGGTGGTTAATAAAGGAATTAACTCCACTTTCATATGCCTCATTCCAAAGAAAAAAGGCATCTTGGAAGTAAAAGACTACAGGCCAATAAGTCTAGTAGGGAGTGTGTACAAAATAATGGCAAAGGTGTTGGCAAAACGACTCAGAGAAGTCCTAAAAGAGTTGGTTTCTCAAACCCAGTTTGCTTTTGTGAAAGGAAGACAGATAGTAGACAGCATCCTAATTGCAAATGAAGTCGTAGAAGAGAGAAGGAAGAGTGGAAGGAAGGGCCTTCTAGTGAAACTAGACCTTGAAAAAGCTTATGATAAGGTTGATTGGGATTGCCTGCTCCAGATTCTAAACTTGAAGGGTTTTACTTCAAAATGGCTGCAGTGGATGAAAGGTTATATTAGTTCTACATGGTTCTCGATCATGATCAATGGAGAGCCTAAAGGCTATTTTAAGGCCAGCAGGGGTCTACGGCAGGGATGTCCCCTCTCCCCGCTCCTCTTTACAATGGTAATGGATGTTTTCAGCCAACTTATGGAGAAAGCTAAAAACCTTAATTTGATCAAAGGTTTTGAGGTCAGAAGAGATGCCATAAATGTTTCCCACCTCCTCTTTGCTGATGATGTCATCTTATTCCTAGAAGCCAATTTGGAGAACATTTCAAATGTGAAAAGAGTGCTCCAGTGTTTTGAACTAGTATCAAGGTTGAAGGTAAATTACTCTAAGAGCATCCTAGCAGCAATAAACCAAATTGAAGGGTCCCTGATGGAAAGTTTCAAGGAAACTCTGAATTGTCGAGTGGAAATTCTCCCCTTTCTTATTTGGGCATGCCACTAGTAGGTAACCCAAAAAATTCAAGCTTTTGGGAACCTGTGGTGGAAAAGTGTGAAAAGAAGTTAGCTACTTGGAAAAGCTGCTACCTATCAAAAGGGGGTAGAATCACTCTTATTAAGGCCTCCCTTGCGAACACGCCTGTCTATTTCCTATCAGTTTTTCAGATCCCTGCAAGAATTAGATCACAGATGAGAAAATCCAAAGAGATTTCCTTTGGGAAGGTGGAGGTGTCAAGAAAGGGCATATAGTTAATTGGAATCAGGTCTGTAAACCAAAAGAGGCTGGAGGATTAGGAATCGGGCATTTAAAAGAGAAAAACAATGCCCTTCTTGGAAAATGACTGTGGAAATTCCCTACGGAATCAAATTCTCTCTGGACAACTATCATCACCAGCAAGTATGGGTTAAATGCAAATGGTTGGGACTGCAATCTCCGATCAAGCCAATCAGCTCTCTCTAATCCCTGGAAAGGTATTTCTGCTATTCATAACCTCTTTTTTTTTTCTTTCATTAGATACAAGGTAGGTAACGGTAATAGAATAAAATTCAGGACGGATTTGTGGTGGAGCAACTCAACATTAGCAGATCTGTATCCCAGGCTCTACAACCTTACTATAAATAAGGGTGCAACCATCTCTGAGTGCCTTCCCATATCCAGCAATGAAAGAAACCTAAACCTGAACTTCAGAAGACCCTTAAGGGACCCAGAGATCAGTGAGCTAACTGAACTCCTTCTTTCTCTTAGTGAAGCCTACATCTCCCCAAATTCCCAAGATTCTCGAGTCTGGAAACCCCACCCTGGAGGTGAGTTCTCGTCCAAGTCTTTCTTCAAAGCTCTTGTTGCAGATACTTGAGACAGTGATTTCCCTCACAAGATTTGGTGCAAGGTTATACCCTCAAGAGTGAGTTTCTTTGTTTGGGAGGCTTGTCTGCAGCGAGTGAACACTTGTGAGTTACAGCAGAAGAAAAATCTTGGAAGACTTTATATCTCCCCTCACACCTGTACACTATGCTTATGTGAAGAAGAGACAACAAACCATCTCTTCATACACTGCTAGGTAGCTAGCAGCATCTGGAACTTCTTTCTTCAGTTAGTCGGCTTCAGTTGGGTGGCTCCTAAGCATCTGCAGGATCTGATTTCTCAGTGGCAAGGAATAGGTCTGAGCAAGAGAGGGAAGACCTATTGGTTGATAATACTGCACGCTGTTCTTTGGGGAATTTGGGAGGAAAGAAACAATCGGCTGTTTGAAAATAGGTCCAAAACTAAAGGTGAACTGATCAGCCACATCAACCACTACTGCAACTTGTGGGCCTCTAGTTCAGAGTTTACAGGAGTTAGTCTCAATGATCTTAGCAGAAACACATATAACTTCCTGGTTTCTTCCCCTCCTACCCCACTCTCTACCAGAGCTCAGGGAAGGAATCTTGACTCTCAGTTTTGATGGAAGTGCTTATGGTAACCCCGGAGCTGCCGACATTGGAGGAATTCTAAGAGATGAGAATGGCCACACATGCTGGGTTTATAGTGGCCCGATTGGGATAGCTGACTCAACAAAGGCAGAAGTGTTAGTAGCTCTAACAGGGATTCACCTAGTCAGCAAACTGGGTATCCAAAGCTTCTCAATTGAAGGTTACTCAACCAATACATACTATAAGATGGTTGGAACAACAGGAAACTGGACCTTGGAGACTTAGTCACTTCCTATCAGGGGCAAGGGACCTCCTGGCTCCTTTGAATGTTTCTCTAACCTGGATCCCAAGGGAACTAAATGTAATGGCAGATGGTCTAGCAAAATTAGGAGTTATTCTAGAGTCTCTGTACTGTGATTCCTGCTCTCCTGTGTAATTCTCAGGGGTCTTGCCCCTCGTTTGTATTTGTACACACTCTTGTGTACCTCTCCTTTCTTCAATAAAATTGTTAACTTTTCTAAAAAAAAAAAGTAACCACCTACTGGCTATAGGTTAATTTGCAAATTGCAAATTATGCTAGCTGGAAACAGATACATGTGTACATAAGATGTAGATGTGGAATGATTTTAAAGGGCTTGGGTCATGTAGAGGTAATTTTCCACATCTTTATGATATCAACACCACATGGGGAATTAGGCAGAGAAGCAACCTCCTACTGATTGCAGGTTAATTTGCAAACTAAGCCAGCTAGAAACAGATGCATGTGTTTGCATTAGATGTAGATATGGAGTGTCACACACTCTGTCCCTAGTAAATCTGAGATACATGTGTTTGCAAACTAAGCCAACTAGTAACTCTTATTACGTTTTGGATAAGCCCCATTAAGTTCATTATATATGAGAATTAGGTTTAGTAGAACTTACTAGTTGTATGCAATATTAAACAGTGTGTGCTTCAATAAACCACCTGAAGAGATCTTCTCTATCAAACCTGAAAATGTATATAATGGCCAATGCAACTAATTAGTACACCCATTCTTTTATAACCTACAAATGGATAACAAAAGTCCAGTGCAAGTGTATTCCAAATTGTACTTGAATAGATCCTATCCAACACACGTGGAACAGTGCAAAAAGTAGTTGGTCTTAGCTCCCTAATGTCCTCTACCAAAAGTTTGACATCCTGATCATGAATATGCAATCAAGAAGCCAGTTGATTTATATTTAGACTCTTAATCAAGCTCTCAATATTAAAAGGGTATGCAGTGAATTAACTAATTACCCCACACCAAAATCCTATTGAGGCACCATGAGAAATAAACAACTCCTCCATCACACGATCAAAGATATGAGCCAGAGGTAGATAACACAGATAAACATCCTTAGATTGCAACTGTAAAATTTATCCCATCAATAAGAGTGTATTAGAAATAGAGTTGGAAAACTGAAATGAGTATATATATACGAATTCACACCTCTTCCTTGGTGAGTTCTAGCTACAAATTCACACCATCTATAAGAGTAATAATGCTTTCATTGGAAATCATAACTCTCTTGGGGTATTGTTATAGGATCCTCTCCTTCACTCGGTCCTTTCTCATGGCATTTGAATTCAAGTAGCCGTTAGAGGTGGAAAAGGACAAACGTACCACTGTTCCCTGCAAGGTTGGTTTGACATACAGGGGTCATCATTGAGAATTGAGAGCTTTTAATAAGCCGGAGATCAAGCATCATTGGATATAATTTCTAGTCAGATTTTACTGCAGTTGCTTAGAGTTACAACCAATACAACTGAACCACTATTCTCAGTTTCTTTTCCTTTCATTGAGATTTCTGTTTCAGTTTGTGTTCTGATCACATTTTATGATCTATTGGCAAATCTAATGCTTGGCTCATCACATATTATGATCAGTAACTCTGTTCTAAAACCAAATTTCAATAGATGTCAAGAGATCCCAATATGGTTCTGGATTTGTGCAACCCTATATACAACAAAAAAGGATTTGTGCAACTCTGTTTTCAAGACTGACTGTTACTATTACTGGCTTGCATCTTCCAGTTCTCAATGATATCCCACCACTCCCAATCAATCTGAACATCTTATTGCATCTTCTAGTTCCAGAACATTGATGAGACCCAGTTGCATTTTAAATCCACTTATTTAGTAGAAGGCTAGAAGCAATCTTAAGATGATGAGGTAAGGCCTTGAACAACAACATGATTTGCAGCTTTAAAACTCCACAGAAGTTTCAAAGAGTTCTTATGTGATCAAAATACAAACACAGCCTTTGAGATTGAAATAGATGTGATTATTACAGTCTCAAACAATGAAATAGAACCCATATTAGAGACTATTATACCTCCTTAGGCATTGTCAACTTTCAACTCAACCACAGGGGCTTCTGTGTTTTTGCCAAATCCTAACAGCCACAGGGATGGACTGAATTGGTGAGAAAGCTCCCTGCATATGAACCAAAAGTGTGTAAAATATGACATCATTAGTCGTACAAGACTACAGAGACTCTTTAGGTTTTGAACAGAAAATAAAAGAGAAGGAGAAAAGGAGAAGAGAAGAAGAGAGATAGAGAAGAAGCACTCATGGGAGAAGCTTTGAAAGAAGAGAATGGTTGGAGTGCTTAAAACAGCCGCCCCACTCTTTAATTTATATATATGGTTTCCTAATTGTAAAAGAACTTTAATGCTTACATGGCAATAATAAGATTAAAATAAAACTAATCCTATATAAGATAGAATAACTAATCCTAGATAAGATAGAATAAAACTTATCCTTATCCTAATAGGAAAGCTGATCCTAATCAATTAAATCTAAGTACATCTCAGGGTGTCACACGAATACTCTCAATGTGGGGTCCATAGTTTCCTACACTCCCCCTCAAGTTGGGTAGTAGATATTTGTCATTCCCAACTTGCATAGATCTTTTTCTAACTTCTTTCTTGAAACAGCCTTGGTGAGAAGGTTTGCAAGCTGCATGTCAGAGGTGATGTAGGGAAGGCATACTTCTTGAGATGTAACCCTTTCTCCGATAAAATGCCGGTCCACTTTGATATGCTTAGTTATGTCGTGCTGTACTGGATTATGGGCTATATTGATGGCAGCCTAATTATCACAGTACAACATTAGGGGTTTCTCATAAGCAATACCCAATTCCTCTAGCAATGACCTCAACCATAGAATCTCAGCCACACCATTTGCCATGGACCTATATTTAGCTTCAACACTTGAACGAGAAACAACACTTTGTTTCTTACTCTTCCAAGAGACCAGATTACCTCCAACAAAGGCACAATATCCAGAGGTAGATCTTCGGTCATCAACACACCCAGCCCAATTAGCATCTGTGTAGACTTCTATCTTCATGTGATAATTTTTCTTGAACAAAATGCCTCTGCCTGGGGACCTCTTCAAATATGTTAATATCCTTTCAACTGCAAAGAGGTGAGTAGTTCTAGGAGAGTGCATATACTGACTAACTACACTGACTGCATAATTGATGTCAGGTCTTGTGAGGCAAAGATAGAGAAGCTTTCCAACTAACCGTTGAAACCTAGCTTTATCTTCAATAGGCTCTCCACCTTCTGTACTAATCCTGTGGTTCTGTTCAATAGGTGTGTCCGCAGGCTTAACTCCTAACTTTCTTGTTTCTTCTAGCAGATCAAGAACATACTTTCGTTGAGAAACAAAAATCCCATGCTTGGATCTAGCTACCTCAATGCCCAAGAAGTATCGTAGTTCCCCCAGATCTTTTACCTTAAACTCTTAATGAAGGAGTTGCTTAAGAGATTCAATTTCACTAGTATCACTCCCAATTACTACAATATCGTCCACATACACGGTAAGCAAGGTTACGGAGGAACCCACTCTCTTAATAAACAAGGTGTGGTCTGACTGAGCCTGCACATATCCGAACCTATCAAGGGCTCATCTGAATCTGTCAAACCATGCTCTAGGGGACTGTTTTAGTCCATATAGAGCTTCGTTCAACTAACAAACCTTTCCTGTCTCTGTACCATAAAATCCTGGAGGCAACTGCATGTAAACTTCTTTCTGTAAGTCTACATTGAAAAAGACATTTTTAACATCCATTTGATACAACGACCAAGAATAACTAGCTGCAAGAGATAATAGTACTCTAATAGTGGTCATCTTTTCTACTGGTGTAAAAGTTTCTAAGCAGTCAATACCATATGTCTGAGTAAATCCTTTTGCAACTAATCGGGCCTTATACCTTTCAATAGAGCCAGCAACATTATGTTTCACAGTGAATACCCATTTACATCCAACCGGTTTCTTTTTTTTAGGTTGATCAACTATCTCCCAAGTATTGTTTCTGATGAGGGAATCCATTTCTACTTTTATTGCATCTTTCCATTCTAGTACTTCCAATGTTTCTTGTATTGTTCTGGGAATGGGAATATTAGCAATGGATGCGAGAAAAGACTTGTAGGAGGGAGACAAATGATCATAGGATAGGAACTGAGAAATGCAGTGAGCAGTGGTGCAACGACGTTTGCCTTTACAGACTGCTATGGGGAGATCAAGGTCACCGAATGAAGGTGAAGGCTCTATGGTTGAATGTCTCCCATCGGTAGTATCTGTGGTACCTGGATCTGGATTTGCAGAAGGAACTGGTGCTACTGTGGTACCGGGATCTAGATCTGTAGTGGGGACTGGGACTGACCTGCATTGCTGATGTCCAAAATCGACCTGTCTCCATTGTCTGTGATAGACTCTCACATCCTTGCACCTTTGACATCCTTCCCCATTACATCATTCTTCACTTAATGGGATTGGCAAAGGAACTTCTGATGAGCTACTCCCGACTTCACTATTCTCCCCTGAGGAGAAACCCTTGGATAATAGGGTTTATTCTCAAAGAAGGTGACATCCATTGAGACAAATATTTTTCCAGAAGTCAGTTCATAACAATAATATCCCTTTTGAGTTTAGGCATAACCAAGGAAAATACATTTGGAGGCCTTGGGATCAAATTTTGAACGATGAGGGCCTAGGATTTGAACGAAACAAGTGCACCCAAAGGTTTTGAGGGGAATGGTAAATAATTCTTTATCAGGGTATAAAAGGGTAAATAGAATTTTCTTGTTAAGAACCCGTGAGAGAATTCGATTGATGAGATAAACAGCTGTAAGAACAACATCCCCCCAGAAACATATAGGCACATTTGAGGTAAAGTAAGCAGGTACTCTGATGGATAATCCCATGATCAAGCATGTAGGAGGCTAATGGGTTTGCAAAATATTCTTTTGCACTATCTGATCTAAAAATTTTAATTTTGACCCCAAATTGGGTTAAAATCATTTGATGAAAGATCCGGGTTAATGTTGGAACCTCATCTCGAGAATGCATAAGGTAAACCCAAGAAAATCGAGTATAATCATCAACAAATAATAGGAAATATCTGTACCCCTCATGGCAGTGGTATGATAAGGTCTCCAAACATTAGTATGCACAATTTCAAAAGGAATATTGCTTTTGTTATTACTTAATGAATAGGTAGTCCTGCAATGTTCTGCAAGCTCACAACTTTCACATTTCAAACTAGTCATCTGGACAGATTCAAATATATTGGGAAACAAACTTTTCGAAGCCTGAAAGGATAAATGGCCCAATCTATTATGCCAAAGCATCACCTGATTAACAGACTGAGAAACAAAGGATTTCTTAGTTTCATTATCTTCCTGATGAGCACTTCCTCCAAGTAGGTAGATTCCATTTGTCTCACGGCCAGTTCCAATCACCTTCCTTGTCTCTAGATCCTGAAAAACACATCGATCCGGAAAAAAGGTTACTAAACAATTTTGTTTTCTTGTAATGCTACTAACTGAGAGCAAGTTAGTATTAAGCTTAAGAACATGCAAGACAGATGATAGGGAAATGGCATCAGACAACTTGATGTCTCCTTTAACAGAAATAAGAACAAGAGATCCATCAGCAATGGACACTTTGTCTTACTAGAAGATAAATGATAGGTAGAGAATAGTGAAGGCAAGCTAGTCATATGATCAGATGCTCTTGAGTCTATGATCCAAGAATGTTCTATATTACCTGAAGCTGAAGCATGATAAGCTGAGGCCCGATTACCTGATTGAGCAAAAGATGAGGTTGAAGGAATTGATGATGGCTGAGGGGATGATACTGAATTACTAACTTCACTTTCTAATTGTGTCGGAGCAGCTCGGACAACAACTAGGGTATCAAGAGGGGTACCTCTTGAAGCCGTTGAGGCTGCACTACCAGTGTTGACAGCCATATTGGCATTACCCTTTTTGTTTCTGAGTTTTGCTGGAACTAGATGTGGATGCAACTTCCAACAGGTGTCTTTGGTGTGTTTAGGTTTCTTGCAATGTTCACAAACTAGGCCCTTTTTAGCCTCTTTCTTCATATCCCTTTCCTTATCTCCCCCTGGCTTGGGTTTAACTGCTGCTAGAGCAGATTTGAAAGGTTGTTGTTGTAACATGACATTTCTCATAGTTTCTTTACTGTGCACTAGGGAATAGGCTTGAGATAGAGTCACACTTTCTCTTGTCAATAGTTGCTGTCTTACAATATCATATTTAGAATTTAGACCAGTCAAAAACTCAAATACTCTGTTAGTTTCAATCTGCTTTCTGTAAGTCTGGGCATCTTTCTGACTCTCCCATTCAATTGTCTCAAGGTGGCCAATCTCATGCCACAAGGATTTTAAGGTTGAGAAATAAACACTGACCTGTTTCTCCCCTAGTCTGAGATTTTTGACCACATTTCAGCTCATAAGCCCTAGCAACATTAAGGGGTTGAGAGTAGGTTTCTTTCACAACATCCCAAATTTCTTTAGCTATTTTTGCCCATAAGTAATTTCGGCTGATGTGTGGCTGCATAGAGTTGCACAACCATGTCATCACCAAATAATTTTCCTGAAACCACTTAGCGTAAGTGGGATCCTCCTTGGTTGGTTCCTTCACATCGCCCAATAAATAGTTCAGCTTTCCTCTTTCCCCAATGGCCATCATGGCTGATTGGGCCCACTCTAAGTAGTTTGAACCATCAAACTTTACAGTTATAATCTGGAAAGTGTTTTCAACCATGTTGCCTGAACCGGCCCCAAAAACACCCTCCCCTTGGCTTTTAAACTCCATTAGAATGCTTCCTAATTACTGTACCAATCGGCCTATTAGGTCTGTAGCAGATAACATGAGGGTTTTGATTCAGAAACCCTAATTTTGTGACAGTTGGCCTATTGAAACTAAACTGTATCAGTCCTGTTAAAAGGAACTACTGGATCTTTCAAAGAGCAAGGAAAAATAAAGGGAGAGGAGACAAATCTGATTACCTCCCTAAAGCAATAACAAACCTGAAACTTGAGGGTTTTCTCTTAAACCCTAAAAAATGCAGAAAGGAAGGGTTTTTTTCTTAACCGTACCTCTTATATCAAGAGACCCTTGCTGCCAATTTCTGGTAAGGCTTGAAAACTTACCAGAAAATTCTAAGGAACTCTGATCTTGATAATTAGCTTCAGTCTTGAATAGTGGAAACCGATCTTGAACCAGAATTCTTCTGAAACTTCGATCACCACCTCTAGTCTTGATCAAGAACTGACTTGATCCTCTTCTCTTCCATTGATTCTTCTTGGTTATCAAAGATCTGATCCAATCTTTGGATTGCTGCTGTAGATAACCTCCAAGAATCAGCCGAAGGGAGCTTTCTCTATTCTTCCAGCTCTAGGCAGTTCTCATGTGGTCGGCTAGATCAAACTCACATGAGAAGCCCTAAATTTGGCTCTGATACCAAGTAGTCGTACAAGACTACAGAGACTCTTTATGTTTTGAATAGAAAATAAAAGAGAAGGAGAAAAGGAGAAGAAGAGAAGAAGCACTCGTGGGAGAAGCTTTAAAAGAAGAGAATGGTTGGAGTGCTTAAAACAGCCACCCCACTCCTTAATTTATATACATGGTTTCCTAATTGTAAAAGAACTTTAATGCTTACATGGTAATAAAAGATAAGATTAAAATAAAACTAATCCTAGATAAGATAAAATAACTAATCCTAGATAAGATAGAATAAAACTTATTCTTATTCTAATAGGAAAGCTGATCCTAATCAATTAAATCTAAGTACACCTCAGGGTGTCACACAATTACTCTCAATGTGAGGTCCACAGTTTCCTACAACATCATAATAATATACTTTAAATATTGTTTCAGAATTTTGATAGACCTTTCGTTCTTTCATGTTTTGAGCTTATATAACTTTGTATTATGTATTAGAACAATTAAGCTAGGAGAACAACAAGATTACAATATTTGATTGTTATTTTCAGAACTTACATGATTAATTTTGGGACTAAATATAAGGAAGCAAGTTCTCTAATTCTTGGACTTGATTGCATAGGTGTATAGACAACAACTCTGTTTCTCAATGGTGTGATGGATCAGTCATCAATTATCGCTACCTAATCTCACAATTTTGTGATTGATCACCAATCCATTCTTGATCCTTTTAATTAAATTTGTGGAGCTAGGCTGAATGCCATGAATGAGCCACCTAGGTGACAAAAAAAAAAGGCGGGTGCCTTATTATGATTTTATTACAAGAGATGCCTTTGTTAGTATTTCTGCTAATATATGTTTTATATGTTTTATTTACGGCCAGTTGGACTTGTCAATTCAAGCAATCTGAACCCTGGTTCAGGTGCACAACTTTCTGCTGCTGGTGGAAGCCATGTTAACCTTACAGCTTCTAGTCCGATGGCTGGAAACCAGGTAGCTGGTCTAAGCCGCATGGGCAATGCTCTGTTGACTCAAAATTTAGCAGCTGTTGGCTCAGGATTACCTTTATGTAGAACACCAGGCACAGGTAAGAGGAGAACTCAATACAGCTTTCATTGGGCTTTGGGATGATGGAGGATATGGTGGTGGATGGGTTCCTGTCGTTGCTCTTAAAAAGGTTTTACGGGGAATTCTCAAATACCTTGGAGTTCTGTGGCTATTTGCACAATTACCTGATCTTTTGAAAGAGATTCTTGTGTCAATTCTTAAGGACAATGAAGGTGCTCTTTTAAACTTGGACCAGGAGCAATCAGCCTTACGTTTCTTTGTAGGTATTTATGGTCTATAAATCAGTTTTCTTGTATATTTCCTTTTTTGGATAACATATGCAATGAATAAAAAAATAAAATTCTGAAATCAGCTATTTTCAGAACCTAACTTTCTTCTGTTCTAGCTTTTGAGTTAGATATCTAAGAGAGAAAGTTCAGAGATCCATTTTGTCTTTTTTACTAGAACTAAAGGAAGATAATCTATTTGGAACAAAATTCCACCACAATTAATCACGTAGGCCACCAATCAATTGCTACCTTAATCAGGAAAATTGTTGGCTAGATGTCCAAAAAGAGTAGAAATGCAACACATTCCTCTTAGATAATTATCACAAAACTTGTTAAATAATTAAAGCTCGTTAGTGTTGTACCTTAATCTGTCGTCCTTCACTGATTAATGCCCTAAAATGAGATGAAACCAAAATGAATCAGCACAAAAGAAGAAGAAAAAGAAGAGAGATCGATTTTACCTTTGTGTTCTGTAGCGAGAGACGTAGATCTTGCCTTTGTGCTATTGAGAGAGAGAGAGAGAGAGAGGAGAAAGTGTCTGAGGTTCGGATTCAATGGAGAAATAATTGAGCTTCGAGAGAAATAGAGAGTCGAGATTCAACTTTCGAATGAAAATTTTGGGCACGAATATTTTTCTTGCCACAAAATACATACGATTTTTTGCCATACATGTAAGTTTCATTCTCAGAAGAATGAGTCCTACGGCAAAAAATTGGTACCCAAGCACCCTCTTGTCATTCATTCTTGCCGATTCATTTTTAAAATCGGAAAGAATTGAAAAATGAGGCCAGTGGCAACGAACCAAACATGGCCTAAAATGATTCCAACATGTGATAAAATTGAGAGAAAACATACTAAGTAAAGGTGAAAAAGTCAACATGACTTAACTTCAAATTAGATTAGAGTTGACTCCTTAGACAACACAACCCAATCCGAATCTGAGCCTCTGGATCCAAAGGCCTTGTATACATAATCAAGTCAATAAAATAGCGCTAACCCTAATAATTTGAAATAATTTTGGTGGGCTTAATACTTAAGTATTATTTTCTTTCTAAAACCTTTTACTTCTCTTTCTTATCATTCTCCTTTGTTCAAAGTTTAATGTCCATTCAACTTCTACTCTCACAACGAAGACCCCAAGAGTTAGCAGGAACCACAAAACAAATTGTGACTGTGAGACGATGGACTGTGATTTTTCTTCATCATTCTCCTTCATCTAATGTCCTCTGACCATTATTAGTCTTCACTGGTCTAGGCAACCACTGCCCACTGGTCCACCGACCACCGTGGTGATTTTCTTCATATATGATTTTTCACTCTTCACTATGGTGGTTCCGAGATTCTCTTATTGCTAGTTGTTGTCGCCCAAGCCCAAATGCACAACAACCACTCGAGATTCAAGAGTATGTTCATCTCTCTCTCTCTCTATAAGCTTGTTTTTTTTTAAACTTTAAATTCTTATGGGATATATTGGTTGAATCTCCAACCCTTGGTAGAACAATATAACATGCAATATTGATCGTTATTTTATATGGTCATCACTATTTCTTCCAAGCTAAAAGATTGATTCACTATTTTTTTTTCATTTTTTTTGATTTATTACTCCATAGAACAGTGGAAGTCTTTTCACTAATGAAAATCCTTTTTCGATAAAAAAACAATCTATAAAATTTTAACCGGATGAGAGGGAGGTTGGGTATTTTAGTTAGGATTAGGGTTGACTTAGGTTGGGTTGGAAGTCATATTAGGGGTTAAAGACTTAGGGTTGGGTTAAGATTGACTCAACTGACCTAACCCAGCTTGACTTGCACCCTTAATACTATGGTTTATAGAGAAAGACAATTGGCAACACCATTAAAGAAGTGATCTATCCTAAGTGTAGAAGGGTTTAGAATAGGGTGATCATAGACTGGGCTGGGCCTGTTTTTTACTTTTTTTTACTGGTAATAATAGCCTATACGTCTGCATAGGCATGACAATATATGTGCAGGCTCGGGCCCAGGTTGGGCATCTGCCCTTGCCAATATGTATAAACGGGCCTGGACCCAGTCTGTAATTCTGTATCAGGTGCAGGCTTGATGGGGTCTGGGCCGGGAAATGTGGGCCTCAGGCAGTAATGATCAACCCTAATCTAAAAGAGTTGAGAGTTGAGAGTAGACAGACAAAAAGGATATGGTTAGAGCATTCAAAAATAATAACAATTGGTCAATGGGAATGACATTGAACGCAGCAAAAATGGCAGAACAGGATTCATAGAGCCGATCCGTTGGGACAAGGCTTAGTTGATCAATCCCTTTTCAGAAACTAGTGAAATTAAATAAGAAAAAGTCGATGGATAAAATAAAGGTAAGATGTTAATTTATTTCAGGAATAAATATTTCAAATATCACAACCAAAATACTGTAGGTTAGTTGCATTTTTATCTCAGAGAAGAGTATTCCCGTTAATAATTGTTATAGCTGCCCAAACGATATTTCGAAATTGAGAATTTACATCAATAATAACTTCAACTATGCAACTTCTTGAATGCTTGTGTATGCGTTCATTTCTTATTACTATTTTTTTTCGCTTCATTCATTTCCTATTACTTGGTGGAGAAGCGTTTGTCTTTCAGGGTGGATTTGAAATTCCTAATGGTACGAATTGAGATGGGAGTTGAATCCAATTTCAATTCTTTAAACCCGGCAGTTTAATAGAGAGAGTTTAAATAGTCCCCACAAGACTGCCCCCCACAACGTTCTACAGCACATCTCTGCCATATACGGGGAATATTTTCCAGTGATAACATTATCATTTCTAGTATTATCGTCGGGAGATATTCCTAATACACGAAGGAGATGTGCTGAAGGACGTTGTGGGGGGTTATTTTTTTAAAGATTTTGGTTGAAAAGAAAATTGATTGAAGCACTGAAACAAAGCGAGTCAAGACTCACAATAAAACAGATGACAGAAAAAGAAGATATCACCCACGGAAGCTAACAGCCAAAGGGTGATAATGTTCTTCGAGATTGTTTCATGAAGATGGGACTTTCATGGGTCGACCAGTCTGATCGCCATCCAGGGTCCAGGTTTCAGAATATGATGCCTTGAATCATTGAAATACACAATAATATATGGACGAAAAATGGTGGATTTCATGGGAACTAACACTTTTGTCAATTACATTTCTGATTCAGGTTTTGTTTTGATGTAAAACTGAGAGCAGAGAGAGGAGGCTCTTAAACACGTATCTCGAAAGACAGATTTTTCTGTTTTAAAGAAAACCCATTGTAATTAATATTGGATAGGGAAGTGGCAGCACTCAGCAGCGTTTAGTGATTATAATCTGATGACAGGCCACGTGAGCTGAAATGATTTAACTGTGGTTTTCCTTCACATTTTCAAGTGAATGATCAACATCTAAATGCATTTTCTCATGGGCTGTTTAACAGAGTATTGGATTGATTTTGTGGGTGAAAATTCAAATGATTGCATTTCACGTTGCATATAGACAGGCTAAGCCCTGTCCTTTTCACCATTTTTGTCTGGTGTTAATCAACGCCTGAATAATCCCCATAAGGGCTGCTACTTTTTTTTTAACAATGAAATTTGGTATTTATATTTCTTTTAAAATGATAGTTGCAGGATTGGAAGCACCGGGACAACGTATTATACAGCGTATCAACTGGACTATTCCTCAGTTGGTCATCCTTTTTATCATTTTTGGAACAATGTGAAATTGCAAATTTATTGGTGCTACAATGGGACAATCTCAGCCAGATCCCTTCCTCTCCATACACTCTACTACATTCAATCTCAGCTCAGTTAGAAATACTCAGGGTCATGGTTTTTAAATCCGATCCGGAGGCCGAACCGGTCAGGAGTCTAGTTATTGGGTTGAACGATCTGATTGTTCGGTGTCATGGTTTTTAAAATTGACACGGAGACTGAATCGGTCAGGGGTCCGGTTATCGGGTCAAACGATCTGACTGTTCAAATTGGACGCTCGACCTGTTCAAACAAAAAAATAAAAAACGGTTAAAACCGTTTGAACGATTAACCGCCTAGTTCAGTGATTTGCTGACCAAAATCAACGGTTTTTGAAGAAAATCCGGTTTTTAGAAACAGACCTAACCGGTTCCCGGTTTTTCTGATCCAGTCCGGTTTTGAAAACCATGCTCAGGGTAAAATGCATAGGTTTGGAATTCTTTTTGTGAATCCTGGATTGGATTTGATACAAATCACCTGCATTCGGATTTTTGTACTAATATATTATGATTCATGAGGAGATGAGGAGTCTTTGATACATGGTCGTAGTGTTTTGTGAGTAGGACTTAGGAGATCCGGTCAGTCTTCTCTTTGAACTTGAATACTTGTTTAGAAACATGTGCACTCTGGTCAACACACTCAAGGCCCATTAGAAACCGGGCCCAATTCCTAACCAATTAGTGGGTATCCAACAAATATATGAAGCTTGAAGTTTATAGGAGGGAATATTGGACCCTGATAAGAGTGGATCGCTTTCGCTGACTATAATTGGATCTGAGTCTAGAATGTACATAGATATGGACCCATAGTAAACCCTAGCTGTTGGCTGTTGCAACTTATATAATTATGCTTATTGATGATTTTCTGCCAGAGTTTTGGGACCATTCTAACTGAGCTTCCTAAGGAGAGGCTTATTGCTTGCATCTAGGAAGAACAACATGAAGCATGTTGTTCAACAGTAGTTTAACAGAACTACTTAAGTGCCCGTCTGATTACCTTGAGATGAAAATTTGGAGATCAAATCAACCCCCCACAATCTCTCGACAGCACATTTTCATTTGAAACATCTCCCAATAATGATATTAGAAATGATGATGTCATTATCTGGAGATGTTTTTAATACACGATGAGGATGTCCTATGGGACGTTGTGAGGGATAATTTTGTGGGGGCTGCTTGGCACGACTCGACATGAATTTGGACCGGCCTGGCACAATGGTCCACGGGCCATGCCAGGCCCATCACGATCATACAGGCCGTGCTGGGCCTGGGGTTTTAGGTCCACGGGCTGGCATGGCCTAGCACAGCCCGCGACACGGCCTGGCACGACCCATATATATTATTTATATATATTTTATATGTTATATATATTTATATAATATTATATAATAATATATAGCATATAATATATTAATAAAATAAATATTTTTTTAATTTTATTATACTAATTTATTTAATTATTGTATACACGAAATTCATATACAATTAAAATTTTAAGTTTTTTGTCATTTTTTTAAATAAATAACTTTGGCCCGATGCATAGCCCGACCTGGCCCAAGGCTCGGCCCACAAGCCAGCCTGGCCCGCAGCATGGCATGGGCCCGCATGGGCCTGGGCCATGGGCCATGGGCCGTGCTGGGCCGACCCCAAATTTTTCACCGGGAAAAGCAGCACGGCCCATAACAGCCCGTGGGCCGACACGGCACGGCCCACACTTTGCGCAGGCCCACCTCTACGTTGATTTGAACTCGAAAATTTGAATAAATGCCTGAGAAATCATCTCATCTAATCATTCATCGATTCTCAAAATTATTTAGGCATAAATCATCAAGTATTTTCAGCTTACCTTACCAAAAACGATGTTATTTATTCAGAAATTAACATCACTTCTGGTTCAACGTTCAACTGTCTAGAACATCTCCTCTCAGAACTCCAAGTTAGAATTCGAATTCGAATATGAGGTATTCAAATCTGATTGGGATTCACATGTAATTTTTCAATTAATAATCAGGTTGGACTTAGATTTTGCTAAATCTGATCCATTTACAGTCCTACTTGCTGATCAGATTCACATATAATTTTTCAATAATCAGATTGGACTCAAATTTTGCTAAATCGGATCCATTTACAGCCCTATTTGTCGATCAGATTCACATGTAATTTTCAATAATTAGGTCAGACTCAGATTTTGCTAAATCCGATCTGTTTACAGCCCTACTTGCTCCATACTTTTGAACAAAAAAAGACTTACCCCAATCTGTGGTATGACCCTTGGTCCAAGTTCAAACTGGATATGGGTGTAGGTTTTGCTGGATCAGTTCCAGATATGACCTGTTGCATGCTCTATTTAATTTAGAATGTGCAACCATCAAAGGGGAAACTTATTCACAAGAATTGAGAAGATTAATTTTTTTTTGTTGATTTCTTTTGAAGGGCTACACAACAGGGTAGCCCATCCCCTTCCCAGGTGCAAGTGGGATTCGATCCCAAGTCTCCATTATGACTAGCAGACCTTACCAACCAGAATTAAGAAGATTAATTACTCTACATTTGGGATTATAAAATATATAGGCATAGGATATATCTATGCACAAGATCTACAACCATATTAGGATTCATGACTACGAGAGTTTGATAAAACTCTCAAGTATCATTGACAAGCCTACCTTCTTGGCTAGACTTTTCTTTTTATAGTGTTTTATCTTTTTGGTATATATTTTTTCTTTTCTTCATTTATAAAACAAATATAAGATTTAAATAGAGGGAATTGAATGAGGTAAAAATTAGTAGTTTAAATTACAATTTAAACCTTATGATTAAATAGGGATTAAATTCAAAAATGAGTATTTTAGTCAAAAGAAAGTTTTACAATCTTATTCATATTTTCAATAATAGTGTAAATATTGAATTATAGATGTGTTCAATTTTTTCTACATTTTTTTTTGTATTTTTGTGTATAAAAATAATTGTAATATATCACACTTAATTTTTATTTAATATGATAAATGTGCCTGGATGCTTTTTTTGCAAAGTTTATGTATTTTTTCAATTATGTATTTTTATATTTTATTAATTTTTATTATTTATTTATGACATTAAAGGTTAACACATTTATGACATCAAAAATTGAACTACTTATTATCAATTTTTATATTTCATCTTTTGTTAGTTCTAAATTATGTATTTCATTTTCCGTTATTGATAAAAAATAATTCTTGTTTATTACACCTATTTTTTATTTGATTAATAAAAATATCATAAATGTGTATTTTTTTATATTTTTTTATAATTTTCTATATTTATTTATATTTAAAAAATTTATTACCTAACTATGACTTCGTAGGTTGATTAATTTGATTCGGATGGTTGAATTGTTTAGCCACCACTTAGATAAAAAGTGATTTTGTTTTTGAGTCAATTTTAAAATATATGGTGATGTAACCGTTTCTGGTCATGTACCAATTTTTGTGATGTATCAATTTTTTTTGGCTAAGTACCTCGTCATTTGACCTACTCCCAAGTGGCCTGTGACTCAGAGGATGATGGAGCTCCCTGGTGGCGAACTGCCTGGTGATGAGCTACTTGGTGGCGAACTCCCTAGTGGTGAGCTACTTGGTGACGAGCTCCCTGGTGGAGAACTACTTAGTGACGAGCTCCCTGGTGGAGAGCTACTTGGTGATGAGCTCCCTGGTGCAGAACTGCCTGGTGACGAGCTCCCTGGTGGAGAACTGCCTGGTGACGAGCTCTCTAGTGGAGAACTACTTGGTGACGAGCTCCCTGGTGGAGAGCTACTTGGTGACGAGCTCCCTGGTGGAGAGCTACTTGGTGACGAGCTCCCTGGGTGGACTCGTCATTTGACCTGCTCCTAGGCGGCTTGTAACTCAGGGGATGGTGGAGCTCCCTGGTGTAGCGCAACCCGACTGCCCTCTACATGAGGTGATCTCCTTTCCTTTGTAGGCGGCGGGAGCTGAGGGACCTGCAAAAACTCCATCTTTTCCTCCTCTTTTTAGGCGACGGGAGCTGAGGAACCTGCGAGAACTGAATTAGAGAACCCGGGGGTATTTTCTCGACGGGGACTCTCCGATACCTAAGTTAGCATTCTGATTGTAGGGAGCTTGGAGAGAAATGAGAGAGCTAGAGAGTAGGGATTACCTCCATTTTTTCATTCTCTCCCCCTTGTCTTTGGGGGTCGGAGTTCTTATATAGTGGTGTCCTGTCAAATTAGGCGTAACAACCTCTGTCAAGTCAGGCGTAACTACCTCTGTCTCTTTGCCGCAACAATTACTGCCAGAGCTGAGCAGAGTACGGCTCTGCCAGTCAAGGGACAGCTCTCAGGACTGGCAGGCACGGTGCCGCCTAGCGAGAGACGTGGGCGCAGGCCTCCAGATCTGTCAGGTACGGTTGTCAGGCAGGAGATCTTCCTACGATACACTGAGCTGCCCCTAAGTGTCGAGCTACCTGTAAGTGTCGAGCTGCCCCTAAGTGGCGAGCTCTTCGTAAGACGCCAGGCTGCTTGCGGAGTGGCTAGCTGCCTGTGGCGAGCTGCCTATGTCGAGCTGCCTGTAAGTGCCAAGCTGCCCCTAAGTGGCGAGTTGCCTATGCCGAGCTGCCCCTTGCTATACCGAGCTCCTCGAGCTATGATGAGCTACTTGTGGCGAGCTCTGCCGAGCTGCCTATGGCGAGCTCTGCCGAGCTGTCTGTAAGTGACAAGCTGTGGCAAGCTCTGCTGAGCTGCCCGAGCTGCCCAGTTGTCAAGAGGCTGCACTTGGTTTGCATGAGGTGCCAGGTGTCACAATTTCACTAGAGGGCCAAATCCGCCCTCATCATTTGCCCCCCACTCCTGAGCTGAGAGTAACTCAGCGAAGGGAGTAGATTTCTTCTTTTGGCCTGTAAGTCGACGAGCTAGTAAGTGCTGACCCAATTCCTTAGGCTTTGGGAGCTACCTGTATGTGGCGAGCTGCCTACCAATGGCGAGCTGCCTGTAAGGTGAGGAGGTCTCCTCAGTTCAGTAGTGTATCCCTTAGGCTCTGGGGGCAACTTATAGTTCACTTTTGCTAATTTTGCTCATGCTGAGGAAGCGACTAGATATTTAGTAATAGTGTGGCCCGTAGGCTTTGGGAGCGACTCGTAGTCCACTCTTCTTAACTTTGCCCATGCCGAAGAGGCGACTAGGCCTTAAGCAGTAATGTGGCACGTAGGCTTTGGGAGCGACTCGTAGTTCACTCTTATTTGACTTTTCCCATGCCGAAGATGCGACTGGGTCTTCAGTAGTAATGTGGCCCGTAGGCTTTTGGTAGTGACTCGTAGTCCACTTTTTTTTTTTTTACTTTGCCCGTGCCGAAGAGGCGATTGGGTCTTAAGCAGTAATGTGACCCGTAGGCTTTGCCTGTGAGGTGCCGAACTGACCAGGCGCTAAGCTACCAGGAGGTGCCGAGCTGACCAGGTGCTGAGCTGCCTGCGAGGTGCCGAGCTACCAGTGAGGTGTCAAGTTGACCAGGTGTCGAGCTACCTGTAAGGTGCCGAGCTGACCAGGTGGCTGCCTTAGAGCTACGATTGCGCTGCATCAGCTTCGTAATGCTGGTCACCCACTCCTACAAAAAGCTACTAGGAGCTCGACCTTCGGGGGTAGCACTACTAACTTTAGGTTGCCAGCTCACATGGGAGCCTTGGAAGGCTCGACTGGTAAGGGTGCCTATGTAGTCTGTTGGCCGCCAACTCCCGCGGAAGCCACAAAGAGCTCATCTTTGTAGGGGGGACCTTGCGGAGAGGAATGATGGGGCTTTATCCGAATTGAAAGTAAAGTTACTTAGTATGTTAGCTCCCTGCTTAGTCTTTGAGTTCATAAAAAATGTAAACTATAGAGTGAGAGCTTTAGCTTTCTGGGTGAAGAGGACTTAGCTTTTGTAAGATGAGAACTTAGCTTTTGTAAGATGAGAACTTAGCTTTTGTAGGATGAGAACTTAGCTTTTGTAGGATGAAAACTTAGCTTTTTGTAGCGTGTTCCCACATACGACGCCAATTGATGTAACCGTTTCTGGTCACGTACCAATTTTTGTGATGTATCAATTTTTTTTGGCTAAGTACCTCGTCATTTGACATGCTCCCAGGTGGCCTGTGACTCAGAGGATGATGGAGCTCCCTGGTGGCGAACTGCCTGGTGATGAGCTACTTGGTGGCGAACTCCTTGGTGGTGAGCTACTTGGTGACGAGCTCCCTGGTGGAGAACTACTTGGTGACGAGCTCCCGCCAGGGAGCTCATTTGACCTGCTCCTAGGCGGCCTGTAACTCAGGGGATGGTGGAGCTCCCTGGTGTAGCGCAACCCAACTGCTATTTCCTTTGTAGGCGGCGAGAGCTGAGGGACCTGCAAGAACTCCATCTTTTCCTCTTCTTTGTAGGCGGCGGGAGCTGAGGAACCTGCGAGAACCGAATCAGAGGACCCGGGGGTATTTTCCCGGCGGGGACTCTCCGATGCCTAAGTTAGCATTCTGATTGTAGGGAGCTTGGAGAGAAATGAGAGAGCTAGAGAGTAGGGATTACCTCCATTTTTTCATTCTCTCCCCTTGTCTTTGGGGGTCGGAGTTCTTATATAGTGGTGTCCTGTCAAATCAGGCGTAACAACCTCTGTCAAGTCAGGCGTAACCGCCTCTGTCTCTCTGCCGCAACTGTTACTACTAGAGCTGAGCAAAGTACGACTCTGCCAGTCAAGGGACAGCTCTCAGGACTGGCAGGCACGGCGCTTAGCGAGAGACGTGGGCGCAGGCCTCCGGATCTGTCAGATACGGTTGTCAGGCAGGAGATCTTCCTGCGATACACCGAGCTGCCCCTAAGTGGCGAGCTCTTCGTAAGACGCCAGGCTGCCTGCGGAGTGGCCAGTTGCTTGTAGCGAGCTGCTTATGCCGAGCTGCCTGTAAGTGTCGAGCTGCCCCTAAGTGGCGAGCTCTTCGTAAGACGCCAAGCTGCCTGCGGAGTGGCCAGCTGCCTATGGCGAGCTGCCTATGCCGAGCTGCCCCTAGCTATACCGAGCTCCCCGAGCTATGCCGAGCTGCTTGTGGCGAGCTCTGCCGAGCTGCTTGTGGCAAGCTCTGCCGAGCTGCCTGTGGCGAGCCATGCCGAGCTATCTGTAAGTGGAAAGCTGTGGCAAGGTCTGCCGAGCTGCCCGAGCTGCCCGAGCTTCCCGAGCTGCCTAGTTGTCAAGAGGCTGCACTTGGTTTACAGGAGGTGCCAGGTATCACAATTTCACTGGAGGGCCAAATCTGCCCTCATCATATGGGTTTATATTGTTAAAAATATTGACATAGATCTAATTAGTAGCATTATTAGTGAAAATGACTTAAAAATATAGGATTTAATAAATGAAAATGAGATTTAATACCTTAAGTATAAAACTTAAGGAGAGGAGATTAAATGAGGTGGAAAGTAATAATTGAAGTTACATTTTCAACCCTTATAATTATAGATGAATTAAATACACAAATATAAGCATTTTAGTAGCCATTAAAGCTAGCACTAAAGATATAATAAAATGACTTTTATACCATTTCTCAAACAAAGAAATAGGGGGTAATTTTAGTCTAAAAAAGTTTCACATTGCATTCCCACTTTTATATATATTAGTAAGCATGCACGTGCTTTACACGTAGAAATGTAGATGATGATAATAATAGTAATATCATAAATGTGTCTAATTTTTTTTACATTTTGTATTTTTTACATTTATTTATATTTTAAAAATTTTATTACCTAACTATGACTATAGGTTGATCAATTTGATTCGGATGGTTGAATTTCTTAACCACCACTTTGATAAAGAATGGTTTTGTTATTGAGTTAGTTTTAAAATATACATATTTATATTGTTAAAAATATTGTCATAGATCTAATTAGTATCATTTATTAGTAAAAAATAACTTAATATATGATTTAATTAGAGAAAATGAGAATTAATACTTTAAGTTATAAGAGTTAATGAGAGAGGATTAAATAAGGTGGAAGACACACTAAATAGACAAATATGAACATTTTAGTAGTTACTAAAAATATAATAAAATGACTTTTATTCGCTTTCTCAATTAATGAAATAGGAGATAATTTTTGTCAAAAAAGAACTCAGTATAGATTGGTCCAGGCTGTGGCCTTTTGGCCCATGAGCATGATGCATCAACCACAATATACGACTGAGCATATTGTTGTGTGTCGACGCTTTGTCAGTAGGGTTTGCTTCCTTACATTAACCATGCTTTGATTATTTGTTTATTGAAAAGGAAACAAACACGCAACTAAAGATGCAACCACAAGTCAATAGTGATCATTTTAGTGCTGCTTATTGTTATGGAAGAGTCAAGGTTGAACTTATCAATGCATACCAGCTTTGGAATTGACTGATACATTAAGACCTTGTTTGATTTGAGAGAATAGGGATTTGGAATTGAAACCAAAATGAATTATTTTGATTTCAATTGTTTGATAGGGCGGAATTAGAATCCCATTCCCATTCCTGGTGAAATGATATTTTTTCATTTGAGTTCTCCCTCCCTTGAGAATAAAATCTTTTTCCTCCTAAAATTTTTATTTTCATTCTTGTCTGAATCAAAGAAACTTTAAAAAAAATATCATTTTGGTTCTGATTTCAAAAAATTTCGATTCTAATTCTAACTCCAAACCAAACGAACCCTAAATATGAGTTAAGAATTAGGACATCTAACTCCTTTTGAAGGTTAATACCCTTGAGATGTCCTACCTCAATTCTTAAAACTTCAAAAGTTTTTAGCCTTGGAGCTAAAACCTTGAATCAGGGTATTTGATGTATTGACATAGACCTACCTTGCATCGGATGAAATGACGTTAAAAAGGTGGGACCACATAATAACATCGAAGCCCATTTCGGGGTTTCAGCCCAACTGTCCAAGGACGTAGCTGATTTCACCTCCCAGACCCACACGGAGGGCCAGAGGCTCGGGCTCAGTTGGATAGTGTTAAATAGTTATTGTAAGGCTTCTGTCTAATCTTGGAGGACTTTGAAATCCTTGACCTTTTTGGTGTGAGAATGACTGGTAGCAAGTGGATTAAATGCACTAATCTCGAAGTGAACAGAGAAAGGATAGTAGGTAGGCAGACTCGTCAGCAGATATGGCTGGTCATGAAGGAAGAAATATTATTAATTCCCAGCAAATAGAAGCTCTACCAAACGCTGTCCAAACAATTGTGGGTGAAAAATGCATTTGGAACTCCAATTTTGGATTTGTCTAGTTTGAAATGATGGTTTGATTGAAACACTTCATTTATATTTGGTTGCAGTACAAATGAAATTTGTACTGGTGTAAATGTATGGAAATGCAAAAGGGCTGAGTGTATATTCTCATTTACTTTTGCTTCAGATTTGGCTTTCGCTTTTTTGTTTGTGAGAAGTAAAATGAAGTATGAATAGAGTTATCGGTCAAGGATTAAAGTATAAGATGCAAGATGACGTGGTCCCCACTTTATATGACAAAGAATTGAGGTTGAAGGAAGGTGGTGCAAAATTTACATCAGCTTTTGGGATAGAAAATTTGTACTACCAGTGAGTGCGAAAGAGACAGAAGTATAAATTTTATGTTAGATAGGAGTGCAAATCATAATTATAAACAATCAAAAGCAAAACTGAACCAAGCACAAATTTTGCATTAGTCATGATTTACACTGCAACCAATGCAGCCTTATACTTTGTTTGCAGTGTAAATCTAAACCAGATACGAAATTTGCACCTGGTTCAGTTATTGCATCCATTTGTTTGTAACTACTGGATGCACTCCTATCTGACACAAAATTTATACCATTTGTCTCATTTGCACTCACTGGTTATGCAAATTTCTCATCCCAAATTAAATCTGATACAGAACTTCCATTCTTCTTCCTATCTCAATTCTTTCTCATATAAAGCGGGGACCACATCATCATGCTTTCCACGCCACTCTCAAACAAATAACGTTTGTACCTCCATTCTCTTTCATATAAGGTGGTAACCATACCATTTTACTTCCTATTTTGTCTCTCTCAAACAAACAAGACAAAGTTCAACCTGAAGCAAAAGCAAAGCAAAATTTTCACTCAGCTTATTTACACTCCTATGTATTTACACCAGTACAAATGAATTTGCACTCCAAACAAACTCAGCCTTAGAGACACTTGAGACACTCTCTTTATGATCAAGGTTTATGTCCCCCTCCCAACAGTCTTCTTTCTTTCTTTTGTTGATTCTGATTCTGGATCAGGCAGCTGTAGGTTCAATGCATCTAAGGTTATGGGTAAAAGGCCAATGCCCCCAAACCAGTAACCACCAAGAAGATAAAAAAGGAAGTGTACTTTTCTTCTGGTTAATATAATTTAAAGTAGTCCGCTCCACTACACATTGGATTAAACTTAGGGGTTCAAGGTCATTAGCCAATATTACTCAGACCCTCATTCTCATGCTTTCCAGCCCGAAACTTTACCATGCATTATACCAAGTAATAATGCCCCAAATTTAGGGGTTCAAGAAGTTGGATAAAAAAATTGGAGCTGAAAATATATCAAGAGAAGGTGAAATTCCAAAATTAGCTCCAGAGACAAATATGTTTTCCACTAAAAATATGAATAAATGAGACATGCACACATTCTTACATAGGTTTATTTTTTTTCTTGTTAATTTCCAATTTATAGGAACTTAGAACTCAGTCACGCATTGTCTGAGATATTAAATCACCATTATCATCATAGGCTTCCTTTTTTTTCCTTTTACATGTGATGAGAACAAGTAGCCAATGGGCTCTGGCTCCTATATATCTAAGCCATTAATTCAACCCTAACCCTAAATGGGAACATCTTCTGGTCTCCCTGGTTCAGGCCGGCATATATTGTTGGGTATGAAGAGTTACCTACTTTAATGGTTGTCAGTCCAACAGTGAGGCCCCTACTGTGCATTATCACATGCTTCTCTTCCTTGGCCTCTTGTTGAGTAGTTGAGTTTCTAAGTGCAACCGCCCCCAAGTCAGGCCACAGAAGGGCGAAAAGGGAAAAAGTCTAAGGCATGGGTTATTTTTGAGACAAAACAAACACTACCAAGCTTATTAATCCTACTATACACTTTGTTGGACTTATACCCATATGGCAAGGGGCAATACTGAATTACTAAACATTTCCATAGTTCTTATGTTACTAATTCATCAAGTGAGGGGCCATTGTTTGGTGATATGGTAAAATCCTTGGGCTGACAAGTGTGTGAATGTGAGTTTGAGTTTGATAGTGGCCACTAGGTGCTGAAATTGCTGGAAGTTGGGTCTGTATCCAGTCCCAAGGGCCCTGATTGTCAGGACTAGCATTGGGTAATGACCTCATAAAAAAAGAGAAAAGAAAAGCTCATGAATAAGTGCCTTAAATTTCCCTTCCCCCTTACACTAGTGGACTAGAGCAATTATTTTATGTAAAGGCCATTAAAATCAAATCACTTACAAAGACCCAAATTATCAACTCTATCATATGATTCCAAAAATTAATTCTCATAGTAGTTCATAATCTCTATTCAGTATTAAAGAGAATAAGCTGAGAGAGAGAGAGAGCATTCATCACAAGCTATTATTCTATGATTCCATTCAAAGGCTATTAAGTCCAAATTACTTATAAAGACCCTAAACAAGAATTTAACAACTCTATTATGACACCAAAACTTAGGAAAGTACGTAGTCCAAAATCTCTATTGGGTAGAGAGAGAGAGAGAGATTCATTTACACTCGTCAGTCATAACAAGCTCTCTAGCTACCCAGAAGTCTATCACAAGCTAGTTTGTGATGACATGTGCACCACAAAAGGCCGAAATGGCAATAGAGTCCAGTTCAACAAGTTCAATCATGAAATAGGCCCCACCAAGTACTAGTGAAACAACAGCGTAATCACTGATCAGAATATCACAGCCGTCCAATTTCGTTCATTCATTTTGTGTTGAAAAAGAAGGCCACTAGTGGTTCAGATAAAGTTCACTAGTTTTAGATGGTCACATCCATCTGATGTTCTCTCTGAAGCAGAGCATCTCCTGGCTGCGTCCAGTATATGTCCTAAATGGACATACATAACTTTCCATACTAATATATACACTTTTCTATAAATTAAAACGAGAAAAGAAAAAAAAAATTATATATATATAATAATCCTTTTTCTTTTTAAGCCTTTCATTTTACAAATCCATCTAGCTTATACCACACATCTACAATATGTGGAACCCCACTTGACCTAACGCCATATTCCAGTTATATGTGGCATACCCTAACCCTACCCTTTGATCAATAGCTCAACATATACCATCCGATTAAAGTACACACATGCATGCTTACTTTAATTTGTTATATATATATATAGAGAGAGAGAGAGAGCAGAATGCAGTGTGTATCAATAAGAATACAACTCTCTAGCTAATCATAGGAAGAGAGCACAAGCTCAAAAACCGCTTTTCTTCCCAGAAATGGGAGTCAGAAACGAGAGAAGAAAGAGATCTCCATAAGGGTAATAAAGATGATTCTCCTGGTTCCTGGAGCTGAAGGTGATAAGCTTGCTTTCACTTCAAGGGACCCCCTGCAGCCATCCACCAACACAACACAAGAGAAAAAAACAAAGGGAGGGGGGTACGGTACCTTCGTGCGACGTGGAACAGCTGGGGCCTAGGGGTGGCTTTTGATATATTTTTAATGCAGCTTAAGTGGACCAATAAGAGAGACGAAAGGCACTTTTGGTTTTTAGGAGCAAGGTGGGAGGAAAGAAGCTATAGGCTACAGCCCCCCTTGCGAGAGTTCAGTCCTTTCACGGGTCTGCTTGACAGTGAAAGATTGATTCGACTGAAAGAGTGTTGGGGGGAGAGTTTCGACTTTCAAGGTTCCGAGCTCTGATGAAAAGCTTAGCCGTTAGTCGTCTCCTCGTCACAGACTCACATGATGAGGTACAAACTTTCCAGGATAAGGCCAACTGACGTGACATGGTCATTCAAGAATCATGTGAACATCTTTGGTCATGGGAGCTCTCTCAGGCTGAACCCAGCCATACTGTAGTTATCATCATCCATTAAAGCTAACAGATTTGTTCAGTATCTTTATATTAGTTTCCGAGCCGGCCAATCAGAGTTAAGCGTTATGTTTCTCGCAGTTTACTGACCACTCCTGTTGAATCTTAACGACCGACCGTTTAGCATTTCATACCAGCGGATTTGGTACTTGGGTTCACCATTCTGGTGCTGTCTCCTTCCCTTGGAAGAATTGAAGATCTCCAAGATGGGAAGTTGGAACCTACCCAAACAGACATTGGGGCTATTGGGTCGGAGCCCAGTTGGGAAAATGCCTCGTTAATTCAGATTGACCCGGTTTGAAAAACATCACCCGGCCCCCGCCTTCCCCTTGGATGGATGTGATCAGTAGGGTTGGTGTGTCAAGAATGGGTCGACAGTAAGTGGAGTACTGTGTTGGATTCATATAGGAAAGCTATGATTTCCTTCTTTTGGAATGGGGATGCATGCATATGCATGCTTTTCTAATCTCTTTCTAGCTACCTGAGTACTGCACTTGATCTTTTTAATCTAGAGGTTGGGATTGATTAATTAGTCAACTTCAAAATGTTCTAGTTAAGCTTCTTCCGGATCTCTCATGGTCACTGTTGATTATTAAAATATTTATATAAATTTTCTAACTTGTTTAGCCTTCCATTTGGAAACTAGATTCCCCACTTGGTGGTTTCTTCCTCATCGGTGTTAAATGGCTTGTGGTTTCTATCAACCAGCAGCATGCAGTTTGAATTGAAGTTAATAATCTAGATTCCCTGTACCTTTCAACTGGAGCTTTTGACCAAGCTTAAACTGTAGCTTTGCAACTCTGGTCAGTACTGAGATCTGGATCAAGATCAAGGCTTCAAGGGGTGCAGTTGCAACGTAGAAGTCTTGAGTATAGGAGGTGTTGGTGATGAACCCTAGTGATCAGTCCAACATGATTATTTCACCATATGTATCAGTTAGAAATTAAATGTATTCCACATATTTTCCAATAATTAATTTTGTCACATAGAATTGTATATCTAATTAAGGCTAGCTACCTACATCTTTGGGTGCAATATTAATCTCCCAAAAGAGCAAATCTAAAAGCAAAGTTGCAATATGAGGAAATCTCTTCTCTGGTTAAAAAAAAAAAAAAAAAAACAAAGAAAAGTAAAGAATGGAAAATCTTGCTTCCTGGAGTTGGTTCATGAATAGGCTGCTAGAGGAATCTAGTTAATTAGTAATTTTGATGGTTAAAGCATTCTTCTATTGGAGGAAACAAATAAAAGGAACCAAGGGTTCAAATATCACTTAGACCACCCAAACCTCTCTCTCTCTCTCTTAAATCATTTAATTGAATTGACCACACATAGTCACATATGATACTCTTAGTTGGCATTAGAGACTAGGTCAAGGAGCAAATAATTTCATTGCAGACGGCTTCTTCACCATCCACTACTAGAAATTTAATGCAGCCACATACATAAACCAACATAAAAATATCCATATATTGAAAATTTCGCAACTTTAATCAGCTTTGGTGCAGAACTAGAAAAATTCCTTTCCCACCACAAGACTTGATCTCACTACACAAGGATATACATGCTACAAACTTAATCAACAATGGATTATCAGATAATGACAAACACTAGATGTTCCTATCTTGTAACTTTCTGAACTGCCACAACTCGTCGATGTTCCATATGCTTTCTGCCATGTCATCATAGGCCCAATTACTTTCTGCCATGTGGCAATCAGAAGTCTCGTATCCTCCCATTACTGACATAGCAGACATGTTGAAGTCATCCATGTCATAACTACCACAGTTGTCAACATAGAAAGAGCTCCTTAGAAATGGATTATAGTCGCTGTTATCAAAATTATGAAGGCTTGTTGCTGGGTAATCTGAAATTTCAGGGAATTTGGAGATGCTCATCATGGAATCCGAAGAAAATATGCTTGGGCTGGTACAATAATTCCCTGGGTTTGAATTCTTCTCATGATCGAAACTGTTAATTGCTTTGCTGATTCTGAGAGACCCCTCTAGAGGTGGTGGTGGTGGTGGCGGTGGTGGGAGAGCTGATGCCTGAGAGGTCTGATTGAGTGGTGTAGAAGGAGGAGTTGACGAATTTTGAGTCTTCATGGCTGAAGAAGATTCTTCCATCTTCTGAAGCAATCTGGGCATCCAAAAACATCTGATAGCATCCCGAAACATCATGCTGTTAGCATCAATCTTGAGATGCCTTGCTTGTTTCTGCACCCTTGTTCTCCAGTAATTCTTGATCTCATTATCTGTTCTTCCTGGTAGATGTTGTGCAATCTTAGACCACCTGGAATCACCAAACAAAGAGAACTTCAGGAAGAGTACTGATATAACACAGAGAAATACATTCGTGAATCTAAATATGGTGCTAAACATCCACACATTGATAATAAAGGGCTAATCCATAAGCGCAGTGATCGTATATATAATCACCTGTTGCCCCATTTTGAATGGAGTTCAAGAATCAAGAGCTGTTCTTCAGGAGTGAGGTTTCCACGTTTGACGTCTGGTTTCAAATAATTCAACCATCTCAATCTGCAACTCTTGCCAGTTCTTTTCAACCCTGAAGAACAAACAGTTGATGAACACAAAAAAAAATAAGAAATGGTGGCGCAAATGAGATCATTCAATTAAGTAATTAAAAACCAGTAACAAATTATATTAAATGGCTGAAGAGAAATGGAGGATATAGATAGATTTTTTACCTGAAGATTTAGCTAACAGATTCCAGCGGCCTTCACCATGACAAGCAATGTAGTGAATCAGAAGAGTATCTTCTTCAACAGTCCATGGCCCTCTTCTTAGCTCAGCATCTTCTTCACCATAACCGTATGCTGCATTCTTTGGAGTAGACATGGTTACTCTCGTGGAGAAACCCACAAAACTAGAACAAGTTGACAGGAACAAAGGGGTTGAAGTGTTGAAACCAAAGCAGAGAAACTTCAGGCCCAGCCGAGCTTTTTATAGAGTCCAATGAGGTTCAGACTTAGAAAACTGTTAGATAATGACTTCCTAAGTTTTGAAAAGATGGAGCTTAAGTAAACACCACTTCAGATTCTATAAATGATTTTTGCCTTTAAGACAAATTAAGCCAATCTGATTTGGGCATAATATGAGTTTAGGCTGCGCTTGGAAACGATGCAAATGAAGTGTAAATCCATCTCAGGATAAATTTGCATTTTGGTTCAGTTTTGATTGTGTTTGGCAACAATGCATTGACAAGTGACAGAAAACATGTTTTCCAATGCGTATTTACATGGATAATGAAATGTAAAAGTATATCAATAAAAAAGAAGTAAATTTGCATTCAAGTGGGTTTTTGATAAAAGAAAAACATATTTTATTGGAATTCGTGTTTATATCCATTAAACCTAAAAATATGTTTAGTAAGAAGGTAAATTTATAAGTGCAAAACTAATCCAACTTTACAATTTATATAGACACTTTTACACTACATATTTACATTCGCATTTATTTGCATCATTTTCAAACACACCCTTAATTTCATTCTGTGTATGACCATCTTAGCCATCATATAAATGCTCCACGTGTCATATTGTCAAGTTGGTACTAGGCTATCCATTATTAACGCCCACGTGGCGTATTGTCATGTCAGTACAACTGTACAAAGTTACAAAGCCTTTCTTAGGTGGCTCATCCTGCCGAGCGGCCTAGGCAATCTCTTAGTCAGGATAAGGCCAATGATCATCAAGAGGGTGGTCCCTAGCCTTTAAGTCTCAACCATCTCACCTTTCGAACATAGCCCCTGACCCCATTAAATAATGGTGCTGATCAGATGATCATGATCATGGAATCGATTTATACACGGCTGGGACCCATCAATTAATTCCCCCTTCCCTTGTTATTGGCCACAGATCAAAGAATAATTCGAATATATTCCATTGGCTACAGACTCTAAGAAGCCGAAAGAGGCAGAAAAATTAAATGGATGGTATATATTCTAGAAAATGAACATTTGCGTTCTTTGAAGGGAATTATATTATATTGGTCATTTAAACTTTGGGTTTTCTTGGGTTTTCAGATTAAATTGTCTTATTGAGTATTTGACTGGATGAGATATTACAAAAATACACATAGCATATAAACGTGCGTTTTTTGAGTTGGGCTAACAAGTCGGCATTCAAGCAATCCAGCTTGTTAGGAATTTTAGAACATGTCGTTTGCTTGGGATGTCAAAGGATGTTTGTTCTATGCAACACCGATACGTTTTCTTTTGTGGTTATTGTTTGTCTAAACCATCACTATGAAACAAGGATGCAAGAGAAAGCATGGAAAAGTCTGCTAAATTTCTTAATGCAGCTAAATTTGACCCCATTGTATCATTCCTCTCGGTGAAATTTGAAAGAGAGAGAGAGAGAATGAAAGGTACTGTGAAAGTGAAACATAACATATAGGGGGAATGAATGAAATGTGTGGATGCTGATTTTTTTGGCTTTCTTCTACTAGTTCTTATACAGACTTGGCTATAATTGGCTAAGTTTAGAGAAACGGGTAAGCCAGTGTTCCCTTTTGTTATTTCATTTCCTTTGAGGGTCCAAATGGGATTTTTAATGATGATAACAGAGACAATTATTGATTGGAACTTGGAAGAGGGAAGCGTCAATGCACAAGCTTTTTTGAGGGGGAAGTTCAGTTGGGTATAGGGGGAATCCCATTTTTGGTAAGCTCCCTGGTGAAATGGATTGGGTTGGGAGAGGATGCTTTTGTCTATATGATCTATTTTTGAGGAAGTAAAAAAGATAGCAAAGCACTACTGATGTGAGTTGAGGGAAGACTTAGAGGATAAAAATACATTGCTACTATAATGGTGATGGTATTGATATTAACAAGATAAAGATATCTACAGTAGTGGGAGATCTCTGGTTGGGTGGAAGATAACCATGGTGGATTGAGTCCATAATATCTCCAATTGCAATTGTGGAGTCTTGCTGTAAGTGCAGATATGTCTGTGGCTGCTGTGCGGCTATGAGAGAGAGAGAATGAATGAATTTAAGCATGTTTAGCTAGGTGAATTGGGAATCAAACTCATCACTTCATTCCGTCCTTGACCAGTATACAGTAACTGGATTGACGGGGGCATCTAAGCAATGAACGCAGTGAATGACCACACAGAGATGCCACAGATGGTAGAGGGTATAATGATGATGATGACGATATAAGGAGTTAAGGACAACAGTTAATGAATGTGATGATGGTGGAAATGATCAACCATGATTGGGCCGTGACTAGTGGGACTAGATGACAACGTTAGATATCACAATCATGGCGAACTTTAATGCTGGATGAGACTGCACAAGAGTTCATTAATTAATTCATAGAACGTCCCTACAATGGGATAGCATGTGCAATCCTGCTTACTTGTTTCTGTTGGGTGTACGCGTGCACTGCATTTGTCAAGTTTAATTAACATGGAAGAAACCAAATTTTATAGCTTAGTTACTTTAGCTCAAAGCTTTAGGCCCAGAACAAGTTTGAGACATAACACAGAACTACCGAAGATGTATGTATGTCAAGTATACTTTGAAAAAATTATTATGTAGTTCTGGATTGAATCAATGAGCTGTCCTTGTAATTTTGATTTAGCTTTGTAGCTTGCTGAGAGTGGCCAGCTCTCTCCACTGGCCACTGGGAATTCTTGGGGGATAGTCATCCGTTTTAGTCGTTTTGAGGGCTTGACTCAATATTCGGAAAGATGCTTGACGTGACTGATAATTGGAAAAGATCTCATTAACTCTTTGATATAGAGAATTTGGGTATCGACTAGAGTACATTTTAACACAAGGGAATCCATTCTCCTTCTGACATCTTCATCTGGTTTCATGTTCCTTTAAATTCCTTGTCAAGTGATTCAAAAATGGTGGCTGCACCATGGATGACTCTCTGACCATTGGAAAGGTGCTAGAGGGGGAAAAATACCATTACAGGGTACGGCATATGGGCACTAAATGGTTCCAAACTTCCAACTTCCAACCGAGTTTCAAAACCAAAGGCCTTACATGTGCGCTACTCACTGTTACCGAATCAAAATCCCTTGACTTCTTCCAAAAATAGAACCAAAGTTCTACCAAAAAAGGGATTAGAGTTCCTTCCTTTTCTGATTATAAGCATATATAGGATGCTTTCTGCATTATTTATTTATTTAATTATTTTTTGTGTTGATAGAATGAAAAAACTTTCAGCAAATTCAACAATGTCAATTCTCCTACTAGAAACATTTCCATCTACATATTTATCTATTTTTTCAGTAACAACAGAAAATCAACACACTAGAACTATATACTACTTCATCTAGTTATGTTGCTTGTATGGAATGCCTTTTCAAGGGTTTTAATATGATGGGTTAGAATTTAAGTTTGAATACACAACCCTCCTTTTTTTGGCTTAGGATCGCCATTGCAAGACAAAGATTGGAACTGGTAATAGTGATCCCGAGACATTAATATTCTTTGAAATAGTAAGCATTGAGGCTGTATTCACCATAGAGGGGCCAAAACAAATGGAACCTCAAGTCAATTTAATCACTTCTAAATAGAATCTTACTTCAAAAAAAGTCAATTACAGATCGGTAAATCTTACTAGAAAGAAACAAAAGGTGGTGACCATCCAGCATTAGATTAATTTCAACTACACAAATCAATAATTATCAAACCCACCCATGACCCACCCCACCCCCCAAATAAATATGACATCACAGCACCTCTTATCTCAACTTTCATACCAAGTTACCAACCAAAGGAAAGAGTGCAAAAAGTAACCAACCAACTAAACTTCAAGATCTATCAAAACACAAAAAACCTAAACTTCAAGCCTCCAGGGAGTTAAGAGACTAATTGGGGGTAAAATCGGCAGATTCCTTTCTTTCTTTCTAATGGGTGTTTGGACTTCGAGCAATCCATGTATTACCAAAAAACCTGTTTGTATCTTCAGTTTATCCTACAATAAAATCATTTCTTTTTCAATTTTCAAGGCAAATCCGAACACCAAAGGATGATTACGTTTATAATGACATAATGATACATTTCATCTTTTTATTGTTGAATGATGCCTTTGCAGAGCAACCAACATTTACATATTAGCAGGTCCCATACAGGATTCACACAAGGTTCTGTTTATTCAAGCTATTCAGCCATAACAGGACCACATCTGCTCCTTTTTCCCATGATCTATCCAGCATTACATCATGGGCAACCCCTTTAATACAGACTGGTGACACACCATAAAACCTTGCTGTTTCATTGAGCCCTTCAGCATCCTACACTCACATAATTTTAACCATGAGTTAAGTTTTAACCAAAGAAACATTGGAATATGTTAAGGCTCAAGAATATACAGCAATGATGGCAGAAGCCTTAACATATGATTATAACATCACAAACTGTAAGTCCTGCATATGGTTTGAGAAGTGATCGTGGTGAGAGACTTGATTGTTTCATTGTTATATTGCCATGAAATTTTACTCCAAGAGTCACTGATATTAAAAAAAGTGATTTTGTAGTAATGGTTTTTCCCAAATTTCATGAAGATCAAGAAAAAGGATTTTCATAAGCATTGGCCTTTACCTAAAGAATTCAAGTGGTCTTGGGCCATATACTTTATTGCCCAATCTCGTAAATTTTGAAGTTTTAGGAGCCCCTTAACGCTAGTGGGTCCATAATAGCAGAAATAACAAGATGTTATGCAGAACTTGTTTCTATCTTTTGGTTGCATTGGAACATCTATTTCTCTTCCATTGGTCCTAGTAGATAACGCTAGTTTGATTTAAGTCTTGCAGAAAGCAAGGATTTTTGGAGTTTTAAAATACTTTTCCTTTTGACTTTCAAAGAAAAAAAGCTTTTCTATTTGCAGTAATATTGGTGATCTGGTATGAAAGAAACAGCCATATTTTCAATTAGAAGTCACAGCCAAGAGGAAGTGATGCTTAGGAGAGCAATCACCATGATCATCTCTTGGGTATCTCATTCACAAAGAATTCATAGAAGCTCAATCTTCTCTTGGAAGTCTGGTTCTGTTTTTGTAAAAGGACTATCATTGGTCTTTTTTTTTGAGAACCAATTTGTGATATTCATCCATTGCATCGATTAGATGAGGGTATTAAACAAGTGTAAACTAATTGTGAAAGGTTTAAGTTTTTAGTTATCCTTTCGTTGAGAGTTGAGACTAGAGGTTTAAAATTCTTAGCCTTAATATCAAACAAAGCACTTTTGTTCGGGTTACTGATAAAAAAAGAAAAGGAATTACTCCTACATGATCACTTAGAACTTGAAAACAATGATTTTATGCAACTCATGGGTTTCTTCACCCTACAGACAAGGTGAGGCCCATGAACAGAGGTCCAACTTGTAGTGTTGGTTTTTATGGGAAAAACAAAAAACAATGTCCATAAAACAAAGTATCATTCCTCTTGATATAATGTACATTTTTTGCCTTTTCTCTAAAGAAGGATAAATTACAAAGATTATTTATCAAAAAAAAAAAGGATAAATTACAAAGACCCCTGTACTATGGGCCAGTAACAATTAACCCCCCCCCCGAACTTTCATTTGTAATAAAAACCCCCTGAACTTTCACTTTGCAACAAATACCTCCCTTCGTTAAAGTTCTGTTAGTTAACTTCAAAAAAAGGCTCTCATTCAGCTGTTTAACATTTTTTTAATCCCCAAACTATCCATTTCTTATTTTTGTAAACAATTTATGATTCAACTAGTTTTCTAAATATAATATTGAAGTCCTCTCAGTTGCTTGAATAGATGCTTCTTTCTGATAAATATAAATTTAAGGTTTCACTTGGTTTTTCTTAATTTATTAGAGAAAGGAGTGGATAATTTTTATTTTTTAAGATGCAGAGAAACATTCATGTCAATGAAATGAAACAAAAGTTACAAAACAAAACTTGTTTTTCTATGTCAGTGAAATGATTCTTGTTATTTTAGCTGGTTTCATTTGGAGAAAATGGAGGTATTTTTGGGTCAATTAGGGTTTAAGAGAAAAGGGCGAAGAAACAAATAAGGAAAGTTGAGGTGGGTATTTTGGTAATTTAACGCATTCCATCATCTGAGTTAAATAAAATGGAAGACTGAATAACTAGACAAGCCCCCACATGCAAGGGCCACATTACCTATTATATTGGAAAATCTATATACTATATCAAACTTACACATTGTGAAGGTGAAGCAAAAAGAATGTTAAAAGGCCATGCATGTATTGTTGTGTGAATTGGTTCCAGAATCATTCCACACCGAATAGTATCACCCAATTTTTTGCATTGCTTTTACTATATAATTCAAACGCAAATGCTTATAAAAAGGTGAAAAAGAAGGCTGGAGAATGAAAATATGAATAAAAGGGTGATGACAAGCAATGAAATTGATGTGTTATGGCAAAATTGTAATACAAATTTAGAAGGATCAGTTCAAATACTATTAAATGGGAATGATAACATAATTTAATGTACTATTTACTAAGAGGGTGAAACTGTGATGTCAAACAAGAAGCAACTATAATAGTATCAAACGAAATGGACAAACTGTTTTAGGAAATTAGGATGCAACTAATTACCTAATCCCACTTTTACTTAAAAGTATTTAGATATTGAAGGCTGCTTCTAAACCAATATGGTCAATTTTTCTTTTTCTTCTGTACAATTGACTCTACTTCTATTTCCATTAAGATTAGTCTGAAATGCTACCACAACTCTGTGGTTTTATGATTGTTTTAGATTTAACTAACCTCTAGAAACGGACTTCTTTGTTTTAGAATAAATATACTTTTTCACATTGTTCTCAAAATTTTCCCATTCTGCTCCACAGTGTGTTATAGGTGAATGTCATAACAATTTGTTTCATATCAATATCATGATCTATGTATGCATTTGCTATTTGAGTTAGCAATTAGTCTGTTTATTTTTTATTTTTTATTTTTTTAGAAAATGGTGACTTTCATTTAAGAGAGATTAAAAGGTACATCTGTCACTACCCAAATGGTGGCTAGACAAACCAATTACGATAAAAACAAAACTACAAACAGGCCCAGAACAAAGTCTCCCTGTTTACTCCTTGCTTATCTAAAGGATCAGCCATTCCATTTCTTGATTTTCTTGCCCACTTGAACTGCACCCTTAAATCCCTTGCTAAACTCAAAATTTCCCTTATCAGTTAGTTGCCTGAAGTACCATGTGCCCAGATTTCTTGCTTGCAGTCATCCTATTACCAGTTTGGAGTCACCTTCCACTTATAATTGTTGCATTCCCCACTGTTTTGCCAATCTGAGACCCTGAAGTAGGGCCTTTATTTCTGCCCCTAAAGAGTCTCCTACCCCTATTGGACCTGAGTAGAGGGCCAACAGTCTTCCTTCCTCATCTCTGAAGACTCCAATTCCCGAAGGACCTGGATTACCTAGAGAACTGCCATCAAAATTCAGTTTCACTCTGTTAGAATTAGTTGACAGGGGCATTCTTGTCTTTTCCTTGTTATTTTTCTCTCATATATCTGCTGTAACTTATCTAAGGGCATTGTTGTCATTTCAGCTTTAGCAAAATGGTAATACAAGCTGGGTCAGTAAGGAGAGTCGAGTGAGATTTCTCCTTGCTTGTCTTCCCTCTTTTCTTCTCCTTCTCTTCTCTTCCTCTTCTCTTTCTCTTGTCCTTCTCTCCCTTCTTTTTCTTCTTTTTCTCTTTTTCTTCCTCTTTACCTTTCTTTATTGAAGTTGGAATACACTCTAGCCTGTAAAGGTGGGGACCAAATCTCCTGAACTATAGGAGGAGAGGAAGAGGACGTAGTCCTTGAAAAGAGGCAAGACTTTCAGCCAGTGTATGATTTTGATGGTAATGCCCTCCACAAGTGCTTCATTGGATTTTTCTTGCCCTTGGAAGATCCTATTGTTTCTCTCCTCCCAAATCAACCAAATGATAGCTCCTCTTGTTATTTTCCACATTACCCTACCCCTTCTCTTTGGTTGATAAAAAAACTGGGGTCGAAAAAGTTTGGCACACAAGAGGGGGGATTCCACTTGCAACCAAAGAGAGAAGAGAACCAATCCCAGATATAAGAAACAAAAGGACAAGATATTATTAAATAAGTCACCGTCTCACCACTCTTTAAGCAAAGGCAACAAACATGAGGGGATAGAAACCAATTTGGCCTTTTTCTTTGTAGCATGTCCATAGTAATGATCTTTTGAAGAACCACTTCACAGCAAAAAGCCCTAAGGTTCAGTTTGGAAAGAGTACAAATACAAATATGTACAGTACAAATACATACAAAATATAAGGTTTTGCACTCTACATATTTGCATTTGTACTCCTTTCAAACTGAGCCTAACCTTTTGGTGGGACAGGAGTAGACTACACTTCCTTGACAGGGAAAGAACTAGGCACAACAGTAGAAATGTAGAGTGTAGTAAAGCATAAAGAACAAAGAGCAAGAGAAGAATCTTGAGGAAGATTCCACCCAAATTCTACCATCCGAACAAGACTGATCTAGGAATACTGAAAATAACAAAGAAAGCATTTCATCTGCACAAGACAGTTCTAAATCCCTCAATCCTCTCCTTAGACCTAGATCCCGGGAACCCTCGTACCTGTGTAGGGAGGAAATAACCTTGAATTTGTTTAAGGAGAGGGAATACAAAGAAGGGAACCTATCCTTTAAGGAACCCTCAATCCTCAGACCTAGATCCCAAGAACCCTCATACCTGTGTAGGGAGGAAATAACCTTGAATTTGATTAAGGAAAGGGAATACAAAGAAGGGAACCTATCCTTTAGGGGAGTGTTCCCAAGCTAGATATCCTCCCAAAACAAGACTTTGTTACCAGAACACGCATCATATTTGATGAAAGGATGAGAGGCAGGCAAGGCTCCAGCAATAGCTTTCCAAGGAGAACGAAAAGTAGCCCTTGGGTCGACACCAGCATCCCATTTGTTTGCTGCCAAGCCATGTATACTCTTTACTACCCTGTGCCAGAGACTGTCTGGTTCTAAGGGAAACCTCTACAACCACTTCCCTAGTAAAGCTGCATTTCTTAACCTAAAATTACCAATACCTAAACCCCTTTGTTCCCTCTTCCTAGAAACTACTTCCCGCTTCACTCGATGGTCCTTTTTTGAGTCACCTGGTTCCCAAAGAAAATCTGTCATTGTCTTTTCAATCTACTTTGCAACCTTGGCCATTAATTTGAAAGTGGACAGGAAGTACACTGGAAGGTTTGCTAAAGTAATCAGTCTGCTTTTCATTAGAGAATCAATTTTCCAGCATCCAAGATAGGGCAGCACTATTATAGATAAGGGACAGACAATTATGGGAAGGTATAGGGAGGGATGTAATTTCACTTTGAGGTCACATATGAACATTTGATGACCATTACCGGGATGCAGTTTGTGGCAAGTCAATCACGTGGAAATGATACAGTTGCCTGTAGGATGTTGCTGAACCAACATAGGTGTAAACTATAGACCACTCTATGATACTTTATTATAGAATAAATCTAATCCTCCTCACTAAAACTTAATAAAGTCAAAGTCAATACTAAGTTTGATATATTATCTAGCCTGAAGAATGGGTTGCAGTGGTACTGGAAGCCCATTGGTTGGTTCTAACATTTTAAAAGGCAAGCTTGAGATATGCCACAAGCTAGAAGTTGATGTGAAATATAACATACCACAATGAAGTCATCACTTGCACCTAAAACAAGGACCTGAAGAGTTGATCTTGGTACTGAAGAAATAGGCAAAGGTGCATTAAGCTTTTTCAGATCAAGCAGTGGCAGCCTTGAGCTTTCCTTCATTAATTCCTGATAACTGTAATAAAACTCAGAGTCAGTCAGCTATATGTAATACCAAAAAATAAAAAAACACAGAGTCAGCTTCAAGCCTTCAATGCAAAGATGACCATAATTGCAACTCTTTTTTTTTTGGGGGGGGGGGGGGGGGGGGGAGGTAAAGCTGCCAGTGAAGCAAGGTGCCAACCAGCAGGTTGGTAAGGCCTCCTTCTTGCCATAGCAGAGATTTGGGATAGAATCCTGCCTGCACCTGGGATGGGGGATGGGCTACCCCCCGTTGTGAATTGTAGCCCTTCAGAAGATACCGAAAAAAAACTCAGTGAAATCCTCGCTGTTCTTGTGCTAATTATATCACCAGAAATAATTGATTATGGTGGAGATTCCTTAAGCTGGAAACTCAAAATAGATCATTTACGAAGGGTAAAAAGTTCCTCATGCATGGTAGAGCCAATCATCTCTGCTCAGGCCTGCATTGCCCTGCCCAGCTCGGTCTAGACCTGCATCAAGCCCGCACATATTGCAGGCCAGTCCCAGGCCAAGCATTTCCTAGGCCCAGCTGGAAATTTTTGTAGGTAAATAATTTTGCAGGTAAATAAGATAACATACCAAAATAACTTCACTTACCATTAAGGTTCAAAATATCGATATGCCCCGATACCCGATACGCCGGTAGGGGCGTATTGGGCAAATCAATATTGCATTTTGTGCCTTTTTTATTTTTTTCGCAACCAGTTCAGGGGGGCCGGTTTAGGGCTCCTCCACCCCCTGAACCGGTCAGACCCCGATACATCCACTATAGGGGCGTATCGGAGGGGTCCTGGAACAATACGTATCGACCGATACGGGCCGATACTTTGAACCTTGCTTACCATTCAATTTTATAGGTAAATAAGATAATTTCAAAACATATCAATCAACCAAATGATCATAGCAATGTACAATTTGTCCAAGACATGAATCACCCTTGTAGACCCATATGTTTGTAACAGGGATAGAAATCGAAAATTTTGACCCATCTAGTGCCTTGGACTTCATGGCCTTGTTCAGGATAATGGTCATTATGAGCACAGTTTATAACTTTGGTGGTTGGGCATTTTCAACAGGATATGGAAGGACAAACCACTCCCTTCCCCCTTAGGTCCTTTTGGGTTAAAGAATTCTCTTCTCTCTGGCTTGCCACGGACCATTAGAGAGCCAAACTGCTGAACAATCATTTCTTCTTTTGATGGTTCAACCAGTCAATCTGTTCTGGATCTTAAAACTTCATTCTAGCAGTTTGCTTTCTTGGTAAAGTAACTGATATCCTAGATGTCCTGAAGTAGGCTCATGTGAGAATGGAAAAGCAGGCTTCACTGAAGAAGCTGCTTCCCTTTCTCCCCAACAGTAGATAAATGGATGTGCATACACGTGCAAATATAAGTAAAAAGGGGAAAGAAAAATATCAATATTCATGTGACAGAGAATTATTATGCCTAGTATTCAATTAATTCAGTACCCCTGCCCTAACAGGATATTCATTCAGCAGCATGTGAGATATTAGTAGCTTATGATCTTGATAGACCATAGACTGGAATATCGGGCAGGATAAATATAATAAGAACCTTAAACTGATCGAAAGATTTTTGAGGAGCTTTTTATGCATGAAAAAAAAAAAAAAAAAAAAACTTCTTCATGCTTCTAAGTTCTAACCCTCTTTAGGTCGTAGCATAGTGAGGTTACCAATATCATTTCCAACTTAAATACCAGTAACTTCAGCAAAAACCGTAGGTTCTCAAAATATATTGATTGCTTGAGGGACATCTTGCACAAAAATAAAACAAGAAAAACATTTATTTATTTCAGGATGTTAGCAGTGAATTGCCACCCAAAATATAAATTACAAATCGTATTTGAAATTGCTGTTTTAAGTTGGACTTAATTCAGTTATGTAGAGTTGTAGACAAACATTGGAATAAAGGTCTGTTAATTAGGATTAAATAGTTTTGAGAAAATATATCAAATAGTAAGATGTCCACCCTATTTATTATCTCAACCGAAGTGACTCAGGTATGAAAGATTAACTTGTACAAAGATCAATAGCATGGGTTTTACTACGTGTGTTTGTCTGCATATAAGCATGTATAATCTACCAAAAGAAAAAAAAAAAAAAAAGTGCCATGGACTAACTGTTGGACAAGGTGGTCTTCCATCTCAGCAGAGAAAAATGTTTCCTTACAAAGAGGCAAGGAAATTGAGAAAGCTTTAGCAGCCAAACTGAGTATCACCTGGTAAGAGTTCATATATCAGTTAAAATGACAAAGAAGGGCATAAATTTTGAATGGGCCTGAGCTCAATGTAGTTGAAATTCTTCAAATAGGATAGTCCAACTTGCACCTCTAAAAACAAACCTTTTTTGTTAAATCAAGAACTTGAAACGACATGATAATGCATATTTATACACAAGACAGAACAAAGAGATACATATAACACTGCAAAATTGAACAGATATAGCTACAAAACCCTTTTCCATAGAACACCAGGTTGTTAGAACCATGGTGTAACACTAATCATATCTTTTTTGTGTGAAACAATAATTTTAGAAATAGGATAATCCAGATGGAGTAGAAAAGAGAAAACTACCAGTAAAAGAGAGTTTGATCAAAGTAATGAAGTCCGCGGAATCTTGTCATTGGTCATTAAGATAGTAGAGTAATGGAATTTTAGTTCCTAGGAGTACAGCCTCAAAGCTCATATGTTAAAAAAAAACTATTGATGGGAGGAGGAGGAGAATAAACCACTTGCAGGATATGTTAGTTGCTCCAGCCTATATGTTCAAAAAAATGCACATTTCCTTTTAAGGAAAGAAAAAGTTAATACCTTGAGAGCAACAACAGGTTTTGAATAGAGATATCGCCATTCATATGTTCAAAAAAACCATTGATGGGAGGAGAATAAACCACTTGCAGGATATGTTAGTTGCTCCAGCCTATATGTTAAAAAAAAAATGCTTATTTCCTTTGAAGGAAAAAAAAAAAAGTTAATACCTTGAGAGCAACAACAGGTTTTGAATAGAGATATCGCCACACTAACCCACTACATTTGTAAAATGCATATGTCAGAGGAGTTGAGCACACTAACTGAAGCAAATGCAAACAGCATACTATATAAGGAACTACCTATTTCCCGAAGGAGGCACAGAGCACACAAGAACAGCTCCTGCAAGTCTTGGGTGCAGATTGTTCCTCTCTACATTTAAGAAAAGGATATATTACAATAAGAAGAGAGAAGAGAACAAAGGTGGCATCTCAACTATACACAATTTCAGCAGTTAGTCTTTATTTCGATTGACACCTTATTTCAATTCGTCCAAGAAAAATTACACAAAAATGAGATATGCCAGATTACCTGAGGAATGTCCGGTCCTCATATCTGAGATGTAGGACTGAACAATAAGCCCCCCAAGTGAATGCCCGATCAAGACAGGTGGCAATCTAACCTCTTTCTGGATGAAGTCAGCAATATCATTTGCATGTGTCTACTGCAAAATTTTGGTTGGAATTTGAAATTTTAGAATGTTTCCGAAAAGAAAAATAAAAAGGAAGAATGCATCAATTATTTGGCTACTCAAAGCTGCTACTTTGCAGCAAAGAATGGAAAACAAAGAAATACCTGAAGAGAGCCAGCTACTTTTCCTGCAGGAGCATCACTTTCACCCTGATCATATAGAAAAGACATTTTACCAGAAGGAACATTGCAAACATAAACAAGAGAACCATGCTTATTATAACATGCAACAGTTCTTGAAGAGTTCCTGTGTTTCCAACAATTACCAAAAAAATGAAGCATGAAATGTTTATGAATTAAGGCTCAGTTTGGAAAGAGCGTAAATACAAATATGTACAGTACAAATATATATAAAAATAATACAAAATACAAGGTTTTTCACTCTACATATTTGTATTTGTACTTTTTCCAAACTGAGACTAAAGGTATAAAGATATAATGCATGGCGTTAGAGGAAAAAGAATGCAGAGGAAAGATGCTAAGCATTAATCTTATACTTGGAAGTCATAATAGCCTCTGACAATCAATCAATAGGGAGTTTTCTGCTTTGAGAAAGAATCAAACTATCAATATTCTTCCATGATCCAGTAAGACATAAAGCGCACAAACATGGACAAACAATAATAGTAACAACAACAACTAACAACATCACTTATCAGTTAAAATAGGATAAAGTCTTTCCTTTAGGCTTCATTTTCTAGGAGTGTTCAAATTTGGTTGTCAAACCAATAACCAAGCCAAATAAGTCAACTTGGTTCGGTTCATTTGGATTTCAGTTCAGTTCAGTTTGGTTTGGGAAAATTTCTCAACCAAACCAAACAAAAAAACGAACTATATAACATTTTAATTATAAATATATATATATATTATATCTTAATTATAATATCAATATTTATATTTTATATAACTGGATGACCTCTTTGCCCTTTAAAACCGATTTCAAACTGAACCGAACCGACCAAATGAACACTCCTATCATTTTCCTTTTTAACATAAAAGGAGCTGAAAACAAACTCTATGTCACACTAATTGATTTCCACTGATTATTTTGATGTGATGTGTCAAGGCCGTGGATATAATTAGGTTGTAAATTTGTAATTAAATGGTTCTCATCACTATACCATAAAAAAGTTTTTAAAAATGACAAGCAAATGACTGGGAGTAAGATCTTTTATGGCTGATAAATTAAAAGAACAGTCATGAAAACATGATCAACCACCATTTTACCCTTTCATACCTACAGCTCTGACATTTGGGGAAAGGGAGGCTGCTTCAGAAAGGATTTCATCATCACAATTTTTTTTTTTTTTGATAAATAACTGGTTTCAATCATCACAATTGTTCTCAAAACATTGGTTAGCTCTCAGGTCAGTTTGATTCAAATTGTCCAAAGGCGTAAGATTTTAATGCTATTAACTTATTATTATCATTTGATCAGCACAAGATAATTTATTAAATCATGAGTTTAGAGTTAATACAAACAAGGTATTTAACTTTATTATAGGAAACTGAAACAAAATGTAGGCTGCCAAGGTGCACATATTGTTTACAGTGTCCATAAATTTCCTAATATTTCCACGGCATATTTCCATTTCCATGGGTGCCAACATGAAATGTTACTGGAATTGACATTCCACAAAAAAAAAGCTGCCGGTGCTCTGTGGAGTACAAGATATTATATCATAATATAAATTGGCGACAATATTTTAGATATGTGGAGTAGCATTGTTATTGGCCAACTAATAGACATAATTATCACTTTGAGCTAGCTCAAAATTATTTTCAAACATAAAGTTAAATTTTAGTTTTTACTGTATAATAAATTATTTGGTTGATCTATTAGAGTTATTCATATTTCCTAAGTTTAAATTTGTAATTTTTCCTGGATAGAGAGAAACAAGAGAGAAGAGAAGAGAGAGGAGAAGAGAAGGGAGAGAGGGAGATTCGATTGGGAATCAAAAAACAATAGCTGGCTGATGCCCAGCTTATCATTTATATTAACTTAATGTAAAGAATAAGAGACAAATACAATTATGCTCCTGGCCACTCCCTACTAACAAATAAAAAAGAAGAAAATAAAAGGCACTGGCTGACAGCATCTTAGGCTAACAGCATGCTACCAACAACTGTAAAATAAAATAAACAACTCTCACAACACTCCCCCTCAAGTTGGGCTGAATATGTCTATCATGCCCAGCTTGTCACATAACTCATTGTGCCGAGTATGAAAGTCCTTTTGTGAGGATATCAGCAAGTTGTTCCTTGGAGTTGACATAAGGGATGCAAATATCACTTTTTTCCAATTTTTCCCTTACGAAGTGTTTGTCCATTTCAATGTGCTTGGTCCTCTCATGTAGGACAGGATTGCTAACGATGTTTATGGCTGCCTTGTTGTCACAGTAAAGAAACATAGGATTATGAACAGCAACTCCAAGCTCCCCTAAAAGGTTCTTTAGCCAGAGAACTTCAGCCACCCCATGTGCCAAGATGTAAATCAGTCCTCAAATATTAGGTGTAAATTTGAAGATTAGAAGAAAAAGGAAGAAGAGAAGTAAGAGCAGCAACACAAGAGAAGAAGATGGCGAAAAGAGAAGGAAGATGAAGAAGAATCGAATTATCTTCCCTTTCTCCTCTAATCCTTTTTTTATTAAGAATTAAAGTTAGTGTAATGACAAGTATGCCCTTAAGTGGGCGGCCAGCTAGGCAGTAACATAAAGAGATTAAACAAAAAGAATAACAGGCCCATTAGCCAACAATAAAAGAAAAGATATAACAAGAGAAGATACTAGGACCCATTCGGCCCAGTCTTTTTACACTCCCCCTCAAGCTGAGCATAGATGTCAATCATGCCCAGCTTGCTTATATAGTGTGTCATTTTCCCTATTGGAACTCCCTTGGTCAAGATATCAGCCAATTGCTCGTCTGATGTGATGAATGGAAAACAAACTTCTCTGAGGAAACTCTTTCCCTTATAAAATGTCTATCAACCTCAATATGCTTAGTCTGTCATGTTGAACAGGATTATGTGCAATGTTGATAGCTGCTTGGTTGTCACAGTAGAGCATCATTGGCTTCTCGTAGTCAACCCCCAATTCTTCTAGAAGGGATCGTAGCCACAGTAATTCTAACACACCATGTGCCATTGCCCTGTATTCTACTTCAGTTGAGGATCTAGCAACTACAGACTGTTTCTTACTCCTCCATGACACAATGTTCCCAGCGACCAAAGCACAATAACCTGAGGTGGATCTCCTATCATCAATATATCCTGCCCAATCAGCATTAGTGAAAGCTTCCAGCTTCATGTGTCCATGTTTAGCAAACAGAATACCTTTCCCTGGAGTACCTTTCAAGTAACACAGAACCCTTTCGCAAGCAGCTAAATGAGTATCTCTGGGAGAATGCATAGATTGACTAATAACACTTACTGCATAGGAAATATCTGTCCGAGTCATGCAAAGATATAACAACTTCCCAAGCAGTCTCTGAAACACCCCCTTATCAGATAAAAACTCACCATCTGTAGCAGAAAGCTTATGATTATGATCAATAGGAGTGGAGATTGGTTTAGCTCCAAGTTTACCAGTCTCAGCAAGGAAGTCAAGGACATATTTACGCTGAGAAATGAAGATACCATCCTTAGATCTAGCAACTTCAATGCCCAAAAAATACCAAAGATCTCCCAAATCCTTGATCTCAAATTCAGAGTTGAGAAACCTTTTTAGTTTACTGACCTCTTGAGTGTCATTACCCGTGACCACAATATCATCAACATAAACTATCAAGAAGGTCACCAGAGAGCCATTTCTCTTCAAGAACAGGGTATGATCAGATTGTGTTTGTGTGTAGCCAAAGGAGACAAGAGCAGCCCTAAACCTCTCAAACCAAGCCCGAGGAGACTGTTTGAGACCATAAATAGATTTCTGTAGTTTACACACCTTGCCTTGCATTTCCTTCCCATACACCCCTGGAGGCAAAGACATATAGACCTCTTCATGCAGGTCTCCATTCAAGAAGGCATTTTTAACATCAAACTAGTGTAGGGGCCAATCAAAAGTAGCGGCTAGAGATAACAAAACCGTGACTGAGGTCATCTTAGCAACAGGAGCAAATGTCTCAAGATAGTCAATGCCATACATTTGAGTGTAGCCCTTAGCAACCAGCCTAGCCTTAAACCTCTCAATAGAGCCATCAGAGTGATATTTAATGGTAAACACCCATTTACAACCCACTGGTTCCTTCCCTTCAGGCAAGTCAACAATATCCCAGGTATGGTTCTTATGCAAAGCATCCAGTTCAGCCATTATAGCATCCCTCCATTCAGGTTGAGATAAGGCTTCCGGTACGGACCTGGGTATCACATGGGAAGAAACAGATGCAAGAAAAGAGTAGTAGGAAGGAGAGAGAAGGCTGTAAGACAGGTGTTTGGAGATACAATGGGCTGTACACTTCCGCTTGCCCTTGCGGAGAACAATAGGAAGGTCAAGGTCTGGGAAAGCTATAGATGGGTCAGAAGAAGGCTGACCTGTTACCTCAGTAATGATGGGAAGAGCAAGAGGCTCTTCTGTAGGAGTGGAAACAACCTACCCATGTCTGAATCTCTGCCTTTGATACCACCTTTGGAGAACAGGAGGAAGAGGAATTATAGCCTACTCTCCTCACTACTTATCATAGCATATGCCTGGGAAAGAGTAACCTCATCTTTGGCCAGGGTATTTTGCCTACTAATGTCAAACTCAGGGTTGAGTCCAGTGAGAAATTCAAACACCCTATTTCTCTCCACCAACTTCCTATACATTTCAGCATCATTCTTACTCTCCCATACAACTATCTCCATAACATCAATTTCTTGCCATAGGGATTTCAGTATAGAATAGTAGATTGCTACACTCTTTTCCCCCTGTCTTAGGTTCTTCACCATCACTTTTCAACTTATAGACTCTGGCTACATTCAACTTCTGTGAATAGGTCTCAGTAACACTGTCCCATATCTCCTTATCCGAAGACATCCAGAGATAATGCTGACTTATATGAGGTTGCATAAAATTGACCAACCATCCTATGACAATATAGTTCTCTTGCATCCATTTCTCAAATTCAGGGTCTGTCTCTTCGGGTTTCACTTTACTACCTGTGAGATACCCGAGTTTTCCTCTACTACAGACATAAATTCTTATAGACTGTACCCAAGCAAGATAATTTGTCCCATCTAGCTTGATTGTGGTTACACCAGTCAAAACGGAATCTACCAAGCCAAGGCCTGAAACCGGCACTTGCTTGAACTCACTTCCGTATGGCTCCATTAATCAAACGAAAATCAAAGAACCAGAAATTTTGTCTCTATAAACTTGAAGTCAAACCATAACCCATATGCTTGAAAACTAGGGTTTTACTCCGTCCAGTTGTTGGGGAGGAAGAGAAAAGATGCAGCCGCTCCTACCAAAACTTCCCAATCTCTTCCAAACCTGAACTGCCCTCCTTTAGGAGTCACAAGACACCTCCCAAGCATAGAGCGCCACATCCAAAGCTTCACCTTTACCTGTACCTTCGAAAATCTCTAATCGGCTTGGGTTTTGGGCAGCAACAAAACAGCACCGCTTCTTGGCAATATCCAGCCAGATTTAAACTCTCCAAACCCTCTACTAACTAGGCCAGAGATCCTCTGAACTATAGAGAATCTATCTCTCCATACACTCTCTTAATCTAAGGGTGTATGGGAAAAGAAGAAGAAAGAAAAAAATGAAGAAATAGACCTACTCTGATACCAAGATGTAAATCAGTCCTCAAATATTAGGTGTAAATTTGAAGATTAAAAGAAAAAGGAAGAAGAGAAGTAAGAGCAGCAACACAAGAGAAGAAGGCGAAAAGAGAAGGAAGAAGAAGAAGAATCGAATTATCTTCCCTTTCTCCTCTAATCCTTTTTTTATTAAGAATTAAAGTTAGAGTAATGACAAGTATGCCCTTAAGTGGGCGGCCAGCTAGGCAATAACATAAAGAGATTAAACAAAAAGAAATAACAGGCCCATTAAGAGAGGCCCATTAGCCAACAATAAAAGAAAAGATATTACAAGAGAAGATACTAGGACCCATTCGGCCCAGTCTCTTTACATGCCATAGCTCTATGTTCTGCTTCAGCACTTGACCTTGCTACAACACTTTGTTTCTTGCTTTTCCAGGTCACTAGATTTCCTCCCACAAATGTGCAATACCCTCTTGTTGACTTTCTATCATCCACAGCACCTGCCCAATCAGCATCTATAAAGACTTCCACCTTTAGGTGATTATGTTTGCTGAATAGTAGACCTGTCCTCGGATGCTTTTTCAAGTATCTAAGGACTCTCTCTACTACCTCCATGTGTGGTTTCTTAGGAGAGTGCATGAATTAGCTCAGGACCCCAACTGAATAGGCAATGTCTAGACGGGTCATGGACAAATAAATCAGCTTCCCTACTAACCTTTGGAACTGTTTCACATCTTTCAGAGGTTCACCATCACAATCACCCAATTTATGATCAACATCCATAGAAGTATCTACTGGCCTTGCGCCTAACTTGCCTGTGTCTTGTAACAGATCAAGGGTGTACTTCCTTTAAGAAATGAAGATGCCCTTTTTTGAGTGAGCAACTTCAATTCCAAGAAAATACTTTAGAGGACCTAGATCTTTTACTTCAAAATTAGATGCAAGGAATTGTTTCCACTTTTGTATTTCTAAACTCCAATTTCCTATAATGATGATATCATCCACATACACTATCAATACGGCAACCTATTCCCAACATCTCTTCACAAAAAGTGTGTGATCAGACTAACATTGCTTGAACCCTACTTGCTGAACTGCCATATGAAACTGTGAAGATATATCTTGATGTACATTACTAGAGTAGTCCTTGTTGTACAGTTAGTTCTTATTATTTTATTTGTTCTTTTTATCTTTCAGCCCTGTAAGGGCATTTTTGTAACTGTACATACTTTTTATCACTTTAATATAAAAGAAACTCTTTGAGGTGGGGGTCGACTATTCTTGACACCCCTAGATCTGTTTTCTTCTTGCTCTGAATTCAGTTCACATGGTATTAGAGCAAGTTGCTCTTTGATCTTCCTTCTCTCTGATCCATCTTGTCTTCGTGATCTATTGAGAACCTACATCTCTGTCGAGTGATCCTGGATTGTTTTGATCTATCCAGGAACTCCTCTTCTGTTTTCTGCGCACCCAGAGAGAGAGATTTTATTGGACCTCTCTCGTTTGACCTCCGTTTGCAGCAAGAATTGAAAGGAGTTGTCGCCTAGCCCTTCTCAACATATTCTGAAATTTTTACAAAGATCCGTGAAGTTTTGAGAGAGATCTGGACTCTTCTTCTTGGCGGTTGCGCCCAGACTTTCCTTTTCTGGACTATGTGTTCAGCTTTTCTTTGTTTTGGATCTTGAACAATCTCCGGTGAAAGTAAGGGGTTTCTATCTCAATTTTTTTACTCTCTTGGATTGATTACAACCTATTTCACTTGTCTTTGGATCAAGTTTTACTTTAGATTAGTTTCTTTAAACTTCAGCCGAACCCTATTTGTGCTATTTTCTTGTTGTAATGGCTTCAGACAGAGGTGATATCATTCTTGTAAAGATGAATGGACAGAATTATGGGACGTGGAAGTTCCACTTCGGCTTTTATGTTGAGGGAAAGGGTCTAGAAGGATATCTGAATGGAACGATCACCAAACCAGCTGAGACCGAGGCCAAAGCTTTACAACAATGGAAGTTGGATAATGGTAAACTTATTTCTTGGATTCTGAGTTCTATTGACTATCATATATTTGTACCTATGAGGAGAATGAAAACAGCATGTGAGATGTACATGTATCTAGAAAAAGTTTATCAACAGTCCAACGCATCTAAGCAATATCAAATAGAATCAGAAATATTCTCTTACGACCAAGGAGATAGGAGGATACAGGAGTATTATTCTGGTTTTCTTGATTTATGGGCTGAATATGAGATTGTTCGCATTGAACCCTCAGACCCAGTGGAGTGTGTGAAATATCTTTAGAAGCACTTTGATAAGAGAAAGGTGATTCAGTTCTTGATGAGACTTAGACCTGAATATGAGATAATCAGGTCCAACATTCTAAGTAGGGGAACACTTCCAGATATGGATTCTGTTTTAGGAGAACTTCTAAGAGAAGAGACTAGACTTCTCACTACAGCCGGGTTTGATGGGAAGATGGCTGAAGGTGGGGCTGAAACAGCCTTTGTTGATCATGGGGGTAAGAAGCCAACCCCAAGGACCTCTCCAAAACCCAGTGCTATAAGTGTAAGGGTTTTGGACATATTGCATGTCACTATAAGAAGAAGAATGTGTGTACCTATTGCAAGCAACATGGTCACATCATTCCAGACTGTCCAGTCCAACCAGCTAAGGGCTCTCAGAAAAAGACTCAACCTTGGGCCTATCAGGCAACAGATGGACCAGCAAAAGACACTGTATCTACCAAGGGTGAGTCTTCAGTGAAAGGTGAATCAACAAGTGTCATGGATGAAGAAAGGGTTCAGCAACTGGTATCTTCTGCCATTTCCTCTGCTTTCTCTGCTATTGGCTTGTCTAGTAAGTTCTCTGCATATTGTTCTTCCCCTTCACATGCTTGGATTATAGATTCAAGTGCCACCAACCATATGACAGAAGCCTACCTCAACCACCCAATCCCTTCCACTAAAACTCACCATAAACATATTATTACTACTAATGATGAAAAGTTAGACATCATTGATAGTAATGATCTGTCCCTTCAACTGTCACCAACCAGATCCTTTCCTCTCTCCAAAACCCTCTTAGTACCCAACTAATCTGATTTCTGTTGGCCAACTTGCTTGATACGGGACCGGTACACTGCAAAGGTGAAAGGGAAGGGGCGTAGGCTGGGCCCGTCTATTTGCGCTAGAGTTCGAGAAGTCTCAACCGGGGGCATCCTCAGCTTTACTTAGTTCTTCTTTGTCTAATTCTCTATTGAGTTGTAGAAATAATGTTTGGGATTTGTGGCATAAACGATTGGGTCATCCATATTCCCAAAAATTAAAATTTTTGTTTGACTCTGGTTTGATTAAGAATAAAATTCCCCCTTTTGATGCTTCTTGCACTACGTGTCGTTTGAATAAAAGTCATGTTTTACCATTTCTTCATACATCTGAACATGCCACTAAACCTTTTGGGATAATACATAGTGATGTTTGGTCAGTTTCTATTACTTCACGATTAGGGTACAGATATTTCGTATTATTTATAAATGATTGTACCAGATATACTTGGATTTATTTTCTACGACACAAATTAGAAGGCTTTGGTGCATTTAAATTGTTTCATACTATGGTGCAAAATCGATTCAAGTGCAATGTGACTATCCTCTGCTCAGATTCAGGGGGAGAATATAGAGATGGAGACTTCCTGGCATACTTGAGGAGTCATGGAATTCAGTCTCAGCACAGCTGCCCAGACACTCCACAACAAAATGGTGTAGCTGAACGAAAGAACGGACACATTCTCAGTGTTGTGCGAACATTACTGCAAGAGTCCCATACTCCAACTTCGTTTTGGGTAGAAGCAGCCAGTACAGCCATGTATTTGATCAATTTTCTTCCATCCTCTGTTCTAGGCAACACTTCTCCCTTCCAAAAACTTTTTGGTTATCCCCCAGATTTCTCTAGCCTTCATTTTTTGGTTGTCTTTGTTTTGTTCATCTTCCTGTTCGTGAACGATCTAAATTAACTGCTCAATCTTCTATGTGTGCCTTTGTGGGATATAGTCCTGACCACAAAGGATTTTTGTGTTATGATCCTGCTATTTGTTGTATTCGGATTTCTCGGAATGTTGTGTTTCTTGAACATATCTCCTTTGCTGGGGTTGCTAGATTGTCTGCTCCTTCCATCTCTGTTTTGCAGGACTTTGATTCAAATGACACTACTACTTCCTCAACTGAGAGAGATCTTCTTGTCTTCACCCGCAAGCGGCTACGTGTCCCGGCTCCTGCGCCTACAACCCCCCTTTCACCCGGTCTAGAGCATTCATCTCAAATATTCTCTGTAAGTGATACCTTGACCCAAGATCCTCCTATTTCAGATAGTAGTTCAGTTATTCCACTTTGTCGTTCTACCCGTATCTCTCGACCTCCTGACCGCTATGGTTTTCCTTCAAACCATAGTTCATTTTCTGTTGTCCTTTCTTCCACAGATATCCCTAGATCTTATCAGCAAGCCATTAGAAGTTCTCAATGGAAAGAAGCTATGGATGTCAAAATTCAAGGCCTCTATGAGAATGATACTTGGGATCTTGTGCCAGCTCCTCCAGATGCTTCTATTGTTGGAAGTCGTTGGGTCTATACGATCAAACTGAAATCAGATGGCTCTCTTGATCGATATAAGGCCCGGTTAGTTGCCCAAGGATACAGTCAGGAATATGGGATTGATTATGAAGAAACATTTGCCCCGGTTGCTAAGATCACCATAGTTCAGACTCTTATGGCCATTTCTGCTATTTATTCCTGGACTATTTACCAATTAGATGTGAAGAATGCATTCCTTCATGGTGAATTAAAGGAGACAGTCTACATGAAACCTCTACCTGGATATTGCAGTGATCCTTCACATGTCAGTCGCCTGAAGCAAGCACCCAGAGCTTGGTTTGAGCGCTTCCGGGATGTTATTGCAGCTGGGTATAATCAGAGCTCCTCTAACTACTCCCTCTTTGTTAAGAAAAGACCCCAGGGTATTACTATTCTTCTATTATATGTTGATGACATGCTCCTAACAAGGGATGACCATGACAGCATTTGTGAGCTAAAGTCCTTACTTCATAACTCATTTCACATGAAGGACCTGGGTCCTCTCACTTACTTCTTGGGTTTGAAGGTTCATCATATCAGTCGAGGGTATTTTATTTGTCAACAAAAATACGCCTCTGATCTCGTCAAACTAGCTGGAATCACTGATGAGAAGCATGTTGATACCCCCTAGAGCTGAATGTCAAGCTATCTAAATCCGAAGGCCTCATCCTTCCTGATGCTACCTTGTACCGTCAGCTTGTTGGCTCTTTGATCTATCTTACTATGACCAGGCCTAATATTTCACATGATGTGTCGTCAGTCAATTTGTCTCTGCCCCGAGACAACCTTATATGACTGTGGTTCACCGCATCATCCGTTATGTTAGAGACACAACCTCTCAGGGACTGTTTTCCTCTTCCTCTTCATCCATACAATTGAGGGTTTATGCTGATGCTGATTGGGCTGGTTGACCTGACACTTGTCGATTCACTACTGGGTGGTGCGTCTTCATGGGTGACTCTCTCATCTCCTGGAAGTGCAAGAAACAGCAAACTGTCTGTAAGTCTTCCACTGAAGCCGAGTATAGAGCTATGTCTTCTGCATGTGGCGAGATTGTTTGGCTAAAGTCACTTTTCATTGATCTTGGTATTTCTCTTCCTACTCCTATCCCTCTATATGCCGACAACACCAACGCTATCAAGATCGCATCTAATCCAGTCTTTCATGAGAGGACTAAACATATCGAGGTGGATTGTCACTTTATTAGAGACCTCCTTGTTGCAGGCTTTATATCTCTTCCTCATGTTGCCTCTCACATGTAGATTGCTGACATCTTCACTAAGGCCATGACTAAAAGTCGACATCTCATTCTTGTGGGCAAACTGATGCTGATGTCTATGCATCAGTTTGAGGGGGAGTGTGAAGATATATCTTGATGTACATTATTAGAGTAGTTCTTGTTGTACAGTATCATAGTTCTTATTATTTTATTAAGGGCATTCTTGTAACTGTACATACTTTTTATCTCTTTAATATAAAAGAAACTCTTTGGGGTGGGGGTCGACTATTCTTGACACCCCTAGATCTGTTTTCTTCTTGCTCTAAATTCAGTTCACAGAAACTTACTGAACCAAGCCCTGGGAGTTTGTTTTAAACCATAAAGAGACTTTCTCAGTTTACACACCTTATTTTCACTTCCCTTGGCATAGAATCCAGTGGGTTGAACCATGTACACCTCCTCCTCTAGGCCACCATTTAAAAAGGCATTCTTTATGTCCAGTTGATGCAATTCTCAGTCAAGGTTAGCAGCTAATGATAGAAGAACTCGGATTGAGTTCATCTTAGCTACTGGAGCAAACATCTCATCATAGTCAACCCCGTACACTTCAGTGTACCCCTTGGCTACTAATCTTGCTTTGTACCTTTCAACTGTCCCGTCCGCTCTGTGTTTAACTGTAAACACCCACTTACATCCCATGGGGTCTTTCCCCCTTGGAAGATCCACCAATTCCCAAGTTTGATTTTAATGGAGGGCATTAATCTCCTCCTTCATAGCATTTGTCCATTCAGGGTATTTTAAGGCCTCTGGAACATTTTTGGGTACAGGGATGCAATCAACTACAAATAGAAAGGCTCGATATGAGGGGGAAATGTGATCATAGGAGTCATACTGGGTAATGGGGTGTTTGGTAGTGCATGACCAGACTCCCTTTCTTTGAGCAATAGGAATGTTAAGTCATCCACAGTAGGTGCAAGGGTATCAATAGGTACAACAGGGTTTGGACTTACCTCTTGAGAGTCTAACGGTGTCGATTGCTCAATGTTTGGTAGCTCCACATCTCTATCACATTGCTGATCTCTACGGTGTGTACATTGGAAGACACGAAAGGGGGCAAGGTCCGGAATAGAAGGAAGAGAGACTAGGCAGACCTGAACTTGCTTCTCATCTTCCACACTACTCTCACCTTGAGAAGAAGCGGGGAAGAACGGTTCAGACTCAAAAAAAGACACATCCATAAAGACAAAAGACTTATGACTAACGGGATCAAAGCACCGGTACCCTTTTTGAAAGGAGGGATACCCCAGAAAGATACAAGGAATAGACCGAGGGTCTAACTTACCACGAGGAGACAAATCATGGACAAAGACACAACAACCAAATACTCTCATGGGGATGGAAAATAAAGGAGACTGAGGAAACAACAACTGATGAGGAGCCATGTAGTTCAGCACTCTGGAGGGCATGCAGTTGATGACATAAGCAACTACAAGTATAGCATCCAACCAAAACCTTTTTGGAACATTCATGTGTAACATCATCCCTCGAGCTACCTCAAGGAGGTATCTGTTCTTTCTTTCTACAACACCATTTTGTTGTGGTGTTCTTGCGCAAGAGCTCCAATGAATAGATCCATGGGAGGCAAAGAACTCATTGAGCTCACAATAAAAGTATTCATTTGCATTATCTAATTGAAAGATTTGTTTTTCAACATGGAACTACGTAAACACCATCCTCTAGAAGTCTTTCACAATCTTTGGAACTTCATCTCTACTACACATGGGAAATACCCATGTATAGCAGGAGAAGTCATCGATCAACATGATAAAATACTTATATCCTCCCTCAGAGATTATAGTAATAGGCCCCTATACATCAGAATACACAATATGAAAAGTAAAATTGGATCTTTTATTACTTGAATGAAAAGTTATTCTACATTGCTCAACTGACACGTTTGACACTGGAAATCTAACACTAAACATGACTTAAATAAAACCGGAAGCAAAGACTTTACTATTTCAAATGAAACATGACCTAACCGACTATGCCACAGAAATATTTGACTCTTATTTGACTGAATATATGATTTTGAGGACGACACCGAGAGACCAGCTTTGTTGTCGAGAATGTAGAGACCATCCACTAGGCTCCCTCTACCAATCGTCCTCCTAGAAGTTAGATCCTGAAAAACACATGAGCCAAGAAAAAATGTTACACTATAGTTTAAAGAGTTTGTAATACTACTGATTGAAAGCAAATTTATAAGAAGTTTAGGGACATGCAATACGCAATTCAAGTTAAGGCCATGGAGAAGGGATATTGATCCTTGGCCTGCAATGGAGGAGAAAGATCCATCTGCAAGCCTCACTTTGTCCCTTCTTGACAAAAGGTTATAAGTCTGAAACAGGTTTGGCTTACCGGTCATGTGGTTAGAGGCCCCTGAGTCAATGATCCAAGGGGAGTCAGTGGTAGTGGTGACATGGAATGCAGAGACCGCATTACCTGATGTAGACACAAATGAAGTAAGAGTACCAGTAACTGAACTAACCATCTGTTGCAAAGCCCTACCATATGACTCCAAGTGATCTCTGAAGGAATTCATGATATCTTCCTTGGAGTCAGAACCAGTCAAGTGGTCCCATGTAGTACCAACAAACTGAGTATCCTGGGTTGCCACATGTGCTGCATTATGTGTTGTATTCGGCTTCTTCTGACCTTGCACTTTACCCTGTTCTTGGTTCTTCACTACCCACTTGGGCTTCCCGTGAATCTCCCAACATGTGTCACGAGTATGTCTTGAGCGCTGACAATGGGTACAAAACAACTTATCTTTATCATTAGCCTTCTTGGAGTCACTTTTCTTGCCCATATTGTTATTACCCATTGCAGCCAATGCTACCTATTGCTCCCCCTCAGTTGTAACCATCACACTCTGCCTACTTTCCTCAAATTAAACAAGAGCATACACCTCTTGAACCGAAGTCAACTCTTACTTCTTAAGATCTGAACTCTCAAGGGCTCATAAGCAAGGTTGAGCCCCAACAAGAATGCAAAAACACATTGCTGAGAAACTAGCTTCTTATATGCCTTAGCATCATCATCATGTTTCCATTCTATAGTCTAATAGTAATCCAGTTCCTTCCACACTGAAGTAACGGCTGAATAATAGGGAGACAAACTATGGTTCCCCTATTTACAGGTTGAGGATTCAGCTTGCAACTAGTAAATCTTGGCATAATGCCTTTGCTCAGAATAGGTAGTTTTGGCCTGTTCTCAAATCTCACTAACAGTGTGGCCCACATAAAGTTCTTCTTCACATCGGGTTCCATGGCTGCAAGGAGACAAGACATCACCATACTGTTTTCTTGGTCCCACCTATCATGTTCAGCTGTCTCACACTTGGGTTCTTTCACTCTTCCATTTATGTAACCAGCTTTTTCCCTTGTTGTTACACAGAGTTTCACACTTTTAGCCCACTCCAGGTAATTGAGGCCATTTAGAGGGGTAATTGGCATGGGAAACATCAAGTTTTCACCACCCATACCAGCTGTGCTACGGGTTGGTGTAACCCCAGATGATGTTGGATCATAGTTTGCCATTAAGGGAGAAGGTCTACACTACAAAAAACAGAATCACAAGTGTACCAGATCTGATCCCACACAATCAGAATGCTAAACCCCCAAAAATTCTACTTCTGGAATGAGAGCAAAAAAAAACACTGCTGAAATCAGTCCAGCAATTAGGCTAATTCCACTACAGCAACCAGTAATGTCCAGCACCTAAGTCCAACAATCAGTCCAGCAATCAGGTCATTAGAACTACAGCCCAGAAATCAGTTCAGTTCAGGTTTGGCCATTAGAACATTAGAACTACAGCCCAGAAATCAGTTCAGTTCAGGTTCAGGGCACTAGAACAGCCCAGAAATCGCAGTTCAACTATAGCACATACTCATGTCTGTAATAATAAAAAAAACCCATACTCCTGTCTAACACCTGTACGAAGTAAATCAAAAAACCAAGGCCTTCACTCCATTGGCCACAGAGGAAAAAAGGAATACATACCCCTGTCCAGAACCTGTTCGAAGGTGCAAACCCAGAAACTTATTCTCACTGCATCGAACTGTCCAGCACCTGTTCGAAGGTGCAAACCCAGAAACTAATTCTCACTGCATCGAACAAGGAGAAGTAGGGTGTTTACAGCATCGCCCTTCTTCTACTAGGGCTTCCTTGGTGTTATGACCAACGGGAACAAAAGCAGCAAGTGGCCTGATCAGTCCAATTAGGTTTCTTTGTCCTCCACCCATCCAAGAGATCAAGAGAGAAAGAAAATAGATTCTTTATCGCCCAGAACCTGGCTCTGCTACCATGTAATTTTTCCTGGATAGAGAGAAATGAGAGAGAAGAGAAGAGACAGGAGAGGAGAAGAGAGAGAAGAGAAGGGAGAGAGGGAAATTCGATTGGGAATCAAAAAACAATAGCTGGCCGATGCCCAGCTTATCAATTATATTAACTTAATGTAAAGGATAAGAGACAAATACAATTATGCCCCTGGCCACTCCTTACTAACAAACAAATAAGAAGAAAATAAAAGACACTGGCTGACAGCATCTTAGGCTGATAGCATGCTACCAACAACTGTAAAATAAAATAAACAACTCTCACAACAAAATTTTGCTTGAACTCACTCTATCATGTAGTTTTGATGATTTGGAACAAGATGATAATTTAATAGAGTCTACCTATGCATCGTTTATCATTAAATAGAATAGCATTATTTTGCATATTTCACGGCGTGTCTATAATTTTTACAATATTTCCATATGAAGTTTCTGACATTTCCAACATATTTCTTTTATTTGGATGACCGATATTTCCACTGAAACTGGCATTTTATACTTTGGGTGCATAGGCTAGGGGCAATGTTGCATGGACATGGGCACGAGAGTTGGAATCTGATGTGCATCCAAGAGCCTAGCTCAGCAAGATGAGAAAAGTCAAAAACATAGATTAACATCAATGAAAAAATATATACTACAGATATAGTTCATCTTTTTTGAATTCTAATATTATACCTGCAAAAAAAGGGTCTAACATGTCTTTGTTACCAAGTAACATTTGATACAAAAAACAGCATTCATCTCATACATTAGCTGTTCATTTATGTCAAATAAGCTATAAGATAAAAAAGGAAATGTTACATTAGAAGTGTCCTCAAGAATCCATGGAGTGCCGGACTCCAACTGCCCAACACATGTCTAGCCTGGACACACCATCCGTTTAGGAGAGTCCATGCAACACTTGTTGTGAGTAGGGGGCATAGTCAATGGGTTTGGATTGGGACACCAAAATAGAAGTTGCAGCTGAAAGTGTATTAGAAGTTTAGTACATGAAGTATGACACTCATTTAGTGTCAGAAGATCAACATTTTAGGCTGTTTCAAGTATCAAAATAAGCTCAAAAAAAAGTTGGGGGGAAATGAAACATCCTATTTTGCTCAATTTATTTCTTTTTTTTTACATCTTTATTTTGGGCAAATAAATAGCAAAAAAACAACAAAAAAATGGTAAACTCTGTTTACTTCCCATGGCAATTTTACAAGGAAATAAGACACTTAAAGAAATTTCAAATTTCTAAGGAATAAAGAAAAGTCACACTGTGGACTTAAGTACTTGAGGAAAATGCAAAGATGACAAAGATGGCAACTGCAAGAGACAGCATGGATCTAGATTGTTGAGATTTGAAAATACCTAACAAAACCAGGATGTGAATTTTCATTTCAAGTATGATTCTGAACTTTATACTTAGCAAATAGAAATATATTCGCTCTATGCAATGCAAGTGACAAGATTCTTATCATCTATTAATCTCCTGTCCATTTGTGGGTAGTATTTGGGCATGGTTTTTCCTTCTCATTGATTGTAGGTGGACTCCTGCAGATTTGGGAAGCCTTTTCAAATCGTCTTTCATCACTTTCCCAAGTAAGAGAGGAGATTATTATGGAGATGAACAAGATCCGTGATCCTTTAGACCATTTGGAAGGAGAGGAATGATAAGTGTTCAGTGATAGGAGAGAACTAAAGTCTGTGATCCTCATCGGGAGTATTTATGTTCAAGTGGTGCATTAGGTGAGGACTATGAAGGTTTTTAGGCCTTTCTTCATGAATGATATTCTTAGAAACTGGTTGTAATGCAAATAGCATCTTCCTCCACTTCAAGGACAAGTATTTCAATCCTATGGCAACCACCTGAGGCAGGTAAAGTCAAGCTTAATTTTGATAGATGCAGCCTAGGGAATCCTGGGCTATCAGGCATAGAAGGGTGTTTAGAGATGGTGATGGAGACATTATAACCATGTTTTCAGGACCAAAAGGACAGGGGAATGCAAGGTTCAAAATATCGCATTGTATCATACGATATGTATCAGTTGTTGAACCAAGTGATGCACTATATATTTGGGAATTGGGGGCATTTCTCATGTTTAAATAGTAGTAAATAGTAATAGTAATATTAGGGTGTGCATATACGGTGGTTAGATGAATCAGTGAATGCTTTTAAATAGAGGTGTGGGGATTAATTCAGCAGAATGTGTAGTACCCTGTAACAGGGTGGATGAATCAGTGAACCACCTGTTATTGCACGGCAATTTCTCTTAAAATATCTAGGTGAAAGTGTATAGGCTGTTTACTTTCAATGGTTGTTGCACAGCTTTGATAGAAATATTTTTGAAAGGGTGGCACTTACAGGGATTGAGAAAGAGAGGGAAAGTTATTTGGCAAATGATCCCTGGAACAGTGTTTTGGACATTCTTGACAGTAAATCCGATTGAAGATTAAAGAAGAAGAAGACGAGAAGGGAAGAAAAGGGAAGAGAAGGAGAAAGAAAGGAGAAAGAAGGATTAGAGGCAATGAACAGTGCTGGCGGCGCCAGCTTCATTATAATCTATAGGGCGAAAAAAATAAGAAGGGAAATGACCCTTGTGCCCTACTACAAGTAAAGTACAAGAATCAGAAAAAATAAAAATGCTTTAATCATCCAAACAGACCCTAACAAAATAAAATCAATTTTTTCAACACTCCCCCTCAAGTTGGAGCATAGATGTCAATCATGCCCAACTTGTCAAACAAATCATTATGCCACACATGATGAAGACCTTTGGTGAAGATGTCTGCAAGTTGTTCTTCTGAGCCAACATATGGGGTGCACACTTCTCCATTCACAAGTTTCTCTTTAATAAAACACTTGTCCACTTCAATGTGTTTCGTCCTATCATAGAGGACTGGATTAGCTGCAATGTTGATAGCAGCCTTATTGCCGCAATAGAGTGACATAGCGTTGCTAACTGCAAAACCCAGTTCACCTAACAGATTTCTTATCCACATGATTTCAGCAACTCCATGAAACATAGCTCTGCATTCTGCTTCAGCACTAGATCTAGCCACCACACTTTGCTTCTTACTTCTCCATGTGACTAGGTTTCCCCCTACAAAGGCACAATACCCACTAGTAGACTTTTAGTCATCAATTGCCCCTGTCCAATCAGCATCAGTATATACTTCCACCTTTAAATGTCCATATTTCTGTAATAGCAAACCAGATCCGGGAAACTTCTTGAGGTATCTGAGGATCCTCTTTGCAGCTTCAAGGTGAGTTGTCCTAGGATTGTGCATGAACTGACTAAGGACACCCTCTACATAAGCAATACCAGGACTGGTCATAAACAAATACAAGAGTCTCCCTACAAGTCTCTGAAACTTCTTTCCATCTTTCAAGAACTCTCCCTGACTGTCTCCCAGTTGATGGTTAGATTCAATTGGTGAGTCAATTGGTCTCGCCCCTAGTTTGCCTGTATCTTCTAGTAGATCTAGTACATATTTCGGTTGGGAAATAAAGATGCCCTTGTGAGAGCGGGCAACTTCAATTCCAAGGAAATAACGTAAGGGGCCTAGATCTTTCACTTCAAATTGAGTGGCTATGAACTTTTTTAGTCTCTATATTTCAGCCTCCCAATCTCCTGTGATCACTATGTCATCCACATACACAATTAGAGTAGAAATTTTCCCTTCACCTTTCTTCACAAATAGAGTTGGTATGACTGGCATTGTTTGAACCCTATCTGTTGAACTGCTAAGTGGAACTTACTAAACCAGGCCCGAGGAGATTGTTTCAGCCCATATAAAGATTTTTTTAACCTGAACACTTTCTATTCACTGCCTTTGGCACAAAAACCTAGAGGTTGGGCCATGTACACTTCCTCTTCTAAGTCACCATTCAAGAAAGCATTTTTTATGTCTAATTGGTGAAATTCCTAGTCAAGATTTGCTGCCAATGAAAGGAGAATCTTGATAGAGTTCATCTTGGCTACTAGAGCAAAAGTCTATGCATAGTCCACTCCATATGCTTATGTAAAACATTTTGCCACCGGTCTGGCCATGTACCTTTCAACAGTTCCATCAGTCTTGTGTTTCACTGTGAACACCCACTTGCAACCCATTGGTTCCTTCCCTTCAGGAAGATCGACCAACTCCCAAGTGCCATTTTTGTGTAATGCATCAATCTCTTCCTTCATTGCATCTGTCCATTCAGGTTTAGATAAAGCGTCTACCACATTCCTAAGAACAGGGATACTGTCAACAAAAGAGAGGAATGCACGATATGAAGATGAAATATGGTCATAGGACACAAAGTGAGAGATAGGATGATTAGTGGTACAAGATCTAACACCCTTTCTCTTAGCAATAGGAACATTGAGATAATTAATGATAGGGGAATCAACATTGAGAGGAACAAGCATGTCAATAGAAGCAAGTGTACCTGGCTGATGGGAAGGATCAACCTCCGGTGAAGCCAATGATGTTGGTTGCATAGTGTCAGGTTCCATGGCTCTTGAACTCTGTTGGCTTTTGTGGTGGCGAAGAAAGACACGAAATGGAAGAAGGTCAGGTAGAGGAGGTAATTGAATCTGAGTCTGTATCTCCTCAACCCTACTCTCCCCCTGAGGAGAAACCGAGAAGAAATGTTGATTCTCAAAGAAGGATACATCGATTGAGACATAGTACTTGCGAGAGGTGGGATCATAGCAACAATACCCCTTTTGAGATAAAGGGTAACCAAGGAAAACACAAGGAATAGCACGAGGATCAAATTTACCCCGAGTAGGTGGCAAGTTATGAACAAAGCAACCACACCCAAAAACATGCATTCGAATGGGGAACAACGGAGTTGTAGGAAACAAAAGTTGATGTGGGGCCTTATACTCTAGTAACCGAGATGGCATACGGTTGATGATGTACGTAACACACAGAAAAGCATCCATCAAAAAACGTTTCAAAACATTCATATGGATTAAAGCCACGAGCTACTTTGAGAAGATGACAGTTTTTTCTTTCAACGACACCGTTTTGTTGGGGTGTCCTAGCACAAGAGCTTCGTTGAAGTGATCCACTCGAAGCAAAAAATTTGTGGGCAAACTGTTTTCTTGGTCATTAGCTAGTTTAGAATGAACAAATCAGATTACAGTTCTCTTTTTGGGTATGAAAATCGTTTTGTAAACACAAATAGTGGTATAGTGTTTTGTTTTTGTATTTTCACTTTGTACAGCCTCTAGTTGTACAAGGTCTGTTTTTATTGTAGAGATAAAGAGAATTAGCCGAGAGAGATATTTCTGTAATTTACATCTTGTTGTATTTTATTTTCTTCTTGTACACTATCTTCTCTTGTACTCTAAGAACAATTTGGTCCTTTTACTTTTTTAATATAAATTTCTCTCTTAGGGTGTCGAGCTCCATATTGGACACACCCACAAACTTGTGGCTGTCTTTTTCTCTTCTGGATTTACAGACCTTGACCAGCCTCTGACATGGTATCAGAGCAGATCACAATCTGACCTACTGAGCTTACTTCTCTGTCCTTTGAATCTTTTGGCATTCAGGGGTCTTCTCAACAATACGTGGGAACCCTCTTGTGCCCTAGAGTTTTCTCTCCCAAGGCTGTTTCGATCAAACCTTGACAGATCTGAAATCTGGGAGTTTGCACCATCAGCTTCATCTTTTCTCTTTGATCTGCACTTGGAGACATCAGATCTACTTGAAACTCTACATCTAGTGTCGCCCAGAGGAGTTCTTGTGATCCTCTTCAGCTTTGTTGAATTTGGTTTGATTTAAAAAGGGTTTTATCCTTCTCTTGGTTCAGCATACTGTGACAGTTTCCTTTTCTGGACATTTGATCGAAATGTACCTCTCTATCATCATCTCTTCTTCAATTTCTGATATAATATCTTGGAAATCAGCAATTTTCTTTATGATAATGGCTTCAAAAAGAGTAGATGTCCTTCTTGTTAAGTTTAATGGATCGAACTATGCCTTGTGGAAGTTTAACTTCTAATTTCATATTGAGGCAAAGGGCCTTTGGGGTTATTTAGACGGAACTGTACCTAAACCTGATGGCTCAGATGTTAAGGCTTTAAATCAGTGGAAAATTGACAATGCAAAGATTGCACCATGGATCCTTGGATCCATTGAGATTGGCATTGCCATTCCTATGCGAGGTTATAGAACAGCTTATGAAATGTATGAATATCTAAAGAAGGTATATCAGCAATCAAACACCTCTAGGCAGTACCAAATAGAGGTTGATACCTTCTCATATCATCAGGGAGAGAGAAAGGTCCAGGAGTACTATGCAGGGTTTATTAACCTCTGGACAGAATATGAGTTAGTACACATGGGAAAGAATCCTTCGGATTGTTGTGTGAGGTATATGAAGGAAAACTTTGATAGAAGGAAAGTTATGCATTTCCTAATGCATCTCAGACCTGAGTTTGAAGTTGTCAGGTCTAATATCCTGAGCCGAGGAACTCTTCTTGATTTAGATACCATTCTTGGGGAAATTCTGAGAGCCGAAACCAGATTTGCTACATAGACCACACTTGATGGGAGGAAAGACTCCAATATTGATGTTGTTTTCCTGACAACCAAATCAAACGGGAAGAAGGATTTCTCCCGAGTGGTTGTTTGATACAGGACTAGCAAACTGGGGAGGTGAAGGGGAAGGGGCGTAAACTGGGTCAACTATTTACTCTGGAGTTTGAGAAGAAGAAAGCTTATTCAGTTTCCCCTTCTTGTTTGCTTTCTACTGCATCTAGTTTTGAACCTTTTAGTTGTAATAATGACTGGAACTTGTGGCATAAACACCTCGGTCATCCTTTTAAAAAGAAACTTGATTATCTATTTGCTTCTGGTAGTTTACCTAATGCTACTGCTTCTTTTAAGAATGTTAATAAATCTTGCATTACTTGTTGTTTGAGCAAAAGTAATATTTTACCCTTTCCTTCTCCTTCTGAGCATGCAACAATACCTTTTTATTTAATATATAGTGATGTTTGGTCATCTCTAGTTACTTCTAGATTGGGATTCAAATATTTTGTTACTTTCATTGATGACTACACTCGCTTTATTTGGATTTATTTCCTCCGCAAGAAATCTGAAGTTTATCATAAATTTAAACTTTTTCAAGCCTATGTTGCCACCCAATTCAAAGGAAAAATATGTATCCTACGATCTGATTCAGGGGGAGAGTACTTTGATGGGGATTTTCAAGCTTATTTGAAAGAATAGGGAATCCAATCCCAAAAATCCTATCCTAGTACTCCACAACAAAACGGAGTAGCAGAAAGAAACAATAGACACACCTTGAGTGTAGTTCGGACCCTTCTACAAGACTCTCATGTTCCTTCTTGGTTTTGGGTGGAGGCAGCCAGCACTACTATGTATCTAATAAATCTTGTTCCATCATCTGTTCTGAATAACACCTCTCCATTCTAGTCCCTGTTTCACAAACCTCTTAACCTATCTTGCTCAAAAGTTTTTTGTTGTGTTTGCTTTGTTCGTCTTCCACCCCATGAACACACCAAGTTGACTGCACAGGCAGCGTTATGTGCCTATGTGGGGTACATATACGCTTCAAAATTACATACTGCATCAATACATTTACATTTTTTGTTTCATCATTAACTAATCAATGAAACTCTATTGATTTAGCAATAGCAAGTATATAGAAAAGTTATATTTGTTAGAAGAGGTAACAACTCGTGCCTCCTCTTGGGTCTACTGTATTGCCTCATATTTCTGTTTTAATAAATTATATTCATTCATCAAAAAAAAAGTATATAGAAAAGTTTTACATTTTTTATGAGTTACAGGAGAAAAGATTACTATTGCATGAATAAAAGTAAGCTGCTTGGATCAGCCCCTATCAAGCACCCATTTTTACAAAAAAAAAGTCCCTTGATTTGCCTTGCCGGCTTGGAAATTGAAGGCCCCGAGTACAACTCCACCCAATTTTAACTCCATTACTCGCTACTCATCTTCTTAACAGTTGGTTATTCTTCTCACTCACCTGAACGAGGTATTCACTATTCAGGTTTGAAGCTAGCTATCTAATCTCCCGTAGAAGTGTACCAGTATATCCAATGGATTTATCCCTTTCCTTGCATCATCCACCATCCACCCTAAGATCACTTTACAATTTCTTTCTACATCCGACCTTCTCAGCTTCAAGGAGAAGTATCGACACAGATCCCAGTACAATTACAAATTAGACACTTTCTTTGTTTTCTTATAACACCTTAAAAGTTTTAAAATGCTCTTAAGTGGAAATCGCAATTTACCTAATTTTTAGTTTCTGAGAGACAGAAATAAAGAAATTGAACTCGCAAATATATTTTGATATGAGTATGCATTCAAAGCTATTGGTTACAAAAATAGGACTTTGAATTACTGTAGGAACGTAAAGTTAAAGCAGGATTTCAACCTCGCCATGTTAATTTATCGTCGGTCACAGAATAACAACTAGAGTTTCTTTCCCATTTGCAGCTTACATCGTGTTGAGCATAAACAGTTTTCAATATGTTAGCATTGCTAAAAAAATTTAACAAGCAAAGTTACAAACTTCAGGACAATGGTGTCAAATCAAAATAGAGTCCATTGCCTACAATTACAAGATCAAGTAACTGAGATTCAAAACGCCATAAATACGCGGCAAAGAGAGTGAATATATACCTGAGCCAACAAGCTGACTGCATGGCAGTCGTACCCATGCTGGGAGAAGAAGGGAAACCAGTGTTCGACCCAACACCAAGCAGCGTGATGGATTCCATGGACAAAAACCAATGGTGGATTCATAGGTTTATCCTCATTTGGGTCATTTCGGGTACCCTTTTGGAAAATAACCTCCATGTTCAAACCAGAGGGGAGCTCGTGGAACAGACGAGACTGACCTTCTTTGAGCTGGTACTGGACTCGCATTGCAAAGGCTCTGCCATGGACTGCGACAGGCTTTACGGTCCTTTGGATGTGAATGGATTTTATGCGAAGGAGAGCGTTGGTGTGGATTGAGAGAGGAGCAGTCATGATGGTTGCTGAGTGCTGGCTGGTGAGGCTGGAGGCTGCCCTCTACTACTAGTCACTAGAGGCCGTGTACCAGCCCAAGAGGTGATGTTCATATTCCTTCAGGGCTAGTTTTGGGGAAAAAGATTGGAAATCTAGGTTGACACGTTTGTCCACAGTGCTTTCTTTGTGCGACACGTCCGTCCATAATTAGAATATGAACCAACGCGTCACATGAAGAGAACCTGTGTCTGTAAGCTGTGAAGTGTGAACAGCATAGTTTGTCAGTTTGTCTAACGTGAAGCTTTGATCGAGCTGCTTGCCTGCTTTCACTGATTTTTTAGTGCTTTATCAAAAGCAGCTCAACCAATGCTTCAACCCTTTTAGGAGGGCTTTCACGTAGCAGCTTCTGGCATTACAAGGTGAGCTCCCAAACAAACAAGCTATAACTAATGTTTGGTGAAAACTCAGAAAGCCCAAAATAGATATCTTACAGCTAAAAATCCAACTCTAGTGATTTTCTCCAAGAGCCCATATGGAGGGCTTCTGCATTGATTAAGCTGCGTTGACGGAGCAGCTTTGGAGAAGTTATAAAACTAGCTTCATCAAAAAATTGAGTTCTCAGTTCACCGACAGCATTTTGGGCTTTTCCGGGATCATTCTCAGCTAAACGACAGCATCTTTGGGCTTTTGGGGGGTTTTCACCAAACACAACTTTCTGTGTAGGGCCTAACATGCAACGCTGGAAACTGCTGCAGGAAAACCCCCCAAATGGGCACTAAAATTCTTTTATAACTTCAAAAAAAATATATTCTATGAAATCCACATGTCCACCACATTATTGTAGATGGCAGTATATTTCTTCATATATATAATTTATTAAAATATGCATTTCTTATTCATACCTAATTTATTGTTATTTCAACCTTAGATTTAGTATTCCTATATTCATAGAATTTGTAAGATTTTCACCGATATTTCCAAATATATCCATAATATTCCAAAATACATGTCCATTTCCCAACTTACCAATATACCGATATTTTGAACCTTGATTAATACAAATCTTGCAATTGTAGAGGTAAGCATGCCTTCAGTGAATTCATCTTTGCTTGTACATAAACCAAAGGAATGATGTTCAAGCAAAAGGTTGACCCCTTAAAATGCAGCTTGCAAGAGACAAAAGAGAGCATGCCTCTGGGAATGAGATCACAAATGGACCAAGGAGGCACCTGTTGGATTCCTTGATCGAAATCCCTGTTCCCTCTAACATCAAATAAATACTGTACAATGTATTTCTCACCTTATCCCCTATTAAGGACAGTGTTTCCCTGCTTAGCCAACAAGAAAATTAAAAGACGGAATTGCCACTACAACAAAACACACAACCAGATGGTAAATTCTAATTCCGGAAAATGTCCAATATGTAAAGTCTTTCCTGCACAAATCTGTCTTGAACCTGCCAAGCAGGAAGAGATCATGGGGACAAGCTAACCCCTTACTAATTCCCTTGTATCACCAAAACTTATCTTGCATTTTCATTCATTTATCCCACAATAAATTCAATTGTTTTTTTCAATGTTTTTTCAACTGGTACACCAGACAAGTCAAATCTCAACAACCAAGGATGATTACATTTAGAATGACAAAATGAAGCATTTCATCCATTTCTTAATCTTCGAATGTTACAATGGCAGAAGCAGCCAACATTCACATTTTGAGCATGCTACCAAAGATGAAGCAGGAGAAAAAAGACACTAAACATTAGTAGGCCCCATAAAGGAATTACATTGAATTCTGTTTATTCAAGCTATTCAGCCATGACAGGATCATATCAGCTCCCTTTCCCCATGAACAATCCAGCATCATATCATGTGCAACCCCTTTGACACAGACTGGTGGCACACCATAAAACCTTGCTGTTTCATTGAGTCCTTCATCATCCTATAATCATATAATTTTAACCACATGACACATACACCAAGTGAGAATACACGAAGGGCCATATTAGTTTGAAAAACCTGGACCATTAAAGTTTTAACCAAATAAATAAACACCGGAATATCTTGAGACCCAAAAATAGACAGCAATGAGAACAGAATCCATAACGTATGATTGTAAAACCACAGACTGCAAATGCAGCTGCGCACTTTCAAAAGAAGCAGAGATAGTTTCCACAACATATTTCCATTTCCACTTCCATGGGCAGTGATGAAATTTTATTGGAACCAGTGATTTAAAAGGCATGCCTAAGTGCAGCTGTGCACTTTCAAAAGGTGCACGCCTGGTGTACCTTGCACTTCAGCCCAGGTGTGCACCTTTTTTTGCGCTTTTTGTTCTTTCCCAAACCTAGTGGCTGGGCAGGAGGCTCTGCCCCAGGACCCCTGGCCAAGCCCCTTGAGGCAAGCCCAAACAAGTCCATGTTTGTTCATTCATTCATCCTAATAAAATATCTTCTAAAGACAATTAAAATTATACTATCATTTTTTGTGGAGATTAAGAATTTAAGACCCTAACATGGACTTTGTTTGGGCTTGCCTCGAGGGGCTTGGTTGAGGAACAAAAGAGATTGAAGTTTTTAAAACATTTACATGTTACGTTTATGTATTTTAATTTTAGATAATAGGTTTTTTAAAACACTTATTTTACATTTTAAGTTTATACTTTTAATTAATATTATGTTTAATATTTATATTTTTTAATTTTTTTGCAATTTTTTAGATTTTTAAAATTTTTAGCTTTTTCTTTGTATTTTTATGCCTTGCTTTGAAAAGGTGTGTGCCTCGCCTTGTGCCTTGTGCCTTGTCTCGGGCGCAAATTTTCCCTTGCGATTTTAAAGCACTAATTGGAATTGACATATTCCTCGGTGAACACTACCAAAACTATAAGGAGTAAATGAAATAGTACTATAACATAAGTTGGAGACAATATTGGAGAAATGGGAAGTAACAATGTTATTGCCCGCCTAACCTACATGGTTACCACTTTGAGCTAGTTCAATATTCATTTCAAATATGATGTTAAATATTAGTTTTTTTTTTTTTTTGTGTGTGTGTGCAATAGATCATTTGGTTGATCTATTACAACCATTTACATTTTCTGAGTTTAAAATTTTCTTTAGCTCATTCTATCATCAAGTTTTGAATCTTAAGGTTTACAGGAGATCAAGGTTCAAAGTATCAATACAATACGGCCCCATATCGGGCATATCGTATCATATGTTTGGGTACCCAATACACCTGCTTATAGGTATTTTCAGGAACCTAAATTTTTATTGAATAATATATATAAAAATATACATAAAACTGAAATTTGAAAACAAAACTAAAAAAAGGGAACATAGTTTAAAATACCGATACACAAAGGTGTATCGATACTTTAAACCATGTACAAGACAACTTTAGAATGTATTCTTGTGTCTATAACTTTAGTTTCTTAGCTTTGTTTAATAGTTTGGAACAAGATAATAATTTAAAAAGGCATGCCTATACTTCTTTTATCATTTTATAAAATACCATGCTATATTTTTGCATATTTACAATGTTTCCACCATGTCTATAATTTTTACAATATTTCCATACGATATTTCCGACATTTCCTATGTATTTCCTATATTTTTTTGATCAGCAACACAAAAATTGATTCTTTAATTTAAAATGAAGATATACAACAAGAAGTTGTGGGCATATGACCAACATTTCACCGACACGAACATTTTAAACCTTGCACATTAAATTAAAAGGCAAGCATGAAATATGTCACAAGCTAGTAGTTGAAGTGAGCTATAACTTACCACAATGAAGTCATCACTTGCACCCAAAACAAGGACCTGAAGAGTTGATCTTGGTATTGAAGGAACAGGCAATGATGCATTAAGCTTTCTCAGATCAAATAGTGGCAGCCTTGAGCTTTCCTTCATTAATTCCTGATAACTGTAATAAAACAGAGTCAGTTCCAAGCCTTCAACTCCAAGATGACTACAACTGGAACCATTTTAGTGAAACCTCTTCTCTTCTTGGACTAATTGTGTCAACAGAAATAATTGATCATGGTGGAGGTTGCTTAACTTGCATTTTAGCAGAAACTTGGCTCAGATGATCATTAATGAGAGGGGGTGTTCTACAACATGGTTGTTTTGCTTTTGAAAACAAAAACCACTGTCACATCAGCAAAAACAATATAATTATGCTGATGTGACAGTTGCTTCCGTTTTCAAAAACAAAACTAACCATGTTGCTGAACACCCCCAAAGAGTACAAAGTTCCTCAGGCATGGCAAAAACATCATTTAGAAAAATTAACACGTGCACTGAAGTGAAACATAACATGCAAGGTTGTATTTTTTTTTGTGTTGAGAGAATATTAGAACATGCAAAGTTGTAATATAGTTTCAAGCTCCCCAGTGGTAACATTCAAAAAATGTTTCACATGGAAAGCAATCAATAAACAACTGTGTTTGGATTCGACCGGGTTACCATTTAGGACATCAGACATCTGAATTTGGTTTGAACTCAAATATTTGGATTCTAGGTTGGACTTGGATCAGATTTGGATATTACAACCAACCTACTTAGTGAAATCCATTAGGATATAGTTTTAACGGATGATACTCAAACCTACAAGTTCTAGATTAAAAATCTATAGTTGAACAACTCTACTAGTCAATAATCAATATACAAAACTAAAATATATAAAGCAGTATTTTTTAATGTAAAATAAAATTTATAAAAAGAAAAAGAAGATTACAAAGAAGGTTACCAGATGTCACCCAAGAGGAGAAAGAAAAACAAACCTACTCCAAACCTACAACTCAACCAAACAAAAAACAACACTTCAAACACCAAACTCGCCGCTCAAAAGAAAGACAACAAACTTTCACTCGAGCCCAAACAAAACATAAAAACCAAGCAAATCAGCTTCCACCCAACAAAACTCCAACAATCAAAAAACAGACCCAATCCAAAACCGGAGATGCCATTTCTCAATTGAATGACTTCAAGCATTAACCTCCCCACCTGTTCTTAATAACTTTCTTTGTTTTCTTTACATTCTTAATTGAATAAACCTCCTTTCAATCCATCAAAAACTTTTGACACCAGAACATTTCAATGTTTTCTTTGACTTATGAATCATCTCACTGCAAGCAGTATCTTCTTGAGCTCCTTTGAATCCATAGAATTCTCATTAATTCTCTCTAACTTGAACACTCCATTCTTCTCAAAAATCTGATCTGCAACCAAATCTTCACCCTTTTCATTTAAAACCCCTTCAGGACCAAATAAACCTTATTCTATCTTGAGCCTCTTCAATGCTTAACTTAAAACCATCATCACCAGATTCCAGCTTTTCATTCTCTTGACCCTTTTCCACCAATTCTTTGAATGCCTTCCTAGCAAATTCTTCTCCCCCGAGAAAGAACAAGCCCAACGTTTTTTTTTTTTTTTGAGAAAATTTAACCAGGATTCATTAAATGAAGAAGAGGTACATGAGAAGATGTACAAAGCAGGGGAAGAACCCCTACAAATCACAAAGGAGGAGGCTTGTCGTTATACAAATGCTCCAAATACACACCACATTTGGCTAAACCATCCGCAGTATGATTGTGTTCCCTAGGAAATCCAAACTAATTTTACATTTAAACAGACCAAAGAATCCCAAGCCTCTTCCAAATAGTGACTCAATCTCCAAGGTCCCCCCTCTTTGTCTCTTAACCATTTTATAGTATTTGCTGAATCACCTGCAATGACTAAATTCTGGATTCCCAAGTTTTTTATTATTCTGATTCCTGTGAGAGCAGCCATCACTTCAGCCTTTGTGGAATCAGCCAAACCAATCGGACTGCTAAAAGTCCAACATATGTTGCCCCTTTCATTCCTTACTGTACCTCCAACACCAGCTAAGCCAGGGTTACCTAAGGCACTTCCATCGAAGTTAAGGGTCATCACTCCACTGATGAGGTCGGGATGCCTCAAGGATGTTTGATGGAGGTGAGAGAGAAACAGAAACTTATATTATTAATAATAAAACATGATTACAAACAGCACTCCAGGGAGAGATAAAATGACTTAACTCTCCCCCAGAGAACCAGAAAAGAAAATTACAAATTATCCCAAAACATTTGACAAGCCCAATGTTTTATTCACTTCCATTTCTTTTTCACCACCTCTTCAATATCTTACATTCTTTTTATTGGAATGCCTATCTTACTTTCACTTGTGTGAGTCTCATCAATAATCACCTTTGTTTGGTTGGTCTTCCCCATTCTCAATCTTGACCTCATCATTTCCTTCACCAAATAAAGATATTGTCTTATATTTTTTCTTCATCTCAAAACTTTTAACCACCACTACATCAACATCACCAACTACATGTCCTTTCTGCCTCCCCTTATCTCCTTTAAAAACATCGCCTTCCTCAACATCCATCTGACTTCGATCACCTCCTGAACAAATTTTCCACATCAGACTCCAACGCACCTGACTTGAACAACTCCTGATTAACCACACCAATTACATCATCTTCCTTAGTGCTTACTACTTCCTCTCCTTAAAACTCCAGTCAACCCATCCTCAATTTCCCCCCAAGACTTCAATCAAAACAAGTTTCTCCCTCTCCTGCTGATCAAAACTACTCCCCCCATTAGTCTGACCCTCTACCAGTATACCCTCAACTCAATTTCCTTAGGCTCATATGCTAAACCACCTTCACCATCAGAATGATCAGAAAAGTTTACCACTGCATGAAAATACATCCCCACTTCCCTCATTAATGTCGCCAATATTATTCATGACAAGATCATGCTCACTTCAATACCGCAGTTGACCTCCACATTTTCCTCCACTACTAGAAGCTTGAGCCCTAATGAATTCTCACCAAGCCCCACAAGTCCCACAATGCTGACCTCTGTCTAGTCACTGAAGACTGCTTGTAAAGACAAATTTGAAGGGTCAACATCCAAATTTTGGGTTTCCCCTGAGGTTGCTTGTAAAGACAAATTTGAAGGGTCAACATCCAAATCTTGGGTTTTGCCTACCCTGGGTGGGTGTGTGGACGAACAGGTGGAAATACTTTTATAGCAGTATTATTGGATTGAAACTTTATCAGATTGAATTGTGGTGGTTTTGGATTCGAGAAATTAATTAAACGAATATATTCTACCGATCCATATCTTTGCTAATAAGCTCAGATACAGATCAAAAGCCAACTTAGTGATTGCCTAACTCAAGACAAAAATTTAAGCTTTTACCACTTCATAGTAGGAAGGATAGGTATGTGCAAAGGATGCTCCATGCAGTTTTCACCTATGATATCCTGAACTGCCACCCACAATGTAAATTACAAATAATATTTGAAATTGTTGTTTTATGTTGGATTTAATTCAGTTATGTAGACAAACATTAGGATGAAAATCTCTTACTTGGGATTAACTAGTATTGAGAAAATATATCAAATAGTAAGACATCCACCTAATTTATTATATCAACCAGAAGTGACTCAAGTATGAAAGATTATTAACTTATAAAAAAAGATTAAATAAACTTTCTTTTACTACATGTGTCTGTGTGTATATGTGCATATATAATTAAATATACTAAAAGAATGGACTAACCGTCGGACTAGGTGATCTTCCATCTCAGGAGAGAAAAATGTTTCCTTACAAAGAGGCAAGGAAGTTGAGAAAGCTTTAGCAGCCAAACTGAGTGTCACCTGGTAAGAGTCCATGTATCAGTTAAAATGGAAAAGAAGATCCAATTTGATGGAGTCAAAGACCAAAGAAAATCATAAAATTTCATTACATCTCTAAAGAACCCAAATAGGGGTGTAACGAAAATTCATTAGTTTTTTAAACGGACCCAAGCCAGATTTAGTTGGAATTCTCCAAATTGGGCAACCCAACATGCACCCATAAAATCTAAACCTTTTTTGTTAACTCAAGAACTTGACACCACATGATAATATGTAACTGTACATATGACAAAAAAAAGATACATATGACAGTGTGAAATTAAACAGATACAGCCATGGAAACCTTTTCCATAGAACATCAGATAAGATAGAAAAGAGAGAACTACTAGTAATAATAGAATTTGATCAATGTGATAAAGTCCATTGAATCTTTTGTTACTTGCCATTAAGATAGTAAAGTAATGAAATTTCAACTTCTTGAAGGAATACAACCTCAAAACTTATAATACCATTGATAGAGTAGAATATACCACTTGAAGGATAAGTTAAATGCTCCAGCCAATATCTTCCAGTCAATGAAAAAATACAAATAAATGCTCATTATCTTCCTTTGAAGGGGAAAAGTTAATACCTTGAAAGCAGCAATAGGTTTTGAAAGAAGATATCGCCACACTAACCCACTACAATTGTAAAATGCATATGTCAGAGGAGTTGGACACACTAAATGAAGAAAATGCAAAAGATATACTATATAAGGAATTACCCATTTCCTGAAGGAGGTACAGAGCAGATAAGAACAGCCCCTGCAAGTCTTGGGAGCAAATTATCCCTTCCTACATTTAACAAATAGATATATTACAAGAAAAAAGAAAACATAGGTAGCAACTGTAGCATGTCAACTACATATATAATATAAGCAGTCAGCCTTTTTTTCTTCCTGATTGACACCTTATTTTAACAATGGATATGACACTAAACAGAATGGAATGGTGAAAAAAGGATTCACGCAGCAAATCCCATATAGTTGGGATAAGGCTTGGACAATGATGATTGACACATTATTTCAATTCAACCAAGAACCTTACACAAAACTGAGCTATACCAGATTATTACCTGAGGAATGTTCTGTCCTCATGTCTGATAGGTAGGACTGAACAATAAGTCCCCCAAACGAATGCCCAATCAGCACTGGTGACAACCTGACTTCTTTCTGGATGAAATCAGCAATATCATTTGCATGCGTCTACTGCAAAATTTTGCAATGAGCAAGACTAGATGAGTAAATTTGCTCTAGGACCTTACAAAATTTTGATTGGGTGAAACCTTTTTTATTGGTTGGAACTTGGAACCTTGAAAATGTTTTGGAACAAAATACAAAGAGGAAGGGTTCATCAATTATTTGGCTACTCAAAGCCACTACTTTGCAGCAAAGAATTGAAAAAACAAAGAAATACCTGAAGAGAGCCAGCTACTTTTCCAGCAGGAGAATCACTTTCACCCTGACCATGTGACAAAGACACGTTAAACCAGAAACAGCATTGCAAGGATACGTAAGAGAGTCATGCTCAATGTTACACGTAACAGTTTTTGAAGTGTTTCTCTTGTGTTTCCGTGTGATTATCAAAAAATAACACCTTAAAATGAAGCACGAAATGTTTATGAATAAAAGGTACAAAGACAAAATGCATGGTGTAAAAGAAAAAGATTGCAGAGGAAAGATGCTAAATATAAGTGTTAGTCGTATCACTTGGAAGTCATAATAATTTCTGGCACTCCATCAACAGGGCTGGTTTGAGAAAGAGTCAAACAATCAATGTTCTTCCATGTTCCAGAAAGATACTAATGCACACAAACACAGGCAAATAACAACAACAACAACTAACAATACCATTTATCAGTTAAAATAGGACAAAGTCATTCTAGAACACCTTTTTTTCAATATAAAAGGAGGAAAAAACAAACTCTTGTGTCCTGCTATTTGATTTCCACTATTTATTTTGATGAGAAGTGTTAAGGTGTTAAGGTTGAGGATGAAATAATTAAGTTGTAATTAGGTGGTACTCATCATTATACCACAAAAAAAAATGTTTAAAAATGGCAGGCAAACAACTCAGAGTAAAATATTTTCTCAAACAATTCAGAAAAAAAATGTCATGAAAAATTGACAATATGATCAACCACCATTTTACCATCTTTCCTTCCACATCTCTGACATTTGGAGAAGGGGAGGCTGCATTAGACTGGAATCCAATCATTACAATTGTTCCCAGCACCTTGATTAGCTCTCAGATTAGTTTGAATTAAAATACCCAAAGGTGTCAGGTGGAAGGTATAAACTTTATTATAAAAAACCAACACAAAAAGTAGGCCCTCAGGGTGGGTAGGTTGGAGGTAAAGGGGGCATAATCAATGGATCTGGATTGGGACACCAAAATAGAAGTTGCAGCTGAATGTGTATTACAAGTTCAGTACATGAATTATGCTAGTCATTTAGTTCAATGTGATCAATATTTTACACCGTTTGAAAGATCAAGCTCAACTCAAATAAAGTTTGGGAGAAAAAGAAATATCCCATTTTTTTATTTCATTTGAAGGGCTACAAACGGGGGTAGCCCATCCCCCAACCCAGGTGCAGGAGGGATTCGATCCCAAGTCTCTGCTACGACGAGCAGGAGACCTTACCAACCAGCTGGTTGGCACCTTACTCTATATTTAATTATTTACTTTTTATTTCAGGCAAATAAATGGCAAGAACCAAAGTGGCGAATCATTATGTCAAGGTTGTTTGTTACCAAAGAAAATGTCAAGGTTGTTTACTTCCCATGACAATTTTACAAGGAAATAACAGATCCTTAAATAGAAATTTGTACTGAAGGAGTACAAAGCCATGCTGTGGAGTAAGGAGAGAAATTTGTACTGAAGGAAAATAGAAAGACAACAATGATGGCTGTTGACAAGTGTATTTTATGTACTGTACGCAGGTTTAGTGCCTGCAGGGGTATTTTTGTAATTTTTGTAGTCCTCTTGTGTTGTACGGCCAGTATAGGTGTGTTGAACCACCACTTGTATTGCTTATATTGCTGTTCCTACCGTGAAGCTGCATGAAAGTTGTAAAATTGTAAGTCATTTAAACCTGGTTACACTGCAAGTGCAGTGTTCGTATATTGTTCTGTGGACTCCTACAAAGCGTAGGTCATACAAACTAGTACGCAGCTGCAGTGTTTGTGCTTTGGTTCTCTGTGAAACCGAAAATCAGCAAGTGCCTAGTTGTGGACTGTAGCAGCTCTATAAGGCAGTGTACCTTTGTTTTGAGTTCTTCTAAACCTAGAACCATGAATAAGGAAAAATTGTGGTGCACTAATTGTCAGAAGCCCTAACACACCAAAGATACTTGTTGGGATCTCCATGGGAAACCAAAGTGAGCTCAGGATTTACCTAAGAAGCAAGGTTCAGATGTAATTAGAAGACTCGGGCAACAAGGTACCAAGAAACACCACATGATCAATATGGTTACTCGGGAAAATCAGCCCTCCACTTCTACTATGACTCAAACACCACATGGCCAACATAGCTACTCTGGATCTGACCCAAGGGAGGATATTGTAAACTCCTTCTGTGACCATTTGGAGCTTTATGGTAGAGCAATTCGCCAGGTGGATGCTCCTCCCACCACCTCTTTTGCATCGACATCAGGTAATCTTGCCACAACTTTCCATGCTGCTTCTCACAACCTTGACTCTCCATGGATCATCGATTCTAGAGCGTCAAAACACATGACTGGTATGTCCTCTTACTTTCAAACTTATCACCCTTTTTCCGGAAGAGATAAAGTGAGACTAGCTGATGGATCATACACTTCCATAGCTGGTCAAGGAACTGTCTCTCTTCCCCTCGGCCTTACTCTTTCTGATGTTTTTCATGTTCCAAAATTCCCTATGAATTTGTTCTTAGTCAGTAGTGTTACAAATTCCTTAAACTGTTCTGTGACTTTTTTCCCTACCTATTGTGTGATTCAGGATCTTGCCTCGGGGAGGACGATTGGTAGGGGACGTATGGTTGATGAACTCTACATGCTGGAAAATACGGCTGGCCTTCATGTTACAGAGTCTATGACTCAGTTCAAAAAGAGTAAAATGTATTTGTGGCACTGTCATCTAGGTCATTTGTCTTTTGAGACCTTGAAATTTGTTTTCCCAGAATTGTGTAAGTCAATGTCTGTTTCTAATCTTTCTTGTTAAACGTGTCAGTTAAGCAAGCATCATAGAACTCAATTTCCTCAAAGAAATAGTAAATCTGAGTTTCCTTTTCACATTGTGCATTCTGATGTGTGGGGCCCTATTACTTTACCTTCTGAGAGTGGCTACAAGTACTTCATTACCTTCATTGACGATTATTCTGGATACACTTGGGTATATCCAATGCGAACCTGTGAGGAAGTACCAAAAATTATCCAAGATTTTCAGCGGATGGTCTTCACCCAATTTCAGACCGAGATTCAAATATTTCAGTCAGACAATGCAAAAGAGTTTTTTTCATAGTGACCTCACGGAGTTCTTTGCTTCACATGGCTCTCTTCATCGGAGCTCTTGTGCCCGTACGCCACAACAAAATGGTGTGGCTGAACGGAAGAACCGACATCTACTTGAAGTGGCACGGGGTTTACTACTCCACATGAATGTTCCCAAACGTTTTTGGCTTGAGGCTATCCTTTGTTCTACATACCTCATTAACCGAATGCCCTCTCGTTGGTTAGAGTACAAAGCCCCACATCAGCTTCTCTTTCCTAAGGCCCCTCTTCTTTCTATCTCTCCTCGTGTTTTTGGTTGTCGGTGCTTTGTCCAAAACCTATCTCCCACTCGGGGGAAATTGGACTCTCGTGCTATCCCGTGCATATTTCTTGGCTACTCATTCTCTCAGAAAGGGTATCATTGCTTTGATCCTGTTTCTCAGAGATTGTATGTCTCCATGGATGTTACCTTCTTTGAAGATGAGCCCTTCTTTCCTGTTTCTCCTCAGGGGGAGTGTAGGCATGAGGAGAAACTGGTTCAGCTTCCTCCTCTTCCTAATTCTTCTCATTCTCCCCCTTCTCTTCCTGATCCTCCACCTTTCCGTGTTTTTTCTCGTCGTCATAAAGGCCAACCAAGTTCAAGAGCTATGGGGAATCCAGAAGTTATATCTCAAGTGCCATCAAACTCCTCGGGGGAAGATCATACTCTCTCAGATAACTTGACTCCCAATGATGGTCCTGACCTCCCTGTTGCTAATGATCTTGATCTTCCTATTGCCCACAGGAAAGGTGTTAGGTTGTGCACTACTAAACACCCTATTTCCAACTTTGTTTCCTATGAGAACATCTCACCTTCATTCCGTGCCTTCCTTACCTCCATTGGCAGTATTCCTATTCCCAAGAATGTGGCAGAAGTTCTCTCAGTACCAGAATGAACAAATGCCATGAAGGAAGAAATTGATGCTCTTCATAAGAATGGCACGTGGGATCTTGTTGATCTCCCTAAGGGTAAGGATCCAGTTAGATATAAATGGGTGTTCACTGTTAAGCATGGGGCTGATGGAACTGTGGAGAGGTATAAAGCTCGTTTAGTGGCAAAGGGTTTTACTCAAGTATATGGAGTTGATTATGCAGAAACCTTTGGCCCTGTTGCCAAAATGAACTCTATTAGAGTACTTTTCTCTCTTGTTGCCAATCTGAATTGGGATCTACATCAGCTCGACATCAAGAATGCCTTCTTGAATAGTGACCTTGAAGATGAAGTTTATATGGTTCAACCCCGGGTTTTTTGGCTCAAGGAAGTGAACAGAAAGTGGTGCAAGTTAAAGAAGTCTTTATATGGGCTGAAGCAATCACCAAGAGCTTGGTTTAGCAGATTTCATACTGCAGTTCAGCAGAGAGGATACAAGCAATGTCAGTCAGATCACACACTGTTTGTAAAAAGGGTAGAAGGTAAAATGGCTGTCCTAATAGTATATGTGGATGATATAATTGTTACTGGTGACTGGAAAGATGAGATTCAAAGTTTGAATGGCTTCCTTGCTACTTAGTTCGAAGTGAAAGATCTAGAACCCGCTAAATACTTCCTTGGAATTGAGGTTGCCCGATCAAAAAAGGGTATCTTCATCTCCCAAAGGAAATATGTCCTAGACTTGCTTAAGGACACTGGAAAGATTGGGATTAAACCAGCCGACTCTCCCATTGACCCCAACCATAAGTTAAGTGACAGCCAAGGCGAACCTCTTAAGGATGTGAAGCAATTTCAGAGGCTTGTAGGGAGATTGTTGTACCTCTCTATGACTCGTCCAGACATAGCATATGCTGTTGGTGTCCTTAGCCAGTTCATGCATGCACCTAGGTCCACTCATCTTGAAGCAGCGGAAAGAATACTGCGGTATCTTAAGAAGTTCCTGGGTGTTGGCTTATTATTCCAGAAACATGAACATTTGAGAGTTGAAATTTACACAGATGCAGACTGAGCTGGATCTCAAAGTGACAGAAGGTCTACTAGTGGTTACTGCACCTTTGTAGGAGGGAACCTTGTTACTTGGAGGAGTAAGAAGCAAACCGTGGTAGCTAGATCTAGTGCTGAATCTGAGTACCGTGCAATGGCACACGGAGTAGCCGAAGGTATGTGGATAAAGAATCTATTGGGAGAGTTGGGTTTTCTAGTGGACAAACCCATGACTCTACTCTGTGACAACAAGGCAGCTATAAGTATCGCTGCCAACCCAGTACTACATGATAGAACAAAGCACATTGAAGTTGACAAGCACTTTATCAGAGAGAAAATCATCACAAGCGAAGTATGCACTCCATACATCAGCTCTGAAGACCAACTAGCAGACATCTTTACAAAGGGGCTAAACCATTTCAGACACCAAGGTCTCTGTGACAAGTTGGGCATGATTGATATCTATGCTCCAACTTGAGAGGGAGTGTTGACAGGTGTATTTTATGTACTGTTCGCAGGTTTAGTGCCTGTAGGGGTATTTTTGTAATTTTTGTAGTCCTCTTGTGTTGTACGGCCAGTATAGTATAAATACAAATGCTTCACTCACATGAAGTAGTTCTTTTGAGGCCTTAAGTCTGCAACCTCTTCTCTCTTCTTCTTCTTCTTCTTCCTTCCTTTCTTCTTCTTCTGCTCAACAATGGCAATGATGTGGTATAGCTCAATTCCTGGGAAACAGTCTGAAGGACACTGCCTAGTGGTAATTTCTTGGTGGTGCATAGGAAAGAAGGTACCATAGGCTTTCAGATTTTCAGTCAGGGAAACTCAATTCCTAGGAAGAAGTCTGAACCTCTCATTCAGATGGCTCCCCAGATGTGCTAATAGGCTGGCTGGTGACCTTGCTAAATCAGGAATATCTAGGCAATCATTAGAATGGGGAAGTCCAGGACCTAGGAGAACGGCAAAACTTAAGAAGATTGATCAGCTTAATGCTATTATGTATTGTACCAGCTGCCCTCCACCTTGCCAGCAGGACTCTTTTACAACGAATGAAATTCATTCTGTTGATTATCAATAAAAAAAATGTAGTTTAGCTGCAAGAGACTGCATGTATTTTTTCGACAGATAAAAAAAGAAATTTTATTAAAATCAAAAGAAGTCCGATTACAACCAAAACCATGGTATCAAGCAACACCTTAAAAAGAAACTGCATGAATCTAGAACATTATGATTTGGAAACACCTAGTCACCTACCAAATCCAGGGTTTGAATTTTCATTTCAAGTAAGATTTTGAACTTTATACACAGCAATATATTCTTTGTAGTTTCTTGTCATATTATTGCTTATCATATGCTGAAAATAGAATAATTGAATGTACTAAATGTAACTATTGTTTGCTTTGGACTCTTTGGTTTACAATCTTAGTTCCAAATCATTTGCTCTGAAGTAAAACACTGAAATGATGTAAACAGTGGTGCGGCTAGTTAACAACATTAACATCTTTTAGTTAATTGTCTATGAGCCCATGTGCCTATTTTGATGAATTTATACCTTCAAACATGTCACTTGGTCATAATACAATGTTATGAACCATCGGAATCTTGATTGCCACTTATAGAGCAAGCGCTGCATAAAGTTCCTTATGCTTTATTTCAGTAACTTATTGGAGACTTTTCCTTATTGGAGACTTTTGGAGAGAGTGGGATAACTAACAGACCCAATTACTTAACCAATTAATTTTTTGTTGACTAAGGCAGGTTCTCATAAAGAATTAAGTGTTTATATTATTACATATGCACTTAGGAACTACATGATGTGTCAGAAAATTTACATTTTTCTTTGATCATTAACTGATCTGTGAGACTCTAATGATTTAGCAAAAGCAAGTGCACAGAGCAGGTTTACCATTGCAAGACCCCTATCTAGCACCTATTTTTACAGGGAAAAAAATTGCCTGCCTGGAAGCGGCAGGCCTCTAGTACAACTTCTCCCAATTGAACTCCCTTCCTGGTTATTCATCTTCTTAGCAGTTGGCTATTCTTCTAACTCGCCTGAACAAAGTATTCAGGTTTGAAGCTAGATATCTGATATCACTTAGGCTATGTTTAGTTTGAAGTAAAAGGTAGGGAAAGGAAGGGAAAGTAGGGAAACCTAATACAAGGTTTGTAAAGGTTTCCCGTTTCCCTACTTTTCCTATTTTTTCCTTCAAACCAAACACAGCCTTAAAGTGTACCCACGGGATTTCTCCCCTTCTTTGCATCCACCCTATGATTACCTTAAAATCTCCTTCTACTTTCAACCTTCTCAGCTTCAAGGAGAAGCACCGATGCAGACCACGGTACAATTACAATTTAGACACTGTTACTCTGTTTTCCTATAACACATTAAAAGTTTTTAAAATATTATGAAATGGAAGTCGCATTTTACCTAATTTTTAGTTTCTGAGAGACAAAAAAAGCCTAACTTTCAAATATATTTCAATATGGGTATGCATTCAAGGCTATGAGCCTATGACTTAGAAAATGAGAAATTTGAATTACGGAAGGAACCTAATGTTTAAGTAGGACTTCATCCTCTCCGTGTTAATTTAAGTTCAATCGCAAAAAAAAAGCCCTAGATTTTTCTTTTCCCTTTTGCAGTTTGCACATTGTCGGACATGTACAGTTTTCAGTATGTTAGCATTGCAAGAAATTTTAACAAGCAAAGTTACAGACATCGGGGCCATGGTGTCAAAATCAAAATAAAGCCCATTGCCTACAAGGTCGAGTAACTGAGCTTCAAAACGACACAGATACGCGAAAAAGAGAGTGGATATACCTGAGCCAGCAAGCTGACTGCGTAGCAGTCGTACCCATGTTGGGAGAAGAAGGACAACCAGTGTTCGGCCCAACACCAAGCAGCATGAAAGCTTCCATGGACAAAAACCAAAGGCGGATTCTCCGATTTATCCTCATTTGGGTCATTTCGTGTACTCTTTTGTATAATAACCTCCATGTTCAGACCAGACGGGAGCACGTGGAACACGCGAGACTGCCCTTCTTTGAGCTGGTACTGGACTCCCATTGCAGAAGCTCTGGAAAGGACCGAGACAGGCTTTCCGACCCTTTGGTTGTTAACAGATTTTATGCGAAGGAAAGCTTTGGGTGTTAATGGAGCTAAGGTGTGGATTGAGAGAAGAGAAGCCATGGTTACTGAGGCTTCTACTACGAGAAGCGGTACCACTACCAGGGCGAGAGGTGATAGTGAGATATATTATCATTTATTGGCCTTGTCCCCGTTTTATCTCTTGGGATTATTCTACTTGGATTTCCTCCGGCCGGATCAATCCAAAATCAAACGGCCAGGTCGGGCTAGGTAATGTAAGTGGCAAACCATTCGGATTGGGTCAAAGTGGGTTCCAGGTTGCTTTGTTGGTTGGCATTGACCCGTATGTCTGAAGTCGGAACCCATATCCAAATCCAACATCCGGCTGATTAATAATCACGATCCCTTTTCTTTTTTTGGTAATTAAGATCTCATTAAAAACTCCCAAAAAGAGGGGATGAGAGAAAACCCACACCCGTGTCAGGGACGCGGCCAATTTGTGGGCCACAACATTACAATTTCTCTTAGCATGAACAAAACGAACAATGGTGACTTGAGGGAAATTGCCCCTAAAGGAGAAAAAGGGATAGAAGCAGCATTGTTTGGAGCCGAAATTGCCTAGCTAGAGTTAGATTCTATGATGTCTTGAGGGAAATTTTCCAAGGTAGTTTCCACACAAGCTAACCGTATAGTCAAAGCTTCTGCACAAAGGGCGGAGGAGCAGTGGCACAGACTTCCGTGACTCCAAATGATTTCACCAGAGTGAGATCGAGCAATACAAGCCAGAGATGCTTTACCCAAGGTTGTATCAAAACTGGCATTGCAATTAATTTTCACCCAACCTGTTGGTGGAGAATTCCAGCTCGAAGACTCCAATTGGATTGAGGTTTCTGAAGAAGCCGGTGTCGGATCTGATTGGAGAATCTCAGCTGATAACTAAGAAGCTTTAAGGGTTGTTTGTCTTGGGCAAGGCTGGATCCCCTTGAAGATGAGGTTATTGCCGGCTGTCCAGATTTTTCAGCAAGTTATAACTACTTCAGTGATCCAGCTAGAAAGGCTTCTGAGCGAATTCCTAAAGAGGAGGCAGTCCAAACTACTCTTACAAAATCACACTTCAAAAAACAATGTAAAATGTCTTATTCTGAGTGAGAGTAGAATTGGCAGATTTTGTTCACTGTAGAGCTCCCACGCAGGCTCTCCATAAAAAGAATTTAATCTTGTTTGGGATTTTGAGTTTCCAAAGATGCTTCCAGGCCTTTTCAGAAATCTGAGGGGGAGAGATACAACTGGAACTAGGCCCATTGTTTTTTCTTCTACATTCTAGACTCCATGCTAAATGATAGCCTGAGCGGACAGTGTAGTTCCCATTAGTAGAGTAGCTCCATATCAACTTGTCCTCTATATCTGTGAGACCCAAAGGAATCTTGAGGATTTGATCCCCTTCCTCTTGAGAAAATAGAGCTCTGATTAAGTTTCGGTTCCATCTTCAAGGATTGTCAAGAATCAGATCATAAACTGTTCAAACTATGCAGCTTGCTAGTTTGGGGGTGCTAATTTTGTTGTTTGGTAGATATGGCACCCACGGATCTATCCAATGATCAATAGATCTCCCATTCCCCACTCTCCAAACAATGCCTTCTTTTAGTAAACTCTGACCGAACTGAATGCTCCTCCAGCCCCAAGATGGGCAATTTCCCAGCTTAGCATGAATTAAAGAGGAATTTGGGTAATAAATGCTTTTAAAGATTGAGGCCCAAGTAGAAGAAGGGTTCTATAAGAGTCTCCAAGTTATATTGGCTAAGAGAGCCCAATTAAAATAGTCCAAATGCCTGAAACCTAATCCCCCTTTGAACTTTCCAACGCAAAGCTTGCTCCAGCTTACCCAAAAGATTTTCTTTTCATCTTGTCTTTGTCCCCAGAAAAAATTGGCCATCTGAGAGCTAATCTTCTGACAAATCCCTTGTGGGGTTTTAAAATGACTCATGTAAAACAATGAAGTTGGAATGGCTACTGCTTTAATGAGTGTTTCTCTTCCTGCTTGGTTTAGAGAGGCCTGCTTCCAACCTTCGATTTTTGCACTCATACGGTCTATCATATTAGAGAAAATTTGAGATTTTTTTTGCCAATTTGGGTAGGGAGACCCAAATATCTTGCAATGCCTTTACTTTCATTTATTCCCAAGATACGGGAGATGATTCAGTGAAATCTTGGGGGTGTTCTTACTAAAGACTATTTCAGATTTGGAATAATTGATAATCTGTCCAAATGCATCCCCATAGTTAGAAAGAATTTCTTTGATCTTAGACGCATTCCGAAGGTCAGCTTTGAAAATAGAAGGCAATCATCAGCATAATATAGCTGGGAAATATTATGCGTTGACCTTTTAATTGAGAGAGGTTGTATTCTGGTTAATCGCTTGAGAAATAGCTGCAGATAGGGCTTGGGAGGCGAAAATAAAGATGTAGGGGGACAGGGGGTCTCCCTGTTGAATTCCCCTAGTGGGTTGAATTTTACCTCTTTGAGTACCATTCAGGTTGAAGGTAAATTTGACTGATGACATGCAACTGTGCAGTGCAGTAGATTCTGGTTAATCGCTTGAGAAATAGTTGCAGATAGGGCTTGGGAGGCGAAAATAAAGATATAGGGGGACAGGGGGTCTCCCTGTCGAATTCCTCTAATGGGTTGGATTTTACCTCTTTGAGTACCATTCAAGTTGAAGGTAAATTTGACTGATGACATGCAACTGTGCAAAAGATTTAACCAATGTTGATTGAGACCTAGTTGCTCCAGCACCTTTAAAATGAAGCTCCACTCTAGGTGATCGTAGGCTTTGTTTAGGTCAATCTTGATGGCCATGTAATAGCTCTTGCCTTTTGTTTTAGTCCAGAGAGAGTGAAAGGCATCATGAGCTAGCAGAATGTTACCTGAAAATGAAGTGATTTTTAATAAAAGCGCATTGGCTTTGATCAACAATGAGAGGTAAGATTTCCTGTAATCTGGAGACAAGGCATTTGGCTAGCACTCTGTAAGTGACATTAATGAGGCTGATCGGTATGAATTGGGACATTTCTTGGGGTGAGGAGCATTTTGGAATGAGGGTTATGCTTGTGTAATTCACTGACACTAGAACACATCCCATGTGAAACCACCACTGAATCTCCTTTACTAGGTCTTCTCCAATTACGGACCAGAATTTTTGAAAAAAAAAGGTTGGGAAACCGTCGGGTCCAGGAGCCTTCAAGGGGCCAATGGAGAAAGTGGCATGGTGAATTTCCTGCTCAGAAAGTGGCATGGTGAACTTCCTTCAAGAATGTCAATGATTCCATTATCCAAATTTGGATTGTTTGACTAAAACAAAGCATTGAAATAATTGATAATTACCTCTTGAATTTCTTGTTCTGAGTGAATCCAATGGTGCTCTAAGTTTCTGATACAATATCCATCTCCTTCGCGAAGCCATTGGATTTTGGATTTTTGGCGCCAGAGAATTTATTCTCTATGGAGTTCAAAGGCTAGCTGAAACTGAAGTTCCTTCTCTTTCTTGGCAATATCATCAGACCACTGCATTGACTGGAGCCAGAGGATCTGAGATTTGATCTTGTCAATGCAGTACCTTATATCTCTGAAAACTTGTTTGTTCCACAATTTCAGTATAGCTCTGCAGTTCCTGAGCTTCTTACCCACTAAGGTACCATGAGAATGAGCAGAATTGGGAGTGGAATTCTAGGCTTGCTCAACAATTTGTTTACAATCTTGATGGTCAGTCCACACAGCCTGAAACTAAAAGGGTCTGAAGCCTTTCCAGGTCTCCGGTATGGTGTGAAGTATGAGTGGACCATGGTCAGATCCGTGAGCAATATCATTGAAGACAAAGGCCTCTAGGTATTTTGCTCTCCAAGCAATAGAGGATAGGAACATATCAATACGCTCTCTAATTACATGCCCTTGTTCTCTTTTATTTGTCCAGGTGAAGGGGGCACCAGCAGCTCTAAGGTCGATTAGCTCGCAATCATTGATGAAGTTATTGAAGTCTCGCATGCTTTGGGAGATGCAGAGTTTCCCACCTTCCTTCTCTTCCAAACTTGAAATTGCATTGAAATCTCCTCCTAGGAGCCAAGGGTGACTGATTGTGCTAGCAATTTCTCATAACTCATTCCACACTAGAGTATGTCTCCTATTGTCCGGATCTCCATGCACGAAAGTGTAGTGCCAAGAGTCATTTAAGGAGATGGAGTCTATGATCCTGAAATATTGCTTTCCCATGTCAGGATGGAACCTCCTGCTAGCCTAACGGGCTTGACTGCGAAAAATTATTGAAAACCCATCAATCTAAGGTGATGCTGCAATCGTTGAGAGTTGACTTTAGTCTCACAAAGAAATAAAATAGTAGGTCGGTAAGATCTTAGGTGATCTTTCAAAGCACAAATTGCCAGGGGCTGACCTAAGCCCTAGCAATTCCAACAGAGAAGTTTCATTGTGTCTGGCGGCCCCAGTTGTTTCCTGAGGCGGCTGATTGATCATGGTAGAGTAGATTCTCAAACTGTTCATTGGATGGTTTTTGAGAGGGAGTTGCGACATTCAAGTTGGAAGGGCCCTTGTGTAAAATCCTTAGTCTTTTATTGCCTATGTTTTCTGAGCAAAACTCTATTCTCCTTTTAGCAGGAGAGGTTTCAGTCATAGGTAAGGTCTTGCTAGGGGATGGGTCAGGTGTGGGTTGGGTTGATAGGTTAGGGGCATAGACATTGATGGTGGGCCTGGTGGAGTTTTTGGATTTGGGTTGAAAGTTGCTCTATTTTGGTGATAATGGGTCATAGGGCTGAGTGGAAAAGTTGGGAAATGGCGGTCTATTTCCAAGGTAGGTGGGGGACTAATAGGTGTAAGAGGAGAAGGATGGGAATTGTTCCCGCTGTCCTTGAGGTGTTGTCCTTATGGGGATTGCTACCTCGGACGTAAAAAAGGTTGGATGGGGGCACATCTTGTAAGGTGGTGCACGGCAAGTCAGTAGATGTTGGCCTGTCCTTCTTATTTGAAGCTTTAGAGTTGTTGTTCAGGTGGGGATCCTCTACTGTGACTCTACACATGCCAAGTGTCATGGTGCTTTTCTCTTTTGTCAGATCCTGTTCTCCCAATGGTTGCTTCGTCAGGGCAGCTTCATCGTCTTTCCTTTTTCCGGTGACCATGTCTGCCGTTGTTCCACCTTTTTGCATCAGAAATTCCTTCATGGCTTTCATCCATTGAGAGTGGTTTTTTGGTTTCTCATGAAATTCTGCTCTTACCCATGGACCAAGCGCACCTAGTTTACATTTTCTCCAAATTGGGTTCCATTATGTTCTTCTTCCTCTGTACTATGGGGATCATTGGCCTCTAATTCATCTGCCTTCAAAATTTGGGTGCTACATGTCTCCTGGCTATGTCCAATTTTCTCGCACTCATAGAAAAAAATGCCTAAACGCTCGAATCTAAATTCGATCCATAGCGAGTCTCTGTTTTTCCTGATGAGCAAATGGCCTATTTTAATTGGTAGGTGAACATTGATTCGGATTTTGACTCTCAAGTAGTTTTTCCACCCATGTGATAGTTGGTTGGACTGAACTTGGACAACCTCCCTGACGGTTGTAGCAAACTTACGAGCCATGGGCTCTGTCATCTAAGCCAGAGGTAGTCCGTGAATCTGTAACCATATCTCACAAGAGTTCAGTGACATCTCTTGAATCCCCATCTCTTCATCAAGCTTCTGGTACAAAATCATGTGACGCATAAAGGACTAAGGTCCTTTTTGGATAAAAACCTCCCTGTTAGCAGCATTGTCAAAGAAAATGAGAAATCGGTTTTCAATAGGGTCACTGATAGTTATGGATCTACAAGGGTCCTAGCTCTGTTTGAACAAGTTTTTGACTCCATTATGGTTTAGCTTCCTGGTGGTGAGGGTTTTACATACTACAGGGAATTTCCATTAGGGTCGTTTGGGGTTGCTAGTCTGGGTGCAGTCTTCCTCTGGAATGCCTTCAATCTCGTCCCCCATATGAAGAAGGTTTTAGAAGGAAACATAGTTAGGGAGGGCTTCGAGAAATGCAGGGGAAGGGAAGGAAACGGGATGCGAAGGCAGGCGAAGATAGTGGATAAGGGAATAGCAGGACTGAGTACAGTTTGAAGTCTTACAAACTCCAAGCAGTAAGAGCATTGCATGTCCAGGTAGAGGACGGACGAGAAAACCGCACTTCATACCTAAGCATCGGTAGTGGGGGGGGGGGGGTTCTGGATTTTACTCTTAATAGCTCTCATACCAACCTTTTTAGAAAACAAACTCATAATCACGATCCTTAAAGCTTAGTACTTTCTTCCTCCTTGTCACAGATTGGGCATAAAAAAGGAGGCTCTACCACTCTTCTCTTAAGCTGTGTTTGGTTTGAAGGAAAAAGTAGGGAAAGGAAGGGAAGTACTTTTTCCTTCAATCCAAACATATTAAAGAGCCTCTATCCCTAGTTTTCAAATAAAATTTTTAACTTATGATGGGCCCCTTATATTCCAGATTTTGTTCCTGTCCAAAAGCTGCTAGGATTCTCTCCCGATGGAAATCTGGAGATTTGAATCATGTAAGGATAATTAATAGGCCGATCTATATCCCGATATTAGTATTATATAAAAGGGAAAATTCCCGATTAGTATCCTGTACTTTGGGCCTAGTGTCACTTTGGTCCCCAAATTTTAAAATGCGACAATTCAGTACCCAAACTTTTAAAACGTGACAATCCAATACCTGTTGTTAACTAGTTGTTAACCAGCCGTTAAATGGCATTTGAAAAAGACACAAATGCCCTTCGAGTGTCATCTAATTTTCTTTATCAACCATCTAAACATTGACAAAAAATTAACAATCCCAAATCCTTGCCTCTTTCATTCAAGAAAGTTGGGGTCACGTTTGAGTGGGCATTCTGGTGACCTCAACTTTCTTAAATGGAAGAGACAAAGATTTGGGACTGTTAATTTTTTATCAATGTTTGGATGGTTGATAAAGAAAATTAGATGACACTCGAAGGGCATTTGTGTCTTTTTCAAATGCCATTTAATGGTTGGTTAACAGTTAGTTAACGACATGTACAAGGTACTAATCGAGAATTTTCCCTATATAAAATGGATAGTTGCGTTTAGGGATGTCCATTGGACTGAATTTGGTCCAATCTGATCTAGTCCAATGTGAGTCCATTATAAATGGACCAGGTCCAACCCATTCCATTGAATATTTTGGACCATTTTGGACCGGTCCAATTCAATGTCTGGACCATCAAATCTGTTCAAATTCGATTTGATTTAGACTAGTTTCAACCCAAACCCGGTCCATTGACACTTATGTTCTTATCTTATATCAATGGACCAGATATTAGTTTAATCCAACCCAATCCAATATAAATTTATTACAGACAAACCAGGTCCAATCCAATCTAATAAATATTTTGGACTCGCTTGGCTCAATCCAATATATCTTATTGGTCCATCCAATCCGTTCAAATTGATTTTGGACTGGACGGGGTCCAATTCAAAATTGGTCTACTGACACCCTTATTTGTGTTTGGTCTCATGCAAGTCTTAAGGCTCAGTTTAGAAGTAGTACAAATACAAATACGTATAGTGCAAATACATACAAAATAATACAAAATACAAGGTTTTATATCATATATCATATATGTTTGTTAACTAATATTTACTTGCACATACATATAACACATGCTCTTAGACTATTATATGTAAATTAAAAACTAATAAACTTTTAGCAGAATAACGGTTCAGCCCAGGGTCAGAATTCATAGGCCTAAAATACAGTTAGGGTAGGTGCCTGATCAGAATTGATGCCGATTTAAGGGGTGGCATTGGTGCATAGGGTGGGAGTAAGAGACCTTCGGAAATGTTGTAGATCTGCAGTGGAAATCAAAATTCTACAATGGGCCTGTCCGTACTTCTCTGCAAACTTTTTATATAACTTTTTAGTTTTTTGTTTTAATGAAATATAAAATAGACTCAGATTTAATTGGTGGGCTGAATTTTTAATGAACAAAATGTATTCTAATGTGACTGGACCCAGTCAGTTTTGGTTAACCATGGAGTGGTACGAAATGATTTAAAATGCTAATAATTCAATAACGGGTATGGCATTAAAGAAAACACAATGAATATAGAAAAAAAAAAGAACAGAGTAGCAAAACAAAATTCATGTGTAACATTTCCCATTTATTGGGAGTAGGCTTCGATGATGTTGAAGATTTCCTTTGTTCAAAACTTACGGGTGCAACTTGGGAGTTGGGGCAGGCTCGGGTTCGGCCTTTATCAAAATTTGAATGGGCCCATCTAAAACAGTATAAAATGCTAACTCGGGCCAAATTTAGACTCCTGATCAAAACAAGTTATACTGATTTTATCGTTAATAGTTTGGTGTAAGGTTCAAAGTATTGATACGTATTGGCTGATACGTATCATTCCGATATTCCACCGATACGCCCCTATAGTGGGTGTATCGGTGGTCTGACTGGTTCAGGGTGTAGCGAAAATGTAAACCGGTTCCCCTGAATCAGTTGGCAAAAAAAAAAAAACCACCAAAATGAGTATCGATTTATCCGATACACTCATACCAACGTATTGAGCATATCGATATTTTGAACCTTGGTTCGATGCATCAGTAGAGAATGGAAGTGACTCTTGCATAATATCGCCTCGTTTTCAACTCTCAATGTTTGAATTTCGTTTACCACAAGCACCAAAATGGACTCCAATTTGCCGGATACAAGCAAACAATAAATGAGGAACCACCAAAATGGGCCTTTGTGATGCAGGGATAACATTAGGACAAAAAAATGGGTATATTCTTGCTTTGATTTGTGCTACCGGGGCCAGTTCTATATATAAAGTCTAACCAAGAAAGGCGAGGTCTCAACCCATTTTAGGCGTGTAGGGATCAAACGTTGTGACTTAATAATGAGGTTTATTCAGCGATGCAAGTTAATTAGGTTTACATTGCATTGGGCCTGGGCTCTAAGGCTGAGTCCCTTCCAATTTTAACAAATGCTGAATCAAAACCCACCACCCAAGTTGCACCCTAGCTTTATTATGGAGCACAGAACACGTATGAGATATAAACTTCTTGAGGAAATCATTGAAAAAATCAACTAGTCATAATCGGAAAGACTAGTCAAAAGGAATCCATGTGGTGAGGTTCAAGAGTCCAGATCACCTTTAGAACGCATGAGACACAAATTTCCTGAGGAAATCATTGAAAAGCTCAATTAGTCATAACCAGAAAGACTAGTCATGTGGTGAGATCAAGTGTCCAGATCTCCTATACTTGAGACCTTGTATTAAGGCTTACACTAACCAATGAATCATAAAAATTAATGGGTGATTTTGATTGGGTAGATTCTAAGAGTGGGTGGTTATGATACAGAGGCATCTCGGGTTTGAGAGTTTGACAATCAAAACCATCCCTCAAGTGTTCTATATATGTGTTTATATAATACAGTCATCAATATACATGCAATGATGATTCAGTTAAGGTTAAAAAATTCAACACATATCGGGAGTACCTCGATATGCCCCTATAAAGGGTGTGTCGGGGTTTTGACTGGTTCAGGGGGTGGAAGAACCTTAAATCAGTTAGTCCATCTGAATTGATTTTGAAAAAAAAAAAAAATACTGATATTGCCCAATACGCCTCTACCGGCGTATCAGACATACCAATATTTAGAACTTTGGATCGAGTAGCTGAGATAGTCACTTGGTATTACGGGATCAAACTCGTGTAAAATGTAATCCCCACCCTTAATTCCTTGCCCGACAAGATTTTGTTTGACAAAACTTCAACAATGAAAGAAGGATTCCACACTAGCTATACCTGTTTTGTGAAGGTTTGACAAGAAAATATTTAGAAATTTCATAAGTTTGCAATCAAAATTCTTGAAAAACATTTTTATTTGTTATCAAAAAAGATTATATATATATATATATATATATATTATTTATCTTTTCTACAAGCAAGAAAGTAGAACAATTCATTACACAATAAATTAAATATATTTATACACTTCAGTCGTACATGGATTTGATTCAAAAGGGGTCCCCCTCACACATATAAAGGCAATTTCTGATAATCTCAAATTGAATTCAACCTAACATTGGGTGTGGTTATGTTTCTATCTGACACAAACCCATCAGAGAGAAAAGTCTCTCCCTGTGTAAGGGGGCTCTTTACGGAATTGGCCCATCATTTGTTCTACATTTAGAACTGAGATCAGATCATCATACGTGTTTGACAATTGCTGCCTGAGAAAATATAGCCTTTAATGCAGAACAAAGAAATGCCCAACAACATTTAATGCCCAACTTTAGTAGATGTTTTGGCATCAATGTAATTCTTTGTCATATCAGTGCCGAGTCTGAAATCCATTTTTTTTCCAAAAACGTCCGATGTTTGATTAACTGGTTTTTTTTTTTTTTGGGGGGGGGGGGGGCGGAATTGGTTAAGGTATGGTTTGAGAAAAATGCCAATGTAGCAGCAAAAACAATGATAGAAAACTTGAAAAGCGTTTTTTGAGAAAATGGTATACCTATACAGTACCATTTTCTAAGAAAACGCTTTTCAAAAAACGATATTGATTCTAAACACTGTCCTAAGGAATATTCCTTGTTGGTGGGTGAAGCTGGGCTTTTTCAATTGTGAATGGTGACTGAATGAGTGTAGTGTGCCCATGGTTTTATAAAGTTGCTCGATCGATCCATATTGTTAGATTCTGGGTGAAGTTAAAAAGTAGTGAACATTTTCAGTTTACACTACCTTTCACTTTATTTATCTGAATGGGTCCGGATCTCCTACACTTACATTCAATCTGTGAAAGGAATCCATCACATGTACACTTTGGGTATTTACACGTGTAAGAGGACATCTGTCGCAAACTGAATAGAAGTGTAAGAAAAAGTTGAGGAAAAAGTGCATAGAAGATCCAAAGGCATCTATCTCACTTTAATGAGGTTTACATATAGGATAGGTGATTCAGTGAACATCCTCTCTTTGAATAAGCCACGATGAGCTACTCCCCCCTACTGTGTTTATCACTTTACTACTCGATCTCATTTTCTCAAAAAAGGGAAAAGCCTGCAAATTTGCAAATTTTTTGAGACAATGAGTGAGTGACACACTGTAGGATGCTCATCACGCATATGTATGGTTTACTAGCTCAATCAGCCTGCTTCTGCCTATCAAGGTTCTGTTTCAGTAAGCTTTTTGCGTTTGAGCTTTGGGCTGTGGGGAAAACAAATTTGAGATAAAAAGTGTTTTGAGTATTTGGTAAGAGTTATTTTAAAATATTGTAATCTGAAATTAAAATGCTTTTAATTAAGCTCTAAAGTACAAAGCTTAAAATAGGGGTGGCTATGAGCCAAGTTTCTTATGAGCTATTCAAGTTCGGCTCGGCTCAGTTTAAACTGAGCTTTGAGTCGAGTTTGAGCCCAATGAAGTTTAGCTCGTGAGGCTCGCGAGCCTAGTATAATAAATAAATAAGTTTTTATTATACATACATACATATATACATACATACATACATATATATATATATATATATATATACATATGCATATAAATATATATAATAAAAAATTTTATTATATAATAATTTTTTTATTTTTTATGTATAATAGTAAATAATTTTTATAATTCTTATTTTTTGTATGTAAAATAAAAACATTATTTATATGTATATTATTTATTTTTTAGAAAAAAACTTGAGTTGCAGTCGAGTTCGAACCGAGATAAGCTCAAACTTGCGAGCTTTGAACCGAATTGAGCTTGAATTCAAATCTAACTCGAGCCTAACACTGCTTTAGCGAGTCAAGCTCGAATAGCCAAGTATTCAACTTGGCTCGGCTTGAATCCACGGTCAAAAGGAGCATTTCCTCATTTCAAGAGGGGTGGATTTTTTTCCCCATAATATAAGGGGATGTTTGTTTATTATTCATTATAAGTTAAACTATATTTAAGTCCTTCCATATCTAGCACTCATTACTCAAAAATTCAGATAAGTACAGAAAAACAGAAAAGAAGATCATGGATATTTTCTAATTTAATTTTATAAGACAACGAATTGAATGACAAACCCAGTGATCGATCGAGGAATTTCATTGTTTATTCAATAAGAACGTGTTCATACGATCATCACTAAGCCAGTCATGATCGAAGACCATCGATCGTTTTTGTGAGGCAGTCCCCAGCATCTAAAACATCCAAAAACATTCGTTGGGACATTTTGCACCGATAAGAACAAATTTCCGGGGACCATCTAAAAGAGAATGTAGTTCTGCGTTGCTGTATTTAGGTAGTTAGTTGCATTGATTAGTCTCACTGCTCAGAAAACTAGAGAAGTTCAATTGATTGTGTATAGATTGGTTGAAGCTTTCTATCATCCAAGCATTTCTTCAACCATGTCTCCATTCAAGTTGGCGTTTTCAGTCAAGCATGTTGCGATAATCCTAGTTTATTGGTGCCCTTTTTCCAGTATAGCAAAATATCTTTTGCCTGGTCTATGCAAAAAAAAAAAAAGAGTAGGCCAAAATAGGAAAATTATGGAAACATGCTTGCCTGGAGATGTATTGCATTGACAATGTTGTGCAGATTAAGGGGATATATAGATGATATATTTTGGTTTTGTGGATTCAAACTGTCAAGCAGAAAATGTTGTTTGAAAAGATGAAAAGCATCTCTTTTGAGTTCTAGCAAGAATATTTGTCATAAGCAGACATGAACAATTAGTCAATGGCTGTAGCTAAAAGCCTAAAACTATTACGTATTACTTCTCAATGGCGGCCTGCGGAGCAATGGTGAGTTGTTCCACGAGAGGGTTTGGGTTGGAGTAGTTTTAATATTTGAATTCCATATCACATGTGAGTCATCTGTGGGTCATCTCTCACATCCGTTCCCAGCTCTCTTAAGTCTTATCGTTTCCCACACCCGGCCGCGGGCCATTTTCTCAACGCTATCAACTCCTTATGGTGCTGATTTGTCTCCATTCCCTTTTTTTGCCACGTGGCAAAATGGCTGAAAAAGCAATTGGATGGGAAGGGATAAAGGGAGTAGTCCCCCCATTTAGGCCATACTCAGTTGGGGCATTTGCAGTTTGGCATGCATTACAAGTTGCCCTTCAACGGTCAACCTCGCTGTACTTGTTGGATGTCTCAACCACATAAACCTAGGAGAGGACCGATACTGAGCACTGACAGACAGGATGGATACTTGCTCCAGTAAATCAACCAATGGAGCCAAATACATATAATATAAAAACAAAATTGTTTGCATCTACAATTTGAATAGTTTCATCCCTTTCTTCATTAAAGAGATGATGGAAGAATGGTGGTCGATCGATGAAAGCTCTTCTTCCACCATCAATATTTCTTTAGGAGAGATCAACATCAATGATGCAATTCTCAATTACCAAGTTGGAGGAATGCGAGTACAAAAATAGCAAAAGTGTAAATTCTACACTTTTTTTTTGTTTTGCTTTAAGTTTTACCTTACTTCATTTGCAACGCAAACAAAACGGAGCAAAATAAAATCAGAATTTGCATTATCATATTTTTGCACCGATACAAATGAAATTGTACTACAAACAAAGTAGGCCTAAACAACAAACCCTAATGAATGTAATGTTTAGGTGGGGTTTGAGATCCTTGATGTACACGTGCATACAACAAGGGACACATGAAGCATGGGCTCTCTCGTTCACAATCAGGATTGCCTTGTCAAATCCCAAGACCATGAATGATACGAAGTAGTACTTTTGAATTAACTTTGATAACAACGTATCAGCCTCAGTTGCAAATTAGGGTCAGGTGGGGGGTTTTGAACGTGAAAGTGAGAAGGATCAATAATAGGAAAGATTGGGTGATCAATATACTGTTGAAATATCTTTTGTTAAATGAATTCATTCCCAAAATCTACAGTGAAATTGTCAAACAAATTAAACCCCATGATTCTTCAATGCTAGGTGGAAAAAAGTTGAAGTGAGAAAGGAAATAATGAAGCCGTAAATTTTATTTTTCTACTCTCATCTAATGCTTTGGATTCCGACCTAAAATTTCTTGGCCTTTTGGGAAACTAAATGAATTGCCATGTTCCAAACACACATGCCCTAGCCCTATGCTACGTCTCAATAATTGTCAATTCTTATGGCTAACGTTGGGAACCCAAAAGAGATAAGAGCTGGTCTGTCTAATACTACCACCTAACTGGAAGTTGTATTTGTATCTTTATGCAATTTGAAATTGCCAACACACACAAAACCAAATTCTGTGGAACAAGTGACAGAACCCCCTTAGAAGTTTTGAAATTACTTGTATCTCTCCTCGGGTTTTCATCAAATACTTTCGTCACCACCCCTCACGCTTACCTAATAATTAACTTACTTATACCCCCTCTAACCATGAAATTACAGGCAGGGTTTTGTTAATGGAAGAGATATAATCAAGATGGAAACGAGATAATTTACAAAACTGGCCCTAACAATAAAGTAGTATTAGTTTTGCCTCCAAAGTATATGTTAGTTTTGGAATTAATGAAAGCATCCTCATTTATATCATCAAATACATTTTCGAGTTGGGGTAAAAAAAAATGTGATGAAAAGTGTTGTAAGCAAGGATCAAATTTTTGATATGATACATTTCATATTGGGTATATTGTATCGTATCGTTGGAGTTTAGATATACCTGTTTATAGGTGTTTCGGGAATACCATTTTTAATTTTTAATAAAAAATATACTTAAAAATGTCCTTAAAAACCAATTTTTGAAAAAAAAAACAAAGCGCATGGTTTTATGGTTTTTAGTACCAATACTTCTCTGCCAATACACAGGGGTGTATTGATACTATGAACCATGGTTGTAAGCATTTGGTAAGTGTTTTTTTATTAACATAATATTAAGTCAAAACACTTTTCAGCCGCAAAAACAAGACCTAAAACTGGGCCTTTTTGCTTTGGGAACACAAAATCTTGATGCTTACCCAAACACAAGCTAGTTTTTAATTTCATTTATTTTTATTTTGAACTGAACTTTTCATTCCCACCTTAACGCTATGTAGGGAAAATTTAAGAGCTCTCACCGTGAGATTCCCTTACATTTTTTGCTGATTGAATGTTGTGAAACCTAAGAATATAATATTTGTTTTGATGAGAGCAATCTCATCAACTCTCATCATGCGTTAGCTTTGCAGTGTTAATTTATTCATTCAAAGAGGGATAAGTGATAGCCAAAGCAGCAGGGAAAGCATTTTCATCTAATCATCCTTTTAATTATTATTAGTAAGTGTGCATATACTTTATAGTGATGATTTTTTATGGCGATGATAATAGTAAATAATATGTTTCAATTTTTTTTAAATTTTATATATTTTTATGTCTAAAAAATTATTCTTATTTATCATATTCATTATTGTTTAATATGATGAATATATGATATCAGTGATGTGCCCAAATGTTTTCTACAAATTATTTTGTATTTTTTTTTATACTTTTGTGTGTTTTTATCTTTTTTTTTTAATTTTATTATTATTATTTAATCATGACATCAATGATACATAGTTGATGTTGAATTGTTGACTCGCCATCAAGCAGGAAAAAGAAAACTTCATTTTGGGTTGATTTTAAATTTACATTTTATTTTTATCATTAATAAAAACCAATATTCTTTGTTAAACTTTTTTTTTAATATAATCAATTAATATAAGATTCAATGAAAGAATTAGAGTTAATACCCTAAATATAAAATTTAATGAGATAGAATTGAATGAGGATAAATGCAGTAGTTCAAATTATATTTTGTGTCCTCACAATTAGAGAGAGACCAAATTTAAAAATAAGGGTATTTTAATCTAAAATAAGATTTAAGGAATGTTAATAAGAATTAATATCTTAAATATAAGACTTAATGATAAGGATTTGAATGAAGATAAAAGTAATCATTCAAATTACATTTTTGTCCTTACAATAATAAAAATATCAAATTAAAAAATTGAGTAATAAATTAATTAATTGTGTTTATTGTTTAAATTAATTAGAAAGCCAATGATGAGTAATAAAATGAACACGAGGGGCTCTCAGGGTGAGAGCGTTCCCATCTGACCATCATTCCACTCTCCCTACTGCCGACCTAGCAATACTTAGAAAACCAAAAGGATCCCATGTTCAGAGGTCACGTCACTAGGCCATAGCCAACAGGCCCAACACTTCTCATGCAATGCACCAACACTACAAAGCCATCAATATGTTTCCAACTTACTTGACCTAAGTTTTCTAAATTATTATTTCTTCCAAATTCCAAAAGCTTATTGGGGGCCCATTTTACTGGATATATCTTTTGGACTTGGCTCCACCATGGGAACACGACCAGGGAAACTGAAACAGCCACGTATCTCTACCAAGCTCTCCTTTTTTTTTTTTTCTTTGCTTTCTTTTTCTTAATAATAGAAAAAAGATAAATAAAACAATATAGAAAGAGTGTGATAGACCACACGGATTCCTACAGTATTACACAAAGCGTATATCCAAAACTTGAGCTGGTCTATAAATTGCTCTCAGCCACGCCCTCCATTACCTTTAAGAGAGACTCTGTAGTCTGTAGCTCAAATCTTATGGCTGAGTTCGCAGGAGAATTGCAAAGCTTCAAACCTTCTTTCCCCTTCTTAGAGTTCGACTCGAATATGGAACTACTAAACCAGATTGCAGAGTTGAACCCAACAGCTTTCTTGAATCCCAGCCTGAATTTACAGAGCTTCATGGGATTCTCCGGTGACATTTCCTTCGCCCAGCAGCAACCTGAATTCTCGATGAGCTTTGCAGATGAGACGACGGGTCTCCTCTACCAAGGCAGTCCGAATGCATTGCCGGCAGTTGTTCAACCAGCTGCTTCCGTTGGAGATGTTGTAGTCCATGAAAGTAAGATTCAAAAAGCAACAGCGGCATCAGAGAGCAGCTCCGGAATCACTTCTTCTGCTACAGTTTCGGAAACGGGGTTGGGAGGAGATACTCATCAGATTAAGAGAAAGAGCGTACGTTCTTATTATTCCTTTTCCTTAGTGAAGTTTGGTTGTTTTTCTGGAATATGGTCACTCTGTTTATGTGAGACTCAGATTGTGGGTGTTTGGTTTTTGTGTTCACAGAGCCTAGGAAGAGGAAAGAGAAAGAGAAACAATGAGAAAGAAGGGGAAAAACCAAAGGATGTTATTCATGTCAGAGCAAGAAGAGGTCAAGCCACTGACAGTCACAGTTTAGCAGAAAGGGTAAATCTGTAATATTGTTTTTTAATTTTTTTAAGAAATTAAATAAAATACGCCCCTGTTGCGATCAATATAACAGAATGAAAAATGTCTTCTTCAGAACACTGACTACTATCCATATTGTTGGTGTACGATCTAAAATAGCTATAAGAGTAAAGTGCAATGTGTCATGTAAAAAGGGAAAAAATAAGTAGTTGGACATTGTTGGAATTAACTGTGATTCCTTTTCTGTGGATCAGGTAAGAAGAGAGAAAATCAATGACAGACTGAGATGCTTGCAAGGCTTGGTTCCAGGATGCTACAAGGTAAGGTTACAGCTTTAAGAAGATTCTTCCATTAATGGTTTCTTGATTAAAAACTTTTTATTTTTTTCTTTTCTTTCATGCAAGGAGTATTTAGTTATTTTTCTAATAAGGATTTGTGGATTTGCAGACAATGGGAATGGCAGTGATGTTAGATGAAATAATCAATTATGTTCAGTCATTGCAGAATCAAGTTGAGGTGAGTCCAAGTAGATATATCATATATGGTTTGCTAATGAATTAAGGAGAATTGTTAAAGTAAATTACTAATATATGCTTCTTTCTCTTCTTTGTGTTTTGCCTCAGTTTCTTTCCATGAAGCTTTCAGCAGCTAGTTCTTTCTATGACTTCAACTCAGAGGTGGAGGTTAATGAAACTATGCAGGTAAATACTTTAAGCACCATTTGCCTTAAATTGATGTGGGCTTGTCTTGTTCACCATCATCATCCAAGCCTTATTTATCCCAACTATATGGGGTGGCCGTGCGTGACATGAATCCTGCTTCGCCATTGGATTCTGTCTTGTTCAACAAATCACCATGAATCTGGTCAAAGTTTTAAGGAAGAAGATGCACCATTGAATGTCACCTTCACATGGTTGAGACTTGGGACAATGAATTTAACCCCCCACTTTAGGGTGGCTGAATGTAATCCAATGTCTGCAATTACAAGAAATGGAAGTGAAGTATTGTCTTTTTATGTTCCTAAAGGAAAAAAAAAAAAAAAACTTCAGAGGCCACATCTCCCCTGGTGTTCTCAGGTGCAGCTCTCTACTAGACATGGAAAAAGAATAATTGGGACCACTAGTTCCACTCTGAATCCAGGTGCTGGTATGTGCCCAAGGGACCACAGTATGGGGAAGGTTTCCTTAAACAGTGCTCACTTTGAAATGGCAGCCCCGGCCCAATCGATCAAAAGGGGCTAAAATAGCATAGCTAGCCTTTATGAGGAAATGATCCCTCAGTACTCTTTCTCCAGAGTCCCATGGGCCATGCTATCCCTATTCAAAGGACAAACTTTTCCTCTATAACATCAGAGATCAGACCCTTTTGAATTCATCAAGCACAATAGAGAGCCTTGACCATAATTTGCTGCCTACCCATTGGTGATTGGCATGCTGTAAACAGAATTTTGAATCTAAAATGGGTTCAGATCAAGAGTTAAGGATCGATCCAGTTAGGGACACCTGAGCTTGACCATGGCCCTCGAACTTGGCTCGACATTTCTTAGATATGTACATAGTGTTGTTTCATTCTCTGAAAGAAGATCTTGTCTACTTCATTTTTAAGTGATGGTTGGGTGCCTGGTTCATTTTGCAGGGGGCAAATGCATATGAAGCACAAGAGATAGAGAGGCTGATGAGAGAAGGTTATGGAGGAGGTCTCACTTGCTCCCAATCAACATGGCCCCTTTGACTCTACTTTTGGCTCTTATTCCCAACTGCTGCAGGCCACATGAACAAGCTCTATTCCTTCTCTGCCATATATCAAATCTGTCTCCTGATCATGCTTTATATAGCACACGTGCAAACAAAACATGTACTCCAAACCCATACGCCCATGTGGGGGCCAAACTTAAAATTCAATAATAAAAGTTGTTTTAATATCATTTATCTTCAATTTGTTTGTTAATTGTCCTTAATCCCAAAGTTCTGGATGAAATTTGTTTCCTAGTACCAACCATTAATCTATGTATGACTACCACCATGTTGCCAAGATCAAGTATTATAAATAATTAATACAGTTTGACTTTAATGCTTCTTAATTTCTATCGTGTTGTATCTGTTTTCGCAATAGAACAACATAGCAAGCTATTTTGCATTCCTGAAGAAAATCAACCGCAAACTTCAGCCAATTAATTTTGTCACTTGAGAGAGAGAGAGAATATTATTATTATTAGTAGTAGTAGATGGTCACTGGTCAATAATTCAACTCCATATTGGTGATGCCCCAATAAGGTTGTCTCGGGCATGCCTAGCCCATGCCTTCGGCTTAAGAACAAAAAGTGGGTGCACATTTGTACAGTCAATAATAAACCTGACTTCTCTCTCTCTCATAGGACAGTGTCCCATGTAGAAGGCCCATTAGATCAAATAATTAGTTGTATGTATATTTTGTTTGAGCCATATAATAAAAACCGAAAGGAAATATGATGGGATATGCTATTTAGATAGTTTATTGTCATTGTACATCCAATGAAGAATAAGAAGGAAGGTTAAGAAAGGAAGAAAGAAAAGAAAAGGAGATAGGATATTCATTTAATTTAAGCCTATCTTTTCATTTTGAAATCCAAACTAGGAGTCCAAGTAGGACCATCCCATGAATTTGATATGGTTGCTATCATTTTACATCCAATGAATAAGAAGAAACAAGGAACAGGAAAGGAAAATGAAGATATTTATATTATCCTATCTTTTCAATTTAAAACCCAGACTATGAGTCCAGGATTGGACCAAAGGACTGAAATCCATCTGCCATATAACAATTGCATTGAATGACACATCCTTTTAGATGTAGAAAATCAAATGATATTGATCAAAAGATTAATCCATTTGGTTTCAGACTTGGTGCAATAAAGGGGGCATTAAGAAGATAATTACATGATTGTTTTAAGAAGTTTATACAGATTAAATTCAACAAATTAAAGAGCCTGGTTAATCCAATCTAGATTTCTGACTAAAAGAAATGAAAAGAGAAGATTTTTTTTTTTTTTAATTCTGTGCCTATCTTTTTGACACGTATCTGGTTTGGCACCTACATAATCCATCCCAAAATCAATGGCAACAAAGTGTAGAGAAGTCATTTTTCCTGACCAGAGAAAACAGCTTCTAGACCCAATAAGGCAGCACAAATAACAGAACGTGGTCCAGAAAAAAATGGGCAGGTATGTCAACTGGATGGACAGCTAGCTTAAGCAAAGAATTTTTGACATCTATTCCCACAGGGTGGCCAGAATAGAAGGTGAAAGAGACAGTCATGGGATCTACCTTGGCATTTGGTGGAGCCCATGAATGGACTATTGGACCCCAAGAAATGTTACCACTCTAAACTGAATGATTGAAAGAAAGAAGCTAAGGAAAATGGTTTAGAGGGTGATTAAAGGAAGAATGACAGGTTCATTGCATTCATGGATTAGGGTTTTGGGATAGAGAGGATGACAGCTTGAATGGGCCACACAATGCCCACAAGAGCATGGGCAATGTGGGTTCTCCAACCCCTCAAATGATAAATACCCATGAACCTCCAAAGCAGCTTTTTGAACTCCTTTTTCTTTGACTCCCTTTTGACCAGACCCCCCTCTCTCTCTAGAATTCATGCACAAGAGAGAGAGAGAGAGAGTATGGGCCCACCTTACTAACTAAATCAATGGGTCATATTCCCAATTTAGATTTGAATCTCACGTATGTGTCCAATGTGGGGTTTGGTTCATATAGTAAGCTTCAAAAGACAACTATGACTACAATGGGCAAGTCCAAGAACACCCCATCCCCGCAGCAGTAGCACTTAGGTATTTGCTAGAAAGCCTTGGAATTGCAGAAGGTTGTTGGCTAGTCATGAATCTTATTCAACATGGCTGAGATAAAAACCAAATTATTGTTGGGGGAGACAAGCTTGCGACACGTGGTTGTATAAAGGTGAGATTTTAGGTTTTGAATAGCCTCTTCAACTACTGCTGGCTCCATCCATCTAGGAGTAATCTATTTTTAATTTATACATTTTTCTCTATATAAAGAGGCTTGCATAAGCTATTTCAATTCCTTTATTTTATTACACCCAATATCTTATTTGCGTCTTTATAATCTAATCCGGAACAATCAGTATGTGAGGTCCCATCTTGAAGATTTTCATCAAAAGAAATTATAGTATCAGTCAAACTGGATGGTTTAATCACCAAATTTAAAGTATTAGGTTATTCCTTTTTTTAGCAATCACAAAAGAATTATAATTATATTGCTTTATCACACACACACAAAAAAAAATCTGCTCTTTGATGCCTGAAAGCATCCTGTCAAGAAGGGTAGCTTTTGATCTGATAGAACTCCTAATTGGGTTCAGTTTTGATGGAAAAGATTATCTACAAATTGTCTCATATGATATGGACTAGTTACTATCATGATTAAAGTAGTATCAGGACTAATGAATATTTCTTTAAAGAATAAGAACAAGGCAATCAGGGATCTGAAGATAATTTAAAAGAAAGAAAGAAAATAAATATGATAGCCACAGAAAGAGAGACATATCACTTGGGACCAATTGGAAGCAATTGGAGCTAAGCAGTAAAATCAAATCTTAAGGCAATGCTAGCTATGATCTTAATTTCTACTATGTCTTTGAATTGAACTTTGACTAACAAAATAATTGAGGGCCCATGCATGTGTTTATAAAGGGTATATATAGGTCCGTTATTATACTATCTTACTACTATATTTCTTTGGGCTTTTTCTACATTCACAAAAGTTTATTTTGATTATTTGCAATGCAAAAGAAATATAATTAGTTTTTCTTTGTAATAGGGCAGTGACTAAAGAATTTAGACAAATATAATCTGTGAAAACACATTGTATCCAAGATAAATAGGCCGGGTGAATATGCAAGAGGCCCTTTTCTCAGAAATAACTAGTGGGCACGCACTATGCAGCTCTTGTTCTGGTACGTGATTTCATAAAATAATCTGTTGAAACTTTTATTAATCAAAGGTATTTAATTTTTTTAGGTCCACCATAGCATATTTGACACAAAAGAAACAACCGATTGGATGGTTTTACTAAGAAAAATAGTACTACATCTTTTTCGAACTGTTAAAGAAAAGACGTTACTCTTTTCTTTTTTCTTTTTTTTTTTTTTTAAAGGAGCTATTTAATTGATAAGGAAGGTATCCTATCAAACAATTTCTTCATTATTAATTAATAACCTAGTAGATCTCCATATGTTCTATTATTTTACAGCTTAGGTCAAAAGGATATTAAAAGATACTGGCTGACAAATTTAATAGGTTTTAAGTTAATAATAAAATACTAGCAAATAAATCTATGCATGGGGTTGAATAAAAAATTGGTCGGGTTTGGATTGGATCCAGGCCAAGGTCCAGGGTTGGTTCTTAACCTGAGCCAATCCAGTCGAAAAGGGTTTAGAGATGCGTATGTGTGTCTCAGAGAGAGGGAAAGAGATCCATTTATTAGAGAAAATTAAGATCTAAGAGGGTTTTAATGTTTTATTGTGATATCTTATATTTTAATAATTTAATTTAAAATAAATACTCAGACATGTAAGAAATGAGAGGAGAAGGAGGTAGGGTGACATTAAGGTGAGAGGACTTTGAAGTATCAATGGATCAGGTTTGGATTGGACCCCGCCCGAATCAAAATCAATTTGAACGGGTTGGATGGATCAATAAAACAAATTGAATAGGACCAGTCCATACTTAATGGTCTAAAGTATTTATTTTATTGGTTTGGGCATGGTCTATCTGTAATGGATTTATATAAAATTGGGTTACATTAAACCAATATCCAGTCCATTGACAAAAGATAAGGCTTAAGAGCAGCATGGGTGCCAAAGGACCACGTTTGGTTTGGACTTAGTCTAAATTAAAACCAATTTAAACAGATTGAATGGTCCAGACATTGAATTGGATCACTCTAGAATGGTCTAAAGTATTCATTGGATTGGATTGAACCTGGTCCATCTGTAATAGACTCATATTGGAGCAAGTTGGGTTAGACCAAAATCCAGTGTATTGACAGCCCTAAGAGAACTCTTGGGCCTTGGCCTCCCTCTTCCCTATAACTAATATACATACATACATACATTCCTACTTGTACTGCCAAAAGGGTAAATTGCATCTTCATTCCGGGCTTCTGAAAATAACAGGTATCTTCTCGTTAATTTCTGGAATTACATTACACTTGGTGTCCTCTTCCCCCTAGAGATACTCTTGCTCTGTCAAGTGTCAAGAGGCCATCAAGTTATAAAGAACAAGTTATGTCACACTCTGGAAAACCCTAAAGAAAAGGAGGTTTTGGGTTGGCTCTTCCCTTATGGACATGCATAGATTTACTTTGGAAGTTTCTGAATCCCTAAAAGCCCATCGAATAACAGCTGAACTAACTGAACTGAATGACTTGCGGCTTTGGTTTATCAAAGAGGTTGTGAACTCATATCTGAAGCTGAAGTGACTAATTACTTGAATTCTTCCCTAATTATTATGTAAGATGGATTTGTATGGCCATCTCTAATTTAAATTGATTCATGTTTTCAGAAGTGTTAATTTTTTTCTATTTACATTTTCAAGGAACAGTTGGGCATAAAGAATTTATGGTAAAAAATTGGCTTCGGGCAACAAATATAGAAACCAAAGTCTTGAATAAAGAGGAGGCGTGGCCTTGTCATCCACCGTAAATACATACTTAATTGAGGGAGCAAAATTGTTTCTGAATATTTGTTGATTGGCTACCACGTTTATGATTCCAGTTGACTGATCAAAAGTTTTTCAGATATTATATTGTTTTCATATCATAGTCGAACCCAAAACTAATTCTAAGGAATCTTTAGGCGCCCTTTTCAATAGCAGAACTTCTGATCTAAGGACCCATTTTGCTGCATTGCAATTATAGGACCTTTACCGCAACTAATAACAGTAACAACTAACAAGAGATAAGGTTTCCTTCGATTAGATATATACCCTATTTCTATCACGTGGAGGGATGATGTGGCCAATCACTATCCACCACCTAGTTAGTTCATCCTTAGTCGACCTCAACTCTATAGTCCACATTTTGTTAGTGTGCTTCCTCAACTGATATTAGCCATTAAATTTGCCTGTTAATGGAGGGTGCTGAAAGGAATATGTGGGCCTTCTTGGTTGAATCTTCATCCAACGGGGCCCCAGTTGTTCTCCCCACCTTCATGGGGGAATTGCAGCCCTAAAGCCCATATACCATGTGTTAATAATATCCTCTGTCGGCAAATTTTGATTAAAGCTCAAACTTTGGATTGATGACTGATGTGTGGACTTGGGATGTTAACAAACATGGCCCATTCAGCCCATTAGAGTGTCCCCTATCTATTGAACATTTTGTATCAACCACATTATCATTTCATGTGGCAGAATTGAAGCGGGTTAGATAATATGAAGAAGAAGCCTAATAGACCCAATTAGACAACTTTTTTCGCTGACGAGAGTAGTAGGGTTACCCACCCCATTAAAATTTCTTGCAAGCAATTTGACATACACATTGACAACAATTAAGACCAGCCAGCCATTGATCAATGAAATATTGGATGGTTCTCCATATGAGATATATATGTTCGCAATGTGAATTGTCCAAGAGTGTTTAATTTTGACCAACATCTGGAGAGATCATCCAGACATGTTCATTGACATCTAGGTATTGGTTGGCATAGTTTGGCCCCAAACTATAACTAGAGAAGAGATGTTGATCATATAGCATTATAGCCAAAGCAGATTTTGGATAACAGTAACACACCATGTGGAATGTTTTTATCCCATCTCTTCAAATTAATAGAGAACTTCGTCTCTGCGGATAGCTAGCGAGCTAGGGTTCTGAACTTGAAGGGGGATGATTCAGATTGGCTCAGCTGGGCCTTGGGCTGGCTATTCCATTCATTCAACCTGGAGGCATGATCCAGGACCTAGCTAGCCCCAGCGCCTGCCTAGTGTATATATGAAAACCCTAGCTAGATAGCTTGGTAGGTAGCATGCAATTGCATGGCCATGTTCCTAAGAGTCCGTATTGTGGGTTCCTTGCCGCCATTAGAGTCCAAGAGACCGTTTACTTTCATGTCTCTACTTCCGCTATCAGACAACTTTCTTTTCTTTTATCTTCTTTCTTCCCTCTCATTCTCATCTCATCAATGAGAGGTCTGTAGTTTCGCCACCTCGCACCTTTATCACAGATAGGAAAATTAAAAGAAAAGGATTCCAACTTCATATCGTCCAGTAGTGAAGTATACTCATAGCTAGCCTGAATACAGAATTCACACAATAAGGAGGGCCCATGAATCAGTGCTCCATTGCCCATTACTGAAGCTGGTCCCCCAATGTTGAGTGGACCTGGTTTCAAGTGATCTATGGAGACAGTACTAGATCATTGTCCTACTATAGCAAGATGGTTATGTATTCTGATATTCTTTGGGTTAAGTCATTTTTCTGTTTGGTTGTCAAGGCGAAAGCAAAACTGCAAAACTGAACAGAAGAGAACGATCGATGAGGAGACCTAGTAAATTAAAGTCTTCTTCTAAATTTAACACTTTAATTTGTAGCATGAAGTTAAGGAGAAAGTCTAGCTAGCCTACTCCTTAATTAGTAGCAATTAATATCATATATATGACAAGTAGATCCCCAAATGGAGTTGGAGGATAACTGGATAACCCATCCAAGCACTTAGACAACCAAATGGAGTTCATGATTATCATGCAGAGACTAGAGACTGGGGCAGCTACAAACAAAAGTGAGGATGACTTGACCTCATCTGTCGACTGTCCAGAGAAATCACCTCACAACAAGCCAAGAATGTCAAATTACTGCAGTCTACATCCCTTTAATATATATAGTCTAATTACATACGTTGTCGGGCGGCCTTGATGTGTGGTGTGGCTCATCCAACTTGGTCTATGACGCATCCATCTTAGCCTTGTCATCGTCTTGTGAACTAATTCTACTCTTGTTTCGAGAATTAGAAATGACTGCAGCTAGCTAGGAGTTCCCCAACTGATGTATGGTTTTTCTGGCCCTAGCTAGCAATGTTCAGATGTAGAGAAAAGCATACCAAAATGCTTGGAAAGGCTTATAAATGAGATGAGAGTAGGACTTATGCATGCAGCAATCTCATACTGCCTTTTATATAGCTTATGACCTTAGTGATTTCTTTTTATATAGCTTCTATATATAAGCTGGTTATTCTGTCCAACATTTTGAATGATATCTGGCCGGCCGGCCGGTCACTAAACCAAAACCCTGTCAAATATTATTGAACAGTTTGATTGACCTCATATATATAAAATTTTTAACGATTTGCATTCCTCAACTCTCAATCACAGTTTGATGAACAGGGATTGCAGAGTGACTTGAGCTGTATTTGTGTCATGGGAGCGAATTGGGTATAGTCCAGTTTAAGGAAATAAGTCACAAAGATTTCCAAATCCATGAAATTAGATTAATTTTGTGGTTTGGGTGCTCAAATAAATCAGTTCTCCATCTATTTTCTGATTAACTTATGGATTTTCACCTTCTTGGTGATCAATCTGGCTAGTAATTAACTTAAAATATTATTTTAGCTTAGTTGGTAGCTAGCTGACTTAATTGCATTTCAATAATTTCAAACCGACTTATGAATTATTGTGGAATATAATGGGCTATATGGTTGTCTATTTGTGTCCCATGAGTTAAGGCAACTTGGAACCAGAAATGAATTAATTAACAGAATTATATTGAAGAAGAAGGCATGTACGGTCTATGGCATCCAATAGGTTGGACCATATGCCTCAATGAAGATAAAAAGCAATCAAATACCTAGTACTTGTCTTTATTTAAAGCTAGCCTGTAGCAAGTGCAATGCACGTAGACAAATCTAGCAGAAGGGGTTTCATTCAATCAATCTACAATGGAGAGTGCTAGATGCCTTCTGGACTGTAGAATTTGGTAAACGATATATCAATGACGCCTCTAAGAGCTTTTGCACTAACATAGACTTTTTTTGTAGAAACATTTTGTAAATTAAGCAGAAGAAACCAAAACTTGTGTTATATGAAGCATGCATCAATATTATTTCTCCAAAGTTTAGCAAAACTTCTGCAAAGTCTGCCCAATAAGGCCTGCTATACTATGAAGTTATACAAACAAATGGCAAAATGATTCAAGTCCAAAATAGGTTTCTTTCCTTTGAACTTCCTCATTAATTTGCTAGCCAATCCACCAAAATTTGTCCATTTTTTAAGGAAATTAAACAGAACCCTCTAACATATAAAGATTCCAAATTTCTTATAATGTTTCAATTTCATGGCTTCATGCATTGGCATTTCAAGAGTATAGATGTTTTTACAACTTTCAATTTTTTTTTTTTCTGTGGAAGTATTTCAAATTTTGGTGAAACCTTACAGAATTTCTGGCCATACTATGAAAAAGGATTTTATAAAGTTGCTAGAGAAGAGGATTATTCCAAAAAGAACGGTTCTATTGATTCTATACATTTAAGCAACAACAGATTTAGGTTTAAATAGTTAGTCAACTTATATAGATTAATTAATGATGCCTCATTTTGCATGAATAAGCCAGAAAATGTAATGTGGTTAAGTTTATCATATATCGGATTATTTTCATATTGCAAGTCTTCTTAAAATATAAAATAAGCTAGAAAATAAATAAAAAATCATGATGACCACTATTTGGAATATGATAGTTGACAATGTGAGGCTGGCATTTTATACAATGTCTATCTCTAGTATTGTAGGGCATGATTTGTTGGAAGGCGGTTTAGCCATATATGGGTTGAGGACTTTTTCTTGGAAGAAAAGTTGGCCTAGACTACTTCATAGATCTCTCAAACGACAAATAGTACTACATAAAATATATTAATTCATATTATTGGGACTTCACTTCCCAGGAAGAGAAGAACGTGCAAAGAAAATTTTTGAGCAGGTGGAACTAAACCGTTTGGAAAGAATTTAAATACAAATATGTACACCGCAAATAATACGAAATATAAGATTTTGCGTTGTACATATTTATATTTGTATTTGTATTCTTCCCAAACGGGTGTTTTATATGTCACTCAAATATTTAGTGTGGTACTTAAACGGGTGTTTTATATGTGTGGTAATTAAACGGGTGTTTTATATGTCACTCAAATATTTAAAAACACAAGTTTTAAAAGGAAGAACTTAGGCCCTCTTTTCTTTCCCTTTGTTTCTCTACCTTTTCCTTCAAACCAAACACAGCCCTAACAAAGATGTGTGAGGTTACAATAGTTTGGAAGAAGTGGAATTTCTACTTCTTTTACCAAATATAAATAGTTGATTGAAAAGTTGAGGGATAAAAGTAGAAACCTCTGAAATTTTACACAAGAGTTGAGAATTAGTTTGGATTGGACTTGAATTCTTGGGCTTTGGGCCGGGCCTAGGCCTAAAACATGGGTTGACGTGGGTTGAGACTTCAGAACTAGTTTTTGTTTTGGGGTTTTTATAGTCTGAATCCTGCCCATGGATTGATGCTAAATTCACGGGCAGGATGCGGTTTACAGGGAGGCTACTAGTAGATTAGGAGGGGGCTGCAATTTCAGATTTCTGAAATGGATTGCAGTCCACTTATCTCCCTTTTTTTTGTTCTTTTATTTCCATTTTGATTCTTCTTCGGTTTAGTAAACTTAAATCTTCATAATGCATTATCATAGCCATAAGTATTGCCACCTCAGCATGGCAATCTTCCATTCCCACCCCTAATGGAAACATGTAGTCTCAAATTTGTTTACTTTTTAATCCTCATTTTCCAATTGCTTAGAAATCTTCCTAATCTCTCTCTCTCTCTCTCCTCCACACCCCTAAAACCTCTCCAACACATTAGGAAACTTCTCCAATTTTCATGCTACCCTTAGTGTGTCTTCCTTATCTTTTTGATCAACCTCTTATTGTATTTATCATCTTTCCATTTTCTTCTTTCTCCTCTCGTATTCCTCTCACTCTCTCTTCTCATCACAACCGCCACATGTTAAATAATACATTTTAGAACAATGTTACAAAAACATGACCCATTAAATATATATAATTATTGCCTTTAATCATGTACAATTACATAGCTAATTAATAAATTATTTATTTGATTAGTTAATTTAAAGTATTACATAATTGAACTGAGTAACATAACTATCCTAATTAGTTCATTTAATTAAATTAAATGAACTTAAATTAAGTAACCTAATTAATCAACTTTAAATTAAATTACCCTAATTAACCTATATAACCTAATTAATGAAATTAATATTAACCCAATGTTTTAAAAATCACATTTTTGTCGTTGGGTTCTAGCTTAGCATTCAATCATCGGGTTTGAAAATGATTCACTTATGATATTCATCAGTTTTAAAAATCAACTCATAATCAGAACCATTTTGGCCATCAGTTTTTCGGTTAGCAGTTCAACTATCTAGTTTGAATGGACAACCCTTTCTATTTTAAAAAATAAAAATAATTAAAATAAAAATGACCAAAAAACATTATCCGGGTTGAATGGTTTGACAGTTTGACCATCAACGGGTCATTGATCAAGTCAATGGTTTTTTGGCCAAGATACAGGTTAAGGGTGAAATGGAACCAGTTGCCTCAATGGTTTTTGGGTCGAAAGGTCTGACCATCTGGGTCAACGACAGTTTGAAAACCATGATATTCATCGTAAATATAGCAAGATAATTAAATTATAAAAAATAGTTATCAATCTGTGAATGATTACCCACTTCAAACAGTTCAATGATTATACAATTTGGACCAAAGGTCCATTGACAAAAATCAACTATATTTTTCAAAATAATGGACTAACGGGTAATTAAGCAAAAAATGTAACCAACTTTTCATCGAAAGAACTATGCTCAATGATCTTTGGTAGGGGAGGAGCAAAAATTTTTTTCTATTGGGACCAAAACCTAATTAAATGGATGGGGCTTTGGGGGGCTAATCATTGGGTTGGGTGGGGTGGGGTGGGGTGGGGTGGGGGGGAGAGGAGAAATTTACATGGAGAGAGGTAGTATCTAAGTGGGGATTAGGGTTCCCCTGGGTCACCTTGGCTTTGCCCTGAATCATTAGGGTTGCTTTATCCCTTGCTTATGTTTGAGCATTTTCCCTCCGGCATCTAAAAAAAATGGACTTGATTTAACTTCACCTAAGTAGGAATGTCATAAGACTCCTTCTACCTTAATTATACTTGACAAAGCACGGGTCCTGACTAATTCTCTACTAAAAAAGTAAAAATAAATTCAAGGAGTTTAGCCTCACCCTTGCAAAAATAATTTCTTGGTGAAAATGGTTTCTCCATAGGTTGTCTCTTATACTTAGGGGGTGCAAATTTAGTAGATTGAGCTAGGTTTAAGTTCGACCAGGCCCAGCCCTAAGAATTGGATATAAAGCCCGAGCTCAAGGTTTAGCCTGAATTGTTCAAATTGGGCCTTGCTTAAACTGAAACCCCAACACTATACATAAACATGTGAACCTGCCAATAAAATATGTTTCAACAACTTACCAAGATGATATAACACTGCACATCTCATACTGTCATGCATGACGTGTTCCAGTCTCATAGTGAGATGTATTGTGTCAAATCACACTGGTAAGGTGTTAGAACATGTTTTGCTAGAGATCACATCTGTGCCTTACATGCACATCTCGGCATGTATCATTGGAAGATGTTCTCAATACACGATTGGGATGTACTGTGAGAGGTATATATAAATTCGTTTTGCTTTCGTTTTCCATGACAGGTACTGGACGCTGTGTGAGGCGCGAATCTGATCTCCATTCCCATCCCTTTGTTGGAGTGTAGGGATTTATCGCATTGATTGCCACCTGTCAAAAAGAGATAGGAATTAAAATTCTACCAACCAACCAAACGGTCCAACTTCAACATCAAACGGTCTAAAGAGAAAGGTAGGAAAAGCGGAGTAACTCCACCGGCATGGGCCATTTCGTCAAAGCATCTACCAAACGGACAATAAACTAGGGAAACTTTAGTAAATAAAAGTTTTGATATTTTGTCTTTTTCCCACGTGTATGCCGTGGGAAAAACATCTTCCACCGCCTTCTAGTCTCTTAGCGCGACAATTATTCGAGATCGGCTTCAGTCACTGCAGGGCCCGTTCGAATACTGTTCGAACAGCCTTTTGCATCGGGAACATTCTTTATTTCATGGGGAGATATTCCGAATACAAGCTATGATGGTTGTTCGAACGTGCCATATGGTTGTTCGAACGTGCCATATGCGGTGACCGAATCCTATCACCAATTATTCAAACAGCGTGCAAGCTAACCACCACGAGCTCATATATGCTCAGCTTTGACCTCTCGTAGTCACACAGAACTTCCATTTAATTACTGCAGGTTTCAGTTCATCTTTCTTGTGAAGTTGGTTGAAAGGCTAGAGGAGAAGAGAGAAATGGCACAAGGGGAAGGGGGGAAGAAGAAGGTGATGGTGGCTATTGACGATAGCGAGTTCAGCCACTACGCCCTCGAGTGGACTTTGGAGAATCTTCTCGACAGCATCTCTTCGTCGCCGCTCGTTGTCTTTACTGTTCAGTCTCTCGCCGATCTTAGCTACATCTCTGCCGCTTCTTTCGGTGCTGTTCGTACGTAATCTCTCTCTCTCTCTCTCTCTTTTGTTGCTGTATGTTTCTAGATGTTAATTTTGTAAAAAAAAAAAAAAAATCTTTAATTTGGGTCGATCAAGTTTGTCGAAGCTTGAAATCGGTGAATTGCTTTAGCTGATCTGGAATTTTCTTCTCTTGTTGCTTTTGTTAGGTCTCGCGTCAGTAAAAGTTGAGCGTTAACTGTTAAGAGTATGAACCATCGTTTTAGATAGAACATAGTCATGATTCTGGGGAAGGAAAAGGATAATCTGGAAATGATGATCGATGTCGTTTCTTTTTTAATTCTCGCTTTTGCATTTTGAAATTCCAGGAGTCCAGTGGGTTTCTCCTTCGAGTCCATATCACCTGACAATAAAAGACGTTCCAACACCCTACCAACGTCATCTTACACCGCACATCTTATGCATGGCGGGTCCCACTGGTTCAGTCCATGACCTGATCCGACATTTTTTTGAGGAACCCGATCCAATTTATGCAAGAAGGTATAGCAAATTGGAGAATAAGAGCTGGTGTGTACTGTCGTTTAAGGTTTTGAGAGAGAGAGATAGAGAATTTGCACAATACTGTATACTCCATCGTGGTTTACTATAGTGGAGTTCTGCTCCTAGATGTAGGCTATAAGCTGAACTATGTAATTCTCTATAAGCATTCTTGAGTTGCTCTGTCTTGCATTTTGTTCTTGTTTCTGCAAATCAATTTCAGTTATTGGGTTTGTTCTTCCGCAACAAGTGGATTGAGAAATTGGGGAAGAATTGTATCAAAATGCTTTTGACAAACAATGCTTTCTTACTGTCTATTTCCTATATTGTTTTAGCGTGTACTGTCTTGGTGTCGATTTTTGCTTGTGCGTTGGATATAATTAATAAAAGACATAGCATTCTTAGAATGTCATGCTTTCTGATCTCTTCTTCATTTATTGCATATTTCTTGCCTTTAACAGATCCAGAGTTGATTAAATCTCTCCAAGACCATCAAGAGAAGCTTTCAGCGGCACTCTTGGAAAAAGCTAAGGAAATCTGTGCTGCTCGTGGGGTATGGTGACTCAAACTTAGTCCCTTTTAATTTACTGGCAATTTGTATTTATGCTTATCACAACTCATTCTTTACTATGTTCCTAACAGTTACTTGTGGTAGTGGTGCATGCATTAAGGGGGCGTTCTATTACATGAATGTTTTTTTTTCATTGTTTTTGAAATTGCCGCATCAGCAAAAAAAGAAACATCTTCTTCAACTCTGTTTTTGTGTTTAAAGGAAAAAACAAATTGATTTTGATTCACGTTATAGAACCAAAGCAAAATGGCCTTGGAACTGGCAACAAGAAAAACATTTCACATTGTAGAACGCCCCCTACGTGAGTATTTTACTTTGGTTCCGGTTTCCAACCAGAAAGAGGGCGAATGCATTATTTAGAAACATGAAACTGACAGAAACTATATCTGATTTAGACAAGTCAGAGTTCAAAATGGCTTCAGAGTTCAGACATGTATAAATATCATCTATTTACGTGCCATAATATTCACAGTCCAGAATCAAAACAACACATAAATGTGATGATCAAGTTCAAAGTGAAGTGAACAACATAATGAAGGAAAAGATTGTATTATGGCATTTCAACTGAAAGATTGTACATGTGACTGACTTTAATAATAATCCTGTGATCAGTCCTTTTAATATTTTTAAGAGTTAGGTAGTCCCCTACCCTATTACCTATTCTTGTCATGATCTTCTGAAAATGGAATCCTTAGGTTTTGGTTAAGTTCTGAAATATTGTATAACTAAAATATGAATCTCTAAGTCTTAAATACTGATTTTTCACACGGATTACAGAATAAAGGATAAATTTTGAATATGTAAGTTCTGAAATCTTGAGTAGTTTCAGTAATTGTGGGTTTTGGTCAACTTTTTCCCAATGCTGATGCCAGCTTGAAATTGAATGCATGGATGTGTGTTCACTCACATTTATCACTAAATTGCTTCCCTTTTCAAAGGTAACTGCAGAGACAATTTCAGAGATAGGGGATCCTAAAGAGGCAATATGTGAAGCAGTTGAAAAGTTCAACATCAGTCTTCTTGTCCTGGGTAGCCATGGACGTGGAGTAATAAAGAGGTCAGTCTCATTCTTTCTTGAAATCTCTCTCTCTCTCTCTTTTTTTGTTTGCGATGGTTGTTTTTTTTCTTGTATCTCATATTACACAGCTGTCAAGTAACATTCCTCATGAATGGTGGATAAAAGCTTTCTAGACCAACCTTGAAAGACAAAAATACCTAGAGATAAGTAACTTGTCTTTCCCTCAAGGTAATACCTGTTTATAAAGGACGGTAGCTACAAGGCCAATTTATCTCTTGCATTTTCAAGGCAACAACTGCCAAGGAGAACTTAGGTAATTGGTGCCAAGCAAGGCAACAAGAACCCATAAAGAACAATGAATATTGAGACAATAAATGCTTTACTAGTTTCAATATGCATAGAATAGCACAAGCCTTTGAAATGATTTCCCACTGTGAGAATAACCAAATTCAGAGTACCATGGATCTAGAAAATCAAACTCCTGATTGCTTTGCAAAATGATGGGAAAAGGGCTCGGCATGATAGCATTTGGATGAAATTTTCCCTGCAGAACCTCAGATAGTTGACAATGAGAGTAGCAAGCTTCTCTGTCTAAGTATTTTTTTTTTTTTATTTGGGGGGGTGGGTGGTTATTGATTCCACCACCTCAAAATTTTTTATGAGTTTGGAGGGTACTGCAGCATAGGTGGGGGTTTGGAACAATACATTCAGAAAACCAATAAAACTTTCTAAGGGGGAGCAAACCATAAATTCCTTTTTTTTCCTATTTGAATGCTTGCTTCTTCCTTGATTTCTTTCTTTTTTAACAAATAGTATTTTAGAAAATTATGTACAGTTTTATTCTGAGTATTATATAAATCAAACATTTTCTTGCATTCTAATGTTGTGAACTACCACAATCAAAACAACAACTATTTTCATAAAATAAATGTGCTGCATACCCTTGTGTGCATGAATTAACAACATCAATTCAGTGCATATATTTCTTTTGTAACTTTCATTTTATTCTTTGGTTCATTTCTTCTGGTATACAGATCACGTTTGGTTGTGTGCAAATGAAAATTTTATAGACATGACATGATAATGGATGGCTTTTAAATTGTTGCCATGGATGAGACATTTCATTACCATGAAAAAGGCTGGTAAACTTTTATAGAATGGATATCATTGAAAAAAACAGATGATGATGTCTGTAAGAATGGAATTTATGTCTAGTCATTGACATGCACAAGTCTTATAGCTATAGTTTTAAATTGGAACATTGGCATGAATTCCAAGTTACAGTCAGCACTGATGTTGGAAGGATGCACGGAAGCTTTTCTAGAAATAGATAAGCACATACAAGAAATTTTCAGAAATTGAGGGAAAAAATATCCAATATATTCCTTTTAATTCTCAGTATGTCCAATCTGCACATCCTAATTGGACTTTGAGACAAAAGGCTTTCTTTTCAGATCGGCCAGTTGAGCACAACTAAACCAAATGATAACATTTATAAGAATTGGGAATTCGAGAAGGGTAGACAGGCTTACACATCCTCTTCTGTAATAATCCACCATTCTGCTTCCTAATTACTTGCTATCAGTCATACTTATTTAATTTCATGGATAAATGGTTCGAACTATTAGAAATCTGTCCATTAACTGCATGGTTTTAGCTTGGATCATTCATAGTGCATGTTTGGATGCTAAGATGAATTTATTGAAACAGGGCTGTCCTAGGAAGCGTGAGCAGTTACTGTGTCCACTCTGCAAAGTGCTCAGTTCTTGTCGTGAAGAAACCCACGTGAGAATTAACCATCCATATCAAGTTGAAAATTTGTGTGTTTATCCATAATTCCATATGATCTATCGTATGGCTATGATTACAAGTTATGGAAAAAATAAAGATGGTTCATTTGATTTTCGGTGTCGATACTTGTTTTGTTTTGTTTTTTTTGTTCTATGCTCTTTGTGAAGAAGCAAATACACTGGATTTCGATACAACCTGATCTTCTGATTGCTTTGAAATGTATCAATTGCCAATTTGGAAAGAAGAAATGAGGATTGAAATTTTGAAATGTATCAATAGAAACTCCCCTATTATATTGAGAAAGGAACTTGGCCTTTCCACAAGCTTAGTAGATCTCGGAAAGGTAGGGACACCTTTACAAATCTTGTTTAGGTTTCCCTGTCTTTCCCTTCATTTTCCTACATTTCACTTCAAACCAAACATAGCATTAGTTTTTATTTTAAGTTAACACTAAATTAATTAAAATTCAAAAAAAAAAACTATAAAATTATAAGTTAGAGAACTGAAAAAAGAAAATCAATCCAAGTGGATGGACAATAAGCATGGTTGGCCTAGTTATCAAGTCAAAACTCAAAAGGGTGATGGATTCTCCAAAGCGGATGCCTTCCATGGTGGCTTCGCCTAACATTCTCTATAGAGTCGGTCCATGTTAGTCTTGGATCATCTCATTCAGTCCAACCTCCGCCATATCTGAGCTATAGGCTTCCTGCACATGTTATATTAAAAAATAAATTAACGGATGGAAGAAACTCATTTGTATAGAAAAAGAGTACTCCATCGCCTAGTCTAAGTGAATAGACCAAGAATGAGAACGCCATTAACTTTTCATGTTAATGTTTCTGTTGGTCTGGTTCTGCCTTCTGCGGTACAGTTTTGAATATCCAAGAGCCCATAACAATGAAAAAATGAATAAATAGATAAGAGGACCCAACCCACTTGCTTATTAATATCCTTTCAGGAAAGTCATTAATTCAATATTGACGCCGAGTGCATGCAACTTGGTCGACAACTTCTGCATGAGTCACTTATTAAAAGCCAATATAAATAAATAGGAAAAATCATGAAAGGATGAATAATTAATTACCCTGTGATATATTAACTAAGGCCCCGTTTGATTCGCGGGAATAGGGGTCTGGAATTGGAATTGGAATGGGTTATTCCCACCGTTTTCAAAACTGGACCGGATCGGACGATCGGATCAAAAAAGCCGGGAATCGGTCATCTGGTTGATTTCATTTTCCTCCAACACCGTTGAATTTGGTCAGCAAACCGTTGAATCGACCAGTTAACCGTTCGAACTGGTAACCGAACCCCTTACCAGTTTAGTCACCGGTTTGTTTTTAAAAATTATGGTTATTCCAATTCCAACCGTTTGGTTGGGCAGAAATGGAATGGGCTATTCCGATTTTTGCTGGAATGGCATTTCCTCATTTGAGGGCATTCCCTGCCCCTCCCTTGGAAATGAAGTCCCATTCTTACTGATTCCAATTCCTATTTTCATTCTGATTCCTGTCTGAACCAAATGGACTATAAGAATATACCATTCCAATTCAGATTTCAACTACCAACCAAACGGACCCTAATTTTAAAAGGCATGATTAATTACTAGAGAGGAATGCAAACAATGAGTTCATGCAACTCTTGGGCCTGGCTGACTACCTCACCCTGCAGAGAAGACTGAAGCTATGCCTAATTTTGTCTTGTAATATATATTTTATTGAGTTCCCAGGGCGAGGGGGGCCAAAAAAATATGAAGTTCCCTATCATGGTTTGAGTTACCCAAGGTTCAAAATAGCAGAATTGCAGAGCAGGTAAGGAGAAAAATGGTAATGTAACACAATATATTTCATTTATGCATGGATAGGGTGGAATATTTTGGATGTTCTTGACAAAAAATGATTTGGTTTGGATATATTTAGATACGTTAAGAAAATGTCATCCATAGGAAGTGGATGGATATATGGAAGTGGTATTTATCTTGTAAGCTTCAAGATAAATGACAATAAGGTGCAAAGAGGATGGATGTATGGAAGTGGAATTTATTTTGTAATCTTCAAGTCCTACTTAATGACAACAACCAAATGAAACTAACATTTAAATTCAAGGAGAGGAATAACTCCTAAATGCTTAATCATAGCTTTGCTATTTTATTTGAACTCAACACAGAACTAGCCTGAATCGAAATTAACAGCCAAATGTTATTACTTTTCTTTTTTATTATATTCTTAAATTAATCATGTTCCTCATTGTTCTTTTCCTATAAAAAAGCAGTTCAACTTATGATAGACATTAAGATAAAAAATATCATAGAGTAGGTACCTGAAACGATCTTACTATCTATCTTGAGAAGATGGTTGGCGATCTTGATTGGAATTAATTTATGCTAAAAAAAGTTTGTTGTGTATTTATCAATGTTTAGATAATCGGACCGGGCATAGAACCGAAGAAGGGAGAGGTTTACGGTCAAAGGTTCGACCAGGGTCGAACCATGATGACATGGAATATATATATATATATATATATATATATATATATATATATATATATATATACGGATCATATAAGTACCATATATAATATATTTTATAATTTTCAATGTACTTAAATATGGTGGATGGATGGTAAGTTTTTTAATTTTTAAAACAAGTGACTAGGGCTCAAGCCTTTTTGATTTACATTTTCTTTAAAATACGTGTATAATAATGTAATATGTATAATAAATAATCATTAATTAGCAAAAGTAAAGAGGTGGATTAGTATAATTAAGTAATTTATGAAAATAAGAGGTTTTCTGTTCAAATCCTATTAATAACATTTTAAAATTTCACTTATATATGGACCCAAACGGTTTTATAAAATCAGGACTGGTTCACTGGTTTTCCGGTTCAACCATCCGACCAGTTGGTTTTCAGCCGACTTTGAACAAGTCTAGTTATTGGGGTATGACCGAACTGGACAAGGCCCCGGTCACGGTTCAACCAATTCAACCGACGGATCTGGTCAAGTTTTCTAAACACTAGTATTCACAATAGATCCCTACAATAAATACTAAAAAGTTAAAATACAACCACCAACGCTACAACTTCAGATTTTATAGTTATTTTGATGTTTAATCCTTTAAATTGATTGCCTGACTATTACCATCTATAGTCCTTTCAACTATTCCTAAAGTTATTGAAACCTTTTAAAGAAATGCATTACCCATTAGGCAAAAATCTAATGCCATGTAAAATAGAAAAAAAAAGAAAATATATAGTGTTAAAACTTTCATGTAACAATCCTGTCATAGTTTTGAACATCTTAATTGAGATGTGTTGGTAATCAATATATGCGATTGAGAAATGTTAGCAAACTGATTAAGATCAAGAACATGTGCCTTGTTTAAATCAGCATCAATTAATTTCTATTCAACAATAGTGTATAAGAATATATAATTAAAAATATACTAGAAAAAGAATTAAAATACAAATATGATTTGATATAATACTGAAAATGGTTGAACTTCCATGGTTGCATTAGCTAGGATAGGTGGTTTAGGTTGGGAAGTCTTATTAATTTTTTTTTCTTTTTTCAAAAGGTTGCTTTTCTCTACTACTACTTTATTTGTGACAATATTAGATGCTACTTGCCTATTTCATTTTCTTCTTCATTGTCTCACTCACCTCGTAAATTATCATCTATATCACAAGATCCAAGTTGACTCCCATGCTCAAGAGATACATCCAAATCGTTTTCAAGATTATTAGATAGAGCAGCTTGTGCATTATCTAGAACTTTACCTTTTATTATCTTCTCCACTCCAATATGAATCTTCTGAAAGCCATTCAAACCATATAAATAAGTTTTTTCCATTTCTCAACCTGATTTGATGTAGCTTGTAAAACAGTGGTCCTCATATTATACCCACTTCCATCTTTTGCATCTCTTGACCATCTTTTTAAAACATATTGTGATGGAAGTTGAAATATACCTTTTTGAAAAAACACTCTCATCCTATGACCACAAAGCAACCCAATAAACTCAATTTTTTTTACAACTACATGAAACAAACACATTTAGTAATGAAAATGTCATAACATATTCATGATGGTTGCCATACATGATTATCTTGTACTTAACCACTACATCAGTTTCAACTTCACTTTCTATGAAACAATTCAAAGAATGTATATACTCCTTCTCAAATTCTCTAAAGATTGTTGGAGTATAAACCTCTGCAACATGTTGTAGTATTGCCACTGGCATACTCAAATGCAACTTGTTTTGGATCATTTTGAAATCCATCTCCAGTTCTTTTTTATGTATATCATCTACTACTCTATCAAAATGGGCAAAAAAGTGAGATGAATTCAGTGATAATTTCAAGTAACTTCTTAATAAATTATTGATGCTCTTGCTTCTTTAAGCATTTGTCATATTGGCACAAAAGTGGTTCCTCCTATAGACTAACGCCCACTTCTCTTTTACTTCAAAAAAAACTCTTTCAACCATACATTTTCTTTCAAATTATATTTACAAAGCATCTTTTCCGATGCTATGAGAAATTCATCATCTTCTTTGTAGTCATGTATTACTCTATTAAAACCCTTTTCAAAAGTCTTGTAAACACACAAAAAAATGAGATAAATGTTTGGCTACATTCTGAAAAAAATGTGCCAAATACAAAAATGGTGATTAACCCCTGGGAGGACTTATTCTATTGCATTTGCCATTTTCTAAACAATGATTTGTCGGTATTGCCTTTGGCATTTTTCTAGTCATTGCATTCAAAAATGATATAAAAAGCCCACTTAAAAGACTTAATAGTCTCATCATAAAGCATTGCATCCCCAAAAATCACAATTTGCCCATGATAATTAACACCAAGAAATGTTGTGAATGGTCGTTCATCCAAGTTGATTCTAAATGTAATTTCAAATCAAACAACATCCCCAAAGTAATGATAATCAGCCACCATTTTTGCATATGCCCAAAAGACATTTGTTATTTGATATACAACATCAAGTTGAATGGAGTGGAAAGATGAAGGATTTTTTATTTGTAACTTCTTAAAAAATTTTAAAATAACTCTTGCACCTCCTCTTTCCACATCCTTCTCCCTTTTCGTATGTAAATAATTACAACAATCAACATGAGTGAACCCCAAATTCTTGACTCCAACCGATTGGGCAATATATTCCATAGTTGCTTTTGGAGTTTGATGTAGCACAATCCGGTCACTCCTACCTGGCGCTCGCGTGGCTCCTGAGATGTACCTGAAACGAGAAGAAGGGGGAAGAACTCCCGGGGGGTTTTCCGGCGGGAACGCTCTGATGCTTAAGTTAGTACTGTGTGCAAGAAGCTAGAAGAGAGTGAACACTAAGAGTGCAGGTTGCGCTAGCTATTTCAGATACCTTGTTCCTTGAGGATAAGCTCCTTATAACTGAATTTCGTTGCTCCAGGCCCTCTGACTTCTGACAGGGCAGGTATAACCGCCACTGTCAGTCTGCCACAACCGTTACAGGCAGGGCTGAGGTGGCACGCGCGGGGCCATCGTGCAGGGTACGTGTCTGTCAGGTGTGGGACGCCTTTCTAAAGGTGGCAGGCGTGGCGAGGGGACATGCTTGCAATTCGCAGGTTTGTCGGGTACGACGGTCGGGCAGGAAGCCCTCCTATGGTATACCGAGTTGTTCTCCTGCGAATTTCCCTGAGCTGGGCTGTCCTTTGAGTGACGGGCTGCCTGCAGCCGGTTGTGCCGAGCTAGCCAACCCGAGGTCTTTGTGCCTCGGGGCATCCGAAGAAGAATCGGTGCGTTCTTTCTTGGGAGTGGCCCGAGGTCCATTGGGAGGAGCTCGGGTCTCAAAAGGAGTCAGGGTGCCCCAAACTCGGGGCCCCTCGAAGTGCCTTAACCCCAGGGAGGAGGTGCGGGCGAGGCGGCTTTCGGCGAGTAGTTTACCTGCCGAGTTGTCGTGCTGAACTTGGTGGGACCTCCCCACCGAGTTGTGCTTACATCCGTTGTGCTGTCATGCTGAGTCACTGTTTGAGCTAGGTCACGCCTACGTGTACCTGAGCTACGAGGTCGGGCCAAATCTCCCTCCATCAATTGCCCCCCACTCCCTGCGCTGGCGGCGGTGACCCAGTGTGGGGAGGTCATGACGCGCCGGGTGGATTTGGCGTCAGTGTTTTGTGCTGCATTGTCGCGCGTTCCGTCCAGCTGTACCGGTCTAGCACTTGGCTTGACCAAAAAGGGATTCGAGTCGCGTCCGAGTTACGCACGGACTTCATGCGACTTGGACTTCGCGGATGTCAAAAACGCGCTAAATCGTTTTCGCCTCGAAGAACCCGCGGTTGCGGCTATAAATAGGGGGTACCCTGGCCATTTTCTTCGCCACAAAGCTTTCATCGTTAGCGTTTGAGCTCGCGCTAGGGGTTTCTTAGCTCGGGTCCTCCAGTTCGTTCTGTTCATCCAGTCCGGTTGCATTTCCTCGGTGAGTGCTCCCGAGCTCCCTTTTCCCTTCTAGTTTGCTTCTTTTTGTTAGTTCGGTATGTCGTCTAGTGTAGACAGTCTCATCAATGATTCCGAGGTAGGTACCTCGGCTCAGGATGTCCCCTCTGCTACCCAGCCATCCGAAGTACGGGTGGCTTTGGGTCATCTGGCGTCTACCTCCCACCGAGGTCGGGAAATCAGTTCGGGCCCTCCATAATGACCTCGGAGAGGCTTCAGGACCTCATACAGAGGTTCCGCCTCCCTGCCGAGTACTCATATAGTCTTCCCACCGGAAACTTCCCATGGGAGCACGGTCTCAACGAGATCGTGATCTTCAGGGAGCAACTGATAGCCGGGCTCAGACTTCCACTTCACCCTTTAATTGTTGAGGTGTTGGTACACTTTAACATTACCCTCGACCAACTCCACCCGAACTCCATACGGAATGTGGTGGGGTCCATTTCTCTTTGTTTTGACTGTTCCCTTTCCATAGATTTAGATGTTCTTAGTACGATCTTGGCTATAAAGAAGAGTGCTTCGGGCGCTCTCCCCGGGCATAGGCGGTCTTACTACCTGTCCCCCCGCCCGGGTTTTAAACTCATGCACAAGCTCCCGAGCAAAGTCCCAGCTTGGAAGCGGGACTACTTCGTAGTCCGGAGCAGCATGGGGTGGCCCTTTCCCACCGATTGGAGGATAGCCGTTCAAGACCCTAGTGTTATCTTGGACGGGAAGACCAAGAAGGAGCTCCAGTCACTGGCTAAGCTCGGGTTGCATTATAAAGACTTCACTTCTGAGGAGAAGCTCGTCCGAGCGGGCTTGAGTCCGGGTAGGTTTTTTTTTACTTCGGCTTTTCCGCTCATGTATTAGCTTCGGGTTACTGATGTCGTATTTCACCGCAGGTCCCATGGAGGCGGAAAAGATAGACAATCAGAAGCTCTTCCACCAGATGAAGAGGAAGAAGCACGTGGCGAAGAAGGCGCGCGTTGGGTCCCCGCAAGCTTCAGCCAAGCCTCGACTTCCGCAAACCTCTGCCTCGGGGCCCGAGGTGGCAGCCACGCCCGTCATAGACTTGGAAGAAGGGGGCTGTGCCTAAGGGGCCCGAGGTGACGGCGGAACCTGCCGTTAAGCCTGCCGAGCTTGTTGCCAAGCCCAACCGACTTGCCAGAGAAAGCGTTGCCGAGGCCAACGCCGCTGCTGCCGAGGCTCACCCTGCTGACGCTGCTGCCGAGACCTCCGAGAGTTCCACTCACGATGTGGAGATGACGGCTTCCAGCTCAGAGGGTTAGGGGAGCCAAACCATCCTGAACCCCCAGTGTAGCCTAAAGAAGAGTAAGCTGGCTGCATACTCGGGGGAGGTCAGCGAGTGGTACGAACTCACTCCTGGTCAGCTTGGCGCCCGAGCTGCCACTCATACTATGGTGGTGAGTCCCCCTCCTTTTTTTTTCTTTCTTTTCTTTTTTTTTGGTGGTCTCACTCTTAACTTGTTCTCCTTTTTGTAGGTGAACTCCGCTATTCGCACCTTGACCCTCCAATCAGATCGACATTTGAGGCGGGCTCTAGAGGCTGGGAAATCGTCTCGTGCAGCCCATACTGAGTTGAGGGCAGCTCGTTGTCAGGTTCACCGCTTGGAGAGTGACGCCTCGGCTCAAAAGAGTTTTATCGAGGTGTTAATGTCAGAGAAGGGGGAGCTGGCTCGAGATAAAGACAAGTTGAGGGCTAAAGTGAACGGTCTCAAGGTCGGTCAGGAGGCCTTAGGGCTCGAGGTGATTAGCCTCAAGGCTGAGCGGGATGCTCTGAGGCTCGAGGTACAAGACCTCAAGGAGGCGAAGGGGAAACTGGAGCATGAAGTGGGGTACCTCCAGGATGACATAAGGGAGAAGATTGCAATCTTCGAGGGTGCTCTCAAGGAGGCCAAGACCCAGGCCGTCATTGACTACGTCAACTCTTCGAGATTCGACGATGTGATGACGGAGGCCTACCGTAAGGGCTTCAAGCTCAATCGGTGGCTGATCAGGCACCTCTACCCCAAGCTGGACATGAGTGCCATTACTACTTCGCGGATTATTGACGACATCGTGCGTCAGTCAAAAGACGACCCCGATTCCGAGGATGAAGGTCCCGAAGATGGAGCAGAGGATGCCGGTCCAGACACTGTCTCCGAGGGGGTCCCTGATAGAGGTGGTGAGCCCCTAAAGTAGTTTTCCCTTTATATTTGTAACTTAATCTTTTCCCTTTCTGAACTACGAATGTACTATCCTGAGCCTTCGAGCTCGGGTAAAAACTCTTGTACCTGAACTCTCTTTTTAATGAAATATAGTTTCTTTCGAGTATCTCTGAGTGCGAAAATACTTCTAAGTGTGAGTGAACTTCAAACTGGTCAATTTAATGTATAGGTTACCCGAGCTGTCAAGCCACCGAACTGGCGCTAAGGGTAACTAAGTGAAGTTGTGTTACTTCGGGTTGCGCGGGTTACCCCAGACTATTGGGTTTCTGAGCTGAGTGAGAACAGCAAGGGTATAGGCACCGTAGGGTTCATACCCGAGCTGTCTTTCCCTTAAGGGTTAGAGATAACCAGGTTTTTGTCTGTTTGCCATGTCGAAGTGGTAGCTGGGGCTTTCTTGTGACCCTTAGGCTTAAGAAGGGACCCATAGTCTATTCTTGGATTTCAGCCAGGCCAAAGTGGTGACTGGGGTCTTCTTGCGGCCCTTAGGCTTAGGGATGGACCCGTAGTCCGCTCCTAGGTTTTACCCTTACTTTCGCCCATGCCGAAGAGACGACTGGGTCTTATGTGCCGAGGTCATGTTAGCTCGGTATTCTGGCCCTTAGGCTTAGGGAGTGGCTCATGACCTACTCGATTCTTTACAGATAATATTGTCTTAGGTTGACAATATTCCATGCCCGAGGTATTTGTTTACCTTCGAGGGTCTTGAGCTCGTATGTTCCTTCCCCGAGCACTCGTTTCACTCGGTAAGGACCCGAGCTTGCCAGCGCCGGGCTCAAGCACCATAACTTTACAAAGGGCCAGGTCGCCAATGCGGAGGTTTCGCCTCTTGACCCTGACGTTATAGTACCGAGCTACTCTCTGCTGGTAGGCTGCAGTCCTAATGTACGCGAGGTCTCTTAATTCGTTGAGTAGGTCGTGGTTGGTACGTAGCTCATCTTCGTTTGTTTGATCACTATATGTTTCTAGGCGCAACGTAGGTACTTCGATCTCTGCGGGGATCACTGCTTCGGTGCCGTAGGTGAGATTGAAGGGTGTTTCTCCCGTGGCGGTCTTCTTCGTGGTCCGGTAGGCCCAGAGGACACTGGGTAGTTCATCTGCCCACAATCCTTTAGCTCGGTCCAGCCGTGCCTTTAGTCCGCGGAGGATGGCTCTAGTAGTGACTTCTGTCTAACCGTTTGTTTGAGGGTGCGCGACTGAAGTAAAATTCTGTTGGATCCCCATGTCTCGGCACCAGTCTTGAAATTTGATGTCCTCAAACTGCTTGCCATTGTCGGAGATCAACACCCGAGGTAATCCGAAGCGGCACATGATGTTCTTCCAAAAGAAGTTTTGGACATTTCAGGCTGTGATCGTCACGAGGGGCTCGGCTTCTACCCACTTGGTAAAATAGTCCACCGCCACTACTAAGAACTTTCTTCCACCCGTTGCTGGCGGGAATGGCCCGAGTAGATCGATGCCCCACTACGCAAAGGGCCACGGACTGGTGAGATATTTGAGGTCGGCAGCGGGTTGGTGGTGAATATTGGCATGCCTTTGGCATTTGTCGCATTTTCTGACGAGCTCAATAGCGTCTGCCTTCATTGTTGGCCAATAATACCCTTGTCGGAGTGCCTTTTGGGCGAAGGCCCTGCCCCCCAAGTGCCCATCGCATAGACCCTCATGGGTGTCGCAGAGTACGAGCTTGGCTTCGGTGGGTCGCAAGCAACGTAAGTAGGGGAGTGTGTAAGATCTCCGGTATAGATGTTCGTCTATCATGACATATTTGGTTGCCTGGTGCCGCACCCTTCTAGAGGCATTGCGGTCTGCAGGGAGGGTCCCGTGTAGCAAGAAGCTCGCGAGCGGGTCAATCCAGCTCGGCTCTGCATGAACGACGGGAGCGACCTCCTCTGCCCCCCTGAGAATGCTAGGCCGAGGCAGGTCCTCTATGTACACGGTTCTCAGGGTGATGTCTCTGGTGCTGGCTAACCTGGACAGGGCGTCGGCCTCGGCGTTGTCTGACCTAGGGATTTGTCTAATAAAGTGTGATTGGAAGTTGAGCAGGGCCTCTCTGACTCTGGCTAAATGGTGATCATGGTTGGCTCGCGAGCTTCGTACTCGCCGGTAACCTGGTTGACCACAAGCTGGGAGTCGCTACAGATAACGATGTGCTTGGCTTTTACTTCTCTGGCTAGAGCTAGTCCAGCTATCAACGCCTCATACTCCGCTTCATTGTTAGATGCCGCAAACTCAAAGCGTAGCGCATACTCCAGTTTCGTGCCACTTGGGCCGTGCAGAACTATTCCGGCTCCGCTGCTCTGCTGGTTTGAGGAGCCATCTACGTGAAGGATCCAGGGCTCCTCATCCCAGCTCGGGCTTGGCCAAACTAGGAGAGATGCCACACTGGTTACTACCTCATGGGGCTCGGACTCGACCGGCCTGGGAGCTTTGGGCTCACCTGAATTGGGAGCCTCATGCTCAACCGACCTGGGGGCTTCAGAGTTGAATGTGCACTCAGCAATGAAATTTGCCAAGGCTTGGGCCTTAATGGCAGTTCGTGGCTTGTATTGGAGATCGTATTCGCTGAGCTCAATGGCCCACTTCGTTAACCAACCAGAGACCTCGGGCTTCAGTAAGACTTGCCTCAGGGGTTTGTCAGTGAGAATGATAACAGTGTGAGCCTGGAAGTACGGGCGGAGCTTCCGAACTGCAATTACCAGTGCGTACGCTAGCTTTTCTATCTGCGGGTATCCCGTCTCTGCTCCCTGCAGTACTTTACTAACATAATAGATGGGTCACTGGACCCGATCTAATTCTTTTATTAGTATCGAACTGACCACTTCGTCGATCGCCGATAGGTACAATTCTAAAACGTCGCCCTCCTCGGGCCGGGTTAAGATCGGCACACTAGCGAGGTATTTATTGAGCTCGTCAAACGCGAGCTGACAGTCTCGGGTCCACTCGAACCCTTTGCTCTTGATTGCCTTAAAGAACGGCAGACAACGGTCCGCCGATTTGGAAATTAAGCGGCTCAGGGCGGCTATGCGGCCATTCAACCTCTGAACCTCCTTCAACTTACGGGGTGGTCTCATATCTAAGATGGCCTTAACCTTATCCGGGTTGGCTTCAATGCCGCGTCGGTTAACGTTGTATCCTAGGAATTTACCCGAGGTCACACCGAACACACACTTGTTGGGATTCAATCTCATGTTAAACTTACGCAAAATTTCAAAAACATAATGCAAGTCCTGTATTAATTCATGTGAGAATTGGGTTTTGATGACCATGTCGTCTACATAGCATTCTACTTTTCTGTCGATTAACGACGCAAACAATTTATTTACAAGCCTTTGAGAGGTTGCCCCTGCGTTTTTCAACCCGAAGGGCATAACCTTATAACAGTATAGGCCGAACTCCGTGATGAAGGCAGTCTTTTCTTCGTCCGCCGGGTCCATCTTGATCTGGTTATAGCCCGAATAGGCGTCCAAGAAGCTTAGCAACTCATGCTCCGAGGTCGCGTCCACCAAACGGTCGATTCTGGGGAGCGGGAAACAGTCTTTCGGGCAAGCCCGGTTCAGGTCGGTGTAGTCGACGCACATGCGCCACTTGCCGTTGCCCTTCTTTACCAGGACGGGGTTGGCTACCCAGCTCGGGTATTGGACTTCTCTTATAAAGTCCGCTGTGAGGAGCTTCTCGTCTTCCTCGTCGACCGCTTTCCACCGTTCCGGGGCTAAGTTGCGTTTCTTCTGTCTAACGGGCCTAACAGTTCGGATCGTAGGGGCTCCTGGATGGAAGCACTGATCTAAAGCGTCCAACCTGGGTCTGTTGTTGAGGTTGGGATCGCGACTGTTTCTTCCGTGGGCGCGGCTCGCTCTTCGCCTTGCTCCGTGGGTCGTTCCAGTTCGAGGTCATCGACCACCTTGGTTTTCCCTTTTAGGGCGGCAACGTAGCACTTGCGGGACTCGAGCTGGTCGCCCCGCGCTACTCCCACACCGAAGTCTGTTGGGAACTTCATAGCCAAGTGGTAAGTGGAGACCACCGCCCGTAGGACATGGGTGATCGGTCAACCTATTATGGCATTGTAGGGAGAGGGGGTCGCTACCACCAGGAAGTTGTGTTCGAATCTGACCACACAAGGCCATGTGTCAATCTCTACAGGTACTGTTATTTTCCCAAGGGGGCGGACTTCCTCTCCGCTGAAGCCCACTAAAGGGGTGTCCGTAGGCCTCAGATCACTTCTCTGCAATTGAAGCTGGTCAAACGCAGCTTTGAAGAGGATGTTGGCTGAGCTGCCTAAGTCCACGAGTACGCGCCTGACCTCAAAGTTGTTGATTCTTAGCTTTATCACAAGTGCGTCATCATGGGGATAGTGGACCCCTCGCGCATCGTCTTCTGTGAAGAAAATTGGATCTCCCGTCTTCGACCGCTTTGGGGGGTTCTACTCTTCTCAGGTGGCCTCACAAACTGACGTCCGAGCTGCTGCTAAGGTGCAACCCGCAACGATCGAACCTCCCACTTTCATGTGGATGGTCTCCCGAATTGGCCTCTCCTCTGGAGGCTGCCTCTGTGGTTGTTCGGCCGGCCTGCTGCCGGACTCGGGAGCATCTTTGCTGTGCTCTCCTTGCCGACCTGTTCTATTACTATTGTTATTATTATTATTTTGTACAAAGTTTCTCAAATATCCGTGACGGTTGAGCTCCTCTATTTCGTCGTAGAGGTTTTTACAACTCTCGGTATTGTGACCGTGGTCTTTGTGAAAACTGCAATACAGACTCTTATTTCTCTCATTGGGATTCCCCCTCAGACGGGGTGGCCACTTCACGTACGGGGCGTCCTTGATCGCCATCTGGATTTCGGCCCGCTTTGCGTTCAGTGGGGTGTAATAAGCTCGGTCTGGTGCGGGAGCTCGGAACAGTTGACCTGGCTTTGCCCCCCGAACTGTTTCTTTTTTCCTTCGAGTGTCCCCTTGGCTAGAAGGCTCTCCTTCTCTCTTTCTTTTTTCGGGTGCGGCCTCGCCCTTCTGGTTGATCTCCTCTTCAGTGGCTATGAACTTATCTGCAAGTTTTAGAAACTCGGTTATGGTCGCGGGTTGGTTGACGACCATGTGCCACTTGAACTCTTTGTGCACCACGCCCTACTTGGCTGCGGCAAGGTGTACGGCGGGGTCCAGGCGCGGTATCTACATACAAGCGTCGTTGAACCGCTTGATATAGCTCCGGATGGACTCTCCCTCTCTTTGTACCACGTTGAAGATGCTTTCTTCGGTTCGCGGGCACCGTTTGCTGGTGACAAAGTGGGACGTGAAGGCTTGCGCGAACTGCACCCAACTTCTTATTGACCCGGGTGCCAAGTTCCGGTACCACGTGCGGGCTGCTCCCCTGAAAGTAGTGGAGAAGGCCACGCACATGCACGACTCACTGGCTCGCGCCAGGTGCATTTGTGACTGAAAGGCATCTACATGATCATTCGGGTCGAACGACCCGTCATACTTATCAAGAGGGGGGAGCTTGAAATCCTTGGGCATCGGGACTGCTAGGAGTTCGGAAGACAGGGGGGACGGAACCGAGAGGAGGGGAGCTTTGGCTTCGGCCGAGCCTACCTCTTCTTTGCCCATGAGCTCGAGCAAATCGCGGGTGACAGATCGGCGAGCTCGGCAGCGGCGTCTCTGCTTCTTGATGGGCTCGGCGTTCGTGCTGCTCACCTTCGCGTTGTCCAGAATGGTTTTCGCAGTGAGTGGCCCGGTCTACTGGTGGTGGCTATGGACAAAGGGGTCCTGCTTGGAGTCTGTTGCCAGGATCTCAAACCACTTTTCAAGGATCAGGGTTCCGAACTTCGACTGTCGCGGTGACGTAGACCTCCCGAGCCGGGGTCCTCCTGACCTGTCCACCCGCGGCGAGATCGGGATAGCTGGTCTCTCCCGTCTGCCGTGGGGGGAGGCCTGATTTTTTGGGAGATTTTGGGAGGCCTCTCCTCGGTCGGAGTGCTCGCTCTGGCGGCGAGATTTGGCTTGCTGCGAGGCTAGGTGCTGAGGCTGCTGAAGCTGAGGTTGGGGCAGTTGGGGGAACTGCTGCTGATAGTGATACTGGGAGACCTGGTGCAGTACGTGTTGTTGATAGAGTTGAATTTGTTTGAACTGTTGCATTTGAGCCTGCATGGCCCTCATGCACTGCACCAGGTCCTCCAGCTGGTTCGGGCTGGCTGCTGGGGGCACGACCGAAGGTTCGGTGAACGTCGTTCCGACTGTAGCAGGGAGTGGGGCGATGACAGGTGCCATTGTGAGAGGCATGTTCAAGTTGGGGATTCCGTCCGCTGAGAGGGGGATGGTGAACTGTCCAATACAGACAGTAGGAAGCTGGGGTTGTTCCCTGGAGTTATCCATTTCCGTGCTTCGTCCGACGTTGCTAGAAGAAGCCATGAGCGTTGGGTTGTTTCAAGGAAGAAGAAGGAACTGATAGAGTTTGGAGGGAAAGGCTTTTTGAAGCATTTCCCACAGACGGCGCCAAATGATGTAGTACAATCCGGTCACTCCTAGCTGGCGCTCGCGTGGCTCCTGAGATGTACCTGAAACGAGAAGAAGGAGGAAGAACTCCCAGGGGGTTTCCCGGCAGGAACGCTTCGATGTTTAAGTTAGTATTGTGTGCAAGAAGCTAGAAGAGAGTGAACACTAAGAGTGCAGGTTGCGCTAACTATTTCAGATACCTTGTTCCTTGAGGATAAGCTCCTTATAACTGAATTTCGTTGCTCCAGGCCCTCTGACTTCTGACAGGGCAGGTATAACCACCACTGTCAGTCTGCCACAGCCGTTACAGGTAGAGTTGAGGTGGCATGCGCGGGGCCGTCGTGCAGGGTACGTGTCTGTCAGGTGTGGGACGCCTTTCTAAAGGTGGCAGGCGCGGCGAGGGGACATGCCTACAATTTGCAGGTTTGTCGGGTACGGCGAGGGGACATGCCTCCTATGGTATACTGAGCTGTTCTCCTTCGAATTTCCCTGAGATGGGCTGTCCTTTGAGTGACGGGCTGCTTGCAGCCGGTTGTGCCGAGCTAGCCGACCCGAGGTCTTTGTGCCTCGGGGCGTCCAAAGAAGAATCGGTGCGTTCTTGCTTGGTAGTGGCCCGAGGTCTATTGGGAGGAGCTCGAGTCTCAAAAGGGGTCAGGGTGCTCCGAACTCAGGGCCCCCTGAAGTGCCTTAACCCCGAGGAGGAGGTCCGGGCGAGGCGGCTTTCGGCGAGTAGTTTACCTGCCGAGTTGCCGTGCTAAACTCGGTGGGACCTCCTCACCAAGTTGTGCTTACGTCCGTTGTGTTGTCATGCTGAGTCACTGTTTGAGCTAGGTCACGCCTACGTGTACCTGAGCTATGAGGTCGGGCCAAATCTTCCTCCATCAGAGTAATCATTGATTTATCTGCAAGATCAATCTGAACAGGTTGAGTCACTTTCATTTTTCTCTATGACCTTAACATGTGTGACTTGAAGTTACAACTTTGTGATTATTCTCCTTTTCCAATCTAGCTATACAATATTGGCCATTTTCTTTCATTGAAACAAACATATGTGCATTACAACCAATTCTTGTATTGTCACGATGATGCTTCACATCGTTCTATATTCATTATTAAAACCTTGGGCAAAACAACGGAATATCTTATCTTTTATTAACCCACTTTTCGTTCTATATTCACTACTCTTTCTATTAACTAAACCCCAACCTTCTCGCATATTCATTATAAAACGAATATGCATCATCTAATGTTTCAAATAGCATTCCAAATTCTAATTCTTGTTTTATTTTACTCTTTGCCTCATCATCAAACACCAACCTACAAGCAGTTTGGCATTCATACTCATCATTTACAAGACCTTCATCTTCACCATACAACCTAATACAATCTTCATCTTGAGTATTCATTTCAAAATCCAATTGGTTATTACAATACCCTTGTAACGAAAAGATCCGCATTCTTTTTATAATTATAAACAATCAACAATAAAAGACAAAACACAATTTTAGCATACTTCACAAAATGGATTAATGTAGAACGACAAAGAGAAAGAGATCTAGGAATAATAGAGAGAGGGTTTAGGCTTCACACGCAAACGATTGAAGCATCACACATCTACAAAAGGAAACAATTAAACAAACTTCTATATTTTATTCACCCTATCTTAGAAACAAACTTCTATGTTTTATTCTCCAGGTAAATAAAAATTATTTGATATTAGCCCACCTTTTTGACAAACCCTGCTTTCTAGGGCCACTTGCGAAGTTGCATTGCAAGTGATTATCAGTCTTCAATCCGAATTTCCTTTTGGATAGTTAGAAAGAAAAATGTCTTCATCAATATGAAAAGGCAAGCAATATAAGACGTTTATTCTCCTTCGAACCCTCCACATGTTTCTTCTTAAAACCTAGAAGGGTACGTGGTCTATATTGGAAAATTACCATTTTAGAGCTCTGTATTGATTTTCTTAGCTGTTTACATGAAACAATGTTCTCCAAAGTTTTTAAAACCGATCCCCAGAATGAACTGGTCAGGGGTCCAATTCCCGGGTTAAATGGTCGGTCTGTTTTGACAAAAAAATAAAAAATAAAAAATGGTCGAAACCGTTCGAACAATAAACCACCCAGGTCAAAGATTAAATGACCAAAATCAACGGTTTTTGAGGAAAATCCGGTTTTAAGATAAAACAGAATAAATCACGTGACTGGTTCCCGGTTTTTCTGATTCAACCGTCCAATCCAGTCCGATTTTAAAAACCATGATGTTCTCTCATCTTTCCACTGCGGCCCATTTACTTGCAGTTATGGATCCTCCAAGAACGAAATAGAACCCTACGCCCATACCCACAGCTTATAGTCAAATGTCATTTTGGGGTTCAAGAGGTGGTGGCCTTTTTCACGGCAAGCAGCACAGACAAGCTGATGACAACTATACAAGTGGAGTGGTTAAAAAGAACATCAATGTCACAATCCACGGAAATGCATTTGCCCACCAAAACGAGAAACCCAGATGTTCTCTTAAATTATACTTCTTAATCAAACCTAAATGCTAAATGTCAAAAAGCACAAGCACTAATTATCCTAATAGCAAGTACTTCACAGACAGGATGAAGAATCTTGAACAACTTACAACATCATATTTCCCGTTGTCACAGAAGAGAGCTTTGATGAATTAGTTCCAAACCAACACAAATCGTTTGCTGACAGGGAGCGCAGATAGAGCAAAATGAAATCAGATAGAAAGAGCTTACCAGGTCTCCTCGTCGCCGTTAGTTGCCGGAGTTCCGTTGCCTTGCAGCGGTGCGGTTCCGGGTTCAGGTTTTCTCTCAGATTAGACCGGGCAGGATGAAATCATCTCACATCGTCTGCATCCAGGTCCACCAATAATAAGATAACACGTCATATAAAGATGTTAGATGCGTTTCAACCAACAGAGTCCAGACTTTAACACAACTTTTAAATTGAAAGTTCCTAGTCGGTACCCTGTAATTTGGCTCCAGTGATAATTTTGGTCCTCAAATTTTAAAATGTGACAATTCAGTACTTAAATTTTCAAAATGTGTCAATCTAGTACCTTCCGTTAATCAATTCATTATTCGGCTATTAAGTGACATTTGATATGTCAAAAATACCCTAAGAATGCCATCTAATTCTCTTTATCAACCATCCAAACATTGGCGATAAAATGAACAGTCCCAAATTCTAGTTTTTTCTAAACAATCACCAACTTTTTTGAATAAAAGAGGCCAGGATTTGGACCGTTAAGTTCTTTTGTCAACATTTGGATGGTTGATAAAGAGAATTAGATGGTATATGAAGGACATTTTTGACTTTTTAAATATCACTTAACATCTGATTAATGGACTGATTAACGGAAGGTACTAGATTGACATATTTTGAAAGTTCCAGTATTGGATTGTTGCATTTTAAAGTTCAATGATCAAATTGTCACTCGAGCCAAAATACAGAGTATTGGAATTTTCCCTTTTGTTAAACCCGCACAATCTCCTTTTCGCGGACTCTCAACCTGTTCCTCTCTCTCTCTCTCTCTCTCTCTCTCTCCCAACCTTGTTCTTCAACCTCACGAGTTTCCACTGTCACCAGTTGCATCACTGGTTCTCTCTCTCTCACACAAACACACACACACACATTTCTTCTTCTTCTTCTATTGCTCCGATCAGCAACCCAACCCTCCAATCGATGCCACCACTGCAACTTTCACTGCCACTGCAACTGATGATTGAATCGCACCATTGCTACCACCAGTCATTCTCAAAGCACAGGACAAAAACTGAACTCTCCCCCTAGATTCCACTTATATCTAACATAAGTGGACTGGATTGGACCAAAATATTCATTGGACTAGATTGGACCAGATCCATTTGTAATGGACTCGCATTAGACTGGACCAGATTGGACCAAATCCAGTCCAATTGACACCCTTAAATTCTCAAGTGAAGCTGGTCCAAGAATTTTAACCCCCTAGTATCTTATTCTTTATGTTAATGATTCCTGTGGGTCTCTGGTCGGGCGCGGGTATATCGTTTGGAATATCCAACACCCAATAACAAAAAAAAATGAATAAATAAAGAAAATTTATTATACAGAAAATATATAATGTAAAAAAGTTTTGATCAATCAAAATCCACCTATAAATTTTGATAAATAACAATTTATTTGCTATCACGTTTTTAATTCCAATTGATTGGCCATATATTTTTCCCATATCATAGTCGACAAGACTCAAGACCCAACCCACTCCCATCATCCCATGTGAGAAAAAGATGAGAAACTTGAGTAGTACCATCATCTTCTATGACTTCATCAATTGCGTTGCATTTTCATCATTATTGGGGCACTCTGCATGTAAATTGCTCGTACATAAAAAACAAAGTCACTTATAAAAACCCATTATAAATAAACAAACCATTAAAATTTTGCCATAAGTCCGACTGATACACTCATATTTTTATAAGGCTACACAATAGGAAATGGGGAGTAGTCTATCCTCCAACCCTGGTGAAGGCAAGACTTAGCCCCAAGCCTATTGTTCCAGCTGGCAACTTTTTATGGCTGAAATAATTATAAACAAGATAAAACACAAGAAACACACAAGTTAATAGTTTATGTGAAAAAAATAAAATACATTACAAACAACAAGATACATATTACAAATCGCTACATGAACAAGTCATTAATATGTTAGTGTTTAATTAAGTTAAATCATTAATGACTAATGGTATGTTTGGTTGCTGCGATGGGTAAGGGAAAATGGGAATATTCTTATAAGATTCTGATTTTTCAGTGTTTGTTCGAAAGGATGGAAAGGGAAACATGTGGGATGTGGGTTTTCAAAATGGATGAAACAGGGTTGCGTTGATTTAGTGCGACCCTAGTGTGAAAGGAAACTTTTGAGAAAAAAAGACTAGTTTCTTCTTCCTGGTCTCTTTCTAGACAACCCTCATTGTGAACCTGCGACAACAATGGCCGTCTTGCTGGTGCTGTCATCGTTGATCTCAGGTACGACCACGAACATGATCATTGACGACCGGCAAGTATTTTTTATACTATTTTTTGTGTGTGGGTGTGTGTGTTTTAACTTGTAGGGTCCAAATCTCCTTGCTCACTCGAGCAAAGGTAGATCTAACGTTTTGATTGCCATGTGGCAATAAACGAAATATGTATCATACTATATGTATGCCACGTGGCAAAACACACAGCCATGTCAACAAACATACCTTGTTATTGCATGTGTTGGTGTGAACAATGTCAAGCAATTGAAAACATCACATTGCAAAACTGACTGATTTTCTCAGTAAACAAATACAGAAAATTGGTTATTTAGCATATCGTTTCTTAGGAAATAAATACAAGATGCAAATCTAAGAAAAAAATATTTTCTCTTCCCATTCCAATCTTTCTCATTCCATCCTTTCTAGTCTCATCATTTCTTGGCAACTAAACATACCATGATTAAAAAATTATATGATTAATCTAAAAAATATATTACACTCGTGAGAATTAGAAGATCTACAAACTCAACAGTCTAGGACACAATTGATATGCAACTATAATATTTTAACTATTAAAATAAGTTATATTCTATAATTATTTTTACTTTATATGTTAAAAAATAAACCGCCTAACATATTCGTATGCTATTTATAACATTTAATTAGTAAAATAATTATTTTATTTTCATAAATTCTAAAAATAAAAAATCCATTTAGATTGATTCCATAAATTCATCTTATAATTATTTTATGTTTTTTTATACAATGGGAAAAAAATCACAGCCAGCTAGGGGTGTCAATTGGACTGGATTTGGTCCAATCCGATCCAGTCCAATGTGAGTCCATTATAAATGGATAGGTCCAATCCAATCCAATAAATGTTTTGGACCAATTTGAACCGGTCCAATTCAATATCTGGACCATCTAATCTTTCAAATTCATTTTGATTTAGATTGGTTTTAATCCAAACCCAGCCGGTTGACACATACACATACACACATTCTTATCTTATATCAATGGACCAAATATTAGTTTAATCCAATCCAGTCCAATATAAATTTGTTACGGACAGGACTGATCAAGTCCAATCCAAGCTAATAAATATTTTGGACCGGATTAATCCAATCTAATATGTCTTGTTAGTCTGTCCAATCCATTCAAATTGAATTTGGACTGGACAGGGTCCAATCCAAAACCGATCCAATGACACCCTTACAACCAGCAGCTAGAGAGGCCCTGCCAGCTACATCGAGATACACTAGGAAATTGAAATCCTAAGGGAAGTTGGCCAACGTGGTGATTGAGTCTTCGTGCTCTTCACCTTTGCTTGCCAACCTATATGTAAATTTCAGCATTATTTTCTACCATGAACACCATTTACATATAAAACGATTATACTAAAAGGTAGAGGTGTTATAAAAAATTGAATAATCAAAAGATAGAATTAACCGAAATGGTCGGTTTGGTGTTTTGGATAAAAAAATGAAGGTATTGATTTGGTTTCAGTTAACCAACGATGAAATTGATGATTAACCAAATTCATCGGTATATTAATTGAACCGATCAAAACCAAGCTGATCAACCAAATAACTGATTGATTTTAGTTTGGTTTCGATTTTCAGTTTTCCTAAAACCAAAATTTAGTTTATAAGAAAGGCCCACGGTTAGTGATGAGGGAATTTGGCCCAACCTCGCAGTTACCCGACACGTGGCAGAAACAAGCAACTCGGGACAGTAGAGCGCCCGAAGCAAGCACCGAAAGCAAAGTCCAAGCTCGCTACTGAGCCCGAACTCCAAACCGCCCTACTAGGAGCCCGAGCTCCCTATTAAGAGCCCGAGCTCCCTACTGGGAGTCCGAGCTCCCTGTTAAGAGCCCGATCTCCCTACCACGAGTCCGAGCTCCCTACTGGGAGTCCGAGCTCCCTGTTAAGAGCCCGAGCTCCCCGCCAAGAGCCCGAGCTCCCTACCAAGAGCCCGAGCTCCCTATTAAGAACTCGGAGCTCCCTACTGAGAACCCGAGCTCCCTGCAAGGAGCACAAACTGTATTGGGCCCCAAGCCTCGCAAAGCTGTGACCCGAGCCGTGGCAGCTCGGAACACTCCCCAAACCGAACTCAAGACATCTCGCTCACTCCAACACTTCGCCTCCGAAACACCAGGCTGATCAAACGTACCTGACGCCAGGGACGTCCGTATCCTTAGGCGACGCACCTGACTGATTTGGGATCCGATGCCTGACAGTCGCACTTCAAACGGCCTCCTGCTACCGCCACCTGCCACCGTCGTTACTAATCGCAGAGACGGCTCTGACAAAGGAACAGTGGCGGTTCTGACCGGCCAGAGGAAATGACATCCGAACTGGCAGGAGTTCAGAAGTAATCATGCCCGACCTGACAGAAGCCTGGGAGTGAGTGCGCGAGGTGGTAATAAAAGGCTCCAACCCCCCAGAAACGAGGTATGCTAACTTTTGCGCTATCTGGTCTATCTTGCCTATGAGAAACTCTAACTTGAGCTTCGGAGCCCTTACGCTGGGTTCTCCCCGGAGCTTCTCTTTTCCTTCCGTTTCAAGTCCCTGACCACCCGATTCAGAGGCAAGATCGTTGACAGCTAAGATCGGCCGGATCGTGCACCATCAATTGGCGCCGTCTGTGGGAACGCTTCAAAAGGCCTCCCTCCAAAACTCTCATACCCCTTTCTTCTTCTTTGAAAAACTCAATACTCATGGCCTCATCCAGCAACGCCGGACGCGGCACAGAGACAAACACCACCGGGGAACAGCCCCAAGTTCCCGTGGTGTGTGTTGGGCAGTTCACCATCCCCCTCTCAGTGGATGGAATCCCCAATCTGACTACGCCACAAGCAGTGGCGCCTGTAAGCCTACCTGCCGCAAACATCCCCTTCCCTCTTCCCATCGAGACTACCTTCACTGAACCAACTGCCGCCCCCTGGCAGCTAGCCAAAATCGGTTGGACGACCTAATGCAGTGCATGCGGGCAATGCAAGCCCAGATGCAACAGTTCCAGCAACACCAACTTCACCAGCACCAAGTGTTGCACAACCTCTCCCAGTACCATTATCAACAGCAGTTCCCCCAACTGACACCGAACCAACCACTACTTCCACCTCGCCACCCTGCTTCGAAGCCGGTCAAGGCCTCTCCGCAGAATGGGCGCCTCCAAGGAAAGGCCTCTAGGCCCCAGAATCCCCCAAACAGCCAGGCCTCGTCCCCAGGCCGGAGAGGAAGAAAAGTCATCCCTGCCTCGCGGCTCGCAGGCGGATCGAGAACCTCGCCCGCGAGATCGGCACCTCGGGGCTCCAAATCGGAGTCCCCACCAGTGGAAAACCGATTCGGCGCACTGGCAGGAGCGGACTACCAGCACTCCGGGCCCATCGAGCTCGGCAACACGGAGGCCAGCAGCGCCAGCACAAGGCCCACTCAGCAGCGAAGGCGCCGTCGAGGTCGACGAACCGCCACCCGCGTCCTGTCAGAGCTCAGAGGCAAAGGCGAGACGAGCTCAGACGAGGTAGGAGTTGCCCCGATTCTCTCAGTTCCTTCCCCCCTCGCATCAGAACTCCTGGCAGTCCCCTTGCCTAGAGATTTCAAGCTCCCGCCCCTAGACAAGTATGACGGGTCCTTCGACCCCAACGACCACGTGGACGCTTTCCAGTCCCAAATGCACCTCGCCAGAGCCAGCGAATCATGCATGTGTGTGGCTTTCACCACCACCCTCAAGGGGGTAGCCCGCACTTGGTACAGGAACCTGGCCCCCAGATCGATAAAGTGTTGGGCTCAGTTCGTGCAGGTCTTCACTGCACACTTTGTCACCAGCAAACGGTGCCCCAGGGCAAAGGAAAGCATCTTCGGGGTAGTCCAAAGGGAAGGAGAACCCATACGGGGCTACATCAAACGATTCAATGAAGCATGCTTACAGATACCGCGGTGCAGCTCACCGCAGCAAAAAAAGGGGTGACACACAAGGAGTTCAAATGGCACATGGTGGACAACCAGCCCGCGACCGTGGCCGAATTCCTCAAGCTCGCGGACAAGTTCACGAGGACTGAGGAAGAAATCAACCAAAGAACCGAGGGCGGAAACGAGAAAAGAAAGAGGGATGGCGAACCCTCTAACTCAACCGACCAAAAAAACCCGGCCCGAGACCCAAAACCGAACCAGTCGTTCCGAGCTCCCCTGCCAGTTCGGACGGATTACACGCCACTGAAAATGAGGCGGACCGAGATCCTAATGACGATTAAGGACGCCCCATACGTGAAATGGCCACCTCGACTAAAGGGAGATCCGAATGAAAGAAACAAGAATTTGAATTGTAGCTTCCATAGGGACCATGGTCACAGTACCGAGCAGTGCAATAATCTCCGAAACGAGATAGAGGGGCTTATCCGTCGCGGATACTTAAGAAACTTTGTACAGCACAACAATAATAGCAATAAAGCAGATCAGCCAGGCGAGCACGAAAAGGACGCCCCCGAAACTAGCAGCAGGCCTGCCGAACCGATGCAGCGACAGCCTCCAGCAGAAAGGCCAGTTCGGGGAACCATCCATGTAATTGTGGGAGGTTCGGTGGTAGCGGGGTGTACATCAGCGGCAGCCCGGACTTCAGTTCGCGAAGCGGTCCTTGAGGAGCGGAACCCTCCGAAAAGGCCAAAGACCGAGGAGCCAATCCTCTTCACAGAAGACGACGCGCGAGGAGTTCGCTACCCTCACGATGACACGCTTGTCATTAAACTAAGGATCAACGACTTCGAGGTTAGGCGCGTACTTGTAGATTCAGGCAGCTCGGCGGACATCCTCTTCAAGTCGGCGTTTGATCGGCTACAACTGCCGAGGAGCGAAGTAAGGCCCGCAAGCACTCCCCTGGTGGGCTTCAGCGGAGAGGAAGTCAGGCCCCTTGGAAAAATAACGATGCATGTGGAAGTCGGCACGTGGCCTTGTGCGGTCAGACTCAACCACGACTTCCTGGTGGTCGCGACCCCCTCCCCATACAATGCCATAATAGGGCGGCCAATCACGCATGTTCTGCGGGCGGTGGTCTCCACCTACCATTTGGCCATGAAGTTCCCTACAGACTTCGGTGTGGGGGTAGCGCGGGCCGACCAGCTCGAGTCCCGCAAGTGCTACGTTGCCGCCCTAAAGGGAAAGACCAAGGCGGCCGGCGACCTCGATCTGGAGCGGCCCGCGGAACAAGGCGAAGAACGAGCCTCGCCCACAGAAGAAACAGTTGCGATCCCGACCTCGCCTACGGACCCAGCTCGCACACTCCAGATTGGTGCTTCCGTCAAAGAACCTCTACGGACCGAACTGTCAGACCCGTTAGACAGAAGAAACGGAACTTAGCCCCAAAGCACTGGAAGGCGGTCGACGAGGAAGTCGAGAAGCTCCTCGCGGCAGACTTCATAAGGGAAGTCCATTACCCGAGCTGGGTGGCCAACCCTGTGCTGGTGAAAAAGGCGAACGGCAAGTGGCGCATGTGCGTCGACTACACCGACCTGAACCGAGCTTGCCCGAAAGACTGCTTCCCCCTCCCTAGGATCGACCGCCTAGTGGACGCGACCACGGGACATGAATTGCTAAGCTTCCTGGATGCCTACTCAGGCTACAACCAAATCCGAATGGACCAATCCGACGAGGAAAAAACCAGCTTCATAACCGAGTTCGGCCTATACTGTTACAAGGTCATGCCCTTCGGGTTAAAAAATGCCCGGGCGACCTTCCAAAGACTTGTAAATAGGCTGTTTCGGCCCCTGATCGGCACAAAGATAGAGTGCTATGTAGACGACATGGTCGTCAAAACACGGTTTTCACGAGAAATAATAAAAGACTTGGACTCTGTCTTCCAAATCCTGCGTCAGTTTAGCATGAAGTTGAACCCCAACAAATGTGTCTTTGGCGTCACCTCGGGCAAATTCCTAGGCTACGTTGTCAATCGGCGTGGCATCGAGGCCAACCCGGACAAGATAAAAGCCATCCTAGATATGAGACCACCTCGGAAAGTAAAAGAAGTTCAAAGGCTAAACGGCCGCATAGCCGCTCTAAGCCGCTTCATGTCCAAGTCGGCAGATCGCTGCCTACCCTTCTTCAAAGCAATCAAAGGCAAAGGGTTCGAATGGACCCAAGACTGCCAGCTCGCGTTTGACGAGCTGAAAGGTTACCTCGCCAGTGTGCCAACCCTAGCTCGGCCCGAGGAAGGCGAAATCTTAGAACTGTACCTCTCGGCTAACGACGAGGTGGTCAGTTCGGTACTAGTAAAGGAGACAGACCGGGTCCAGCGACCCATATATTATGTTAGTAAAATCTTGCAGGGAGCAGAGACAAGGTACCCGCAGATAGAAAAGCTAGCGTACGCACTGGTGATAGCAGCACGAAAACTCCGCCCGTACTTCCAGGCACACACCGTCGTCGTCCTGACCGACAAACCTCTGAGACAAGTACTACTCAAACCCGAGGTTTTCCGTTTGACTGACAAAGTGGGCCATCGAACTCAGCGAGTAAGATCTCCAGTACAAGCCAAGAACTGCCATTAAGGCCCAAGCCTTTGCAGATTTTATCGCCGAGTGCACGTTTAGCCCCGAAGCCCGTGAACCGGTCGAGCCCGAGATCCCCAGTTCGGGCGAACTCGGAGCTCCCAAACCAAACGAGTCTGAACCCCATGAAGTAGCAGCCAGTGTGGCATCCCTCCTGGTTAGTCCAAGCGCGAACTGGGAGGAGGAGCCCTGGATCCTTCATGTAGATGGCTCCTCGAACCAACAAGGTAGCAGGGCTAGAATAGTGTTACGTGGCCCGAGCGGAACAAAACTGGAATACACACTATGCTTTGAGTTCGCGACATCTAACAACGAGGCGGAGTATGAGGCGCTGATAGCCGGGCTAAACCTGGCGCACAAGGTTGGAGTAAAGCACATGGTTATCTGCAGTGATTCCCAGCTCGTAGTCAACCAAGTTACAGGCGAATACGAAGCGCGTGAACTCACAATGATTGCATATTTGGCAAAGGTAAAGGAAGCTCTGCTCAACTTCCAGTCACACTTCATCAAGCAAATCCCGAGGTCAGAGAACGCTGAGGCCGATGCCCTGTCCCGACTAGCAAGCACGAGCCACAACGCTAGGAGAACCGTGTACGTAAAGGACTTACCTCGGCCCAACATTCTCAGTGGGGCAGAAGAGGTCGCTCCTGTCACTGAGGCAGAGCCGAGCTGGATTGACCCACTCGCGAGCTTCCTGCTAGACGGAACCCTCCCCACGGACCGCAACGCAGCCAAGAGGGTGCAGCGCCAGGCAGCCAAATACGTCATGATAGACGAACGGTTGTACCAACGATCCTACACGCTCCCCTACCTGTGATGCTTGCACCCGGCCGAAGCCGAGTTGGTACTCCGCGACACCCATGAAGGCTTGTGCGGCAGACACCTGGGGGGCAGAGCCCTCGCCCAAAAAGCACTTCGACAAGGATACTACTGGCCAAAGATGAAGACAGAGGCAATCGAGCTCGTCAGAAAATGCGACAAGTGCCAGAAGCATGCCAGCATCCACCATCAGCCCACTGCCGACCTCAAATACCTCACCAGCCCATGGCCCTTCGCCCAATGGGGCATCGACCTCTTGGGGCCATTCCCACCAGCAACAGGCGGGAGAAAATTCCTAGTGGTGGCAGTAGATTACTTCACAAAGTGGATAGAAGCTAAATCCCTAGCAATAGTTACAGCCCGAAACATACAAAACTTCTTTTGGAAGAACATTGTATGTCGCTTCGGGCTACCTCGGGTACTGATCTCCGACAATGGCAAACAGTTCGAAGATATCAAGTTCCAAGAATGGTGCCGAAGTATGGGAATTAGTCAGAACTTCACATCGGTCGTACACCCGCAGGCAAAGAAGTAATGAATAGAGCCATCCTTCGCGGACTGAAAGCGCGATTGGATCGAGCCAAAGGTTTGTGGGCAGACGAACTACCAAGTGTTCTATGGGCACACCGAACCACGGAAAAAACCGCCACAGGTGAGACCCCCTTTAACCTCACATACGGCACCGAGGCAGTGATCCCGGCGGAAATCGAAGTACCTACGTTGCGACTAGAAGCGTACGACGAACAAACAAACGAGGGCGAGTTACGCACCAACCTCGACCTACTGGACGAAGTGAGAGACCTCGCGCACATCCGAACTGCAGCCTACCAACAAAAGGTAGCTTGGTATTATAACGCGTGAGTAAAAAAGAGGAACTTCCGCGTTGGCGACCTGGTTCTCCGTAAGGTCATGGTAACTGAACCTGGCGTAGGGAAACTTGGACCAAACTGGGAAGGACACTACAAAGTAAAGAAAGCACTCGGTGGGGGAGCATACGAGCTCGGAACCCTAGAAGGAAAACAAGTACCCCGAGCATGGAACGTTGTCAATTTGAGAAGGTATTACCTATAGACTACCAAGGCAAGTACCCCGAAGCCATTTCATGTCAGAAAACGAACTGAAGGACCGAAATGGTCAGTTCGGCAAAAAACATAGCTCGAAGACAGGACAACCAGTACATGAACAAAAAGCCATTTCATTTCAGAATAGATGTGTACATTCAAAAAAAAAATGTACATTTCATTTCACAAGCCAGGGGCTACTTCATCGTTATCAGAAGCCACTTCGACAACACCCGAAGGACCTGCCTCCCCCTCGAAGTCCGGTTCGGCATCCGCAGCATTAGCCATTTCTTGAGTAATGCGCGAAGTGGATATGGCGCTAGTATCGAGCTCGGGGTATGTATTCTGGATCATCCACCGGCTTAGCTTGAATCCCCTCCTGTAGGAGTCTACCATCAGATCATCAAAATCCGGCGAAGCAATGTAATCGCTGACAGCTTTCTTCTTCGCGTCTTCGATGCCTTGAGAGAAGATCTGAGTCCTCTCCCTGATATCCTCCTGAAGATACTCGACCTGGTGCTGCAGGTCCAGCTTCAACTCCGCCATATTCTTCACCACCACTCCCATGGCCTCAGCATCTCTCTGAGACCTCGCCTGCCTAGACCGCGCGAGGCGAGTAGCAGCCTCGGCAGCACGAGCAGCCTCCTCGGAAGTTCGAGCAGCCTCCTCGGTAGCTCGCGCCTACCTCGAGTATCTCTCCACCTGGTTCGCTAAGGCGTGAATTGAAGAGTTCACCTATCAAAGGAAAACAGGATCAAAGGAACGAATAGAAGAATGAAAGCCGAAGAACTCTAAAGAAGGGAGCACTTACCACCATAGCGTGAGTAACGGCATGGCAGGCCACTTGGTGCAGAGGGAGCTCGGTCCACGCCGCAACTTCCTCGGGAAATATCGCCTCCTTACTCCGTTGAAGAGCATGAACAGGCGACAGCACGCTCCTGAAGCCCTCGGGGGCCTTCGAGCCCGACGGCCCAGCTCGCGTATGGGCAGACTCGGAGTAAGCAGGTGCCCCAGTGTGCGTGGTTTCGGCATAAGGAGCCCCCGCCGGCTCCTGAGTAGGCGGAACCATCTCGGGCTCCTCCGCCGGATAGTCCGGCACCTCGGGCTCCGCACCTTGGGACGGTTCGGCGCGAGCTCGCTTAGCCACCCGTTTTCTCCTCTTCCTGCCCTGGAACAAGTGTCCACCTCGGGTTCCTCGAGAGTCCATCGTACCTGCGAAAAGGAGTTCGGCATCAGTAAGACACGTAAAAGAAGAGCAAGACAGGATCGCTAGGGAAAGAACCTACCCGAACTCAGGCCCGCAGCAATAAGCTTGGCCTCCGTCAGATACCGTTGACACTCTATCCCGAGCCGCACCCATTGCTGGAGGCCCTTCGCCGTCTCCTTATTAAGTGTGATGCCGGAGTCGGGAGCGGCCATCCCCCAGCCGGTCTGAAACGGCCACCCCAGCGCACTTCGCACCCTGAAATAGTCCCGCTTCCACGCTGGGACCTTATTAGGGAGTCCGTGTAAGAGCTTGAAGCCCAGGCGAGGGGATAGGTTGTATGCCCGCCTACGCCTAGGAAGGGGACCCGCTTGCTTTTTCAGCATTAAAATGGAGGAGAAAATCTCCAGGTCCAAAGGGAAGTTCTCGTCACAAAATAAAGAAATCGTCCCCACTAAGTTCCTAATGGAGTTCAGGTGAAGCTGGCCGACCGTCACACCGAAGTGGTTTAGAATCTCGACGAGAAGAGGGTGAAAGGGCAGCCGCAGCCCCGCAGCGAGCTGTTCCCGGAAAATCACGATCTCATCAGGACCGTGTTCCCAAGGGAAGCTACCCGTAGGGATGAAGTAAGCGTGCTCCTCGGGCAAGTCGTAGTAGTCTATGAGGGATTGAAGTTCCTCAGGCGTCATAATCGAAGGACCGAACTGATCTATAACCCGGCCACAACGGGAGGTGGACGCCGACCTACCCGAAGCACCTCGGCCCGTAGGTTCAACCCATTCCTCAGGACCTACATCGGGTTCACTTGAACTACCAGGGGACGCAAACCGATTGGTAGAACCTACATCAGACCCGCTTGAACAGCCCGAACCCTCCGAACTAGACATCAGAGAATAAAGCGGGATTCCGAAAGCACTCACCCGGGAAGAAGACTGAAGGAAGACCGCGAAAGCTCGAACAAGCAAGGAACCTGGGACGCGAGCTGAAGAGCCTGAACGTGAACTGGAACTTAGGCGCGAGCTCAAGATATACAACAGTAGCACGGACGGGGTCCCCCCCCCCCCCCCGCGCGCTATTTATATCCACTACGGCCGGAAAGCGACGGCCCAGATCGAAGCCAATCCAACGGCCCACAGCCACGCTAAACCGCACATCTTCCAAAACCAATCAACGCACGTCTCTCTGAAACCGACGAGGCGTCGCGCACGTCTTGTCAGAGGACAGGTGTCAGCACGCGTCTTCCCGAAACTGACAGGGTGTCGGCGCACGTCTCCTCGCAATAAAAGCGTCTGCAACGCAACTCTCAAACAACTGCCGTCACGACTCCCAAACGCGCGCCCTTTTTTGAAAATCAAATTAGAGCAAGCGCGCTCAGCGCGGACCAAAACCCTCTTGCTACCTTGCAAACTCCCCGCGCTAAGACGGGACCCTTGTCGCAGGGAGTGGGGGGCAATTGATGAAGGGGAATTTGGCCCGACCTCGCAGTTACCCGACACGTTGCAGAAACAAGCAACTCGGGACAGTAGAGCGCCCGAAGCAAGCACCGAAAGCAAAGTCCAAGCTCGCTACTGAGCCCGAACTCCAGACCGCCCTACTAGGAGCTCGAGCTCCTTGTTAAGAGCCCGGGCTCCCTACTAGGAGTCCGAGCTCCCTGTTAAGAGCCCGAGCTCCCTACCACGAGTCCAAGCTCCCTACTGGGAGTCCGAGCTCCCTGTTAAGAGCCCGAGCTCCCCGCCAAGAGCCCGAGCTCCCTATTAAGAACTCGGAGCTCCCTACTGAGAACCCGAGCTCCCTGCAAGGAGCACAAACTGTATTGGGCCCCAAGCCTCGCAAAGCTGTGACCCGAGCTGGCCCGTGGCAGCTCGGAACACTCCCCAAACCGAACTCAAGACATCTCGCTCACTCCAACACTTCGCCTCCGAAACACCAGGCTGATCAAATGTACTTGACGCCAGGGATGTCGGTATCCTTGGGCGACGCACCTGACTGATTTGGGATCCGACGCCTGACAGTCGCCCTTCAAACGGCCTCCTGCTACCGCCACCTGCCACCGTCGTTACTAACCGTAGAGACGGCTCTGACAAAGGAACAGTGGCGGTTCTGACCGGACAGAGGAAATGACATCCGAACTGGCAGGAGTTCAGAAGTAATCATGCCCGATCTGATAGAAGCCTGGAAGTGAGTGCGCGAGGTGGTTATAAAAGGCTCCTACGCCCCAGAAACGAGGTATGCTAACTTTTGCGCTATCTGGTCTATCTTGCCTTTGAGAAACTCTAACTTGAGCTTCGGAGCCCTTACGCCGGGTTCTCCCCGGAGCTTCTCTTTTCCCTCCGTTTCAGGTCCCTGACCACCCGATTCAGAGACAAGATCGTTGACAGCTAAGATCGGTCGGATCGTGCACCATCAGTTACCATAAAGCATAGGTAGGGCTGTAATTGAATCAAAATCGGACTGGATTTAGCAAGATCTGAGTCTTCATCCGAATATTGAAAACTTACATCCCAATCCAATCCAAAATCGATCAGATTTGAATACCTTGTGTTCAAATTCAAATCCAAACGGATTTGAATCGGATTTGGATTTAATCCAATTCTATTTTAATCTTTTAAAATACAAAAAAAAAGGATATTTGATTACTTTTCAGTTTTATATATAATACATTAATGTAAATATAACACACTGAGTTTATTATATATAAATCTATATATAAGAAAAAAATATATTTTTTATAATTTTAAATATAATTATATAAATTTATATATTAAAATTAATAAATATTATAATATAATTAGATTTGGATTTTAATTGGATCGAATGACATATTGGGCATTGGATTTTCAGGTATCAAAAGTAGACGGGTGCAAATGGATCGAGTAATAGGATTGTATTTTTTATTTTGTTTTTATTTATATAAATTGGTATTTTTTTATGTTAATAATTTGTTAAAAATTAAAGAAGTTAAATTAGATCAGAATATATTGGGATATTTGACATCCTTCACAGATTTGGATTCAAATCGCTGATCCCATCGGATCTAAGATTTATGTCATCGGATCGGATTCGGATGTACGCCAATTTGAAATTCAATTCTATCTATTTGCATCCTAACCATGAGCACCCCTAGAATTCAAAGGGGGGTTTGTATCAATCAGCCCAGATGAAAAGTGAATTGATGTTAAATTCACGGACAGGTTGTGATTTATAGGGGGAGAAGGCTAGTAGTAGAGGGGATGGAATTCAGAATTCTGCATCGTGTATCTGTACTTCTCCCTTCTTTTTCCGCATTTTCTTCTTTTTTTCAGTAATTCTGTGGGTTGTCGGCTAATCCGGTAGCAATCCTATGTGCCCGGTTTTCTAACGTGACAAATCAGCTACTCCCGACGGCGTAGCCTTCGTTAAAACCGTGACATTATAGCGTTCGTTGTTCGCTGTCGCCCCATTTTAACGTCATTTCATCTGATTGAAGGTGGGGCCGCAGCAAAACATCAGGGGCTGTGATCACGGTTTTATCCTAAGTCTACACCAAAGGGAGTAATTGATATTTACCACTCAACAGCCAAAAGGGAAATTGAAATTTAATTTCTATAAGGGTCCAAGCAGTCATCTCTATCTCCATTCTCCGCACGTTACATTATAGAAGTAATAAATAGAGATGGGGCAGTCTCCCTCCCTCCATATCCACAGTTGAAGTAGTTAGCAGACATACTGAAATTTTCTTGCGAGAAGTGAAACCCCGTTGGAGGTGGTAGGCAAGCGAAATGGCGGAGGAAGGAGAACAGAGTAAGGTTGCAGAGGAGGTACAGGAGAGTAGTAGCAAGGTGGCTATCATGGTGGCGGTTGATGAGAGTGAGTGCAGCACCTACGCTCTCAACTGGGCCCTCGATAATCTTCGCCATTGCTTCTTGGATACGCCGCTTACTATTTTTACCGCACAGCCCGCTGCTGACTACGATTATCTATACGGTGTCGCCAGTACGCTCTTCCCCATCTCTGTTTCTCACTAGTTATATCTTGATTCTCAGGACTGATTTAACTAATTTTGTATTTCTGAGTTTTTTTTTTTCCTTGTAAAAGAATGTCGTGGGTATGCATAATTATTTAAAATTTTCTTTTGTAATATCCTATAAGGAACTGTCTTGTCCATGAGACAAAATGAAATGTTGTGGGTATCACTCTTGCTTGTTATGAATTAATCCTGTTGTCTACTAAACGAGTTCTATGAAATGAGTAAATTGGGTGTTTCTTGATTAGTCTCTAGGTGTGTATCCTGAGATTCAAATGATTTTAACTACTTAAGACAATTAATCTTCTTAATAACTCTGTATTGGCTGTTTCTTCAAAACTTCGTTTATGAAAGTAATTCTTTTAGGGACTTGAATTCTTGGGTTTGTCTCGTGCAATGGAGTGATTTTTAGATTCTGATTTCCTAAATCTATCTCACCTTTTATTCTCTTTTTCCACAGATCAGGACTTAATGGACTCGGTCAGGGGATATCAAAAAACAGCAGCAGCTGCTATATTTGCAAAAGCTAAGGAAATTTGTGCCAGCCATGGGGTATTGCCAACTTACTTAACCTTTTGACTGAAAACTTGTATAGTGGGTGACACCAATGTAATCTCTAATCTCTATTCCGATTTCCTTTTTTCAGTAAAGAAATGCATTTGGTCATGTTGATAGCTTTACTAAGTACTCTCCTTGAAGATTAAGCATATTTTCTTTGTAATGCTATTTTTGCATGCAAAAGGTTGGCATCAGTTTGATTCATCAGATGTTAAATATTGTGGACAAGATGCCATTGTGTCTGTAGAGGTCTTCATTTTTTTTTTGTTATTGGTCAAAGTTATTGATACCAAAGATTATCTAAAATTGGTACAGATAGAAAATATTTACAAATTATTTGCACTTTCCAATCCTTTTACAGCATTTTGGTTTGAGAGAAATTCCTGTTTTTTCTTTTTATCACAAACTGTGTTTTTCTTCTGTGAAATGGGGAGACTTGTAATCAATTAACCATTTAATCAATGACTACACTAGAACCAGGGTATGTGACTAGCAACAAACCCACATTGTTAAGTTCTCTTATTGACTAATCCATGATTTTTAATGCCATTCATGTCATGTTGATTCTTGTATATGATTTTTTTTTCTGGCATCATGCCGTCATCTGTTTATCCACAAATGCATTTTAATTATTACTATGCTCATCCAGAAGCGAATACGTCCATTAATAATAAGTGGTAACTCTCAAGGTTTGTCATGCTACAGGTAACCACAAAGACAGTTACAGCGATGGGAGATCCTAAAGAGGCTATATGTGAAGCAGTTGAAAAGTTCAACATCAATTTGCTGGTTGTAGGTAACCATGGCCGAGGTGTTATTTCAAGGTTGGTGGCCCTAGCATATGCTGTTCTACCATACAATGTGGTTCTTATTCATAGTTTTCTTGATTACTCTCGGTGCTGTTAACTCTTTAATATTTCAATTGAATTTTGGCATGAATGTTCACTTTATATTCTCCTGTTGATGTTACTGGTTATCTGATGTCATCTATGCATGAAGGCTAAACTGCATACAAAAATTTGTATGCTGCAACTTTAATTAAGCTCTATACAGGAAGCAAAAGCATAAATGAAATCATCATTTCAATATATTTACTGGATAAATTTCAAACCTATAGGTCTAGTCTTAAGTCTATCCTATTTGGTATGTGGGAACCAATCATGCATGTTATTTCATTTCAAGATGGAAAGAAATGGTTGAAATACTATTATGTATCATTATGAGATTACTTAAAATGGTTAAAACTATTATGACTCAAATGCAGACTGATTTTGGTCCTCACAATAGAAATCATGTTTCTTTGTCTTTTTTTTCTAAAAACATTTTTACTGAAAAGCATAAGCACGAAGTTTGGACTTATAGATCCTAATGAATGTGGTAAACTCTTCTCAATGGACATTTTATGGATTATCGGGTGACAATTCTGCATCTCTTTTTCTTTTATTTCTCCTTGTTCAATATGTAATGAACATCCAAAATACATCTTGACTATGTTTTCCCATGGAAGCTTCCTAGATAAACATCTAAAATACAGCTAGTCATCTCCTTTTTATGTGTACATGAATGTTAAAATTTACAAACGGAATATGTCAGGGTCTAACTCTGTGGCATATTTTGAATTCTTATTTCTACATGACCATTTTGCATCATGTATCTTGTTCTCTTTTCTTTATTAATTGATCAGGTAGGGTTAAAATTTACTGGTCGATCCATTACATCTCAGCCATATGGATGCTTGTTTAAGTCCAGTACCCACCATGAAATTCATTGTTTTGAAAAAAAAGAAAAAAAATACACTGCAACCAATCTACTGTAAGTGTAGAACATGACCCCTTCCCTTTCCTCTCCTTGGCAGTAGAACATGTCCAGAATTTGAATCTACTATGTTAATGTTTTCAAAACATAAAATCTCCTTGTCAGGCTTAAGGATTCTGGTTTCAGATTTGCTTTTAGTTTATTTCAGAACTGAACTTTTGACTAACAACTTGCTGAAATTTCAAAATTTCAAGATGTCAGTCCATTCGAAGAGTAAGGCCTGTATCTCTTATTCCAAAATTCACTTGTCTTTTTTCTCTTCCTTTCCTACTCCTGTATCCTTACTAGTACATTTCTCCATGAAATTCATACTTATCTTTCTGATTACACTAAAAATTTGAATTGGACTGTATGATGCAATGTAAATTCTTCAAATTAGGTACCTAATTTGTAGCCCTACTGGAACAAGAGCTTAAATTTCCAGAAATTTTGGGGGCGTTCTACAACATGAATGTTTTTGTTTTTATTTGTTTTTGGAATTGCCACATCAAAAAGCATGGTCTTGAACATTGTTCTTGTTTTCAAAGGAAAAACAAGTTGGTTTTGTTTCAAAAAACAACACATGTTTTTGGAACCAACAAAATAATGGTTTTTAAAACATAAAAAAAAAACAAATTTTCTAGTATAGAAACATATGATTTATGGAATAATGTTAAATAATCAGATGAAAACATGTTTTTGAAAACCAGATTCAAGAACATGTTTTTGGTTTCAGTTTTGAAAACAAAACACACACACACAACCAAGAACATGTTTTTTGTGTTTTTATATTAAGAAACAATCTGTTTTTCAAACCAGAGATGGTTTGCCCCCTTCATTGGAACGAGTATCAAAATTGCAAAATTTGATGGCAATAAAAAATAAACCACAATAAAAATGCCAAGTGTTTGTTGTTTATTTTATATGATAATATGAATATCTGCCCTGGAGTTTTATAATGCCAAGATTCCACATGCAAATCAATTTCTTACTTTGACAAATCTATAAACTATCAATAGTTTATGCTAAAGCCAGTCTTGGTGTTGGATTTTGATAATGTACAAATTATTGATATACAATAAGTGTGATGCTTCAATGAGAACCTAAAAAGAGAATGCTCATGTTTGTTGCATCATTCCCATTTTAAGCCATCTGGAATCTGAGATTTTTTTTATTTTTTGAGAGAGGTAACTGAATTCAATAAGAAAAGAGAAGGGTACACAAGAAGGCGTACTCATATAAAGAAAAGAAAAACAAAAACAGGGATCAGATCATTAGGAATTATACAGGAGGAAACTTATCAGCGTACAAATCTTCTAACAGAGCACCTAATTTTGCTAGTCCATCTGCAAGAGCATTAAATTCCCTTGGAATCCAAATCAGGTTTGCAGTAAGTCCCTTGCCTCCGTCAGAAATTGACTAAGTCTCCACGGTCCGGTCTCTTGTTTTCCTAACCATTTTATAAAGTTTGCTGAATCACCTTCAATGGAGATGTTCTGCATACTAATCTGTTAATTATTCTGTTCCCTGTATGTGCAGACAACACTTCTGCCCTGGTAGAATCTACTATGCCTATTGGCCCACTATACATCTGGAATCTGAGATTCATGATATATATTATCCATATGAGGGCTGATGCTCTAATAGGTGATAAATGAGAGAAAAAAACTTGTTTGGTTAGTTACGTGCATGGAAAACCACCTACGCACTCATAAGAAAAAGCAATCAGTTACAAGTTGAAAGGTTTAGAAGGGCTAGGGGTATACCAAAAAGGACATGGGTCAAAGTAGTAAGAAATGATTTAATTTAAGCGCTCATAATTTAACAATGGATATAGCACTAAACAGAGGGGAATGGCAAAAAAGGATTCATGTGGTGGACTCCATATAGTTGGGATAAGGCTTAGATGCTGATGATGAAAGGCTGATGCAGGGCACCCTTTGGCACTCATAATTTAACAATGGATATAGCATTAAACAGAGTGGAATGGCAAAACAGTGTGTGTATGCCCTTCTATTAATGGACCCATTAGGATCTAGTGCTTAACCACATCAAGTTTTTCCATCTCTGAGCCTAAAAATTGATTTTTCGCTGTACTGCATGGATACTAAGACGATTTCCTTTTTCTCTATTTGCTTTAAAACAGGGCCTTCTTGGGTAGTGTCAGCAACTACTGTGTTCATCATGCCAAGTGCCCCGTTCTTGTTGTGAGGAAAGCAGCATAAGGGATGGTTTCTCAGCCTCACCAACAATAGATATTGCAGTAGCAGTTAGTTGTTTGTTGTGGCCAATAAGGGTGAAGGCTTACCTTCCTAACCTCTTGCCTGAATGAGATCCTTTTTCCAAGATCTGGATATGTGAAGGAGCGTTATGTGCCTCATCTTTTACATAAATGATACTTCTACCAAAATAACTGTACAGGTTTGTTTGGTGTTGATTTTCTGAAGTAATGTTTTGAGGTCTAGGATTTTTTAACCATATTATATTCTCTTGATACTTTCTTTTGTATCCTACCTGTGAACAATATCTCAATGAATATTTGTTCATGAATAATATAATAATAGCGAGGTTTGCCCAAAAATTACAAGAAAAGTGACCCAGAATCACAAATTTGCGCTGTTGTATAATGTAAATGCACTTTAGTACAAATGGGTAGATTGTAAATTCTGGTTTATTTTTGTTTCAGGTTTTACTTTATTTTTTTCTTTTTAAGAGTAAATGGAAATCTGAATATAAGAGAGGATTAAATTAGGAAGGTGGTGCAAATTTTGCATCAAATAGAATGCAAACATGGTTACAAACGAACGTATTTAAATCTGAACCAGGTTTTAAATGTATATCCTGTTCAGATATGCACTTCATGCAAATAGACAAAGGCTCAAAGTATAAAAAACACAAAAAATTAGAAAGCCAATTTTAAGAGATGTATGGAGATATACTAGGAAAAAAAGAATATATAAAGATATGGTAGGAAAACTTATATAAATCTTAAAAGACACATTAATAACCCTAAATCTAAATCTAGGTCTTAAATGATAAAAAGTAAAGTATATAAATATAAAATATACATTCTTTAATAACCTATGTGAAGAATGAGTTACCTAGATAAATCGAGCACCTGATATTGGTGGCATGTATATTGTAATTCATAGAAAGCCAATGTAGTTATAGTTAATAGTTATAAACATATAAACTTTAGGCTGTGTTTGGTTTGAAGGAAAAAGTAGGGAAATGAAGGAAAGTGTTGGGGAACCTTTACAAACATTGTATAGGTTTTCCTACCTTTTCCTTCAAACCAAACATAGTCTTGATAAATTGTTTTTTTTTTATTCTTATTTTGTTGATAAATATGGACCAAAAGGGGAGAACTAAGTTAAAATCTATCATTTACATAAATATGATGCATGGACTTTGTTACGCAGAATTGCAAAATTAAAGCAATACGACATTTCTAATTGAGCCAAGTCAATCCAAGCCAATTCAAGTATATATTTTTGAGTTATCTTTAGTTGTTTTGATCACAATTCAAATTGAAACTTGAGTGAGTGGATAATCTCGTATGGGCATGTCAATGGGTCAACTTAAATGGTAAATTTGACTTGACTCACCCCTAGGCTTAGGGTCAGACTTATTAGGGTATAGGGTCAAGTTAGAGTTTTGATTATTTAATCTAAATCAAATGCAAGTATGGTTGGCCTGGCCCATTAGGTCATAATACCCCTATACCTATAAATGGTATTTTTGTAATTTGATATGACTTTTAATCCCTAACTTTAAATTTATGATTTGTTTTAACCTAATCAGGGTATAGGGTTAGGTTAGAGTTTTGTTTAGAGACCGGATCTGCTCCTCACACCTAGCACCTCACACACACATCCTACCATGCATTGGGAACATCTCCAGTACTTATTAATGAATATTCACGGGAGATGTTCCCAATGCATGGTGGATGTGCCTGTGAGGCACCCATTTGTGAGGAGCAGATCCCGTCACTTTTGATTATTTAACTCAAATCAGGTCCAAGTTTGGCTAACCCCCCATTCATTGGGTTATAATACCCCTACATATATAAAGGGTATTCTTATAATTTGGTCTAACTTCCAATCACTAACTTTAAAGTATGTTACTATTTGTTTTTGCTTTTTTCTTTCAAGTTGGAGAAGCATTTGAAGACAATGTGATGGGGTTGGGTTAGTATTGAGTTGAACCCTATAGGCTGGGGCAGGTTCGAAAACTGCATAGTATTGAGTTAGCTTGGTTGGGTTTGAGTGGAAGCATGGGAGGGTCAGGTTACGGCTTAGTCAAGCCCATGCCAACTCGCCCAACCCTATAGGGTTCGACCTAATACCAACCCAACATTGTGTTGCAGTCATTCAATTATATTTTTTGTGATACATTTAGAAAATTCGCCCAACCCTATAGGGTTCGACCTAATACCAACCCAACATTGTGTTGCAGTCATTCAATTATATTTTTTGTGATACATTTAGAAAATTCAAGAGCCATGAATTTAAGTTGGAAATTGGTTTATGGGTCATTGGTTTAACATCCTTACTCTCCTATGCTCTACTTTTATTCTATATGGATTACAATTATTGTTAATATTTATAAACATATAAATTTTAATAAATTGTTTTTTTCTAATTTGTTGATAGATATGGACTAAAAAGAGAGAATTTAAGTTAAAATCTATAACTTACATAATTATGACAAGTGATTGAAGCATGGTTTAATGGCAATATTGTTACTTGGAAGCATATATACTTAGGCCATGTTTGGTTCACTGCTTTGGGCCTCATTCTCTTAAGAATGAATAATATTAAAGTGTTTGGATACAAAATTCTTGCCAACGGCCATATTCTTTTTAGAATGAAAAACCAGCCCCATAGCACAAAAATTGACTAGCCTGCAACATGAAAAATAATCATGCCCCATCTTGCTCATTTCATTCTTTGAGAAAACTCTACCTACAAAATTGTTGTCATTAGATGTTTACTTTTGCGAAAGCACTTTTATAAAACTACTTTTACATGAAAACACTTTTACAAACGCACTTTTATGGATGTACTTTTACATGAAAGTACTTTTACGCAAGCACTTTTATGAAAGTACTTTTATAAAAACACTTTTATGGAAGTACTTTTACAAAATCACTTTTATGAAAGTACTTTTATGAAAAATACTTTTATGGGAGTACTTTTATGAAAGCACTTTTATGGGAGTACTTTTATGAAAGTACTTTTATAAATGCACTTTTGTAAAAGTACTTTTATAAAAGAATTTTTATGAAAATACTTTTATAAAATCACTTTTATGAAAGTACTTTTATGAAAGCACTTTTGTGGAAGTACTTTACAAAATCACTTTCATAAAAACACTAATGAAAGTACTTTTATAAAAGAATTTTTATGAAAATACTTTTGTAATAACACTTTTACGAAATTACTTTTACAAAACATCTATGCCAATTGGTAAACATTGGCTATTGAAGACCTAGGTTGTCAGTTTGTGAATACTAGCACAAATTAAAAATGAGCAACATAGGACATTTGTCAGTCTGAAAAGAATTCATTTTTAGGAAAAAAAAAAGTGTTTGTATTTTCTCATTCCACTTATTTTTACCTTTTTTTTTCATTTTAGAATTTCATCTTTGATAAGAATTAAAAAGAATGAGAATTGAACCAAACATAACCTTAGATTTAATGACCTCGTTTGTAGTTTTTAAATAAAAGAGAGAGAGAGAATGTGTGTATTTTTTGGTAGCTAGATATGTAATATTAATGAGACAAATTAAGAATTAATATAGGAAAGAGAGTCAATTATGTGGGAATCAGTCCGGTACATTAACAGAATATCAGCATATACAGTAACTGTATCAACCGATACAATTGATACGGCCTACGGGTAGAACAAATCGGCAACTTAGATTAGCTTCAAAATCAGTACGTATCAGTAAATGTGGGCTGATATATGTTATACTTCAAACCCTGAAACAGAGCTTGATAACTTCGTATCAATAAGCACTAGATAGTAGATAGTGACCACCATACCACATATGATGTACTCCGTTTGGTACCTGCAGTTACCTATATGGTAAATTTAAATTAGATTTAAGAGATTAAATCCAATTTTATTTGTAAACCATCATCACCATCCAAACCCTAACAGGTTTTATTTGTAAACATTTGTATTTTAAGAAAAGGGAAAATCTATGATACAGAAAAGACATGATATAAAAAGAATTTTGACCAATCAAAATTCACCAACGAATTTTAATAAATTACGCCATATTTTTTATCACGTTTATGATTCTGATTTATTGGTCGGTTGTTTTTTAGATATAATATCTTTTCCATATCATAGCCATCCCCTAATAAAATCCTTTTAACAAAATTCTGTTAAAAAGGTTGATTATTATTAATATGGGTTTTACTTTTACATGTGAATACTCTGTTGGAGTGGGGCTAATTAGTCTTTTAAGAGTGAAAATACTATTCTGCTTTGCTTTAGAAAATGGGAAGGCATGTTTATAAAGTAGAAGAATTTTGTTTAAAAGTAGAAAAAGCATCAAAAGTCAAAATACTCTTCCTTAACAAAAATAAATAGTTGGAATAGAATCTCTCTAGTTGGTACCATTGTCATTTCAGGCTCAAATGTCCAGGGAGACAATGGATAGGCATAATTCTACAAATGTGGTTAAGTTGCTTTAATTTTTCACCTTCTAAATAAAAACCCTAAGCATTGAAGGCTCACCATCAATCATCTCCATCATCTATATATAGTGAAAAAAGGTGATAAAAAAATATCATGTTTTACTTGAGTGAAGAAAAAAAACAGTTGATGAATTATTGAAAAAGATTCTTACGTCTGTTACACTACAAAGAAAGAAACAGTAAAATGTATTATCAAGACATGAGGTGTCACTACTAAGTACTCACAATTGAGTTGGGATCTGCTGACCAGTGACACAATATATTGCTGCCCACGTTCAGCCAGTCATACATCGGGCTGGGTGAACGAGGCCAGCATTGTATTTTTATTTGTATTAGTCCAGATCTCGATTTCATTAACAAAATTAGAGAACTCTTAAATCACAATTCTCCACCTTCGGTTCTGTTTATTTATTTTTATTTTGTATTTTAGGCTTAGTTTGGAAAGAATAATGATGAAGGTAGATTTGGCCCGACCCTTTGTCTGTGCGATACGTGGAAGAGATCGGGTGTGACCTGGCAAGAGCGTCAGCTCGACACAGCGACATAGCAACAGTCACATCCCAAGAAAAGGCCCGAGCTTCCCGAGCTCCCCAAGAAGAGGCCCGAGCTCCCCAAAAGAAACCCACACTTCCTGGGAGGTGAAACCCGAGCTCTCCCTAGAAATCCCGAGGCTAACAAGGAAACCCGCGAGGGGCAAAGCCCGAACTAGCCCACCTCGGGTCAGTCTGGGCCACACCCCGCCACGTCGGGACAGTCTGGGTCGTACTCTCATCCAAACTCAAGACTTCACCTCGTGCACCACTCTGGCACCTCGGCTCCAGGTCGCACGACTGAATAATCGTACCTGACAGAGGTTCGTACTTTGAAGCAGCGCGCCTGACTGGCCAGAATCTGACAGATGATAGTCGCACTCCAACAGCCACCTGCTACCGCCATCTCAGCTGTTGTAGAAACGGCCCTGACAGAGAGGATAGTGGCGGTTATATCTGCCCCCCACAGAGGCGGTTACATCTGCTCTGGCTGAAGCTTGGGAGTGAGTGCATCAGGTGGTTATAAAAGGCCTTCTTCCCCAGAGAAAATGCAAGTGATTTTTGTGCCTTCTGGTTTCAGAATCTCTCATTTTCCCTTACATTCTCAAGAGTTCTAACTTGAGCATCGAAGCATTCCCACCGGGTTTCTCCCCAGGAATCTCTTATTTCCTCCTTGTTTCAGGCATCTTCAGCTCCGTCAGAGACAATATTACCGACAACTAAGACCGACCGGATCATGCATCATCAAATACAAATATAAATATGACTACATATTTGTATTTATACTCCTTCCAAATACAAGGACTCAAATAAGGGGCCATTGGTTAACACAATTTTATTATTAATACTAAAATATTCATTGGGGATTGTGGGGTTTAGTAATGGGTCTTCCGTTTTGAGAAAGTTTGTTAATGGGTTTTCATTTGCCTTAATTTAGAGACCATTTTATCCTTACGGCCATTTAAAGTTTCTAAAACCTCCCCTGTACAGTTGATGAACCATATCCTATTAAAACTTTAAGGGAACACAATTTTTTGTTTTTTTTTTGAAAAATCTATAATATGGGAAAGACATGATATCTAAAGAGTTTTGATCAGACGTTTTTCAGATGTTATACTTTTTCATATCATTGTCAAACCCTTTTCTTGTTTTCTTTTTTTGTTTGTAGGGTTTGTTAAGAAATTAGAAGGTGAGTGAAAATGACTAAATGGCATTTTTATTCAAGATTTTTCTCAAAGTCTCAAACATGAGTTTGCGTTCTGTGCACCCATGGGTGCATTGGACGAGTGAACCCATGAATCACGTTCGACCACGTCGACCAGGGGAAGGACGCATAATGTTAATAGTCAAACACCCGTTAACACGGGTTCAGCGGTTCAACCGACCTTAAACCGGCCACAAAATGACAAAAGGTAAATCAAAAGGAAGCCCAAACCACATTTTGCATTTCCCCTGGATGCTTTTCCTCCCTCCACCGAACCCTACCCATACACTGGCGACTATACCGCAGCGAGTGACCCAAACTAGCGACCATCGGCGGCGAAAGCGAGAATCCCAGAGGTACATTTCTGGCTGCCTCTTCTTCTTCTTCTTCTTACAAGGGGCTTCTTGTGTCAAGAGAAACCACCCACCTGAGTTTTGGGTTGTCATAATAAACACTGACCAGCTTTGAATATCCGCACATGGTGGTTGTGTTCCAAACACCTGCAATCGTAATTGCTGAAATTCAAGTTGTTTTTTCAAGTTTGAATGCTTCATCCTTCAGCAGACAACTGAGCACCAGTTGCACTATTTCTGTCAAGGAGACTGACCGAAATTTCTTAATTTAAATATTTAATTCATTAGTCTACATATACTCTCTCTCTCTCTTTTTCATTTTCCCATTGTAACCCAACTGGTGAACTGGTTACCATTGTACGTTTTCTCACTCTTTCATTTTAAATTGAGACACAGGAATGTGTCACAACTTCCTCAATGGGCAGTGGACAGGCATCTTAGATTTAGACTAGCTCAACTCTCCAGGGAAGATGACATGTGACACCTTGAGAGCGATGAATTTAAAAGAGTAAAGTAAGAAACAGTTTATACAAATACCAATATGTACAATATAAATATATACAAAATAATATAAAATATAAGATTTTCACTTTACGTATTTGTATCTCTACTCCTTCCAAACTGAGCCTCTAACAATTCCAACAAAATGGAAAAAAAAAATTGTGCATTCATTTTAACTCCTTGTGAAAATTTATTTTAGTTATGCTTCGTTAGAAGTCTGCTTCTAAGAATCACCATTTTGAGAATGAATTTTGACTCCAAAGTTATTCTATTTTGAAGCTTCAAAGAAACAATTCTTAGAATGAGGTTAGTTTTGAGCCCAGAAACAAAAAAGAATTTAATTTCAACAATTTTCATAAACCCAAACTTACAACAAAATTCATCAGAATTAATTAATTAATTAAAAGCATTCCAAAAGCAGTCTTAGTTCCCCCCACCCACCCTTTCTCTCCCCAAGCATTCATATTAACTTTTTGTATTTCCAGTTTTACTTGTATGAACTTAAGTTTAATTAGCTCAGTCTCTTTTTCCCTTCTCAAGCGCCTTGCTCTAGCTTGGCCTTCCACAGAGATCTTTATTGTATGAACTAAAGAATGCATCAGGCAGATCGATCTTATAGAACCCTCAGATCAGTGGAGTTAACCCATGCAATTAGATATCTCGTTTGAGTATGGTCGCTGTGGTATGTAGGGGTGTCAATTGGACTGGATTTGGTCTAATATGATCCAATCCAATGTGAGTCTATTATAAATGGATCAGGTCCATTCTAATCCAATGAATGTTTTGGATTAATTTGGAGTCTAATTTAATGTTTGGACTGTCCAATCTATTCAAATTTATTTTGATTTAGATTGATTTCAACTCAAACCCGGTCCATTGACACATTATTCTTATCTTATATCAATGGATAAGATATTGGCTTAATCCAACCTAATCTAATATAAATTTGTTACGAACGGGCCAGGTCCAATCCAATTTAATAAATATTTTAGAATGGATTAGTCCAATCCAATATGTCTTCTTAGTCCATCTAATCTATCCAAATTGATTTTGGCTGAACGAGGTCCAATCCAAAACCGATCCATTAACACCCTTAGTGGTATGGTTGCCGGTGGTTGTCAAGGTAAGAAGAAGAAGAGGCAGTCAGAAATGTACAGCCGGAGCTCTCGCATCGCCACACTCACTATGGTATAATCGCCGGTGTGTGGGTAAAGTTCGGTGGAGGGAGGAAAAGCATCATGGGGAAATGCAAAATGTGGTTTGGGCTTCCTTTTATTTTACCTTTTCGGTTGAACCGCCGAACCCATGTTAACGGATGTCTGACCGTTAAGGTTGTGCAATCGACGTGAGTCGTGGGTTCACTCGTCCAGTGCACCCATGGGTGCATAAAACGCGGACAAAACCTATTTTTATGTGGCTGTTTTGGTGAAGAAATGTGTACTGATGATATCAATGGCCCATCCGAGCGACAAAACATGCTGCCATCATGTGGAAGAGATTCTGATTCTTTGCTCATTTTATACTCCTCTTCTCCTGGAGCCACGTGTGCGTGGGGTGGAGTACACGCCACCGCACCGAGTTGATTCCAACACTCAACACCTTCAAATTTCAAACACTCATCATCGAACGGTTCCCATCAATTGTTTCCTATTGATCCGATCTATTGACTTCGAATCTCCTCCCATAAGAATTCTGCCTACGTCTATTTACAACACATTACTTTTGTTCATTGCGAACATCTTTCAAGCGTAATACCATATAAGAGGTGTGATGTTTTCCATGCGTGACTGTGGTAATATGTGAGTAGATGTAGGCAGAATTTTTCTGAGTATCAGATCCAGACTCAATCCACTTTACAGTTTTGGCACACCAATTGATTATTTTGGATCCCACGTGGGATTACTTTAAGATTACACGTAGACGTGTTGACTATCCGTTCTTTAATGTTTTCCAAAACTTCCCGCCTTGGAATATGAAATATGAGTGCAACATACATCAAACGAAACGGGATATGCTCCACTCACATGGGGCGCCTTACATGTACATCCACCATGCATTGGGAACATCTTCCGTCAATAATAACGTATAAATACGGAGGCATGAATGAGGTGCCCATGCCAGATCATGATGCTTGTCGGAATGCTTTAAATTGGGAGAAGATCCGGACTCCAACTTTCCAATCCAACCCAACTGAAAAACCATTTTGATGAGGACTGCATTCCTTTTCCTTATTTGTGAGAGCTTAATGCTATTTATATAATCCCAAGCTTAGGCCATAGAGTGATAGAACAACAATATCAACATTGTCTGTGAGGTCAAAGTCCTAGACGACATGGCGAAGCATTTGGGTTTGGGGGGGAATGAGAGAAAGGTGATGATCGCCATTGATGAAAGCGAATGCAGTCATTACGCGCTCAATTGGGTGCTCCACAATCTTCAAGACTCCCTCTCCAACTCGTCTCTCCTCATCTTCACAGTTCGGCCCTTAACCGGTTATAGCTCCATAATTGCCGCATCCTATGGTTTTCCTCGTACATACTCTGCTCCCTGAACCATTTGAAAAACCCTGCAATACCAGTCTTAAATCTGGTTTTCCTTTCTTTGGATTTCTGAATTCAACTATATATTGGGACTCACGGTTCACTACTAATTGCAAATTATGTTTGATATAGATCCGGAGTTGATTAGGTCCGTCGAAGAACGACGAGAGAGGATTTCGTTGGCTCTGTTGGAAAAGGCTAAAGATATCTGTGCAAATCAAGGGGTATGGTCACTTTGATGACTCACTTTACTCTCTTCTTTCCACCAGATTCTGCAAATTTGGTTCTCTTTGTGTTTAGTTAATCAATGTAATTAAGGTCTGGCCGTTTCCATTACACAGGTAATTGCAAAGACAATTTCAGAATTTGGAGATCCTCAAGAGACAATTTGTGAAGCTGTTGAGAAGTTCAACATCAATCTACTCATTCTAGGTAGCCATGGTCGCGGACTTCTCCAAAGGTTGGTTTCTTTTGAATTGCTTCTCTCTGTGCAACTAACAGATTCAGGATTTAAGGGTACTCTTTATTCGGCCCATCATCCATGATCCACCCCAATTTTGGCCCCAACTGAGACCTTCCCCCATATTATATAGGATATAGCTGCTCCAATCTCCAGGCGGAATAGGCCTACTTTATTTAGCCTGGTCAATTCCTATTCTGGACCAGCCTGGAGTAAGACCAGTTATTTACTGATGTTATGTATCTAGCTGAAAGACAGTTTGGTCCCTCAAATTCAGTAGGTGCCAGTAATCTTTTTTTTTTTTTTTCGTTTTTGTTGCATTATTTTGTATGTTAGGTATAAAGGCGAATTTTTGAAACAGGTTTTTCTTGGGGAGCGTGAGCAATTATTGTGTTAACAATGCCAAGTGTCCTGTTATTGTAGTGAAGAAAGCAGAATGAGGGAAACTACTTTGATCAAATTATAAGTTTGAAGAAAATTGTTAGAAAATGTAAATTCCTATTTACATATGTTTGATTTGATATGGTTGATATTGTAATTTATCTTGAGCACATTGACTACTAAAGATACGACTGACCATAGAATATATGAAGTTCATTCATATGTTGTTAAAGCCACAGCAAAATATCTATCAGAAAAAAAAAAAATCCTAGATGAAACTGAAACGGAATAAGAAAAATTATTTAGGTGTCGTTTGGTTCGTGGGAATAGGGGTTTAGAATTGGAATGAGCTATTTCAATTTAAACTGTTTGATTGGACGGAATCGGAATTTCATTCTTATTTCTATTGAAGTGGTATTCCTCTATTTGAGGGAATGGCCAGTCCCTATCCTTCCTTTAGGAATGAAAGCTCATTCCTGCTCACTCCTATTTCTATTTCTATTTCTATTTCTGTCTGAACTTAATAGATTATGGAAATTGGCCATTCCAATTTTAATTTTAAAAGATTTTGATTCAATTCCAATTGCAAATCAAATGGACCCTTAAACCTATACCTATAAAGTCTGCAAAAAACCTTCGTTTACGTTTCAAAACGCACGCCTTTGCTAATCATTCTATACATATAGAAATTATGACTTTGCCCTAATGTGCATGGTGAAAACAGTTTTTTTGTCTTCATATTGCCTAAATATGGTATTTCTGCTAATCAACTCCAACTTGGCGTTTGTCAGTTTACTCAATGAGGTGAAATCCACTTAAATAAAACAAATCATTTTTAGGGGCAATTCAATAAATCTTCATCCCGAAAACATATACGATGGGCATACACATGACTTTAAAAATTTTAAAACATTACATTATATCAATATAAATGTTGAAATTATGACTATGCCCTTGTTAATAATGTGGATAGTTAACACCGTAGTTATCTCTTCATATTATCTAAATATGGTATTTCTGCTAATAGGTGGAGATATAAGATAAATCCCATAAGGGAAGCCCACTTGAATAAAAGCCTAAAAGACTTAAACCTCTCCTAGTATTTCCGGTAAATACTGAAATCTCCCCTCTTTTTTAAAATTGGACTAAATCCTCCCCCGCCAAATGGAATCACCAAAAAAGTTCTACACAGTTTTGGCCAATTTTCCTACTAGTAAGGAATTCACTCACTTCCTAGCGGATAAAACTTTTCCAAAGTTTGAAGGAAAAAGTAGGAAAAAATAATGAAACATCGAATTTACCCTCTACTATTGTTCAAATTTTCAAAATAAAACCCAGTTAATGAAACCCATTGCTCCAAAGTATTACATGCCTTGGTTTTCTGGTGATCAGCGACCATTCTCTTGAGCTTCCCGGACATGCTAAAAGTTTCCCTAGGTACCTTTCTACCTTGCGTTGGTGAAACCTTTCTTGCCGTTATTGTCGATGATGTTTGGCTTGAATCGGTCGAGGATGTCGAACTTTTCGTAATTTCGTCTGAAGATTTTTTAGCTTGATTCTGTTGATGGTAAGAAGATGGGGTCTGATTTCGTGTAGCTTTTTGGACCACTTGTTTGATAGTTTTTGCGGAGGTTCGGTCAAATTAGAGGTGTCAAGGAAAGCAGCTTCAGATATACAGCGCATTTTGGAATTTGATGATGTGAAGGAAGAAACTCAAGTAATTGGACACATCTTCTTCTCCAAAGGTGTTGTCAGTACAGTATGGAACCGCCCCCACGAGTACCCGAATCTCCACTGCCCATAAACACCTCCGTCGGAACCGCCGCTGCCAACCTTCGGCATCGAACCGCTGCTCTCCGTGGCAGGAGGGGGCAAGACGTTGTCGTTGAAGCTGTTCAAACCTGTCAGTTGAGGCTTGGCATGATCCAACTGTTATTCAAAAGAAAACTCTTCAACTTAACCAAATCCGTCGCAGCATGAATTCAATTTGGATTTCAGGATTTATTTATACATCCACACAGTACCACTCATGTGGCTACTTGGAAGCTCCCTTGGTCTCATAATAAGAGCCCACGTTGATACCCATCAACATCGAACACTTGCCTATATGTTAGAATAGGAGATTGTTTGTTTTCCCATCGTAGGTCAAGTCTCGTACCTTTTCTATCAGGTCCGGTTGGTATGGAATTCGTCATTTTTTGCTTTCCCGTTGTATGTTTCAAATTACAATGTTGGCATTTCGATCTCTATTGGGATCACCGCCTCTATGCCATACATGAGGTTGAAGAATGTCTCACCTGTCACGGTCTCAATGGTAGTTTGGTAGGCCCAAAGGACACTGAGCAACTCATCTACCCACAGTCCCTTAGCTCGGGCCAGGCGAGCTTTCAGTCCGTGGAGAATCGCTTTGTTCGTCACCTCAATTTGTCTGTTCGCTTGCGGGTGTGCCACCGAGGTGAAATTTTGTTGGATTTCCATCTCGGCACACTAGTTCTAGAACTTGATATCTTTGAACTGCTTCCCGTTGTCGGATATCAGCACCCGAGGTAGTCCGAAGCGGCACACTTTGTTCTTTCAAAAGAAGTTTTGGATGTTCCGCACTGTGATGGTTACCAAAGGCTCGGCCTCAACCCATTTTGTGAAGCAATCTACAACTACCACCAGGAACCTCCTTTGTCCGGTTGTTAGGGGAAAAGGTCTGAGGATGTCAATCCCCCATTGAGCAAAAGGCCACGAGCTGGCGAGGTACTTAAGGTCGGCAGCAGGTAAGCGGGGAATGTTGGGATGTCTTTGGCGATTGTCACACTTCTTGACTAGCTCGAGGGCATCTACATTCATGGTAGATCAGTAATATCCTTGCCCCAGTCCCTTCTGGGCAAGTGCCCTGCCCCGCAAGTGTCCTCCACAAACTCTCTCGTGAATTTTGTGCAATACTTGATCAACCTCTGAAGGTCGCAAGCAACGTAGGTAGAGGAGCATGAATGATCTTCTATACAGTCGCCCATCGATCAAAACATACCGAGCTGATTGTCGCTCTACCCTCCGAGCTGCATTGCGTTCTGCTGGTGGGTCCCGTGGAGCAGATAGTCGACGAGCGGATCTATCCAGCTCGATTCCACTACAAACACAGGAGCCACCTCTTCTGCCCCCCCCCCCCCCCCCCCCCCGAGAATGCTAGGGCGAGGCAGATCTTCGATGTATATTGTCCTTTTCGCGTTCTCACTGGTACTGGCCAATCGAGACAGTGCATCGGCCTTAGCATTCTCGGACCTCAGTATCTACTTAATGAAGCATGAATCGAAATTCTCTGACCTTGGTTAAGTATGCTGCCATGGTCTGGTCACGAGCCTCGTAATCACCGTTAACCTGGTTGACCACCAATTGTGAGTTGCTACACACGATGAGGTGTTATGCGCCCATCTCCTTTGCTAAGTTGAGTCCGACAATCAGCACCTTGTACTCCACCTCGTTGTTTGACGTGTCAAATCCGAACCGGAGAGCATACTCTAGCTTCACCTCACTTGGCCCGTACATCATCAGCCCAGCATCGCTGCCTCACAGATTGGATGAGCCATCTATGTGAAGAATTCAGGGCTCCTGGTCCTACATTGGTCCAATCCTGACAGGGATGGGTGCCGCACTGGATGGTGCTTCCAACGCAATAGCGTGCTTAGTCAATTCCGAGGTTGGATTGCTGAACGTGCATTCTGCGATGAAATTCGTTAAGACTTGGGCTTTGATCGCTGGGTGGGGCTCGAACCGGATGTCGTATTCGCTTAGTTCGATGGACCACTTTGTCAGTCTCCCAGACACTTTGGGCTTGAGCAAGATCTGCCTCAGAGGTCTGTTGGTGAGGACGACGATGGTGTGGGCCTGGAAGTACAGGCGTAGTTTCCGAGTTGCTATGACTAGCGCGTAAGCCAACTTTTCGATCTTGGGGTATCTGGTTTCGGCATCCTGCAAAACTTTACTAACATAATAGACATGGCGTTGGACCCGATCTACTTCTCTGATCAGTACCGAACTAACTACCACATCGCTCACGGAGAGATAGAGTTTCAACTCGTCACCTTCCTTAGGTTGGGTTAGAACTGGTGCGGTACTTAAATATCTTTTCAGCTCGTCAAACGAGAGCAGACACCCCTTAGTCCAATCGAAGTGCTTGTTCTTTTTTATTACCTTAGAAAAGGGCAAGCATTGACCTGCCGATTTAGACATGAACCGGCTCAGGGCTACTACTCGGTCGGTCAGTCTCTGGACTTCCTTTATTTTTCTGAGGTGGTTTCATATCAAGGATAGCCTTAATTTTTTCCGGATTGGCTTTGATGCCATGTCGGTTCTCTATGTAACCTAGGAATTTACCCGACATGACTTCGAAGACACATTTGTTCAGGTTCAACTCCATGTTATACTCCCTTAGAATTTGAAAAATGTTATTCAAATCATTTAATAGAGAGCTCGAAAGATGGGTCTTCACGACCATGTCATCAATATAACACTCAATTTTATTGCCAATTAATGGTTTAAAAACTTTATTTACAAGGCACTAGAATGTTGCCCTAGCATTTTTTAATCCAAAGGGCATAACCTTATAACAATATAGCCCAAGCTCAGTTACAAATGCGGTCTTGTCCTGGTCAACAGGGTCCATCCTAATCTGGTTGTAACCGGAGTAGGCATCCATAAAACTCAGCAACTCGTGCCCCGAGGTCGCATCTACTAGGCGATTAATCTTACACAGTGGGAAGCAGTCTTTTGGGTAGGCTCTGTTCAGGTCGATGTAGTCGACGCACATGCGTCACTTGCCATTGGCCTTCTTCACCAACACCGGGATGGCAACCCAGCTCGGGTAATGGACTTCCTTGATGAAGTCTGCTGCAAGGAGCTTTTCAACCTTCTCATTGACTACCCTCCATCGTTCCAGGGCGAGGTTGTGTTTTCTATCTTACTGGCCTGATTAGAGGGTTGACATTAAGCTTGTGAGTTATTATTTTAGGGTCAATTCCGAGGATCTCGGCCACAGACCAAGCGATGGCGGGTCGGTCTCTGAGAAAAGTATGTGAACCATTTCTTCTGTCGGGGCAGTTCGTTCCTCTGCATGCTCCTCTAGTTACTCTAGTTCGACGTCTTCCGCCAACGTCACCTTTCCTTTAAGGGCGGCCACGTAGCATTTGCGTGACTCGAGCTGGTCACCTCGCACCACCCCCACGCCATAGTCAATTGGAAACTTCATGGCTAGGTAATAGGTAGACACTATCGCACATAAGACATGTGTAACAGGCCGACCTACGATTGCGTTGTAGGGGGATGGAGTCACAACCACCAAAAAGGGGTGCTCGAACCGCACAATGTTAAGACCGCTCCTCTATAACTGTAGCATGTCAAAAGTAGTCTTGAAAAGGATGTCCGTCGAGCTGCCTGAGTCTACCAGAATGCGCTTCACCTCGAAGTCGTTGATTCTGAGTTTTATGACTAGGGCATCATCGTGTGGATGCTGAATCCCGCGCACGTCGTCCTCGGTGAAGTAAATAGGTTCTTCAAGACGAGGTCGCTTTGGCGGGTTTTCGCCCTCATTTTCCAACTCGCGGACTAACGTCCCTCCGGCTACCGAAGTACACCCCACACTAATGGACCCTTTGGTGATCATATTGATCACCTCGTGGAGCGGCCTCTCTTCTGGTAATTGCCGAGGTGGCTGCTCGTTCTGCTTGCTAGACTTGGGGGTGTTCCTTCTCTGATCTCCTGATTGATGCTCTTGCCGATCTCCTTGCTCTCTTTCTTCTCTCAGGATATAGTTCTTTTGATATCCGCGGTGGGTGAGCTCCCCGATCTCGTCACAGAGATTTCCACAGTTCTCCGTACTATGGCCATGATCCTGATGGAAGTGGTAGTAGACATTCCAGTTCCTTGTTGCTGGATCTCCGTTTAGCCTGGGTGGCCATCTGACAATGGAGGAGTCCTTAATTGCCATAAGGATCTCTCATCGCTTAGCATTCAGGGGGGTGTAGTTGGTTCATTCTACTGGAGGGGTCCTGGAACGCCGACCCGACCTATAACCGTGCGTGGGAAACTTACTTCTCGAACACAGGGACTTGCTTCTCTTCCTCGTTTCGCTCGACAGATTGTCAACTTTCTAATTGATTTCTTCCTCGGTGCCAATGAACTGGTCGGCGAGATTGAGGAACTCAGAAATATTTTTTGGCTTTTCGCCACCACGTGCCACTTAAACTCTCTATGGGTAATCCCCTTCTTTGTTGCAGTGAGACGTACCGCCAGATCGAGGTCTAGTAATTGCAGGCATGTATCGTTGAAGCGCTTGATGTAGCTTCTTATAGATTCCCCCTCCCTCTGAACTATGTTCAAAAGGCTCTCTTATGACTTCGGGCACTTCTTGCTAGTGATAAAGTAAGTCGGTTATAGATTGGCAAACTGAGCCCAGCTCGTGATGGAGCCTGGTGCGAGGTTTCTATACCAGGTGCACACTACTCCTCTGAACGTGGTGAAGGCAACACACATGTAGGCTTCATCAGCCCCGATGTGGTGCATCTGAGACTGGAAGGCGTCTACATGATCATTGGGGTCGAATGATCCATCATACTTGTCCAAAGGAGGGACCTTGAAGTCCTTTGGCATCGGGGCCACTAGTAGCTCGGGTGACAGAGATGGCCTACTCAAAAGGGCAGACGTGGTCTTCATTGCCACTGAGCTTACCTCTTCCTTTTCTCTAGTCCGCTTGATTGGCTGCTGGCTGGGCTTTGCTGACGGATTGTTCCTGGATGAAGAGCGACGAGTCTTGCGACGCTGTCATTATTGCTTCTTCACTGGCTCGGCATTAGTGCTACTGACCTCAGTTGGGTCCTGTGCCTCGACCCTAGTTCTCTCATGCTCCTGGGAACTACTGCGAGGTGGGTCAGGGTTCCTTCTTTCTGACTCCTCTTGGTTGAGGAGCCTGCATTGATCATGATGAGGTGTGGAGGGGACCTGCCTTGAGTCCGCGCCCTAGGCTTCAAATTGATGTTCTTCTCTTCGTGACCTATTGTTCTCAGGTCGCAGGTGTTGCGGTTGGTTAGCTCTGTCGAGCTGGTTGCCTTCACGCCTCTCGCTCGGGTTCCCCCTTTGAGAAACCGGGGAAGAGCACTGTCTGTCCGCCCCACCTCGTGGTGGGGTTTGGTTTCTGGGGAATGCTGGTACCTGTGATATCCCTTCACTATGATGGGGAGATCAGCGGACGTTCTGACGTTGGGCAACATAACGATGCAGGACCGGTTGGTGGTTCGGGTGCAGAGGAGGAAATTGTTGCTGATAAAGGAAATGCTGTTGGAACTTTTGGATTTGTTGCATTTGCGTTTGCATGGTTTGGACACACTACACCAGGTGTTCGAATTGCGATGCCTGACCCCAGAGGGAATCACAGTTGGGTCTGAAAAAGAGGTGACCAACCGGGGGAGCAGGGCACTCACTTGCGAAGTGGTATGTGGTACAGACAGTGATGGGAACCCCAAAACTGTGCGAGGGATGGTAAACTGACCGACACACAATGTGGGACCCTGAGGGAGAGTTGATGGCTGATCTTGCCCCCCCCGACGATGTTCATGTCGATACCTTTCCCAGTGTTGTTGGAGGAATCCATTGAGATATTAAGATGACCTTTTGTTCGGGTTCCCATAGACGGCGCCAATTGATGAAGCACGAACTGGATGCTCCCTTCTGGAGGATGACCTGGAGCTTTGTTGTGTGACGGGCTGGTTGTTCTGCAAAACATTGAGCTCAGAGAACCCGGGGTGGCTAACCTGATGAGGTCGCTCCGATGCCTAAGTTAGTATTCTTGCGGTAGACTGCGAGCTGAAAACGAGCTAGAGTGCTAGTGTGCAGATGATACTATGCGTACCTGGGCCCCAGAGGGGTTGCTACCGTGAACCTCACGGAACAATTTCGGGATCTTCGGCTGTGATGGATGAGGTCTGTTCCCATTTTATCTTGTGGGTATTGTGCCAATTTACGATCCTTATCGTTACCACCCGATCCGAACGGAGAGAGGATAAGGCCCACTATTGCGCGGCGTGATCCCGTGGGGTTCGGAGCTGCCTAGGGCCGATAACGCGTCACTTTGGCTCCTATGTCACGAACTGGTGGGGACGCCGAGGTGACCTGATTCCAAGGTGGATACATATCGAGGTAGCTTTGCACCAAGGTAACCGATCATCGAGCTCCTGACCTGCTGACGAGTCTCTCCTTGCTGAGTTGTTGCTTTGTTGGCGGATTGTATGCACATGTCCCCCCTTGCTGGGTCGGGTCAAATCACCCTTCATCATTCTCATAATAAGAGCCCATGTTGATACCCATCAACATCGAACACTTGCCTATATGTTAGCATAGGAGAGGAGACGAAGGGAGAGCGGGCTATTATCAGGAAAAATATCAAGACAGAAATGAAATTCCAGAATCTACCTTTCCGTTGTTTGAAAACCACAAAAAATCGCAGGTTTGTGAAAGATTTTTGAAAACGGTATACTGTAGAGGCTAGACCCCAAATCCACAGAGTAAAGTAAAGTAAAGAGAAAACTACTGCCTTTTGAAGGATTTTGCAGAAGGGTATGTTGCAGAATCCTTAGTCAAACGAAGGAAAGGAAATGGTTGTGAAATCCCAGGATATACCTTTCTCCAGCTTGAAGAACTTCGAGAAAAAAGCCATAAGTTTCAACTTGGGAATCCTGCAAAGTGGAAGGAAATATATAGATTATTTGGGACAGAGTTCAAATCTAAAAAAGAAATGATGATGGAAGCAAGAATCTTAAGGAGGTTCTGTTGTGATGGGTTCTTATGCACAAGGGATACGCCCTTAGAAACAGAATGAAGAAGAGCACACCCGCAACATTTGATGTATTTCCTACAGTGGAGTTTCTTGTAATAGAACGTAGCTTCGTCTTTGTCGCAGCTAATCCGATTGGCAACCGATGCTTGGAAACATGGATGGAGAGAGAGAGAGAAGAAGAAGAGGCTGAAGGGGGTGCAGGTGTTATGCCACTGCATTGAGAAGAAGGGGAAGGGGGTAATATTGGATTTAAAATAAATTAATAAAATTTCAAAAAATAAGTTAACTTTTTAAAAATAATCTATACTGTTTTAAAAAGTACGAATAGCCTCAAGAATATTTCTGTAATTTTGTGATGACAAAACTTATTTCTTTGTATTTAAATTTATTGATAAAAAATAGGGGCAAATAGAATAATTAGTTATTGATATTAAATGAGTTGAAAAGAGTTAATTTTAAGATATTCAATGCCTTCAATTATTTCTCATTAAATCCAACATTTAAAGTATTAATTTGCATTCACCTTCATTGAATTATATATTTATGGTTTCTTTGTCTCTTCTCATCATTAAATTCTATAAATAAATACATACATAATAAATTAACAATTTCAATAACATAAAAACTTCTACTTTTAAAATCTACCTAGAAAAAATAGTGTTTTCATCTAAGTGGTGGTAAGAAGTTAAATGGTCAAATGGGCTAATCCATGTTGCCACAATTAAATAATAAAATGAAAAAATATATAAAATGAAAAAAATATAGAAATTAAAAAAAATGGGAATGTTTTCAACAACATATACTTGACATATTAAACAATAATAAGTATGATAAACAATGTTTTAAAAACTGATCCAGAGGCCAACCCGCTTTTGCCTTCAGGTCACAGGTCACTAGTTCGACTGTTAAGGTCAAATGAGTCAAACTGCTCTGTCAACACTATGTGTGTGCGTGTGTGTGTGTGTGAAAATATTTATTTTATCAATAAATAGCATAGTTATGTTTAACATATATGATAGTTATGTTTTACATATATTTTATAATTATGTTTTACATATATTGCATACAATATATGTATTATGTTACATTTATTTATTTTTTAATTCCACTTTAAATTTTTTATTTATAAAAAATATTAAAAATTGCAATTTGAGGCTAAAAAATAGATTTTTTTCACGAAAATAGCAAGCAAGGCGCATAATGCCCTTAGGACAAATGGATCTAGAAAAGATACTTAAAATAAAATAAAAAAAAAAAGATAACCCCAATCGGACATCAGAGTGCAAAGTTACGCCTTCCAAAGTTTGCACATAATTGAGTGCACAACCTACAACTTAGTTACTGGGTCAAATAGGTCAATGGTTGAATCACCCAATTTAGTCGGTTTTTAACCAAACAGGGGAGTTTCAATAGAACTAAACCTAGAATTGAGGCTAAGTGACGGTTCAAACGGTTTAATCAACCAGGTCAACTACAAGTTGAAAACATTAGTTATAAATAAGAAATGTTTTTACTAATGATGGGAATGAAATGTAAAATTTAAAACCAATTGGAAGTAAAAACATTTTTCTATTATCTCTCATTAAATCTCATATCTAAGGCATATTCTCTTATTAAATCCTATATTTAAGATATATTTTTCTCATCATTAAATTCTACTAATTAAATCCATCACATTAATTTTAATAATATAAAAATAAATATTTTTAAAAATAATTTGAAAACAAAACCATTTTCTTCCCTCTCGGTGGTGGGTAAGCAATTCAAACATTTGGGGTCAAATCCATTAATAAATATTGCCATAATTAAATAATATAAAATTAAAATAGATAAAATATACAATACAAAAAAAGAATTTGGAATGTCCTTAATTGTATATTCATTATATTGAACAAAAATAAGTATGAAATGTAAGAAGTATTTTTATAAATGATGAAAATGGAATGCCAAAATTAAAATAAACCTAGAAATGAAATGATGTCATTGTAAAATATATAAAATTTTTAAAAATAAAAATTACAAAGAATCACAAAAATAAATATTATACATAAGATATAATTTTATCAATAATGGAAATGTAATACAAAATTTAATGTCAACCTAGAAATCAAACTATTTTTCTTTTTGGGTTGTGGGTTAGCCGTTCGGGTCAAATGGATTAATTGGTGATATAATAGTTAAATAATAAATATTTAAAAAATAATAGAAAAGTACAAGTAAACAAAAGAATATATAAAAAGTTATATATTAATTATGTCAAACAAAAATTAAGTGTGATAAGTAAAAATTATGTATATAATGTAGATGAAATATATAATTTAAAATTGATCCGAAAGCAAAGCTATTTTCTTATTTAAATGGTGGGTCAATGATCAAACTTTTCAAAGAAATTCATGATGTCATAATTGAATAATAAATATTTAAAAAAAGATAAAAAAGTATCGAGTTTTTTCAAAGACATTTTAGAACATTTGTAATGTTATATAATCATCATATTAAATAAAAATAATTGTAAAATAAAAATTATATTTATAAGACAGAAATGGAATACAAAATTTAGGCCTTGCTTGATGATTAAGTATTTGCTAAACTTAGAAGTACTTATTTTAACAACACTTTAGGCTGTTTGGTAACCCATTTTCCAAATCACTTAATATGTTTTTAAGTACTTATTGGGGTGGGAATGTTTGGTAAGCTACTTTCCCCATAAGTGCTTATATTTATTCAAATAACAATTTTAACCCTCACTTCACTCATACATATATATAATACTTTTCACATGTTATACTACATATTTCAACTGAGAGCCCACGTGGGCTGCCATGTGGATCCAATTAATAATAATAATAATAAATAAATAAATAAATACTGGTACACATGTCCTTCGAAGAAAGAAAAGAGGTAGATAATTCCTGCCATTTTTTTTTGTATCATCTATAAAACACGTACTCAGTACTCAGTAGTCACTTTAAGAACTATCTCAGCATGGAGAAAGTGATGGAAGCTCTTCTGATGTCGATGAGATCAATCCCATGGAAATCAATCTCATCAAAATGAGCATCAACATGGACGCCATGTTTCAGTAACATCTCCACCAACTCCTTCTGTCTGTCGGTGCTAACGTCCCCACCGAACCTCCTCACGAAGCACTTCCCCAACAATCTAATCTTGTCAGTGGTGCACCCTTCCACCATGGGGTTACAAAACTCGTGGTCTCGATCCGCTCCCACCGGCAATATCGACTTCCAGTATTGATCCGTCATGGACAGAGGCAATATCAGATCATTGGCATATTGCAGCTCTGATCTTGTCCTCTTCACCCCACCAAACACAGGCTGGCTCAATATCAACCCAGAAAACTTCACTGGGTCAAGGTCTAGTCCCAATAGCTTTTCAGGCTTTCAACAGTTCTTCCTCTGAAGCGTTTTCGGAACTCGGAAGCAGAAGCAGGAGAGAGATAGAGAGAGAGAGAGAGAGTGAGTAGAGCAACGTAAGGGTGTAAAGTGGATTCTGGGAGGGAAGCAGGAAAAGGATTGGGCGAAGAGGGACTGAGCATGAAGTGGATTCGAGGGGAAGAAGATGGTGAACAGTGTTTTTTGGGTGCAAGGGTGTTTTAGGTATTATAAAAAATTATTAAGGATTGATTCGTCTTTTTTTTTTTGAAAAAGTACTTTTTCAAGAAGTACTTAAAAAAAAAAAAACCAACTTGAAGCTACTTTTTTCCCCACCTTTATATCAAACACCCATAAGTACTTAAAAACTACTTAATGTGTGGTCTCATGTCTTAAAAGAAGTACTTCTTGAAAGAAGTAGTAAAAGAAGTACTTCTTTTAAGTGTTCTCAAACAAGGCCTTAGTAGTAGTAGTAATGATGATAATAATAATAATAATAATAATAATAATAATAATAATAATAATGATAATGATAATGCTTCCTTCCTGACCCCTCATCCCGTCCGTCTCCCTTCTCTCTCATTTTGTACTGTTGATTCCTGTGCAAATTTCCCAGACTCGATAATCGGGAGGGAGGAAGATGGAGGTCTTCACAGCGGTTCAGAAAGCACTTAAAACAATATGTTCGGCATCGGGGCACATAATAGCGGCAACAATGAAAAAGAGTAGCCCGCTTCCACGACAAATCCATGATCAGTCCGAAGCTAAAAACCCCCAGAACGAGTCGGATGCAAACGGCCTACTGTCTTCTTCCTTTCCTACGACTCCATCTGACCAGCAATCATCTACCGTCCGTCCCATGAAATAAAAAAAGTCCGACAGTAGACAGATGGATCGGTTTCCTACGTCACCGAGAAGGAAAGATCGCCCTCCTCCGGATGTCCAAGAATCCCAGCAAGCCGAATTCAAAATAACACCACTATTCTCTTCATTTCCCACAAATCAATCTCACCAAGGTCCGCAACTACAGCCCCAAGCCGATGAACCTGACACCTTATCTCAGAGTGATTCTTCATTCTTAATTACCTCGGGGTGCATCCATTAGTCCGAGATAGTATTCACACTCATCATCTTCTATTCCTGTCACTCCTGCACTTGCACCTGCACCTGACCAAGGACCAACCACTACCCAGAACCCCACCAACTCTGAATTTTCTTGGAAGGTTGATGATTTTGTAGCTGCGATGGGGGGCATAGTTACTTTTGCGCATGTCAATATCGAGAAATCCTCCTTGATCAACCCTACAGAAAACAAATTCGCAGCCACATTGATCGTAGTTTCAATCATTCTAAACGGAATCTTCTGGGTTACTTTCATATCGGGGTGTTTGTTTGTAAGCTACGACAATCCATGGGCAAAATTTTTCCGTCTATCTTCGAGGGTCACGTTATCCTTATCCTTTGCCAACATTTTTTTTATTTCTACTCGGGTTTCACTGATACGGGTTTCCATTTTTTGTTTTGTTTGCTTATATTGCCATCGCAGTTACTTTCAGAGAAACAAATGCAAAGATTGTTGAAGCATTGATTACCAAAATAAGAAGGGTAAGTCGAACGTAAATTCTTAAAGAGAAGTTACCCTTCCTCTTTGTTCTTATTGCTGAAACTCAATCATGTCCTTTCTTTCTTACTTGATTACATCAGAACCACGAGATGCAGGAAACTACTTCAATTCAGCAGTTGACATGGTTTGACATGCATCCTGATTCAAGTATATCTATCTAAGCACTTCATCTTAATCAATATTTTCATATATCTATCTTCAACCTCTTGTTTAGGAACTGTGTCATTTTATCTGCTGAATGGAGATTGGACTTTTTTCATCCTCAGTTACAGAAAGACTCGCTTGTTGAGGTTTAGACTCCATCGGAGGAAAGAATCTCTCCATTAATTATATTACATATGTTTTTTGATCAATTTGAGTCTGCTTACCTTTACATGATTAGCTCAGACTCAGACATAATCGATTTGCTTGGTGTCCGAGTTGATTGTATTATCTCTACATCACTACCTCTTGTCCCTTCAGTTTATGCTTTGCCTACACACTGGACGAGACCTCTTACAGGCTTCATTAAAATTCATTTTTTTGATGGCACCACTTCCTCTCCCTGCCTTGGTGACAGAAGCCCTTAGCTTGTCTGAAGCTATCCATTTTCAACTTCTCTTGGTCTCTCCATTGCTACGTTTGAAGGTGATGCAGAAATTATGGTAAAACTCTTGTTGGGGGATTCTTCTCAGTTCTCACCCACCTTGTAGCATTAATCTTAGATCATTTCTAGTTGCAGGTGTATTTTGTCGCATCACCCCGATTCCTTCTCACTTCTCAGTTACTTTTGTTCCAATTAAGGTCTTATAATCAACTTTGTTCATTGAATGAATTGGTGTGGGCATTTTCCCAAAAAAATTTGCCCCTTTTTATTATGGCAAGAATATTTTAGTTCGACACAATTTGGCAGACAAATGATTCTTGGACAAGAGTTACTCAATAAAATTGTGCTGCTCGTGTTTGGTCGCCCCGAGACTTACTCAAGTAAAGACTTTGGTGGGAGATCTTAACATGAAATGAATAAGCCATGAGAGTATCAATTAATCGACAAACTAATATTCTCAGTAAAATAATCTTTCCATGGGACACATTATAACGGCACCCGAACATGAGAAAATTAATCATTTACTTGGTTGACCAACTTATTACCTCCATAAAATTTTTGTGGTAAACAAACGAGGCCTAAGTAACATTTAGCCATCTAGGATCTACCAGCTCAAAGAGCTCCATTTGAAGAGGCGATTGAGCAAAAAGAGAGCCACACAAACTAGCAATGCACCTACTCTTATTAAAATCCCTGATAATGACTCGAAACTTCAAAGGAAGCTTTATTAGAGTAAAAGGAAACCTGCATGGATCCATTGTGATTTTGTGTTAACCTTTACCCAACTTGAGTATGGAGGAGTCCAAAAACAGAAGACTTTTGAATGAAGGTAAAAATTTGCAAAGATTTTGCTCTACCTTATGTTTTCATGTGGTAAGGCTCAGTTTGGAAAGTGTATAAATACAAAATACAAGATTTTGCATTCTATATATTTGTATTTTGTATTCCTTTGCAAAGAATATAAATATAAATATCTACAATTCATATTCATACAAAGTAATACAAAATATAAGGTTTTGCACTGTATATATTTGTATTTGTATTCCTTTCAAAATAAGATTAAGGCTTAATTTGGAAAGAGCACAAATACAAATATGTACAGTGAAAATACATAAAAAAATACAAGGTTTGGCACATGCTCTACATATTTGTATTTGTACTCCTTCCATGCTTAGCTTAAGAGAAAAATAATTGCCTATAAGGCTCAGTTGGAAAGGAATACATAGAGTACAAAACTATGTTGTATATATTTGTATTGTACATATTTGCATTTGTTCTCCTTCCAAACTAAGCTAGGACTGTGTTTGGTTGTAGTGTAATTTTATTTGCACTAGCACAAATGCATGAAAGTGCAAATGAAAAAAAATGAAAATTCTCATTTAATTTTGTTTTGGGGTTTATTTTATTCTCCTTCATGTCTTAATTCACTTCATTCGTATTGCAATCAAATACAATAAACTAAAATTTGAAACAAAAACAGGTCAGAATTTACACTCAAATCGTTTGCACTGCATCAGTACAAATTTATTTGCATTGCAACCAAAACACAAGGGTAATTGTTGCATGTCACAGATTGTATCAGACGGTTCTGATCAATTAATCCTATTAATTCGATCTGGTTACTGAAGCACCTTATACAGTCGCTTGTGATTGTGAAATTGGATATTTTAGCTCACACCCAGCGGTCCACTCTCCATTCCAGTCTTCGGTAGCGTGGAAGCGTGTACGAGGAGCCAACGATGGATAAGAGAAATATCTGCTACTCCTGTTGGCGTAGCCTTGTGCTAAAGCCGTGAACGATGATGTATTGATGTGGGCCACAAAATAGGCCACATCAATACATCCAAAGGCCGTGATTTAATGTTTATGCCAAGCTACGTCATTGGGCGTAGCGGATTTCACCACTACCCAGTTGACAAATCGAAAACCCGCCAATTGTTTTGAAAACCCTTTTCGGAGAAGAAAAGTCGTAGGCAGCGCCCTCAGGCTATAAGTACCGGCGCTTCCGCCACGTTTAATTCCGAAGAGAATATAAAATCGAAGTTTGGTGTGAGAAACCACAGCTCTAACATGGCGCAAGAGGGCATGGAGAATGGGAAGAAGGTGATGATCGCCATTGATGAAAACGAGTGTAGCCTCTATGCGCTCAGGTGGGCACTCGACAATCTTCAGGATCGTCTCACCACGTCGTCTCTCGTGATCTTCACAGCTCAGCCCATGGCTGATTATGGTTACATCTATGCTGCATCTCTCGGTTCTGCTCGTATGTACCGTCCTCTTTGGTTCATTCACAGTCCTGCAGCGTTGCTTTCATTTTTCTCGTCCTTATTTCTGGCTTTTACTTCCTTGAGGGAGGATCTCTGGATTCTAAGTAAATTAACTGTCAATGGTTTATTGGTGTTTCTTTTTCCACATCTGTTTCCATGAAAAATGGTTCGGGAATTCTTTCGGTATAAAATTTTTAAATAATTGTTTGCTGCAACTTAATTGGCATAGTAACAGAGGTTATAGGCTTTGGAGAGGAAATATGAGGAAATGTCTAGATTTGGCTTCTCTCTAGTTGTTTTGTATTGCTCTTCTTCTTCTCTTCTTTGGGGGGGGGGGGGGGGTTGAATGGATTTTGATTCTGTTTTTGCCATAGAAGTACACATCTTGATAAAGTCCTGGGAATGTTAAAACTGGTTTTTCTCATAATCGAGATATGAGACATGCTATTCACTAATGGAAATTTTTCTGTGATATAGATCCGCAGCTGACTAAAGCCATTCAGGAACATCAAAAGAAGGTGTCCTTGTCTCTCTTGGAAAAAGCTAAAGACATCTGCGCTAACCAAGGGGTATACTCACTTGATTCATTTCGATTTGTTCTTTACACCAGTAAATCTAAGGCGGTAACCTGAGTCTCTTCTGGTGAAATTTCTGGCTCAGTGCAAGCTTTACAGTCAAAAGAATAATTAAAATTAAAAATAGTTGTAAAGATGAGAATACTTGAAAATTGTGGGATTTTGTAGAAAGTTTTAGTGGGTTGTCATAGTCAAATGAAGATGGATATTTAAAATTATGGCTCCCTTAGGATATTGAGTGATTTTTTATTACTTTAAATATATGAGTGCATTAAAATGATAGGCTTGTTATATTTGTTTAGATTTGTCATAGAATCTTTGAAATATTATAGGTTTCTTATATTTATCACCTTAAACACCTGACGTTTGTTAGATGGAAACTCCTAAACCATATGAATCAGTTTTAGATTGATTTATCTGGTATTATAATAACCTTAGTCTCTCTCTTTCTCTCTAAAATATCTCCATTTAAAAAATGGCTGGTGATATTGCAAATATACGTGTCAGAGTTATTTGTAGAAGCCTGGAACAGATAAAACAAATGTTTACTACTCCATAACTTCAAAAATTAATTATTGCTCTTTCTTTTACTGATGTTAATCTAAGATCTCTTATTACAGTTTGGTAACTACTGATTGGGGAAAAGTCAAAATCTAAGGCTAAAACTATAGTTATATGAAAAAGTTAATCAACAAAATGTAATTTAAGAAAACATAATCTAATGGTACTCCAAAAGAAATTATCATCGTTGTTTCTCCTTATTTATTTCACTAGCTATATATAGATTATGTTTTTCTTCTTGGCATCCAATATCAGTGTGTGGTCAATGTTTTATGGTAGTTTGTATATAGATATGCACATATTCGCATGGGTTAAAAGAAGCAAGTAAAGAAGTCAGAGCTCTTATTATTCGGTTCACCAAATAAATACAGATTTTGGATTCCCTTCTGGAACTAAATTAGTGCATAAAATTTATATCTACATGATGCACACATGACATGCATGATTAAGGGTATGATTATGATTTATCTTATTACAGGTAACTGCAGAGACAATTACAGAAATTGGAGATCCCAAAGAGGCCATTTGTAATGCAGTTGAAAAGTTCAAGATCAATCTACTTATTTTAGGTTGCCGTAGTCGAGGAGTCCTCCAAAGGTAGTTGCTTTTGTCTTGAATTATTACTCTATTCAACGATGTGGTGGTATTCATGCACACATTCTTTCCAAGTAATGATTACATTTATCAATTTCATTTCATTCTAAATTCTTGGGTTCTCTTTGTGTCCCTGAAGTTGTTGTATACCTGTATCATCTCCCTTGTGCTTTCCTCTTCTGTAATATCCATTTGCATGCCACTGAAATGCCTTTTTATAAACATCCATGTTGCATATGGTGAAGGAAAAAGGTTTGCAAACAAAAATCTGTTTCTTTCATTGTTGCATTTTAGTATATGAATATTGTTGTTGCAGCTTTGGTACTTGGTTTGGATTAGCAAGAATTTTAAAAATCATATCATTGTGAAGGGGAGGAAATTACAAAAAATATCATTGGCCCCTCTACAAAGTGTTCTTGACAAAATTCTACTTCTATGATTGCATATGGTTTAGTATTTTCTTTTGGAGGGTTAGGAAAGCAAGGGTTGGTAATTTGGTATACATGATTGGAAGGTGGGCATGGTTCCCAAACACAATTCCCAAGACTATGCATACTGATATTTGAGCTAATAAACAGAAGCACATGTATGCAACTGTAATATGAATGCTCTGTTTTGTTTCATCAGTTTGTTCACCTTAGTGTTTTATAGCTCAAAGAAAATGAGCACAAGGGAAAGGAACTAAGAAAGAAACACAGCATAAAGAAGAGAGAAACTTGATAGAGAAGATGGTTAACACTCCCCTTTAACACCACATACAAGTGCAAGATTGCCATAGGTCTTGAGAAGAAAGTATGGAATTCACCTTTCAAAAAATAAACCTTTTTAAGATTCATACAGAATGCAGAAATTTACAGTACACATTAAGAGATTGTAGAAAAACGCGCTGATGTCTTCAACAGAACAACCAGGAAAGTGGAGGAAAGGGAATCAACTTTATAGTTATTTCAGCATGCCCCTGTTTTTATTTGTTAAGGCCACTTTTCTTAAGAATTCTTGCTCTCAAGCAGATCCTCTAGGGCCATTGCTTGGTTCAGTAATAAATTCTCAGTCTGACAAGTGTGAGAATGTTGGTTCGAGTCTGTTAGTTTCTGTTTTGTGCAAAAGATGCCAAGGGGTAGGCCCATATCCAGTCAATCCCTCTCAAAAGTCAAAACCCCAGATGGCCCTTACTATTCAGTGGATCCTCAGTTCTGGAAATGCTGAATTTGACAATAAGGAACATGCAAGAGGAACTATAGCTTGAAGTTCAGAAATTCGTAGATAAAAAAAGGTGTAAAAATATTTGAGCTTCTAGTTTTTTTACACTAAACAGTTTTCAAAATTATGTCTCATATTTGAGTTATTTTATCTCTGTTATCTGTTATACAGAGAGACCAAATGATTCATGGATATGACACCTAATTTGCTTGTCATGAAAACGAGATTATATTTGCTGAACTTGATAGCTGTTTTAGTGGTTGTGGGACCAATCATTTTTCTCCACGCCAGCCATAAAGGACATGTGACCCACAACCACTCAATCTCTCACTTGCATTTATGGTTGACATGGAACAAAATGATTGGTCCCACAACCAGTAGAATAACTATCAAATTCAGCTAATCCATATTCTCTACAAAGGCCAATGTTGGCGGCAACTGAAGTATTATACTTGTTTCCATGTGACATTTTGAGAACAGAAAATGTGTTCATGATACTTTCATCAAAGAAAAAGAAAACCTGTTCAAGAGAGACATTATATGAGATGCCAATGCCCCAAAATTTGAATTGTCTCCCCATTTGATAATTTCGTTACTAAATCCATAGCAAATTTGTTGAAACAGGGCTTTCCTAGGGAGCGTGAGCAACTATTGTGTTCATCATGCCAAGTGTCCTGTTCTTGTAGTGAAGAAACAAGAATGAAAGAGTTGAATCACATTGTGAACTTGAAATAATTTGGTACAAAATGTATAGCTCTCTGTTCATATGTTATTTTATATGGTTTCACATTGTTAAGCTGTGTGGATAAAGAGACTGAAACTATGATTGTACAACAATGAGTGAAGCACAGTCTAATTTGGTTGTAAAACTTTGAACAGTCCCATAGACCCACTGACCTGTTCAAACAAATCAGCTAGCCAGATTAGTATTACCGGATCATTGACAAAGTCATGCCTTCCTTTTTGCAGGCAAGCAGTTAGAATAATGAAATGGCAGACAGAACCTGCTACTAGCAAAAAGCATATTAACACATTGACAGCATGGCATCCAACCACACACCGGGAACATCATGTGTTTTCATTGGGAGATGTTCCTGATGAGATCGGATTCAGTCTTCACATAATGGTGTTCACACCTTACATCCACTCGCAGTCTTGCATTGGCATGAAGAAAAACATGCGAGTATAAAGATATTCCCAATACAAGATTACAAGTGGCTGTGAGGACGGTGTGAGATCTGTTTTTTGAGGACTGCATCCGAGTTTGTTTCCTAGGCTATGTTTGTTTGGGGTGTAAAAGCAAATTTACACTGAATGTAAAATGGGAACCGGTTTGATGAGAGTGTAAAATGGTAACCGGTTGTTGGCCCCATTTACACTGGTCGTGTTTGGGGGGATCAAGGTGATGGTATTTGGTGTTCACACGCCATGCTTCCAGGCCCAATTGAAATGCTCGAAATCCAGCACTAACGACCTCAATCTGGGTCTTCTCTATTGAGTAATGTATGGTATGGGACTGCCAATGGGCCTCAAATACACCTTGTTTCGTCCCCATCCACCCTAGAATCCCCTGTAATGTATGTTCCTTTCTCTATTGAGTAAATTACAGTACAAGGGGTCTAAGGGGTTGGTAAGCCTTTTGTTTTCTATGATTCATGGCCTCACTGGCATTCACTGTGCATGGGCCTTCTTCAAAAAAGTGCATGCAGCCGAGCATGAGAAAGAAGCTGCTGACCTGCTATATCTTTTGGAGTATATTGTATTAGAAATTTGAAAACTAGCTGTTCTGTTAATGAATGTGGGTTCATATCTGCAAGCAATATGGAACCTAGCCTGGACCCAATGGAATCATTCTTTTCATTGTTCTTTCACTTCCCCCAATATATGGCTTTAGATGAATCTAACTAGTTTGATTGAAACTTGAAACCAAGAAATGTTGGGTTCTCATATCAACCTCTGCTAGTACTTGTAGCATAATCTTTGACCATATGCACTGTGTCTTATTAAAACAAATCAACTCAGCTAACATAACATAACAGTATTAACTGATATTATTCATAGAATGCAAGATAACCAAACATATGAGAGGAATAATGGGGATGCAGTAAAAGGTGGACAGACAGAAGAATGGAAGTCCGGAAACTGAAAGAACAAAAAGTAAAATAAATCATTGTTGTTGCTTTAGGGCTCATCTTCGCCATTTGGAGGTTCAAAAGATGTCTACCAGGGAGATCAACAAGCACAAGTAGATATAGTACAAAAGGTGGATCCAGACGGAGATCAAAGTTTGAGAGTTCCCCAAATTCATTATTTAAGGTTAGTTTTGACCCCGGCCCAGATCTTTTCTATTTAAATTCATAAACACCAGTTTCAGAGCTGGAAGCTTCTTGTGTAAAACACACTTGTGAAACTGTGGCCATTTCAACCAACCAAGAATCATCAAAGTCTTCATTGGTCAAAGTAGATGAATCATGCAGAAGAGAATCAATAAAAGCAGAATCTGACAGTTTGAGTTGTTCTTCTGCTGAAGAATTTGTTTTTGTACATGCGCGTGTAGAACCAATTGACAGTGGCAATTGTTCATCTGCCAATGAAAGTGCCCACCCTGAACCCCTCTTCTCTGATAATGAATCATTTCACTCCTTATGTGACTCACATTCGTCAAATGTGAGGCTTTCCAATGCTTCAGATGGTAGTCTGAGTGATCCATGTTGGTTCTCTGCAAAGCTTCTCAAATAGATCTTCACCCTGTCATGATTTAAGAGAACCTACTCTGCCCCATTCAGTGAAGTCACCATCTCCTGCAATTACTCCAGGTCCAGAACCACCTACACATTCAAATTTATACTCTTCTCCAAATTATTCAAATTATATAAAACAAAGCACATTAATATCCCCTCATTCTTTGAATTGTCGACAAGATGTGCCTCTCCCTCCCCCTCCTCCACCGCCACCACCACCTCTTCCAAATAACATTTTTTTCATTTTAATTTTCGTCCTTCTCAATCATCTGATACAACAAGAGCCAGACCTACATTGTCAAGTTCTTGTACAAAGCCAAATGCATCATCACCTCAGAATTCAAATTCATCTTCAGGATCAAACCAAAGCCCATCTAACAACAAACCCTCTTCTCCTAGTCCTGCACCAAATCAAGACTGATGATGCTAAAAGCAAGGGCCCATCACCCAGCAAACATGTTATTGAACCTAAGAGATTGCAGAACTTCACCATACTTTCAAAGGCTTTGAATGCAACTGTTGAGCAAGTATGTGAAGCACTTATTTGAGGTAGTGTACCTAGAACTTAAAAACAACTAAAACAAATTATGAGTATAATAATTGTTTCTAGGTTGTTTGTTTTAACCCAAGTAAAATTCTTTTGGCTTCTGTTTTTATGTTTTTGGTATTACACAGTGCACATTAATGGAGATTCAAGGGAAGGGACAAACCAGGGCAGGGTACATATGAATTCAACTGACCATATACCACAGAGAGCCTACAGTTACTTTTCCTATTTCAGCGCCATTTCGCAAGAGCTCTATGGACGGGGTTGCAGATAGGCATCAACACTAATGATGTGAGTCAAAAACTCATCCATGAAGTAGTTGATGAATGACAAATTGAAAGGTTGGTCCAAACATGAGGAGGATGTCATGATGCAGTATTGCAATAAGGCTGTTTTGGGACTCTTGGAACAAAGTGATTCATGAAAACAAACATCCAAATCCCAAAGAGACCTTGCAATTGGTAGAAAGATACACCATTCAGGACTTACCTATGGAAAGAGTACAGCAGAAACAAATCCTTATACTGATAATTGCTCAAACAAAAGAAGTTGTGTTGTGGTGGTCTATCTACCAAGTCTATTCATAAGAGGCTAAGGCATCCTTCTAAATCCAAGCAACTTTGTTAAGATTGTGTATACCATCTGGGCCCATAAGATCTTTTCCCTAGCAATGAACATCATTGCTTCCTTCTCATTTTCCACTAGGTATTCAAATACCACACTTATGACTTGAATATCGAACCCCTCTGAGTGTAAGTCCATAACTTCTCGATACAATATATTAACCATATCTTGCTCAGTTTGAATTGTGAGGGCAGTTGTCATGTCTTTGATGTTAGACAGTTTTGTATGCCCTTAGCTTCAATCAGAATGATGTACTTTATGAGTTTATTGTAAATGAATAAAGATAAATATTTGATTCATGTTCCCTTCGTATGTTTCTGTGTAATGCCCTTAAACTGGACACTTAATGAGACTCGTGTTAGTTTAGAATGTTCACAGCCAGTGGGTCGGTCTGGGGAGACCTATCCTGACAAGGCTGACACTGTAGTGCCACCAAATCGGTTGGGGTGGCTTGTCTCAGCTGCCAGGGTGAGACCCTAGGCACATACAGTGTAGGATTAATTGAATTTTTGAACTGGACCAGATTTCCAGTATTGCCCTGGACCTTGGAGATTGATGGGCAAAACTGGAAAGTTACACCCGACCCCTAGACTCGATTATGATACTACACTAGGTGTCGGATTGGGCTGTCTTTGATGTACCAATCAGTGAGATCCTTAGAGGGGGTCAAAACCTGGGTATGTTGGGACAGTCCGAGAATTCATCTGAGTGGGTGATCATAGTGACAGGATCAACCCCTTTGTCGGACAAAGGTAATGATCGGGGATGCACTCTCACTGATGGAAACCAAGACTGCCGGCAGCCGATTTCAACCGTTGAGATTTGTTTTGCAAAATATATTTTATATAAGATATAAAAGTATATATGTATGGTTTCTAAATTGTTTGCAATAAGGTTTTAATTCCCGGGATCCATATAAGTAGAGAGTGCAACACTGTTCCTTGCAGCCGAGGGAGAGGTCCTCTCTTGTCGGGCAGTTTATGATCATTATGGGCTGAGAGGTTAAGTGTAAGACCATTGAGGATAATACCTGATGGGCTAATCTTGCATCTGCCCACAGTCCCTGGGTGTTACAAGGTGGCTTGGCCCAGGGACCACTTAGTGTAAGTGTTGGGCCCATAGAGCCCATTTGATGGGTTTCAGGGGGTGCACTGTCATTAACAGTGTATACGGCCAGGACTTGTAACAAAGGCTGGGCCGAACCCATGTGGCTGATGTGTAGATCAATGCTTGGGTCCCACGCCATACAAGGAAGCCCAACTGGGCAGCAATTTGGAAGCCTTTTGAGTACATAACTTTAAATGGGCCTTAAGCCCATTTCGAACTGGGCTGATTTGATCAGTCATTTAAAGGGGGCGAATTTTGAAGTGGGTCAGCTAAAAGGATTGGGCTTAGACCCTATCCACTCAGAGAGTCCAAGATCTAAATAAGATTTAGATCTGGAAACCTCCTAATTAGATTAGGAGACAGCTGATCTTATCTGCAGATAAGATAAGGGTTATCCCTTATCACTAAGGGACTTCTAACCCAAATATGATTTGGATTAGCAGCTCCTAATCTGATTAGGAGCTGATCCCTTTTGAGATTATAAAAGGGGAAGGGGGCGGCAGCCTACTACAACAACATCCATAGCATTCTTCTCTTTGAAGAAAGAGAGATTGAGAGATTTCCTGCATACTGCGAATTCTCTCCTGCCGCCACCTTCCTGCTTTTGCCATTCCTTCAGTTCGATCTCCAGTTCTTGGGAGCAATCAAGATTGGATCTTGATTTCAATCTTTTGTGAAAAGATTGGTTGGAACTGTACTCAAGTCGTCCAGTTGATCCTTACGAAGGATCAAGTTCTTTTGAAGAACGTTGTTGATTCTGCTCCACCCTGCACTGCGCCATTTTCAGTGTGAGCAGATTTTGGATCCTTCCTTGGGAGTGAACACCTCCATTGGGAGATAGTATTTCTCCGTATCAGGTATAATCCTCTCCCACTCCTTTTGGTTCAGATCTGGTTCAGTTTATGGTTCAAGATTGATCCTTGAAAATATGATTTTTTAAATGGGGAATACGATTCCCAGTTGAAGGGAGAGATAAAATTTTTGAAATTCGCCCCTTATTCCGCAATCTTTGGGCGTCCATAGGATGGATCTCTCATCCCTTCAGTGGTATCAGAGCCATGGTTCAAATCTTGAACCAGTTTGTTTCAGATCTGAACCTACGCAAATGGGCAGAAGGTGTTCTACCCGATTTGCGCAGATATGGGTTTTGGGAAATTTTGTTCCCAAAATTAATGGGCGAATAATCTGAAATTAATTTTATATAAATCTGATTATTATTTAGAATTGTTCTTTATGATTTTCTTGATTTATGGGCTGTTCGTACAAGAGGAGATCGAAATCTTGGTTTGCGCAAGGAACCTGCAAGATTTGCAGTTTCCTGATTTATTTATTACATTTGGTCTGTAAATAATTTTTTTTTTCTTAGACTCAATGTATAGGCATTCGATCTGATGTAATAATTAATAGAAATAGGATTTCTATTTTTTTATTTTGGATCGAAGATGGCGGCGCAGAAAGGGAGAAATCGCAGAGAAGAAGATTTCGCAGATGGGAGAATCGCTATCTGCGATTTGCAGTTTATGAAACTGCATTCTATGATCTAACCTCTGTTTTGCAGGATGGATTGTACGAACAACCCTGATTGACTGATTGTTGTTTTTCTTTTATCAGTAATTAATTTCAGATTATTTTCTTGAATTAAAGATTTAATTAAAAATCAAACCCTAGACCCATTCGAACCAAGATTGGTTCAAACTGTTTGGACCAAATCTAGGGTTTAATCAAGGCTGAAAGTCAGCCCTAATTTTCCCACTGATGGGCCTAAGGATTGATATTTAATTGAATGGTTAATTCGGCCCAACCTGTAAAGGCCCAGTTTTAAACAGTTAAAACTGCTAAAAGCCCACTTAACCCTTAAAGTTATATGGGTTGAACCGTTCGGCCCATATACCTAGATAATGTTAATGGTTAATGTTATGGATTTAAAATGGGCTTCAAATGGGCTTTACAGATAATTAATTGATTGGATCAATTTATCCCTGCATGTGATGTATGGATGTGTGATGTGCTACGTACATGGGCCATAAGTACTTGGCCCATGCTCAATCGACAGTGGCTCTTTCGCACACCATGGCTGAATGCACATCATTGCCATGGTGTCCCTTTTGGTCATTGGATGACCTCCCTCAGTGGTGGGCCCCACACCTCATCATGAGGCCTCGTGCGGAACCCTAGCCGATTTAGGCCCACCAAAATCTGGCTTTATGAAAGTCAGTGGGAGCCACTTTGGTTTGACCTAAAGATAGAACTAGGGCGTAATTATCTGTTCCCTCCAGATAATATGAGTGCATGTGATAGGGAGATTCATATGATGAACTCTCTAAAGGCCTTCCATCATTAGCACGAGGATGGGTCCTTCAGTAATGAGGAAACGCACCAGAAAATGGGCTATCCATTTGCTGTTGGGCTTGTCTAAGTGTTTCATAAGATGATAGGGGCGTCATAGACCGATGTGGGAGGGGCTTCACCAGAAAATGTGAACTCTCTCACGGTACATTGGCATTCATGAATATGATGGGTAAGCACTCACTGGACAGAAAGGTTTACCTGAAAACGGCTCTGAACCTTGTCTGACAGAGGCCAAAGGGAAAACTCATATGATGAGTGGATATGATCCTTCACAGAAAGGTGGTGGGGTTATGCAGCTGAAACAGTTGGCTTCATGCACCCTATGTGATTTCCCACATTTCCAGAGACAACCCGTAGTCTCCGTCACTGAGAAAGGAGGGAAATCTCAGAGATGAATAAATGGAAATGGATCGTAGATTAAAATCCATATCTATGAAATGAACATGAATAAAATTAGGTCGTGGACTGATGTTTGCTCTTTTATCAGAAAATGGCAAACGGATCATTTGCAAAGCTACTTGATGATAACAAGTTGAAAGGCCCAAACTATGCTGACTGGTATAGGAACCTTATGCTGGTCCTTGCTTCTGAAAAACTTGACAAAGTGGCAAAGAATCCTGCCCCGGAGCGTCTGGGAGATAGGGCTTCTGAGGCCCGAAGGATAGACTATCAAGAATGGGAGGAGAAAAACTCCCTTGCCCGGTGCTACATCATTGCCTCCTTGGACAATCCGATACAGAGGCAGTTCGATCAGATCGAACTTGCCGAAGACATATTGGACAGTCTCAGGACAATGTATGAAGAGCAGAATCGTTCTACTCGACAAAAGGTCTTGAAACAGTTCATGACCACACAAATGTCCAAGGGTCAACAAGTTCACGACCATTGTCTTCGGATGATGGGATACATCAATGAACTGGGGGCTCTTGGATCCGGGCTGGACCTTGCAACCCAGATAGATGCTATCCTTAACTCTTTGCCTCCTTCCTTTAATCCGTTCATCATGAACTATAACATGAACAAGCTGAATGTCAGCTTACAAGAGCTCAACAATATGTTGCAAAGAGCTGAAGAACTGATTAAAAAGGATGAGCCTGTAGCCATGCTTGTTGAAGCTGGCAAGACAGGCAAGAGAAAGAGGAAGGCAAAGAAGCCTCAGAAGAAAGCCACTAAAAGCAAGAAGCAGAAGAAAGACAAAGCATCGGATGCCTATCACTTCTGCAAGAAGACCGGCCACTGGAAAAGGAATTGTCCTGCCTACCTGGAATCCAAGAAAGGTAACTTCGAAACTTGTGTTATAGAAACCAATTTATTGGTAGCTTCTGCGTCCTGGTGTATTGACTCCGGGGCTTCAACTCATGCGTGTAACTCATTGCAGGGGTTCAAGGTAAGCAGAAGGCTGAGTGAAGGAGAAGTAACACTCTACTTGGGGACTACTGCAACTGTTGCAGCCACGGCCATAGGAACCGTGGAATTATGTTTCAGAGAAGGAATAATTGTACTAAAAGATTGTCTTTATGTACAAAATTTAAGAAGAAATTTGATTTCTGTCTCAAAACTGTGTGCAGATGGTTATTCTGTCTTCTTTAGTAATACGATTACTATTAAAAGAAACAACAGATTCATCGCATACGGGGAACTGGAGAACGGTCTCTATGTTCTACATCCTTCTCTAGAAACTAACATAACCGAAACTACGTCGGTTGAAAACCCCAAGAAGAGAGCCCGTGATACAGTTAATCCCACGTGTCTGTGGCATTACCGACTTGGCCACATCGGTGTTGACCGAATCACAAGGTTGGTAAAGGATGGTCCTTTGGATTTTCTAGCTGTAGAAGATCTTCCCACCTGTGAGCCTTGCCTACAAGGCAAGATGACGAAACGGCCATTTGACGGTAAGCCTGAAAGATGTACAGGCACACTTGACCTATTACATACTGATGTATGTGGTCCCCTGAGTGTTAGGACACGAAATCAACACGTGTATTTCATCACCTTCACAGATGATTTTTCACGATATGGTTACGTGTACCTAATGAGACACAAGTCTGAATTCTTTGAAAAGTTCAAAGAGTTTAGACAAGAGGTCGAGAAACAGTTAGGGAGAGAAATTAAAGCCCTTCGATCCGATCGAGGTGGCGAATATCTCTCTGACGAATTCAGGGACTACTTAAAGGACAATGGGATAGTATCACAATTAGCTCCTCCTGCTACACCACAACTTAACGGTGTTTCAGAGAGGAGGAATAGGACCTTATTAGATATGGTCCGGTCGCTTCTCATACACTCAGAGTTACCCACATCCTTTTGGGGTTACGCATTAGAGACTGCGATTTACGTGCTGAATCGTGTTCCAACCAAATCGGTTCCGAATACTCCATATGAACTTTGGACCGGAATGAAACCAAGTGTCAGACACTTGAAGATTTGGGGTTGTCCAGCACACGTTAAAAGAACGAATGCAGACAAGTTGGAATCTAAGACTAGCCGTTGCCTATTTGTAGGCTACCCAAAAGGCTCTGTAGGTTACCTTTTCTATGACCCAAGTGAGCAGAAAGTGTTCTGCAGTCGAAATGCACAATTCTTGGAAACCGACTATATCCTGGACACCCATCGTCAGGAAGTTGTTCTTGATGAGGAGAGCTCAGGAGCAGTGGGAGATGTCCCACAAGTTCCAGGTAGTGACCAACTTAGAAGATCCACTCGGGCATCCAGGCCACCAGTCCGTTATGGTTATGACCAGGATAGTTACCTAGTGGAAACCTTGACTAGTGAGGAGGATCCCGTGACTTACGTGGAAGCTATGTTGGACATAGATTCCCAGAAGTGGGTGGAGGCCATGAGGGCAGAGATGGACTCAATGGAGACCAATAGAGTCTGGACTCTAGTAGATCTGCCCTCCGGGGTAAAGGCAATCGGTTGCAAATGGATTTACAAGAGGAAGAAGGGCCCCGATGGTAAAGTTGAGACCTTCAAGGCTCGTCTGGTGGCGAAAGGGTACACTCAGAAAGAGGGCATCGATTATGAGGAAACCTTTTCGCCTGTGGCCATGCTTAAATCCATTAGGATCCTGCTAGCTGTAGTAGCATACCATGATTACGAGATTTGGCAGATGGATGTCAAAACTGCATTCCTGAATGGAGATCTTACTGAAGATATCTATATGCAGCAGCCGCAAGGCTTCATTGCTGCAGGTCAGGAAAACATGGTATGTAAACTTAACAGATCCATTTATGGGCTTGAGCAAGCTTCTAGAAGTTGGAACATCCGTTTTAACTTTGCTGTCAAAACGTTTGACTTCGAGCAGAATCCGGATGAACCCTGTGTCTACAGGAAGTACAGTGGGGATAAGGTTACCTTCTTGGTTCTATATGTAGATGACATTCTACTCATTGGGAATGATGTAGGAATGTTAACTACGGTGAAAGTATGGCTTTCACAGCAATTCTCCATGAAAGATCTTGGGGAAGCCTCCTATATACTGGGTCTTCGACTCTATAGAGATAGATCGAAGCGGATAATAGGATTATCCCAATCTGCTTACATTGACAAAATAGTCAAAAGATACAGCATGGAAAACTCCAAGAAAGGAAATGTTCCTTTCAGGCACGGAGTCACTCTCTCCAAGAAGATGTCTCCCAAGACTTCTGAGGAGATTGATGGCATGAAAGACGTTCCTTATGCCTCAGCCGTAGGGAGCATCATGTATGCCATGCTGTGCACTCGTCCTGACATAGCTCAGGCAGTGAGTGTAGTAAGCAGATTTCGGGCCAACCCAGGGCAGGAGCATTGGACTGCTGTGAAAAACATACTTAAGTACCTTCGAAGGACAAAAGAGTTTTGTCTAGTATTCGACGGTAGCTCACTACAGATCCAAGGGTTTACAGATGCTGATTTCTAGTCAGACCCAGATGATAGAAAGTCTACATCTGGATATGTCTTCACGATAGGATCGTGTGTTGTTTCCTGAATGTCAGCAAACAGGGGTCCTAACTAGCAAATTAATAGTCCACAACCCAAGCCGAAAGCATTGCCGTAAGTGAGGCTGCCTTATGAATGAAGGTGTTCATTCCTGAATTTGGAATTCAGCACATCACCCATTCCACCGTTGTATGACAACGCTGGACCTACGGGAGGATAGTGTAAAGAGGTAGCATTAGCGGAGAATGTGGTGGACCCATTGACTAAGCCACTGTCACAGAAAGTGTTTGAGAAACACGTGGAAAGCATGGGACTCTGGCTAGTACCTGATTGGACCTAAGTGCAAGTGGGAGCTGTTAGACGGTTTTGTATGTCCTTAGCTTCAATCAGAATGATGTACTTTATGAGTTTATTGTAAATGAATAAAGATAAATATTTGATTCATGTTCCCTTCGTATGTTTCTGTGTAATGCCCTTAAACTGGACACTTAATGAGACTCGTGTTAGTTTAGAATGTTCACAGCCAGTGGGTCGGTCTGGGGAGACCTATCCTGACAAGGTTGACACTGTAGTGCCACCAAATCGGTTGGGGTGGCTTGTCTCAGCTGCCAGGGTGAGACCCTAGGCACATACAGTGTAGGATTAATTGAATCTTTGAACTGGACCAGATTTCCAGTATTGCCCTGGACCTTGGAGATTGATGGGCAAAACTGGAAAGTTACACCCGACCCCTAGACTCGATTATGATACTACACTAGGTGTCGGATTGGGCTGTCTTTGATGTACCAATCAGTGAGATCCTTAGAGGGGGTCAAAACCTGGGTATGTTGGGACAGTCCGAGAATTCATCTGAGTGGGTGATCATAGTGACAGGATCAACCCCTTTGTCGGACAAAGGTAATGATCGGGGATGCACTCTCACTGATGGAAACCAAGACTGCCGGCAGCCGATTTCAACCGTTGAGATTTGTTTTGCAAAATATATTTTATATAAGATATAAAAGTATATATGTATGGTTTCTAAATTGTTTGCAATAAGGTTTTAATTCCCGGGATCCATATAAGTAGAGAGTGCAACACTGTTCCTTGCAGCCGAGGGAGAGGTCCTCTCTTGTCGGGCAGTTTATGATCATTATGGGCTGAGAGGTTAAGTGTAAGACCATTGAGGATAATACCTGATGGGCTAATCTTGCATCTGCCCATAGTCCCTGGGTGTTACAAGGTGGCTTGGCCCAGGGACCACTTAGTGTAAGTGTTGGGCCCATAGAGCCCATTTGATGGGTTTCAGGGGGTGCACTGTCATTAATAGTGTATTCGGCCAGGCCTTGTAACAAAGGCTGGGCCGAACCCATGTGGCTGATGTGTAGATCAATGCTTGGGTCCCACGCCATACAAGGAAGCCCAACTGGGCAGCAATTTGGAAGCCTTTTGAGTACATAACCTTAAATGGGCCTTAAGCCCATTTCGAACTGGGCTGATTTGATCAATCATTTAAAGGGGGCGAATTCTGAAGTGGGTCAGCTAAAAGGATTGGGCTTAGACCCTATCCACTCAGAGAGTCCAAGATCTAAATAAGATTTAGATCTGGAAACCTCCTAATTAGATTAGGAGACAACTGATCTTATCTGCAGATAAGATAAGGGTTATCCCTTATCACTAAGGGACTTCTAACCCAAATATGATTTGGATTAGCAGCTCCTAATCTGATTAGGAGCTGATCCCTTTTGAGATTATAAAAGGGGAAGGGGGCGGCAGCCTACTACAACAACGTCCATAGCATTCTTCTCTTTGAAGAAAGAGAGATTGAGAGATTTCTTGCATACTGCGAATTCTCTCCTGCCGCCACCTTCCTGCTTTTGCCATTCCTTCAGTTCGATCTCCAGTTCTTGGGAGCAATCAAGATTGGATCTTGATTTCAATTTTTTGTGAAAAGATTGGTTGGAACTGTTCTCAAGTTGTCCAGTTGATCCTTACGAAGGATCAAGTTCTTTTGAAGAACGTTGTTGATTCTGCTCCACCCTGCACTGCGCCATCTTCAGTGGGAGCAGATTTTGGATCCTTCCTTGGGAGTGAACACCTCCATTGGGAGATAGTATTTCTCCGTATCAGGTATAATCCTCTCCCACTCCTTTTGGTTCAGATCTGGTTCAGTTTATGGTTCTAGATTGATCCTTGAAAATATGATTTTTTAAATGGGGAATACGATTCCCAGTTGAAGGGAGAGATAAAATTTTTGAAATTCGCCCCTTATTCCGCAATCTTTGGGCGTCCATAGGATGGATCTCTCATCCCTTCATTTGATGGTATGATTCAACCTATCAATTGCCTCGATGAAATGTTCATGTGGTTTCTTCTTTGTACTGTGATTTCTTTTGGGTACCTGATGAGGAAGCAACAGGTCGAGGGATGGTACTATGGGATCGTGTCCCATAATCATCGCTGATAATAGTGTTTCCCAGAGGTGTTGATGCATCATCATCAACATTTTCACCGACACCCTCACCATAGTCATCATCCCCTAGGTCCATGTCATCCTGTAGCTCAGGACTCGTTGCTGCATAATCCCTAGAAGGTTGATCATTACCTAGCACCATTTGCATTTCATCATACATCTCCATGATTCGTCTTTTCATAATATATGCAAGTGGGTTTGCCTACATTGAACAAACAAGGTTTTTATTATGCTAACACAACTGCTAGAGATCACAACATTTTTTAAGTTATATCGGTTTACTTGTAGGTATTCTTCTCAAACTTGCTGATCTGCTTGTATCTGGTTTCTTGCATCATTCCATCCAAACCCAGAAGTACCAAGCAGTTTCTTCGCCTCTATATAAATTGGCTTCAACGTGTTTATCATATTCTTTATGTTTGGGGTTTTCATGCCAACACCATGTTGTCTCATCATCTCTTTACAAATATGTGTATGCAGATGTCTTAAACCCTTTGTCGATCTTGTTGCCTAAGACAACCTGCTCTACCAATAACTCTATCAATAATCGGTCCATTGATTGATTCCATCTAATCTGCTTACTACTCTCAAACTTAGATGTAGCTGGACATGACACAGATAGGGACTTCCCCTTTTGTCGGTCTCTTGGGTGACCACTAGCCGACCCTTGTGAATCTTTTCATGACACCATTCCTAGTAACCAATCTCATGTTAGAAATTGGGTAGCCCACCTAGTGAATAAGTATAACTAATCTAGATAGGAAATCTTTCCTTCTAAGAGCCAAATCAAAACAATTTGCTACTATTTAAAGGAAAACAACATTGCAAGCTCTTAGTAAAGAATATGAGCAATTACTGATTTAAGAGCATCTAAATTTTGGTTTGAATGTGGGCCAAAATTTTTCTTCTTGTTATGGAATCTTGTGCCCACTAGGTCTTTGTATTCTACATCTGCATAAACTACTTCTAAATTGGTTTTAGACATCCAATGGCCTTCTTATTGTTGACCAGAGTTCCATCATAAATGAAATGCTGCTTTCTTTCTTTCTTTTTTTATCTCAATTTTCCCTTTGTTTCTTTACTTCTCTACAAAGCTAAAGTGCATTTTTTTCCTTCAATTTTTTTTTTCATGTTGATTTGATTAATCATTTATCCATCTATGCCCACAATATAAAGAAACTTTTTATCTCTTTTAAAGTGTTCTGTTGGCACCTGGAGTGAAAATCGGGTCATTTTGGCAAATTTCCCTCAAACATTTAATTTCCTGTATAAAGGGTTTTAATATTTACATTAACTGCAGTTTACTAATTCAATAAAACTTTGACCTCCCTTTAAGATGATTGTCTGAATTTACATATAATTATTTTACCATACAATAGTAACCCTTAAACCAAAGCTCCAGAACCTAACGTTGTGACCAGTAGGCATGGAATTCCTCCTTTCTAGCCTCTGCTACAAAAATGGCCCAGGGTCTCAAAAATTGATCCCTTCAATTCTGCCGTGAAATCCATTCTCACCCTTATTCAAAGGCTTCAAGTATACGCCGTTGTGGCTCCATCCTCCCCACCCCTCTCTCTCACAATAAAACCAATCCCAAGTTACCCAACTGGCAAAATTGATGCATCTGTAGGTAGAAAAAAAAAACGGAAGGAGAGAAAATGAAGTATGAGAATGAAGAAGAGGGTCAGGGCAAAAATAGTCTAAGGTTTGGGTGCCATTCGATCGGTATTTTTCTCTCTATTTGTCTTCTACTCAGAGAGTCAGAGTCAGAGAGAGGAAGGAGAACAAGACAGAGAAATAGTATGAAATGAAAATCCAATTCCATCTCTCTTCAATCTCATCTATACGCTCAACCACTGTTCGCTCAGATCCGGTGGCAAACGAGATCTAGCTTCACTTGGCCAGAATAGTGTATATATCTTGTTCCTTGTGAGACAGAGACAATGGTGCGCCTTGAGCGTCAGTGAAATAGAGAGAGTGTGTGTGTCTCGTACCAGATATTCAACGAAGAAATAGGGCACCTGCAAGAGAGAAACCACCTTAAAGACAGAGGATTTTTACTTCGATGGTAAATACATCGATAATTTTGATGTATCTTTTACATTGATTATTGATATAAAGGAATTTAAAAATGGAGTTTTACATCGATGTGCAAAGCTATACTATTTTCAAACCCATGCAAAATTGAACCGGAATATAAAATTTATCCCGCTTCGATTTTTCACCTCAAACAAACGTGGCCCTATATGTGTTAAACTCTTAACATGCCATTTGCTGTCAGCAGATTTGGGCTCGTGAAACAGGCCCAGAGTTTTTTCCAGGTGAGGGTTGATCAGTCTGAGATGGGTTGGGCTCTCCCACAGACGCCCCACAGTTCCTAATACACAAGGGGGATATGAGCTATGGTGCAGATGTGGGTAGACTTGGCAATTGGGTTGGATGGGTTGGGTCAAGACCTTTCGGGTTGATTTCAGATCAGGTTGAATTTTGGGTTGAATTGTCAAATGTTTGACCTTAACCCTAAATGTTCGGGTTTTAGGGATGACCCATGGGTCAATTTGAATCATCACAAAAAATAACTGAAATTTAAAAAAATAAAGAAAAAACTACACATAAAATGACAAAATTAAAAGAATTAACCTTAAAATTCTAAATATAAAATAAAAATTTGAATATTTAATAATTTAAAGAGTAAATAATAAAGAGTAAAGACTAAATAGAAAAAATTAAAGAGTGGAAACTTCTAGTAATGTATAAATAGTCCCAATTATTAGACTTGACAATCGGGTCAACGGGTTGACCCATTACCCAACCCAACTCAATCCAGTTTTTTTCCGTATTGGGTCAGGTAAGGTCATTCTCACATTCAGGTAGCTAAAAATGAGACCCTAACCCTGTTTTTTTGAGTTGGGTTGGGTCAACTTTTTGCCAAGTAACTCAATCAGTCCAATCTTCTTTGTTTGATCATGGATTGAAAATTATGTTGAATTTACTTAAGACTCCATTTGATATTAGACTTGCCCGTGCCATGGATGGATCCACTATGTTTTGCATTGTGATTGTTTGAACCAACATCCATGTGACACTAGATGTAGATGTAGGGATGCAAATGGATTGGATCGGATTCGAATCAGGGTATATCCAAATTCGATCCGATACTATTAATTGTAGATCCGATCGGATTTGATAAATATGGATCTGAATTTGAATGCAATGAGAAAGTTGGATTTTTGGATCTGATCCGATCTGATTTGATTTTTTTTAATTAATAACTTATTAAAAAAAATTAGAATATATTAATTTAAATAAAGAAAAACAAAAACTACAAGTATCTTTTCAACTATTTTCATCATATATATATATGCTTTTTATAAAAAAAATAATATAACAAATTTACAAAAATATAATATAAATAATATATTTATAAATAAATAAATAACATATATATGTGTTGTGTGTCTGTGTTATATTTAAATAAATAAATAACATATATGTTGGAACGGATCTCAGATCGGATAGGTGGTGATCCGAATTCAGTCCAATTTTTTATTGGATCCTATTATTTGATCTAATCCTATCTGAAGAATCAAGAATATAGGATCAGACTTCGGATTGGATCGGTTTTTTTATATATGGTCATAAATATTATTTCTTTTTGGTAAGATAAATGTTATGATTTGTGTACCAAGTACCATGTCATGGTAAAAAAACAAATGTGAGATCACATCTACGCCCCATAAACGCCCCACATGCACATCTCAGCATGCATTGGGAACATCTCCCAAAGGACAGTTAAGATATGTTTTGGGGCATTTGTGGAGCACTCTCTGTGGGGTGCATATGTGACTTCAGTAAGAACTTTTACAAACCTTGCATAGGTTTCCCTATGTTTCCCTTCCTTTCCCTACCTTTTCCTTCAAACCAAGCATAGCCTAAATGTTCAGAGAACAATCACAATCAATAAAACCTTCTAAGAACAAAGTTCTTGATCATATCTGAATAGCAATAAAGTTGTATTGTTTTTGCTGATGTGGAAATTGTTTTTCTTTTCAAAATAAAACTATTTTGTCAGTGTTTTACAATATGAATGTTTTTATTTTCATTTGTTTTTTAAATTGTAATATAAATAAAAGGCAAAAACATGTTTTTGAACTTTCTTTTATTTTTTTTAAAGGGAAAAAATAAGTTAGCTTTGTTTCAAAAAAACAACACATTTTTTAATCATTAAAATAATGTTTTTTTTTTAAGTTTTGAAGACAAAAGACACATATGCAACCAAGAACATGTTTTCATTTGTCAGAAACAATCTAATTTCAAATAAGATGATTTTGATTTATTTATGAGATCGACAGAAAGAAAACAATTCAAAATGTAGAATGTCCTTCCTTACTGGCAGGGCAATGGTTAGAATTTGTTGCACTTTAATTCTAAACGGCGTGTACATTTACATATGTAGGAATTAATATAGTGGAGAGGAAAGTAAATAAAGTAATTATGGTATGTGTACAGGGCAAAAGCAATTATCGGCATTAATTAATAATTATCACTATCATCCAATTATCCAGCCTTATTTAATATCAATGTTTTAAAAATCGATCAGAAAATGAAATCATTCTGACCACCGGTTTCTAGATTAATGATTCAATCGTCTGATTTGAATAAATAATCTATTTTGATAAAAAATTTAAAATAATAAATAATAAAAAATTATTAAACGGGTCAAATGAATCAATAGTTTCATCGTTGGAGTCAATAAATCATTAACATATCCAACAGTTTTTTATCAAGAACCGAGATTGAAATAAAATGAAACAAATTGGCTGAACACTTGAAGAGTTCATAGGCGGAACGGTCTGAGTCAACATTGATTCGAAAACATTGGTTAATACTAAAAAAATTAGTATTTGTACGTATTGATTGCTCGATACTCTTTTTTTTTTCAATTTGTTATTTGAAAGAAGATTTATGGGGATGGATATTAACAGTCCTAACTCTAAATATTTTGTATATCAATGATTTTCAAACCGATATTAAATATATCCTATCAATACTACAACAAATCACTTCTTCTGATAATATCATCAATGGTCGTGCATGCACTCTCATTCCCATTCTACAACAGTAGTAAAAACTAAAAATAAGATAACATAAAAAATCATAACTGAAGAGATTAAACGCGTTCCATTTAACATCATATCAAATCATTCAAATAATGGGACCCTGTACAAAACTAGCAAACTTTCATGCTCAAAGTTGACATTGGTTGGGTTAGCTCAATCCGTATGCATATGAATGAACGTCATCATGGCAATAATAGATACCGTCATTGATGAGGTTGGTTTTCAAGGACACATCATCCAATCCAATCCAATTCATCCAAGTAGGTGATTATTTAGGGGTGGATTCGAGTTGAGCCGAGTCAAATAGTATAGGCTCAAGATCGGCTCGAGACTATTCTATAAGGCTTGAGTTCAAGTTCAAATTCAATTTGAGTCAGAATCTTGAACTCGAGCTTGGCTCAGATCAAAAGTTTATAAGCTTGAATTCGACTCGATTCAGCTCGTTTTATATTTTATTATAAAAATATTTAGAAAAGGTATTTTATAAAAATAAAAATTTTATATAAAAATATAAGAATTATAATATTTTTATTATATATATATATATATATGCGAATCGGCTCACGAGCCGAATTTTAATAAGCTCGAACTCGACTCATTTTAATAATCGAGCCACTAAATTATGGTGCCTGTAGTGGGGTTCTTCTTCCAAAGCCCACAACCCAAGGTTGGGTTGGGTGACAAGGATTGAATTAGATCCCACTTTCCAAGGCATGGGCCCAAGCCCAGCCGGTGCTCAAAAACCGGGTTGGTTTGAACCACGAACCACGAAAATTGTCCTACCTCAAAATTGTGTGGAGATATTGCACGAAATTTGTCCTTGTCCCTCAACGCTCCACGTCTCCATCCAGCAGCATCAATCCATGGACATCATAATTTAAAAAAGGAATGAATAAGGATTAGGATTTACGGCCGCAACTTGGGCGGGTCCGACCTCAGCTTTTGCGTAGGTGAGGTCTGAGTTTTCACTTTTCAGGTTTCAGGATGTTCTAGGTCATAAAATTTTGGCCGCTGTACAAATACATATATTTTATTTATATTATATTTTTATATAAAAAGATGATAAACCTACGGATATCAAGTTTTAATTCATTTTACAATTAAATTTGCACAAAAATATATTTATAAATTTCTTTAAATTGTACGAATTGACATCTCTACCCCACAACGCCTAATAACACATGTCCGCCATGTATTGAAAATATCTCCTCATAATATATCAAAATTGATGATATTATCATTGGAAGATGTTCTCGATACGCGGAGATATAGTGTGAGGCGTTGTAAGGCGGAAATGTAAACTCAAATTATACTGTATAAATTTGCATTTATATTCCTTCTAAACTGAGCCTTCAAACCGAATTCGACTTTGCATCTTAGAGTTGAGCGTAGGTCCACCTCACCTCGGCTCGAACCAATCCGTCCGAGTTGTACCCCTCAACCTCAATGAATGTAAGGTTGACCTTTTCTTGGGATAACTAAGGTTGAGTATTTTTTATTCATGCACTAACTCAACATCAGATATCAGACGGTTTATATCAATTAATCCTATAATTTTAAGCTGTTTGCGCTAACACCTTATCAGTAAACTTGGTTTTTGTTGGCTGTTTAGAAGCTGGACACCCTGTGTTTTCATTTTTTTTAGTTTATTTGGTGGAAGTATATATCCTTACCAAACGGCACCTTACTTTGTCTTCTCAAAATTTGGGATATGGATAATCCTCCTCTTGTGGGGCTCCCTTCTCTAAGTTGGCTGGATGTCCAAATCCAACTTGACGTGGCATTTATTGAAAGAGGGCGCTGAGTCGAGAGCTTCTGCTGAAACTGGAATTAGCTCAGACCGAAGAAGTAAGAACATTAACATTAGGGAAAGGTGTATGACTGTGTTTGTGTGTGCAAGAAACCCCAAAACATGGCGAATGAAGAACCAGGGTGTAAGAAGAAGGTGATGATCGCTATTGATGAAAGCGAGTGCAGTCACTACGCGCTCAAGTGGGTACTCGACCATCTTCAAGATTTCTTCCCCACGTCGTCGCTCATCATCTTCACTGTTCAGTCTTTGGCTGATTTCGCTTACCTCTCTGCCGCGTCTCCCGTTTCTGGTCGCATGTTTTGTGTTGCTACCAGTTACGATCCACCGGTATCCTTTTTTTGTGCTCGGGGGATCTCAGTTTTGGTTTCTGAAGTTAATCGTCTTTCTTTCTTCTCTTGTTTTCCCTTTTTATTCCCTTTTAGAGACCATGATTTGTTCTTTGTCTATGACCTCTAGCTGATTGCAATGGTGCTACTAAGTCACTTCCTGGTTTTAGGGAGAAATTCGGTGAAAGTAATGAGTTTTGGGTGTAATTTTTTTTTTTTTTTTAATTTTGGTTTTGGTCTCCCCTGAAGGTCTTAGGAGTAATAAACTGATTTAATCTATGGATTTAGTTGTCTGACTTGTTATTTTGATGGATTTGGAATTATTATGATACCATGACTTTTATTTACTAGTTTCATGTTTTCTTTGTTACACAGATCCCGAGTTGATTAAATCTGTACAAGAACATCAAAGGAAGGCCGCTTTGGCTCTTCTGGAAAAAGCTAAAGACATCTGCGCTACTCAAGGGGTACTCATTTCACTTATTTCTTTTCTCCAAAATTTTCCGAACAAAATTTTAATTTTGTTTCTAGCTGATCTGGAGTCACAAACATAATTTGTCAATTGAGATACCGTAGTGATTCAATGGCATGGTACAACCAAGAAGATCCTTAGATTGCTCAGAAAAGGCAACGTTTTGCAACCCAAACCGGTTGACCCGGGAATTAGGCTCTTCTGCTAGTAATTTTGATGATTAATCCAAGGTGGTGGTAGAACAATGAAACATTTGGTATTTCTAGTTGACCATTTGGCTTAATGCAGTGTTTTCTAAAATGAATATAAGGAATAGAATATGAAGAACCTGGAAACTTTGGGATTGGGTGCGCAGAACTTGGTACAAATTACAAATGTAATGATTGTGAGGGCAAAGGAATATGAAAATCTTTGGGGAGCCAAACAATTTCTTCCTTCAGTTGAAGTCAATTGGCAAGATGTTGAATGACTCTAATAAGGATATTCTTCTTGATGGATGTAATGAAACCCCAGAAATGATGATTTTCCATAGTATCTCTTAGAAATTTCACTAGCATCTGGAGGACTTTCAGAGGTACTTCTCTGTTTGGAACTAGAGAAACCCATGACCTTCTATACTTGAGGATAAGAATTATGCCTTATTGGTTGTGGAAACCTGCTGGAACAGCCTAAGGCAGTAGTATAAACTCATAAAACGTGTCTTGGTTAGAGACGATCTTCTGTATCCCTGATTTCTTCTTATTTATCTAGACAAAAGCAAAGCTTTATGGATCTACTATTTTATTTATTTTGGAATTTGGATAAGATGCTTCTTTCTTTAATGAGATACTTGGTCATGTTCTGAAAACTATATGTGGAAATAACTAAACAGAAAAAACGAGTAAAAAATGTTACTTATTCTTTGCTGTTAATCTTAGATAATTTTATATCTTTATTGCTGAAAAAGATTCTATATTTAATACTGATCAAAAGAAAAAAAAAGGATTCTTTATTTAAGTTTGGTTATAGGTTAGCTATGGATTGGAAACAAAATCTAATCCATATAATAATATTGTATAAAGAATAGCCAAAAACTCCCATTAGGAAATGGTAATGGTATTCCATTAGCATGCTGGTAAAGTGATGGTATTCCACAAGCATTTCTGATCAATAGCTCCTGTCTTTTGTTTGTCCAACTACATATTGTTTCTAGTTTTCCTTTTTATGTCTGATATCAATACATGATCAAGATGTGTCCTTCTGCATCTAGACATGTGCACCTTCATGTGCATGATTGAAATATAAAAGTTATAGTTTTTTCTTTTTTTATCAGAAAAGGTGATTTTATTATGAAAAATGAGATGAGAATTAGTACAGAAATTGAGTAGCCTCGGCTACCCCATTAGACTTTAAAATTTCCACCTAATATTTTGCTTTACAGCCTTACAACTGAGCCCCAATATAATAGTTATAGTTTATTTCACAATAGGTTGTTGCAGAGACAATCACAGAAGTTGGGGATCCAAAGGAGGTCATATGTGATGCAGTTGAAAAGTTCAAGATCAATCTACTTATTTTAGGTAGTCATGGACGGGGAACTCTGAAAAGGTCAGTAGTTTTCCTTTGGAGTTGAATTTCCAGTGCAACAATGTGATGTTGCATGTATATCCATATGCTCTCAAATCATTACTTTCTAGCCTTAGTTTAACTTTAGGGTTCTTTTTGTGTGCAATCTTTATTTTTAAGTGTGCTGGTTTTATTTGCTCTTGTGCTTTGTATTTTGCAAGATTCACTTGCGTTTTATAGATTCCTTGCAAATTACCCCTAACCTTGTGCAGTGTAAGGGCAACTATAATAGTTGAGTTCATATGCTACCAGAAGCCCATTTTACCCTTTTATGTTTGCATCTTGGCCAAAATTTCTAGCGGCACCCTTGGTGAAAAATGGGAACACTGACAAGTATTTCCAGCGGGACATTGACAACACCACCTTGTTGTAAGGGAGGGGTGTAGGGCATTTCATGGCTATCTCATAAAAGGTCATTACCCATTACTGGTCACAGAAATATGGGGTCTAGGGAGGGGTGGTTTGGATATGGACATTGTATTTTATGGCTATCTGTTATTGACATCTTCTCCCTACAATTTCCTTATTAAGCTAATCAACTGAGAGCTATTGGTGCTAAATTTGACAATAATCAATGGAGAGGGGGAATTGGTTCATAGTCAGAATCGGAATCACAATCCCTCGGAATTGGATAGGAATGGTCTATTGCCATAGTCTGTTTGGTTCAGACAGGAATTGGAATAAGCTGGAATGGGATTTCACTCCCAAGGGAGGGGGAGGGAGGAATGGCCATTCCACCAGGAATGGGAATGGGATTCTGATTCCACCCAACCAAACAGTTGGAATTGGAGTGGATCATTCTGATTCTGATTCCAAACCCCTATTCCCATGAACCAAACGGGCCATCAGGATTTCATGTAAAACGGTAGCGATCAAAAGGAATCTACTGAATTACCATTTTCGATTGACCCATTTTCTAAATTCTGTTTCAGAAACATTTATTTTTGCTCTATGCAAACAGACCAACTACATGGCTCATACACATCTAAATTTCCTAATTGTGACAACTGGTTCTGTGCTTATGCACCCTAGTATATGACTGAAATATGACATATATGATGCTTAGGATTCTAATATCACAAATGGCTTCTAAGGTCGTGCGTATGCTATAAATACATTCTACCAAAGTGGTTTCTTTTGTCCATCCTTTAACTTCAGCTCTATTCTCTTGTAGGCAAATTCTGGCAGCAGCTAATATACTGTAGTGGCTCACCTCATGATTTTTGTTTTAAAAGTTCGAATAAGAGAATATATTGATAATAATTCATCTTAAAATGAATAGAGAATCTGCTTAACACATCCTATTAGATGAAAGTTTCTGAAATACAGTTGATGTATTATTTTATAGTTAAGTACTAATATGAATTCGTTGAAACAGGGCTTTCTTAGGAAGCGTGAGTAACTATTGTGTTAATCATTGCAAGTGTCCTGTTCTTGTAGTGAAGAAACAAGAAGAGAAAGCTTGATCACTTTACAAACTTCAGATCATTTGGAAAAATACAAAATTCCCCCATGCATATGTTGTTTGATAGAGTGAAGAGATTGTTTTGTAAGGAAGCAGACTCAAGCTATGGATATTTGAATTTGGCTGTTATAGATTTTCTCTTCCTTCTTTTCTAATTCAGAATTTCTGTTAAATGCTTTTCGGTTTCGGCTTGCCGAAAGCATGTGTCGATGCAATCCCTCTGAATCTGGACTCCGTCCTCACAAAATTTGTACTCACACCGTCCACTTGCAGCAGCCCTACAGGATGAAAAAAATACAAGTAGAGAGATGTTCCAAATGCACGGCTGTAAATGTTGTGAGTGCGGTATGAGTATAAATATCGCGAGTACTGAATCCGGTCTCCGATTCTGTCCCTTCCTAAGGATCATAGAAGAATTTCATCCATAAATGAAGGGCATAGTCTGTTATGTCAGCCGAGTATGAGATATTCCACATGGAGTAGAGCTTTTCTGCTTGATGAGATATTTATCATCTGAGATTGAAGGCCGTTTGGGAGGGCTTTACTTTAGTGTAGATTGAGATGCTTCGAAGAAGCTGCCAAAATTAACTTCACCGGAGAGTCGATTTCATATGGGGCTTACCTTGCAACGTAGAAGCTATTACATGAAAGTCCTTCCCAAGAGGGCACAGAGAGTAACGGGATTTTTTACTCACTTTTCCTACCCATTCTCTACCCGCCGTGAATTGCAGTCACACATCTTTCAATTCATAATAGAGATGCGGGTAAAGAGTGGGTAGGAAACTGGGTTCCAGAGAAATCAGATTTGGTGTAATTGCAAGTCTAAAAAAGCTTTGATTTGCAAACGGGATTTTTTAGTTACTTTTCTTATTCACTCTCATTCATGTTATTTTTACAATTCTCATCTTCCTTCAACAACAGAAAGGAATAGAATGTAAGCATTTGCAGATTAAAATTAATGGAATCATTATATCATGTATGGTCCTACTAATCCCATTTTCGGAAGTTCTAGCGGAAAGAGAAGCAATGTTGCTGACTATCGAAAAGGAGTGGAGCAGTGTTCGAATTGAAGGGGATGGAAAATTGATTATTGACCGTCTGAAGATTAAAAAAAGAGCTCTATCTCTCCTCTTTGGCGTACAGAAAACATAATTTTGGATAAGAGATTTGGGCTTGCATGTCTCTTTTCATCATATTTTTAGAGAAACCAATCATTCGGCCAGAACCAGAGATCTCAGGTCTGGAGAGATGTCCAGATTTTGGAATGATCTGATAAAGTTCGTTCTGATTGTTGGGGTGTGGCCTGGCCTCGCCTCTCTTAACTGAATTTCCTGCTATTAAAGCTGAGTTTGGAAGGAGTACAAATGTAAATATGTAAAATGCAAAATCTTATATTTTGTATGTATTTACGCCGTACATATTTGCATTTGTACTCTTTCCAAACTGAGCCTAAAAGAAAAAGAAAAAAAAAAAAAAAAAAAAAAAACAGAGAGGGACCCCTCTGCTTTTTCTTCTCTTGGGATCTATCTTCATTCATTACAATTTGCAAACCATACTTTCTCACCAACTCAGCAGTCACCATTAGACCTGTTCATGGGCCGGGCCGGGCTTTTACTCTTCATTAATGGAAATATGTTAGGCCCGAGCCCGAGCCCGGCCCGACCAACGGGCCTACAACTTGGGCCCGAGCCCGGCTCTGATAAAAAGCTCGAAGCCCGACTTAATAAAAAAAATAGAATGTTTCCCTATTCAATAATCAATATAAATCAGAATTTATTTACACTAAAAAAAGAATATAAATTCAAAATTTATTTACATTAAAAAAAATATAAAGAAGGGAAAGAGGATGTGGAGAAGAAGGGTTCGGCTGGAAAAATAAGGGAAAGAGGTGAAAAAAAGAGGGGTATTCAACTAGGGTTTTTAGGTTTAATTATAGGTCGGTTCGGGCTGGGCTATTTTGGCAAATCCCGAGCCCGGCCCGAATTTATTACGGGCTGGGCTTTTTGGCCTGAGGTTAAGCCCGTGGGCCCATACACCTGTTCAAGCCCATCCGGGGGCCGGGCCGGGCCAGCCCGTTGGGCCACCCGGCCCATGAACAGGTCTAGTCACCATGCTGTGTTAAATTGCCATTATCATGAGCGTCATCATCATCATTTATTGGGTCAACTTGGAAAGCCAATTGGTGATGTTTTGTGTTTTGTCACTCCATATACGATTTGGTTAATCCATCCTCCACTCCACTAAGTCAACCACAATACCCGAGTTCACAACACATCTCTTATTGGGAACATCTCTCATTGACAAGGAGATGTTCCCAATGTACGCTGAGATGTGCATGTGAAGTGCCTGTGGGGCGCTGATTTGATCTCCCAATACTCTGCTGTACTGCACCAAAGAGATCAGACTTGTGAGATGCGAATTGAGATCTATTCCTCATAGAGTTCACCTCACACTGATCTCACAGCCACGTCCCATCCTGTATTGAGAACACCTCCCCATGAATAATAAATGCAAGTATGGGAGATATTCCCGATGTACAGCCAGAACAGGTTGTGCGGTCAGTGTGAGGAGCAGATCTGGACTCATGACATGCCACATGTCCATAACCCCAAAATCCTTCATGTCAGCCTTCAACGAGGTACAAGGCCTTCTATTCTAATGGCATGAGCTACTCTTCTGTTCATAATGGATTGGGATTTCCACGTTTGAATACATACAGTGGAACCATATAGACTTCGGTTCATGAATTGCAGAATAAGTAGGTTTTCCTAAGCTACGTTGAAGCCATCTAGACCTGTGCTGCCATGACGACACCCTCATCATAACAGCAATGAGGTGCCCACCTCAAGATTTTTTCAAAATCCTTCGGATTCCCTTCATGAATTGTTTATTCTAAGTAGGTAATGAAGATTGGAACAGCACCATTAGATAGGTTCCACGCTGAACAACAATAATCTCACTCTCTCTCTCTCTCACACACACACAAAGGGGCATTTTGGGTATCAGATTCATATTTATTCCATTTTGCCAAAATTATCGGTAGAAACCTTTGACAAGGGATGTTCAAGGATTAAGGGTAAAACTATGGGAAGGTTTAGTAAGTGCTAAAAACCTTAGGGGGAGGTTTAAGGATTTTTCCTATTAATTAGAGGAAAAAAATAACATATTTATCCCACATTCACAGATACAGTGAGATGCCCACACACTCCCCAACCATGAATGACCGGAAAGAGAAAAGTATAGAGACAGAAGTTAATATTTGGATTCTAATGAAGTCCATTTCCTTCTCAAAGGCCAAGAATGACAAGCAGTGGTTTGTCCTTCTATACGTTGAGAGAGAGAGAGAGAGAGAGAGAATTCTAATAATAGAAATACTTTTCATACTATACGTTTGATGATGATGATAAGTTAATGGTGTGAAACTGTGAACTTCGCATAGTGCATAGGAACCTTCTGACGTCTCATCTTTCGCTACCGTGCGTTACCTTTCCAAGCGAAGGAAGACTTGTCAGCAAGTGGAAATGATGAAGTTTTGAAGATTTTCTCTTTCGTCCTGAATTTTTCCCCTCTTATGAGTGCTGATGAGATATGGTTTCATTTAAAGGAGGTGGCTGACTCAGCCTGAGGGAGGATGCATTGTTTGGAAACCTTCTTGAATGGAGTGTTTCAGCAAGGATGCTTATCGAGAAGGCTGGACTGAAAAGTTTCAGAGTTGACAACTCAGAGGTTTCAATATCCAAGCCAATTTCTTCATCAAATCCAGCAATTCCAATTCCAGAGCGATGTTTGAACTCATCCATTTGGTTAAAGCAAAAATTAAATGTAAACTGTGATCTCCTCATAGAAGAAATGCAATATGTTGGTCCATTCCGTAAAGTGTGGAATGAAAAATGAAACAAAACACTATAAGAATTTGATTGGAATTTTCAGACATAAAATTCTGTCCTTCAAGATCCATTCATTTTGCATTAACTCTATTCCAGTCACGTGGTTTTCTGAGTATTCTGAGCTCCTTTGGCTAGTATCTTTGTGATAACATGAGTAACAATTCCAATGGGACAAAATAATAGGCACAGAGAAACTGAGTGCCGGGTCTCAATCTCATTGTCCAATCCATCTAGATACACTTGCCTGCATAGATACCAAAAGACATAAATATGGAGTTGCAATTCCAATAAAAATACCTTATCAATTATCACCTCCTTAACAGAGACAAGGTAATCATACTCACTGCAGGTAAAAACATGGAGAGAGAGAGAGAGAGTGATAAACCTTGCAGCAAAGAGATCTACAGCCAACAAGTGTATCCATGCAGAAGCTAAAGTCATCTCACTTGTGAACATCTTTGCTATGCTGGACAGCTGAGCAGAGCCAAGAATTTGTAACCAATAAAGAAATTGGGAAGTGGAGATCAAGAAACCTTTTCCCCTTTCTTTTTCTGATAATCAACAATATAACCTTGTTGGAAAATCAATGGGGATATCATGACAATTTGAATCTGTAACATGCTGCTTGAGTACATACCTCCGGTAGCCAGTATTTATTTGCAAACATCAACCGTATGGTGTCAGGTGTCCAAGAGAGGTATAAGAGATATGCATACAGAAGTCCAAGGATGACATATGGCACAGTACTCTCAATTGACCTCTTGGTCTGCACTAAAAGGGATGCAATAAAGCAAGTATGTATGTAATTGATCTCTAGTTCAATGTCATTGATATAAGCCACAAATCAATCACATAAAGCATACCAACTTAGCTTTGGGAGCCAGAACCATAAGTGTATAAAATGGCAGAACAGCAACTGTTCCCAAGGTGAAAACACTCCTAGCGATTTGAGAACTCACAAACCCTGAAAGAGAAAATAACCATCACAAGAATTATAGAACCTTTTGTTAATAACAGCACCAGAGTCAACAACATTGAAAAAAAATATATACGAAAGAAATATGAGGACCACAATATAAGGTTCTCAACAATGTTAAATTGCAACCTACAAGATGGATTTTGCAATGTAAAAGAATATAAAGAAATATGAGAACATATTCTATTCTCTCATATCAAAGGTATCAGTTGAAACTCCTTTATTTCCATAACTTGATGGAGGGAATTCTTCAATGCTGACGAGGGCTAAATAATGAGACTCTGCATCAAGGAAATAAGGGAATACTAGTGCGACAGTTAAAGAAGTGATTAAAGAGGTATATCATCAGTGACAATGTACTATATACAACAAACAATAAAATATTAAAAACCATAAATAGACATTGATGGGAGCATCTAATTTATCATCATAAAAAAGTGAATATCCTTAAAAACAAAGTATAACTCTCACATCTTTACTTCTTTCGTTTGAGGCTCTTTAAAATCATCTTTATCTTGACTTGTACGGCCATATTATTAGATTAAATATTAATTATCTGTTATTATGATTTTAAGGCCCATAATTTAACAAGGGATATGGCACTCAACAGAATAGAATGGTGGAACAGGATTATGCAGAAGACCCCATATAGTTGGGACAAGGTTTAATTGAGTTCAGCTGAGTTGAGTATTACAATGGTTATTATGTTAGCATATGACTAATTGATTATTGTAGGAGACAGATTTGGGCGCATTCCATTTTGATAAATCAATACATCTCCAGTGAGAGGAAACAAGTAAACCACAGTTGGTAATGATAAAAGTCAGAACACTTGGTGTTTTTGTATTTAAAAGCATGTATCCTTTGACCAATGATTAAGGATGTGCCCCCATATAAACAATGTGATATACCCAGATTAATTCATTTTCATAAACCAATATATCTCTAGTAAAAAGACACAAGTAAATCACTGTTGGTAATGATAGAAGCCGAAACATGTTAGTGTTTTTGTATTTAAAAGCATGTATCCTTTACCAATGATTAAGGATGTGACCCCATATAAACATTGCGATTTGCCCAAATCAATCCCCTTATTATAAAGAGTTAATTATTTTTAAACCAATTATTAATAAAAAATTTAAAAGAGCTGTATATTCTAAAGAATCCAGTTACAGCTCTTGATTCAAAGGTCTACAATCAACAAATACAAACACCTTTTATTCTTAATTTTATATAAAATTCTTGTTAGGGTGTTTCTATATCCCATGATTGTTTCTAATTGCTTTTGGAAAAATTGGTAAAATGCCGTTAATATTTCATCAAAACTTGAAATATTTACACAAGAAAAATTGAGAACTTCAGTGATATATTGAAGTTTTTCAAAATAAAGGGAAAATTCTTAAGGATATTTTGATATTTTTTTTATTCCAAGATGTTGTAGTTCCAGACCTTGGGGAAATGCAAAATATTTTCTTAGGTTTTATTAAAATTCTGAAATTTTCTTATGACCATGTGCACAGACATGGTTATGGTCATAAATGAATGTTTTTCTTGCTCTAGTAAACCTTGGGAGTTGGCTGCAAATTGACAAGCCATATATAAAAATGTGAAGATATAATTATTACATCCTCAATACAGTTGTGAGAAAATTAAATACAAAACTAATCATGTCCCAAATGAGTAAGATTCTTGACTTTATACGTATCTTTGTGTTAAATATATAACTGCAACAGCGTGAAACACTCCTTATAATGATAGCAATGAAAATAAGCTTCCCAATCCAAAGTGATCTCCTTCTTCCCCAACTTGGAGCAGGATTAAATTACTGAATAATTAACTCTTAATAATGAGGAAACACACATCAATTTTTTAAAGTGGCAGAGGTTTCAGACAAGGCACTACGATCTTCTAACTCAGTGTGAGGCTTTAAGTCTCAGGAGATTTTTCTTTTAAGAAAATACATGAACCAAAATGGGATTAATTATAGAAATATGCATAAAAGGATAACAGTTTTATGTAAGAAGAATGTAAAAATGAATTGATCGTCATATAAACAAGAAATAGGAATTATTAAGAGCTCTAAAAAAAATTAATTGCACTTTCAAAACTCTCCATGGCTATCAGAAAGCTTCCAGTGTAAAAAGGAAAAAAATTGGGTGTTACAAACACTATATAGTTAAATAGATCACTTAGACACAAATATGGAAGAAAAAAGAAAAAAAAAAAACCCTTAAAATTAATCTTTAACTTGATCTTTTGATGAGAACCCTTAAAGCTAATAAATGACAAAGCTTGTTCTTGACACAAGACATCTCAATGTTTCAACATGTCCCTTACAATTTTGGGTGTGACCCTCAAGGTTGAGCCTTGGAGCATTTTCCTTAAGTTGAGACAAGTCTCAAGGCATCAGCTTCACGTGCCACTTAAAACACTAAACCACAGTAAAATTTGGGGTGTAAGGTGTATTGGGACACAAACAAGAATTCATGCTCAGGAACTGATTATCAAACAACATAATATGCAATATGGTATCATTATGAATATTCAAAAGTTTAATATACAGTTAGAACTGCATGCCTTGCTTAAGTGGCTAGAGTGTGTTGAGAACAACTTCACTTGAAAATTGATGCACTGAGAGAAAGACACTGGTTGCATCAAGGTTTCAATGATATGATTGATGTGTTGAAATAGATTCCTAGAATATCAGCATGTAGGTTGGAGCTATTACTTATTAGGTCCAAATGAAGCTCTTAATCCTTCAGGTTAGTCTAAAGATTACTCTCCTCGCTGAAATCAGATAAGATCTGGTTTTTATGGAGTTGCATGCTGTGGAGAGGCCTATCATTACACCCAAGCATCTGCAAGAGGATGATTTCAGCTTCTACCACTGAGAAACAAGGAAGCTTGGAATTGACAAGAGACAAAACCTAAAAGTGAATTTGTCAATTGTTGCATTTATTTTGAGTATCAGCCAGTCAAGTTACTTGTGGGAGATCATACACATTGTATTCAACAAGGACAGTACCACCAGAGGGTTGAACAGATATGTTGCATCTGCCTAGGAGAATTAAGAAACTCCCCAGTCCCTTGCATGACATGTGCAAATATGGATATTTTAAAGAACTGCATTCTCCTAGGGTTAAGAACCATAAGTCTGAAAAGCGAGCCAAAAGAGATATTTTCTGTTTTGTAAGGCAAGTGACATGGAGAAGGGCAATCTTGTTTGTGGAAAGCCATGGGAATAAGACATTGCCGCCACATGATCTTAAAATCAAGAATAGAGATTAATGCTCTTTCCTCATTACCCAAAAGACATGCTGCAAAGAAGGCCATGAGCACCCTGAACATTCTATCACGAAGAAGACATGTGAACCAAGTCTTATCTCTCTAAACCCTGGGATGCGATGCAGGGGTTTTTACTTATAGAATGTATGGAGAAACTTAATCTCCCTCTCCTTAATAGGATCGTGCATGGAGAAAGGAAAAATATTAAGGTCTGATGTCCAGGCAGTCCAGATATTTTGAGAGTTTCTACCCGACCACAAGTATAGTATGAGAAGTGTTAACCAGCAGAAGGCTAATCTCAACAGTAGAATTTTCTGTACCAAATGGGCGAATGAAACAAGCAACCTAGTTATAATTCTATAGTTCTGAGATTTTAGTAATGAAATTCAGTCAGGAAAAAACCCAGTTATGCAACCTTTCTGATAAAAATCTATTTGTATGGGAAAAAAAGAGTCAATGACAGAGAGGTTGAAGAAAAAGGAACCAAGATTACATGAAGCATATACTCCACGGCCTTTTCTGTGAGGTACAAAAGTTGCAATTTTTGGACTGAGGAAATGTCTTGATCCCCTTATGAAATTCCACTCACTGTATAGCATGCTCCCAATTCTTGGAACCTGTTGACCAAAAAGTCCAGTATTCATACCTCTGAGAGCAACCATGGATTTATGTTCCATCTCAGGTGTAGGATGAGATTGCTTTATCTTCCAAAACCAACCAACCTACAAGGATGACTCTATCGACATAAGAAAAATATATTACATCGCCAGAAACAAAACTTATCTTTGTACCAGATTGTGCACACTGGAAATACTTGTTATTATGACTCATGCTCCATTAAAGTGTAATATGATCCAGATGAAAGGAATTCAAACAAAAAAACTTAAGAATTTCTTTTAGAAAAGAACTATTATTATGACTCATGCTCCATTAGAGTGTAATATGATCCAGATGAAAGGAATTCAAACCAAAAAACTTAAGAATTTCTTTTAGAAAAGGAAGATATTTCAAAGTTAAAAATAAACAAAAAAGGAGGAGCTTTTAAAAGTTTAATAAGAGTCTAGGCTCAGATGCCAGTCTGTATCATTCGTGCTTAATTCATCATATTTTACATCTCAATTGCCCATCTTAATATCTAATATGTCCACTGTATGTCTATCTCTCCACTCTCCAGATCATGTGTAACTTGCTCTGAATCATCACAATATTATCATTTAGAGAAATCATTATCACCTTCCCAAGAATTAAATAATCAAAGTCAATGAAAAATAAGTACACCAAATAACCAAGAGAAAATCTAAAATTCATACCCACCTAAAATCTTGATGATGGATATGCTGTATCCAGATGGGTTAAATATGCATAAAACATAAATTAAGTACTGTAAATAGTTATGAAGCATTAAGATAGAAAACATCTGATACGATTATGGAGGAAGAGACGAAGAAATTTGGCATAATTAAATACAGAGGAATTCAAAATTGCATAATCAACCAAATTACCCAGATCAAAGTTTCTATTATGTATTAGAAAACCTTAACCAAAACTGTAAGGCATGCTTAATAAAATACATAGGTATTCACAAAATGAAAAATGTGCATAATAACAGAAACGTCTCAGTATAAAAAGCAAGACAGAAAGAACAATGGGCCAACATCACATTCCAGTTACCAAGTTGAGGAAAACCATAAAGGAAAAGAGAAAAGAGCTCCCATATTCCTGGTACATTTAATCTATGACTCGCAACATACTTTGGCATGACATTATCAGCTTGGAAATTGAAAAGAAAAGGTTATATAAGAGAAAAGTTTAATGGCCAACATAACTAAATCAGAAATCTAAGTATACCAAATATCCAATTCAAATCAACCAGAAATTTGGCAAACCAAAGAAACATGAAATGCCAAGATAAAAAGAAATTTCAAATTTCAGAAACATGCCAAGTATCCAACTCCACTGTACCCGAAATTTACCCAGTTAGCCGGGTGTATGAGTATAGCTACCAAACAGAAAACTGATAAAAATCAATCTACCGAGAAGAGAAACCAAACAACACCAAATATCTAGGTTCATCGTTCCTAAACGAAAATAGAGGAGCTATAGAAGCATTGAGGATACAGAAGTACTGACCTTGAGTGGGATATGAGAACGGAAAGAGCAAGCTAAAAGTACCATCTCGTCTGGGAAGCTGAGATGCCTAAAAAGTAAAAACACATTAAATCCAAATTAGCTTATGGGTATCTGCTTCTCCGCATAAAAATGCTACTTAATGAAGTGGTGTGGAATTCCGTCCTCGAGGGGCGGCGAAAGGACACGCAGCTCTCAGTCTGACCCCCAGACTGGGGGGTTATTGCCGCACTCAGCACTTCAGCAGGTTTCCTGATCCAACAGCATTCATGCCCACTTACACTATTTGCATTTTGTTTTTTGTGGTAATGGTTTTTAAAACCGACCCGGAAACCGAATCACCATCTCACTGGCAGGTCAATGATTCAATTGTTTGAATCGATGGGTCATATTATAAATTAAAATATATAAATATAAAAATAAATAAGTATATAAAAAATATAATAAACTTAGTCATTTATTTGATATTAAGGCTTAATTTGAAAGGAGTACAAGTAGTGCAAAAACTTGTATTTTGTATTTATTTGCACTGTATATATTTATATTTGTACTTTTTTCAAACTGAGCTTAAATGAAAAAAACAGAAAAAAAGAATAATAAATATCTAAATCCATTACTTAATTGCGTTAAATGGTCTAATGGTTCAACCGGCTAAACCATTGAATTCATTGACTTAGTCAATAGTTTTTTTTTCTTTTGTATATCTATCAATTAAAACAGTTCATAGTATATTTTTAGGTTAATGGTTTATGATGAATGGTGAATGAACACTTGAATAGAGTTATTAGTATTTATTTCAATCTTAGAATTAGTGTTATTGATATATTTGTGAAATTTGTAAGAGTTTCCCGATGTTTTTAAGTATATCCATATCTTTTCACTATATCCATGCATATTAAGAGTGCATTACTATATACAACTATATCCAAGTTTATTGTACGGTATGCAATACCAATATTTATTCTTTTCCTAACCTAGCCCATTTATGAAGATTTATTCTTTTCCTTTTTTACGAAAAAAAAAAGTAAAGACCTTAAACCCAACAAGAGGACTCCGGATCTTCTGCCCACGCCTACCCACAATACACTACCCCCCGTGAATTGGGAATATCTCCCCTTACATAATACTATACAGAGGATGAAATGTTCTCCATGTATGACTGTAATAAACGTGGACAGGAGATCCGGGCTCAAACAAGAGTCCATCCCATATGGATGTCATCAGGTTGAGAATTCAACAACTTAGGTTGGATTAGAGTTGACATCAGCCAACTTAACCTAGCCCAACTCACACCCTCAATTTAGGCCAACCCTAAGCACAACTATTTTCAATCCAATCTCACGATTGACTTGGATAGTGGTTGAGAATCTTGAATTTTTGGTTCGGTAGTAAGTCTTGAGTTGAAGATCAGATTGGGTTAGGGCTGCAATTGAAGGTTCGATACATTCAAGTTGTGTTTAGTACCATTGTCATGACTAAGTATTGAACAAATGTTTTGTGCAGTATTGTGTTTGATAATTGGCATTGCTCCTAAAATGTTCAAATGAAACATTTATACTCAATATGAAACCACTTTCATACACTTGATTCTCATCCAATGGTCATAAAAGTAAATGATTTCTGATGATTGGCTTATTATTTCACATGGATCAACATCTAAGTAAAGATCGAATTGTTCTACAAGCATAAAACAAAAAATCCTTTGTTTTAGAGGTAGGGTTTATGGTATTCCATGGTGCATATCCATCTTTGGTAGTATGCAATGCACTAGAGTATATCTCTACTCTGCCATGTAGGATGCCAACTAAGAGCCAGATCATTAGATTATTTTTTCAAATGGGCAGCTAATAGAGAAAATGCTAATTTGGTGTTTATATATCCCCAACATCCCTTGATTTATGTTTGTAGTAGAAGTGTTTTATTAGTGTTTTAATTTAATACAGACTCAACTATACAAAAAATTGGCATTTAAACGCAAAATACCTAGGTGTCACTCATATAACAGCACTTCAAGTATAAACAACCATGATACTAAAAATCACCTTAGTTAGGTGAGGATTAAGTTCAACTTTACCAACCAAGACTAATTTGTACCTCTATACCACCTCATTTAATCAAAGTCATTATATAGGACTAAAACTTAAATAGGGGTATTTTGAGTTTGGGAGGCAAGACCTCCATGGCTCCATGTGGATTAAGGGCCTCCATAAACTTTCCACATTTCACAACTTTCAAGAACCAATCTGACATTAAATATGGATCCCAACAGATCAGCTTAATTGGGGGGAGGGGATGTTTGGTATTGTGGCTTGGGTTCATCAATGCAAATTTGTAAAAAATGTGTTGTCCATCATATTAGGGGTGCAATCAAGCCAAATTAAGCTCAATTTTGGCATGTCTTGGCTTGGCTTTAAGTTTGAGTTCGAGTTCGACTCAAACTATATTTTTTAGTTCGAGCTCGGTTTGATTAAATATTCAACGAATTCAAATTTAGCTTAAAAGCTCAAAAATAAATATATTTATATATTATATATATGATATTTTTTATAATATATAGTATAGTTTTATATCATATAGCATATAAATTATAAAATTATATTTTTATATTCTATAATATATACGTATATATATTATATATATATGTACGTATATATTAATTGAGTTAAATTCATGAACTTTTGAGTCAAACTTTTTATTGGTCAGCTCAAGTATGAATAACTAATCGGGCTTACCCAAGATTTGAACTCGAATTGAGTCTAATTGAATTCGAGTTTGAACTATTCGATTAGAGCTTTATTTGATTGCAACCTCGCATCATATATGAGTGTCATTCCAATTATAAAATGTATATATCTATGAACTACCAAATTTGATGTTTTAGGTAGAAATATCAATTTGTATTTATCAACTCAAAAATCAAAATGTTTTCATAACATTTCAAGTAAAAAATCATTCTCTTGCATATTTATTTGTATTGATCAACTCAAAACGCAACAATGATACAACACCATGACCATTGTATCAAACACCTCCTCAATGAATTTGTGGAACAATGCCATATTCATCTCGGTGGTCAAGAATTCCACTACACCACCCAATAAACACATGGAAGATGCAAGTAGGGAACCTTATAAAATGGTTTTATTTTACTTTCTTTTTTATTCTTTTCTTTCCTTGAAAAACTATTGTGCGACCAACATCATAGGGCTGGTATTGGGGTGAGGCATAGGGGTGTAAATGGATCAAATTTGAATTAAATTAGACAACATCCAATTAGAAATTTTGATTCAATATCCGATGGATATTGAAAATTCGAATTTGAATTCAATTAAAAAATTGAATATTCTACTCAATTCGAATTTGACCAATTAATTATTTTATGTAATTAATAAATATATAAATTATTTATTATATACATAAATTATATAAAACATTTAAATATTTCATATATTATATATAAGAATTAAATCATCAGTCGAGTTCGGATATTTATCGAATTGAAGTAGGTTATATCCGAATTCGACCAATTAGATATTTGAATTATCTGAATTCGATTTGTTTATGTCGAATCTCAAATTTGAAATCGAATTTTCGAATACCATTAACACCCTTAGTGAGACACCCACTCCCCATCCTTGCTTAGTAGCTAAAATTCCCTACCCTACCCCAACTAGTAGTGATCATGGATCAAGCTAGACTAGGCCTAGGTTGGGCTTAGCACATATGATTAGGGTTATAGTCGAACTTGGGCCAAACCAAATTGTGGGCTTATGGCATCTAATAATAAAAATTTAATTATTTAAAAAATTAAATTAAACAATATAATAATCCATGAAAAAAATAATGCATGGGTCTAAGCTAGGTTGGGCTTGACTAGGCTTTGAGCCTATGGCACAAAAAATAAGGCATGTGCCTCATTTAAATTCTAGACTTGGCCTAGCTTGCATTATATAATTCTAGACTTGCCTATCCTTTTATAGTTGAAGGCCTAGCCTAGGACGACAACTTCATACTTGAGTTGACTCATATATTTACATATGTGAATGTTAGATTTTTCATAGTTTAGTATAAAACAAAATATATTTGCATATATATAATTTATTATTAAAAATACATAACATAATATATTATAAAATACAAATATTATGTATATTATGCATTATATAATTAATAATATATATTACATTATATTGTAAGCCAAGCCTCAAGTGTTGGACCAAAGCCCAACCTGGGACTAGGCTGGGCCAAAAATGATCACTCCAGCCCTTGGCCCATCCCCAATGGCAAGGCAACGATTTAACCCTCGTCTCCATCCTTGATGGAGATGGGGAATTCTCAACTTTTCCCTGCCTTGAAGCAACCACCTAAGAATACATCATATTCTATCATTTAAATATAAATATCAAAGAAAGATTTTGGGAATTTGAGAGGAGTGAGATTTCTAAGTCACCTTCTATACTCGGGGGTATTTTAGAAATTAACATTAAATTTAGAAGTATTTTAATAATTTATTATTGAATTTGGGGAAAATTTCTAATAGGTACCTTATACTTTAGATCAATGTCAATTTAGTACCTGAACTTTAAAATCTGACAATCTAATACCCGAATTTTTGCCACAATCTAATACCTAACGGTCCATGTATATCACGTGACTTCAAGTGCGATTTAAAATTTTTCAAAATGTCAAAATTACCCTTAAACACTGTTCCTCATCAGAAAATGAAAAAGAAACAAAGAGTTACTTCAATCTCTAGCAAACCTCCAAGCACCGGATTTGGTAACAGCAGATATGGTGGTCGCCCGCTGGGCTTATCTTCATCTGCGTGGCGGCCTCTGCATCAGTAGCCTCAAGCTGGTTCGGGTATGAGAGTCGTTTTCCTTGGAGGCTCTAGTACAAGAAGGGAGTGTTGTGGAACCGATGTCTTCTTGCCTCGTAGGATGGGTAGCCCAGCTGAATCCCGGAAAAAACCAGGTAATTTTTGTTCCCTTCTAAAACCTCTGTTCCTTTTCTCTTTCTATGAGCTATGTCTTTTACAGGGGCGTTGTTCTCATTGATGTGTTGTTTGTTTGATGGAGTTGGGTTTTAGTGATTCGTTTTTTTCCCATGCGATTTCTTTTTAATTTGTTCGGGGCCTGTATAAGTTTTTTTTTTTCCTTTCATCTGGATGTCTGTTACAAATACTGGGTTTGTATTTCGGTTCGTTTTGATGAGTTGTTTTTGGGTGGCCGGAGGTGGTAGTATTTGTTTTGCATCTGGGTTTCATGGGGTTAACTTGTGTTTTTTTTATATCAGCGTGTTCGACAGTTCTACTTCCTGCAAGAGTGGTGCATGCCTTGAAGTTGAACTTCGACGACATGGGTGCTCGTCCACGCATCCATGGAGTTTTTGCTGCAACTGAAAATGGTAGGCGAGTTATTGAGTTTCCTCAACTCCCTTTTCAAGTTGGTGACGCATACACCGGATATTGCAGATCTGGTGACTGCTCGGAGTAATGCCTCCTTGTCTCAACAGAAGAGGAGCTACCGCTCTCAGGGATCTATGAACCATGATATACGCCTCCCCCAAGATTGGACTACAACAGTTTTACTAATCTACTACTGATGTTTCAGTTCTGCTGGGAATAATGTAGAAAATGAAGAAAGAAGATAAGAGGGAAGTTTAGGAGTTGATTATGGTGAAATTTTATTTTTGATTGGGAAAAAGAAGATTTTACTGAAGAAGAAGAAATGGTTTTTTGTTAGGTAGTAGGGGAAACAAATAAATACGAGTCTGTATACATCAGTTGTTGCCGTTTCTCTGGTAAACAATAGAACAGGGGTCAGTACCATCGGTGGATCTCAATTTTGGATGAAGCTGTGAGCGATGGAAACGGCATGTTTCAGAAGAGCAAAAGAAATTCCAGTGCAGTGCAGTATCCCAAAGAACAACCAAAAAAGGTAATGGTGAGTGAGAAGAAGCAAACAGAAGTGCTTGAAAAGGTTTTTCCGTCAAAGAGAAGAGGCGAGATGATGAATAGGCGGCATTGCCGGTCTGGTTTCACCGGATGGTTGATAAAGAAAATTAGATGACACTTGAAGGAAATTTTTATCATTTTGCATATCATTTAATGGTTGGTTAACATTGGATATTAAATCGTCACAAAATAAAAATCCGGGTACTAGATTGTCACGATTATTTTAAAGTTCAGGTACTAAATTAACACTCAATCTAAAGTACAGGATACCTATCGAAAATTTTCCCTTAAATTTGTGGCGAGTTCAAGGAATTATATGTAGACTCTATCCTCACCTCATCTTCATTTTACATGGGCGAAAACCCATCCCATTTGTAGTGAGGCAGGGACCCACTTTTATGGGCAATATTTCCATCCTTGACCATGAGTTCAATGGCAATAAGATATAGAAAAAAGTAAATAAATACACGAACCATGAGAATACAAGATTTATGCTGTTCGGTTGATTGCATATGTCTCTAGGGAAAGCAAATACAAATAAAATGTCCACCACAATGAGAAAGGATGAGAGACCTAGAAGTAGAGAGAGACAAAATTGCCACAAAGGTATTCTCTTCCCAAATACTATATTTTATCCCACAAACCATGTTTTCTCCCAACCGACAATTTTGAATTTAATCTGAAAAATGATCTTTAGACTAAAAGTGAAGAACTCAAAACACAACACAAGACATGAATTGTAGAGGATCCAAGGAACGACCCACAGGCCAAACTCAAAAATCTCTCGCATCACAAAAGGTTAAAAATGCCCAAAGCATATATTTATAAATATACACGGACCCTTTTCCATGTACAATGAAACCCGTGTGATACCAGTTTCAAAATAGGAAACCGAGACTACAACTTTCATTACAATTAAAAACAATAAAAAAATCACAATAAAACGAGTTTGGATTTTCTATCCAATACCCACATCTACCTACATAAAATCGCAGCCACACATGGGGAATATCTCATCCTCTTATATGTTATTATGCACGGGAAGATGTTCATAATGCATATGTTATTATAAACAGGAGATATTCTTAAATGCATGGAGGTAGTGTTTTGTAGGTAGGCGTGGATAAGAGATCTGGAGTCCAATAAAACCACATTCTCTCTATCTCTCTACAAATCTCTAGAGATGGAGCTGAATCTAAATAAGTCACTTGCCCATGTACATGGATCCTTTGCTCACCTGTGCTTGAAGATCTTAAGGCCCCGTTCACTTTTCAGTAAGTCACTTGCCCATATTCTTTTCTTTCTCATGTAAATAAGGCAATGACCATTTTAGTCATAAAAATTCATTATTACAAGGGGCATTTTTGTCCCATTCAAATGTTGACAATTTTTCCCCAATGTGGGAAAGTTATTTATCCACCTAAGAGACTTGGTAAGTGATACCTAGGAACATAAACTTTCCCCCCTCTCAAAATCCAGAAAAAGAACGCCCCCAAGAGTTATGGCTGCATTTGGATGCTATGTAAATACTGGGCCAGATGAGTTATGCACTCATTGGTTTAAAAAAGTGGCACTTATTGATGTAAATTTTTATGAGAGTGAAATTTTCCACGGTTATCGATGTAAAATTTGATTTGTGAGGAATTTTACATCAATTTTTGGTGATAATTTACATTTCATCCAAACGACTACAAAATCAGATTAAAGTGTAAAACTACACGAGTTTGGTATTTACACCACAAACAAATGCAGCCTAAAGATGTAAAGACATGAAGGCAATGGGCAATAGTAGAAGCAATAGAACTAACCTGATATTTGTTAAACATGCCTAAAAGAAAACCTTGCAAAAAAATTCATAACGGACAAGTCATACAAGGGAAATCGAAGAAAAAGAAGAACAGGGAGTATAAAAATAAGAAAAGGTGGTTGATTTCCCTATTTTATTTGCTGAACAAAATTGTGTTTTTTACAGACCTTGTCTCAGCCTTGACCTTGTAGAATTTGTGAGTTAATTAACCCTGAACCAATCCTATCATGAATCAGGCTTATTGGGTCATTGGGTCTGACCACATAAGACCTACAAATTATATTTGGCGTACCTTTAGCTTGGTAATTTGTAGGGAAAATAAAATTTCTTTTATTCTAAAGTAAAAGTATACTTAAAATGTGGAATAGAGTATTCTTGTCTTTTCAAAAGTCTAAATAAGGAATAGGATAACATGTGAGCCATAAATATGTGGGTCTTTTTTACACAACTAAAATTGACAAGTTGTTAATATAGGAGAGGTAAGTAAAAGCAATGTCAAAATGTCAAGGGAAGCTATTAATAATTGATGTTCAGTAAATCTAACTAACAGCAACAAGAAAGTTTAATAGTTCTTACAAAATTTTTCTTTAATTCTTATTCTTTCTTCAAAGAAAGGAATACTATGCAACTATTGGGTTCTTTCCTTCAAACCTTCCCTTTATTGTACATTCAATCCTTTATCTCAAAGTCATCTTACTCTTTGAAGAAGAAAGGAATACTATATGCAACTCTTGGGTTATTGGCCTTTCATATATGGTGGGATCCATAAAAATACAATTAAATGAAGGGTAACAGGCTAGAACCTCCCTTTAACTTTATGCTAAATATTAACATCTCCCTTATCTTTTTAAAATGGATCCAACGGAATAATCCAAAACACAAATACACCATTACTTTTTATAGGTTTAATGCTGGGTATAATTGTCTGGATAATGAATGATGCACAAGATGTTCCTTAGAGATCAACTCATCAGTAATGCTTCCAAATTCTGATAATCTTTGACAGACAAGAGCAAGATGGATGCACAACCCGAGCTCTTCACCCACATCATTCCTAACAAGACCAACAACACCCTATCCATTATTATTGATAGTGGCATTGTTAATTGGCATCACAAAGTCTGATCTGGTGAACAATCTTGGTACCATTGCAAGGTCTGGAACCAAGGAGCTCATGGAAGCCTTACCTGCTGGTATTGATGTGAGCAGGATTGGGTGTTTGTGTATTGGATTTTACTCAACTTAGCAACTTAAATGGTTATTGTTACAACGAAGCACAATGAGGAAATGGAAATGGATGAAAATTGATTGATCAACTGGACATCCCGCGCGTTGGCTAAAACAACCTGGGTTTTTAAAATACTTACAACCAACCAAGGGTTATCATAAAACAAGTGACCAATCTGGTGGTGTTTATGACAATTCATGGGGTGTTTTGATTGATCAAAGTTCTTTTGGTATCATGTCTTTCTGGTATAATAGATTTATTCCTTCAGCATATATTTGAGGGGATGTTTAAGTCTTTTACTCTTAAATAAAAAAAAAATACTGATATTTCCATATCAGTTCGACTATGATATCAGGAACATATGATATCTGAAAAGGGAAAGAGGCTCATAGCATATTTAACAGTCTAGAGCATGATAAAGATAGCTAACTTAGTATTACGAAATAACTACAATGAGTTTTGTATAAAACTAATGTATCATGTGGAGAGAGAACCTGTTGGAAGCACCGGGCTGTTAATTTAGACACAGCTAAATGTTTTTCCAAAACATAATTAAGCGGGTGCATGTGAATTATGATCCACACCCAGTGTGTCTAAAAAGAAACTGGGAAACTCAGAAAACTCAGCCAAATAACCCAGTCAATCCAACTCGGGGCTCAGCCAATGCAACCTTATACCGATCCAAAACTTATGTTACTTTTGGTGTTGTTTCTAATTGTTTCATGCATGTTATAATGGAGACCAAGAGGGAAACTGAATTCATTGTTGAAGCCTGAAGGTGATCTTTGATAGTAGCTAAAGTGGCTGAACTGAGTGACTTTATACTTCATCTTTTAATAAATGATTAAATAATAAAATCCAATGGTATAAATAAAATCAACCCAATTTCAGCTTTAAATAATGTTACTTAAATAACTTGTTCACTAGATGATAAAGCAATAATCATTCAGTTCAGCCACTTCAGCCTCAAAATAACTTGCATCCCTAGGGGTTATTATTCCTAGCCCAGCCCAGGTCGGAGCCCAACCCAAAAGTTGCACCAACCAACCCTTATTACTGAATACTGAGTGAGGTGAGGACTACTCTACACTGACGCGAATCATGTACCTGGAGACTTGGAGTTGGAGAGTTAGAGGTGCCAAACTTACGTAATGCCAGTGTAAAAGCATCTAAAAACAAACAAATAACCTTGTATCAATTCCAATACACAGAAACCAAGGCAAGACCGTATAGATAAACTCATAAACCATAAACCCTTTTTGATTCAGTACTTGGCTTTTGAAGCAGCCCAACGATTTTTGTTTGTCAATGACTCACGGCTCCTAGACTCGGCTCAATAGTACCCGAAAGTAGTTTCAATGGCGGTCACTCCTTCTTCCACCTCATTTATCCTCTTTCGCTCTCTTTATCTGCTCTCTATTTCCTTTTTCTCCCAGAAAACCCCCTAACAGTGTATTGTTCCACTTCCATGATCGTTATCTCTTAGAGCAGTTGGCCGAAGTTGGGAATCTTTTTCTATTTATTATTTTCTATTATTATTCATTGGGCAGATGATTCTAGTGATTGAATTTCTCCATTGGTGAAATGGGTTCTTGCATAACTGTTCGGGCAAAGAAATCCGACGTGGGTTTGTCGAGAGTTGCATGAATAAAGAAAATTTTGGTGAGTATAAGGCATATTTATGCAATCTATTGCGAGTTTCATAACAAAGTTGCAGGGATTTAGAAAACTGTTTGTGAAATTGAGATTTTGGTTTTGAACGAAAGGGTGATTAGCGAGTAATTTCAGTTAGGTATATTGAAAGATTGCAGGAATTAAGAATACTGTTGGTGAGATTGGGATTTCACTTTTGATCGAGTAGGGAAAGTAGGGAAAGGGCTTCTGTTAAAATTTGACCTCAGAGAGGAAGATAGATATAGCCATGGTGAGCAAAACCAGAAATATGCTGGAGGGTCTCGTAAGAGAAGGATCGTTTAAATGGTTGCTTGGCAATCGGAGTCCCTTTGATGAGGAATTTGAGGAGATGTCTAAGTCTCCCTCTGCCAGAACAAACTGGATGCCAGAGCTCTCTCCTATTGCAAATGTAGTTGTTCGCCGATGTTCGAGGTGTGTCTGTATATTAAACTTTTATTTTGTAAATAATTTACACTTTTTTGTAACTTCAGAATCTTGGAATATATCTAGTTCGTATGGACGGTTGAATGTTTTTCTGCACTTTGTTGCTTAGTTTTGCTTTGCTTCATGATGTGCATAACAAGACCTAAACTTATTTCCGAACTACATATATGCTTGTTCTTTCCTGGAATAAATCTCGTTTTAATGATGACTATTCGTTTTCTGACTAACAATATAAAAACAAATATGTAGAATTCTGGAAATTTCTATGGATGAACTACGTAACAACTTTGATGCCGAGGCATCTGATAGCATAAAGCATTCATCGGGGTATGCAAGGAACTTTTTGGAATACTGTTGTTTCAGAGCCCTTGCTCTGTCTGTACAAGTGACTGGTTATCTTGCTGATAAGAAGTTCCGGCGCCTAACATTTGATATGATGCTAGCATGGGAGGCTCCTTCTGCTTCCAGCCAACCCTTATTAAAGGTAATTGTTAATTGGTATCTTATATCATTCTCTCTGTTGCAAAAGAGAATTCATTGATTCAAAGGGAGGGAACCATTCTCATACTGATATTTCTCAATCTTTTTCTAAATTAAGGCATACAGGAGATACTTTGTTGATCTATTATGTGTTGTACAAAAATAGTTATCTTTGGTTCCTTTAGGTCGCCTAAAATAGCCAGCTGCTTACTCTTACAACTGTTCTACCTATGCTAATAAAGGAACCATTTACTACATGGGATGAATTCCAAATTGTCCATATCTTTTCCTGACAGGTGGATGAGGAGAGTACTGTTAGTGGAGATTCTTTTTCTCGAATAGCACCAGCTATTCCTATTATTGCTGATGTAATTACTTGTGACAATCTTTTTGATGTACTTACCACATCAACTGGAGGACGACTTCAGTTCTCTGTCTACGAGAAGTACCTTAATGGATTGGAAAGGTCAGCTCTTTTGGTTTTATTTTACTCTTAAGATAATTTCTGCATTCTTCAGTTGCCTTTCCTTGTAAAAGTCACAATTAATATACGCTAAAGATGATATCAGTATCATTTATTCCACCTGCTAAATTTGTACTTACTTTATATTATATAATTTCTAGTCTAAAACTAGGTTATTGACCTCTTTCTGCTACATTTTTGTTGTCATGCCTTTTTTTTTGAAACTGCAAGGTAAAGTAATTTCATTAATAATCTTAAAACAATACAACTATGGAAACCCCTCTACAAAGAGAATCTGTACAAGATGAAAGAACCAGTATACCCGGTACAACCAGCTCCAAACCAAAAAGACTATAGGCTCCTTACAAATAGGAAATCTTGATAAAAAAAGAACATGAATGTTATTTTATTTTATTTTTTTTGAATAATGGGTGAATTGCCAACCAGGAATGCACCATTCCTGAAATCCTCCTAAACACCTCTTCTTTTGTACTGTCTCTTAAAAAAATCTACTTTTTCTTTCGCACCACACTGCCCAAAAGACTGCTGAAGGGAGGATTTTTCAAGCTAATTTTCCAGCCCTGCTTAATCCTCTTACATACCGAGCCTTGATGAATCCCTTCACATCAGACGGGAAACACATATTAACCCCAAACAAATCCAACAGTCTTATCCAAATCCAGTAGGTAGAATCACAATGTAGTAGGAAATAGCTAGAAGATTCCACACTTCCATTGCATAGTGTGCAAGCCATATCCGCTACCTCTACACCTCTTCTAACTAAATTGTCCTTGGTTAGGATCTTATCCAAATCCTGTCACTTGGAAAGGAAGAAAGGTCCTCCCCCATCAAGTTGTTGTAAAAAGATATTACAGAGAAGGTCCTCGATTTCTCAAACAACCATTTTCTTTTGTCTTCCCCCTGCTCTAGATGCTCCGAAGTCATAAAGAATCTGAAGCAGACTGACCAAAAAAGACACCTCCCAGTCATTTAAATACCTCCGGATCGAGGTGTAAAACGGGTTGTGTCGCCCTCCCCTGGGATAACTTGGGGGGTTGGACCGGCACGGCCCACGACCCAAGCGTGTGCTCCCCCGTGCCGTGCCGCGGGCTGGGCTGGCCAGTGGGCCAAGCCGGTCCGTGGATTGGGCCAAAGCTATTTATTTAAAAAAATTAAAAAAACTTAAAATTTTAATTTTATAGGAATTTTGATGTATACAATTGCTTATATATACAATAATTAAATAAATTAGTATAATAAAATTGAAAACAATTGTTTATTTTATTAATGTAATATATTAATAAAATAAACAATTGTTTTCAATTTTATTATACTAATTTATTTAATTATTGTATATATAAAATTTTATTAATATATTATATACTAGCCGGCCCAGCCCGCTGACCTAAAACCCAGGCCTAGCATAGCCCACACGATCGTGCTGGGCCTGGCACGGCCTGTGTGCCGTCGTGCTAGGCTGCGGGCGACATGGCCCGATTTACACCTCTACCTCTGGAAATGAGAGTTCCAAATACAAAGTCCATTTTGCCTCTCCAAGTAATCAACCACTGTTGCATCCTTGTTTATAGCAATCTCGAACAGATCGGGGAATATTTTTTTTTTGATGGATAACAGATCAGGGAATATGACCCTTAATGGACCATCCCCACACCAATAATCCTTCCAAAAAAGCACTCTCTGACCATTGCCCACTTCATACCTTATACGCTTCATATACTGTAGACAAATTTTCTAATTTCCTTCCAAATTGAACACCCATAAGAGGATAAGAGGATAAGAGGATCTTACTTCTTCTGTCTCCCACTCCTTGCTGCTAGAACGATACTTGGATGCAATTAACCTTCTCCACAAACTGTCCGGTTGGTCATTGAATCTCCACAAACACTTACCTAACAAGGCAGTGTTGATCTCTTTTACTGATCTGATTCCTAAAAGTAGTCGATCAAGACTACAATCAGTCTTGAATTCGAAAGTAAAAGAAAAGAATTTCAGAAGAAGAAAAGAAGAAGAGAGGGAGAAAAACAGAAACACACGAAGGGTTTTTAGAAAAGAGAGAGAAGGTCGAATTATGTAGATCTGCCGATCCACTCTTAATATTTATATGTTGACTAATTGTAAAAGGGCCTAATTGCCCTTATTGCTTACATGGCAAATAAACTAATAATAAAGCTGAAATAACAAGCTGTAACAACAAACTGAAATAACTACCAACTAACACTGACATAACAAACAAAAAATATATGCTGTGCTGCCATACGAACACAGTGGGGACCACAGTAGTGGGGTCCACATCAGTGTTCTCTACACTCCCCCTCAAGTTGGGAATAGATATTTGTCATTCCCAACTTGCATAGGTTTGCCTCTAATTTCTTCCTTGGAACAGCCTTGGTGAGAAAATCTGCGAGTTGCATGCTGGAGGTGATATACAGAAGACATACTTCTTGAGACGCAACCCTTTCTCTGACAAAATGTCGATCGACTTCGATATGCTTAGTTTTGTTATGCTGTACCGGATTATGAGCTATATTAATAGCAGTCTGATTATCACAATACAACATTAAGGGCTTCTCATAATCAATACCCAACTCTTCAAATAATGACTTCAAATAAGGGCTATATTCAGCTTCAGCACTAGAATGAGAAACAACACTTTGTTTCTTACTCCTCCAGGAGACAAGGTTACCTCCTACAAAGGCACAATATCCAGAGGTAGACCTTCTGTCATCAACACTCCCAGCCCAATCAGCATCTATATAGACCTCTATTTTCATGTGATCATTATTCTTGAATAATATACCTCTACCTGGACATCTCTTCAAGTATGCTAATATCCTCTCAACTGCAAGGAGGTGAGTAGTTCTAGGAGAGTGCATGTATTGACTGACAACGCTGATTGCATAACTAATGTCCGGTCGTGTGAGACAAAGATAGAGGAGTTTTCCAACCAACCGTTGGAATATAACTTTGTCTTCAAGAGGCTCTCCACCCTCTGCACTGATCTTGTGATTCTGTTCAATGGGTGTATCTGCAGGCTTAACACCCAACTTTCCAGTTTTTACTAATAGATCTAGAACATACTTCCTTTGAGAAATAAAGATCCCATGTTTAGATCTAGCAACCTCAATACCCAAGAAGTATCGTAGCTTTCCTAGATCTTTCACTTCAAACTCTTGATGAAGGAGTTGTTTAAGAGACTCAATCTCACTGTTATCATTCCCTGTCACTGCCATATCATCTACATATACAACAAGCAAGGTCAAGGAAGAGTCCGCTCTTTTAATGAACAATGTATGGTCTGACTGGGCCTGTATATAACCGATTTTTTCAAGGGCTTGTCTGAATCTATCAAACCAAGCCTTGGGGGACTGCTTTAGTCCATACAAGGCTTTATTCAACCGGCAAACCTTCTTACCTGTCTCTGCATCATAAAATCCAGGAGGTAACTGCATGTAGACTTCTTCCTGTAAGTCTCCATTGAGGAAGGCATTTTTAACATCCATCTGGAACAAGGGCCAAGAATAACTGGCTGCAAGGGATAATAGAACTTGAATAGTGGTCATCTTTGCTACTGGAGCAAAAGTCTCCAAGTAGTCTATACCATAAGTCTGAGTAAATCCCTTTACAACTAACCGGGCCTTATACCTTTCAATGGAACCATCAACATTATGTTTCACAGTAAATACCCATCTACATCCAACCAGTTTCTTTCCTTTAGGTTGGTCAACTAGCTCCCAAGTATTATTCCTCAGAAGGGCATCCATTTCAACCTTCATTGCATCTTTCCTTTCCACTCAGGAACTGACAAGTCTTCCTGCACTGTTCTGGGAATATCAGCAATGGATGCGAGAAAGGACCTGTAAGAGGGAGACAGGCGATAATAGGACAGAAACTGGGAAATGCAGTGAGCTGTGGATATGGTGCAATGCCGTTTGCCTTTACGGACTGCAATAGGGAGGTCAAGGTCATCCAAAGAAGGCAAAGTAGCAACAGTGGAAGGTATCTCAGCAATAGTGGAAGGTATCTCAGTAGGACCTGGATCTGGATCCGCAGAAGGAACTGGGGATGGCTTGGATTACTGATGACCGAAATCAACCTGCCTCCACCGCTTGTGATACTCTCAAATCCTGACACCTCTGACAACCCTCCCCATTACATCCTTCATCACTCAATGGAATGGGTAAAGGAACTTCAGATGAGTTAACCCCACTCTCACAAACCCCATTCTCACTACTCTCCCCCTGAGGAGAAACCCTAGGGTAATAGGGTACCTCCTCAAAGAAAATAACATCCATCGAGACAAATCTCCTCCCGGAAGTAGGTTCATAGCAGCAATAATCCTTTTGAGTTTGTGCATAACCGAGAAAAATGCATTTGGAGGCCTTAGGATCAAATTTGGAACGATGAGGTCCAAGAATCTGAACAAAGCAAGTGCAACCAAAGGTTTTAAGGGGAATAGTAAATACTTCTTCATCGGGGTATAGAAGGGTAAACGGAGGCTTCATGTCAAGAACCCGTGAAGGAACTCGATTAATGTGGTACACTGCTGTAAGAATAGCATCACCTCAGAAACGGATAGGCACATTGGAGGTAAACATAATGCTTCTAGCCACCTCCAATATGTGCCTATTCTTCCTCTCGGCAACCCCATTCTGCTGTGGTGTATAAGGACAAATACTCTGGTGAATAATCCCATGATCAAGTAGATAAGAGGCCAGTGGCTTGGTAAAGTATTTTTTCGCATGATTGGATTTGAGAGTTTTGATTTTGGCCCCAAACTGGGTTAAAATCATCTGATGAAAGGTCTGGGTCAAAGCAGGAACCTCATCTCGAGAATGCATACCCACGAAAAACGGGTATAGTCATAAAAAAACAACAAGAAATATCTGTACCCCCCCATAGAAGGGATGTGATACGGGCCCCAAACATCGGTGTGCACAACATCAAAAGAATTACTACTTTTATTACTCAAGGAATAAAATGTTCTACAATGTTTTGCAAGCTCACAACTCTCACATCTCAAATTTGACATCTAAACAAACTCAAACAAATTAGGAAACAATCTCTTCAAAGACCGAAAGGATAAATGACCTAACCGATTATGCCAAAGCATAACCGGACTAACAGACTGAGAAACAAAAGACTTCCTATCTTCATGATCTTTCCAATGAGAACTCTCTCCAAGCAGATAGATCCCATTCGTCTCACGGCCAGTCCCAATCACCTTTCTTGTCTCCAAGTCCTGAAAAAATACATCGGTCAGGGAAGAAGGTTACTGAACAATTCTGATGCTTTGTAATACTACTGATTGAAAGTAAGTTAGTATCAAGCTTAGGAACATGCAAAACTGAAGATAAGGAAATGGTATTAGACAACCTGATGTCTGCTTTGCCAGAAATGGGAACAAGGGAACCATCAGCAATGGATACTTTATTTCTACCAGAAGATAAGTGATAGGTAGTGAACAGTGATGGCAAGCTAGTCATATGGTTAGATGCACCTGAGTCTATTACCCAACAATATTCAGTGTTACCTGGAGCTGAAGCATGGTAAGCTGAGGCCCGAGTACCTGAATGAGCAAAGGTTGATGTGGAAGGAGCCGATGATGACTGAGATGATTGAGCTGAATTCCCAACTTCCTTTTCCAACTGTGTTAGGGCAGCCTGAACAGTAGCTAAGGTGTCTAGAGGCGTGCCTTTTATGCCCGATGAGGATGCATAATCGGTATTTAACAGCCATGGGCATTACCCCTTTTGTTCCTCAGTTTTGTTGGGACTAAATGAGGGTGCAGCTTCCAACATGTGTCTTTAGTATGCTTAAGTTTCTACTTTCTGGCAATGTTCACACACTAGATCCCGCTTATCTTCCTTCTTCATATCCCTTTCTGTATCACCCCCAGACTTAGGTTTAACTGCTGCCAAGGCTGGTGGGAAAGGATGATGCTGCATCATAACCTTTCTCCTAGTCTCTTCACTATGCACCAATGAGTAGGCTTGAGATAAGGTCACACTGTCTGGTTAGCATTTGCTGTCTCACAATATCATAATCAGAATTCAGACCAGCTAGGAATTCAAAAACCCTATTAGTCTTAACCTGCTTTCTATGAGTCTGCGCATCCTTCTGACTTTCCTACTCAAGTGTTTCTAGGTGGTCAATTTCATGCCACAAAGATTTTAAAGTAGAAAAGTAAACGGAGACTGGTTTTTCTTCTTGCTTAAGGTTATTAACCTCACACTTCAATTCATAGGCCCTAGCACATTAAGGGGTTGGGAGTAGGTCTCTTTCATGAGATCCCAGATTTCCTTGGCTGTTTTTGCCTACAAATAGTTTCGGCTGATATGTGGCTGCATAGAGTTGCACAGCCATGTCATAAACAAATAGTTCTTCTGAACCCATTTGGTATACATTTGGTCCTCCTTAGATGGTTCTTTCACATCTCCCAATAGGTAGCTAAGTTTTCCTCTACCCCCAATAGCCATCATGGTCGATTGGGCCCATTCTAAGTAGTTGGATCCATCAAACCTCATAGTTGTAATCTGAAATGCATTCTCAGACATATTATCAGAATTGCTAGTCCCAAAAGCACTTTCCCCCTGATTCTTGAACTCCAGAACTCCATTCTTGGTTAAGAATTAGCAATAAAAACTTTTGAAGCTGCTGTAATAGAAAACAGCACCTAAACAACTGATAACAGCCTGCCTAGGTCTTCCACAAACACGGGAAACATAGAATTCTGTATGAACCCAGTTCAGATCTGATCTGAAACCAATGACAGTTCTGAATTTTAGGGTTTTCTCTCAAAACCCTAAAGAGAAAAAAAGGTTTTCCAGCCGCACCTCTCAGAATAGACCAAGATGGTTCTTTCAAGGTTATTCTCAAGCAAAAAAAACTTACTTTATGAAAGAAGATCTCTGGCTGCCACCTTCTGTCTGATGCAGAACCCTAATCTTGGGGGTCCGAAGCCCTTTTTAATTCTTCCTGACTACTGGAACTCTCCCAGCCTTCTACAATCTTCTTAGTAGTAGCCGCACACTACCAGTAGCCTCCAAGAATCAGCCGATCCTCCTTCTTAGTCTTCCAGCCCTAGGCAACTCTCATGTGGTTGGCTGGATAAGACTCACATGAGAAACCCTAATCCTTGCTCTGATACCAAGTAGTCGATCAAGACTACAATCAATCTTGCATTCGAAAGTAAAAGAAAAGAATTTCAGAAGAAGAAAAGAAGAAGAAGAGAGGGAGAAAAACAGAAACACACGAAGGGTTTTTAGAAAAGAGAGAGAGGGTCGGATTATGCAGATCTGCCGACCCACTCTTAATATATATGTTGACTAATTGTAAAAGGGCCTAATTGCCCTTATTGCTTACATGGCAAATAAACTAATAATAAAGCTGAAATAACAAGCTGTAACAACAAACTGAAATAACTACCAACTAACACTGACATAACAAACAAAAAATATATGCTGTGCTGCCATATGAACACAGTGGGGACCACAGCAGTGGGGTCCACATCAGTGCTCTCTACACTAAATCCCCATTTTCCCTGGAGCAACAAACTTTCTTCCAGCCCACCAGATGGCATTTTGACTCCTTCCACCCCTTCCACAGGAAGTCTCATCTTTCTTTCTAACACAGCAGCCCTACTTTCCGGGACTGGGAACAAAGACTAGTAATAAACGGGAAGGGAAAACAACACACTTCTAATTGGAGTGACTTTGCTTCCATTTGATAAGTATTTGGTCTTCCAAGAGGCCAACTTTCTATCCCCTTTTTCAATGATGGGCTCCCAAATGGTATTGGATTAACAAAATTTGAGCATGAATAGGTTATGGATCAATAACAGAGATTTTCCTTTTCGTACAACATTTGGATTTAGCAGTTCGCACAGGGCTTCTGTTTACCAATCACCACTTTTTTTAAAGGTATGACAAGAATGGTGACCAGAAGTCACTTGAGAGGAGAAAGAAATTGTCCCAACACTCAACCAACCCAATCCCTCAACATTGCAAACAAAAGTCACCCCAAAAAATCTCTCTCTCTCTCTCTCTCCCAAAAAAAAAAAACTTGAGAATATCCACCCAAACCCATATAAAAACCTTAAAAACACAATGTAAGACTCCACAATGGAAAGACTACCAAATCAACCCAAAGTGAAAAACCCCAAAAATCCACAAACTCCAACAAAACCACAAAACTAGACTCCAATTTAAAACATTGCCCAAAACTTTACTCTATCACTCAGCTTATCCTGTGGCTTGAATAGGAATCTCTTTACTTATCTTAAGAGCTTTCTTTGATTTCTCCACCTTCTTGATAACTCTGACCCCAAATAAACCCCATTTGAACCCAACAAGAACTTTTGAAACCTGAACTCTTCGGTGGTTTATTTTTTATTTTTATTTTTGAAGCGTCTTACTGAATTAGGACTCTTTCGCAAATCTTTTGAATCCTTAGAGCTATCATTTATCCTCTCTAACTCCAAGACCGCATTCTTTTCAAAGGTCTAGCTTGCTATCACTTTTCCACCCTCTTTTTATCATCCCCTACATCTCTAGTTCACCTCAATCTATCAAGAGCATCTTCTACCCTTAAAGACCTTTATCTTTCTCCCTATTCGTCTTCTCCACTTTTTTAAACCTTCATTGCAAACTCTTCAACCCTCTCAAAAAAAAAACATTTTTCTTACCACCAATTATGTGTTCACAACTTCTTGGGAACACAGAAAAACATTCATTCATTAAAATTTTAAAGGGATAACTACACTGCACTCCACCTCAGAATTCTGAATTCCACTGTAGACCTACAACAATTCAAAATTTCAAACACCTCCACCTAAACACCAATACCTGCCCGTGTATTGGCATCAATTCGGAGCTGGCACCTACCCCAACTGTACGGTGGAGCTAAGATTTGTGGGGGTGGACTGAACAGTAAAAACCCCAATTTTAAATTGAAAAGATTACAACAAGAAGTTGTGAAAATCTGTCAAAACCCATTACAGAACAGCCCCACCCAACTGTATTACAAATGTGCCCAGTACATATGTTGTCTTTGAACCCCTTGCCTAGCTAAGCCATCTGCCAAACTGTTAGCAGACTTTTGTGTTCACAACTTCTTAATCTGAGTCTGTCTTTCTAAAGTGTGAGTTTCATCAATAATCACTTCTTCCGCTTGGTTGTCCCTATTCTCAAGATCATCCTTTGTCTTCTCCGACATCCATTAATGGGATGGCCTAGTCCTGTAAATTTTCCTCCTTTCAGACTCTTACATCCACTACATCATCACTGCCACCTACTTTCCCAAATTTGTCTACCAAAACTGACTCATCCATCCCCTGTAGACTGTAGAGCCAATCCAAACTCATCATTGTCCTTACCACCCTCGCTCTCCCCATAACTTCTTTAAGTCCTCCGTCAAGGTTCTTGGAAATCTCAAACAAATCGTCCTCTCTCTCCTAAACAACCTCCTCCCCCCCTCTGTTAAACAACCTTCTTCAACATTATTATCTATCTCCCCCCACATTTCCAACCGCCACTGGTTCAGTGTATTGAGTCCCCCCAGACAAACCCCCTTTCATAGCATTGTTTGCTTTTTTTGCTCAGTCATCACCTGAACCCCTTGAATCATAGATGGTTCTGCACAAACCACTAAACCCATCCCATTCACATTATCTGCCTTACTAATCACTACTTAAGGATTTGTAATTACCAACCATTGGAATTAGGGAGAATGACGGTTCAGCCCAGGGTCAGAATTTTTAGGCCCAAAGTACAGTTGGGGTGGGTGCCAGCTTGGAATTAATGCCAATTCACGGGCGGGCATTGGTGTGTAGAGTGGGGGGTTTTTGACATTTTGAATGTTTATAGCTCTGCAGTGGAAATCATAAATCTGCATTGGGCCTTCCGTACTTCTCTGTTGGAATTACTGTTTAAGCAATCAATGATGGTGAACTAACATAAATCTTCCAGAATGGCACAACTAAACAGTTATCTTGTAACACTAAAATATGTCTATTATTTAGATTTTGACATGTAGAATAAAAAATGTAAGACAACTATCGTGAGATTCAAAATATAGTGAATTATATGAATGGTCTATAGGCTCTATACAATAGTGGTTGAAAAAGCAAAGTAAATGAAGCTTTCGCTTTTCCCTCATAATGGATGTATAAATTTGTTGAGTATCATGTTAAAAGGGGAATTCAAAAATGAATTGTCCATATTAAAGAATTAAACAGAAGCCCCACCTAATTGTGTAATTTCCAGAATCGCTAAAGGCCAAATATTATCGGAATAGAATTATTATATTGATAAAAATGATAGAATTATGATGGCATTTGTTGGAGCTTAGAATAAGAAAAGATCTTAACTGAAAACTAGGATTGATATATAAAGCATATTTTGATACATATTGGTTGTTAGCTATCATACATACATGGGGCAATGAGCTAAAACATGTAGTTGACTTAAGTGATGGTATATAGTTATAGATGATTCTTTTCTTCTTCAATCATCAAGAACATGGTGTTAGCAGTCATGTTACTCATGTATGTGCGATTAGAAAAAGTCAAAAACTTTTAGCAATCAAGAACCTGACAACTAAGTTATTTATTCCAACGCTTTCCTAAGCATTAGGGCATATTTACTTGCATCCTACAGCAGCAGGTGGTCCCATAGTCCTGTAGACGTGCTGTAGTTTCAATTCTGCAAAGGGCAATCCTATATCTATGGTTGAAGGTTCTTCTTATTACACTAAGTAGGCTCCTTTTCAAGGAAGAGCATTTGAAAAGACAAAAAACTTGGGCTGGCAAGTGGAAAACACAGGTTCAAGTCTGAGAGCAGCCACTTTGTGCAAAAGAAAAAAAAGGGCCAAAGATTAGGTCTGTATCCAGTATACCCCTCCCAAGACCCAAGATAGCTGGGACCAACATTGGGTAATGGCTTTCTGTTTGAAAAGCCAAAAAGCAACATGTAGCTCCTCAGGGCAGGGTGAATGTGTACAGCATATACCGTTGTATACTTGAGTATATCCAAGGTGTAGTGCCTATTAGTTTACTGACATGCTATTGTTTAACTGCTTAAGGTTAATTGAAATTAATGAAATGAACTTTTACTGATCAAAAGAAGAAAAAAAGTCCAGGTTAAGGCCAAGCAAGAGTGTGGCCTGCCAACTCATTATTTTATTTTTCTGTATGTCTTGGATATTTCAAAAAGAACTGTAGACAAAAGATTTTCACCTACATTCATTGTCTTGCACAAGTACCCAAAACATCAAGGGCAATGTTGTATTTGCTATTTCTGCAGCTTCAGTTTGCAGGAGGAAATGATAACATAAAAAAATAGTTTTATATTGTAGTGTTGCATAATATTGTTCCTAAAAGAATTGAATAAACAATGAATTCTGTCAAAGGTTCAGGATATGGATTGCATATCTGTACAATGGGATCGGTGGGACATGTATGAGAAGAGTACATAACTAGCTAGTACCTCCAAAGCTTAGAACATTCAATAGAGAAACGGTTAATGTTAAAAGCAGGGTGAAAAGACTATAGCTGGCTGGTTTTCCAAAACTTAGAACCTTTAATAGAGAAACACTTAATGTTAAAGAGCTGCTTTAAAGAGTTTTTACAAACCTTTAATATCTTAATGAGTGAGGCATTAATCAAACAAATTAAAAATGAAAGTAAAAACAGTTTTCCTAAGTTAAAGGCACTTGGCTTATGCCACAGGGTGCTTCACTTTCAGTTTTTAGATTTGAGATTTCAAGAGGATTAAGCCTCTAAGGCTTGATGCTTGTGGCAGAGCATGGGCTTTTAATGGCCATGGCTTTAGAAACGTTGAAGCAAAATGAGAAAGCCGATCCCCTTGTACTACAAGAATTAAATTTGATGCAATAGCTTACTAACATGCATGTATGATGCTAAGCTATCATTTCATGGTTGTGTGCAGCCCCCCACACAAATAAAGGAATTATGTGTCAAGAAGCTAATTATTAGTGGTAATGCCACAGTTATTTATGGGTTTATTATATTTCATCAATTTGACAGTTAATAGGGTAGGTGAATCATCTTTAACTTGCAGATGAAATTTGAGGTAGGAAGTTGAAACATTACATACAGACTAGGATTTAGATAGTTTCATCTCCGGATAAAAAAGAAAAAAAATAGTGGATTAATTTGATAATATTTTCTTATAACATTGAAGTATTTCTTTCTTTCCCTTTTTTCATGCCTGTCAACTTCAGACTATTCATTACTGTGAGAAGATTCTAGCTTGTTAATGAGCAGTCTATTTTTCTTTATTAATTGCTTTTGTGAACTCTATAATCTTCAGTTGTCCATCTCATGGCTAGTCAACTCTTTGCTACTTTCATTTTTAAGTAGAGGGTTATGGGCACTATGTTGGAATCCATAGCCATTATCTCAATGGGTACTCTATGCCACTTGATTTACTTACAAATTATTATTCCTTCTCTTTAAAATTCCTTTTTGTACATATCTGAAATTGTAATGTTGCATGTCAAGTGTAGTGCCATGCTTGTATTTTACTGTAATGTGCATGAATATGTGATGTGAATAAGGAACATCGAAACACCAAACCTTGAGGTTTTGTTTTTCTTTTCAGAGCAATAAGAAAACTGAAAACCCAATCAGAGTCATCCCTTCTTTCTGCCCTCCGATCACCAAAAGGAGAAAGGATCCTTGAATTGGATGGCACAGTCACAACTCAACCAGTTCTCCAGCATGTTGGAGTTTCTACATGGCCTGGTAGATTTCTGGGCTTTTTTCTTATTTAATTCTGTAACTTTCATTGTTTACACTTGTATCATTATTATACAGATTTATCATTGCTCTGACTTCTTGCCAACTGCAGGTCGATTAATATTGACTGATCATGCACTTTACTTTGAACCTCTAAGAGTTGTAACCTTTGATAAGCCAAAAACATATGACCTATCAGATGATCTAAAACAGGTTGTTAAACCTGAGTTAACAGGACCATGGGGTACACGAATTTTTGACAAAGCAATCATGTACAAGTCCATCTCTGTGTAAGTTCAATATGTTATTTTTCGTATTTTATCCATATGTTTTACGCCATTTTACTGATCAGGTTATGTGTTTATATGGGTGACTGTATGTCTGTTGTGCAATTTTCTTGCAAGTCCTTAACTCCAATTGATACTGATTGACCTTTATTTGGGTTTTAGACCAGAATCAGTTATTATGGAGTTCCCAGAGCTGAAAGGACATACTCGTCGTGACTATTGGTTAGCCATTATCAGAGAAATCTTATATGCTCATCAGTTCATCCGTAAGTTCCAGATCAAGGGAGTTCAACGAGATGAAGCACTTTCAAAGGCTACACTTGGAATTCTGCGATTACAAGCTCTTCAAGAGTTTTCTCATGCAAGTTCTGTTCGTGGTGAGGCATTTCTCATGTTCAATCTTTGCGATCAGCTTCCAGGAGGTGACTTAATACTGGAGACACTTGCTAGGATGTCAACCTCAAGGGAGCTGGACAGAACTAATAGTTCAACTGCTAAGAGTGGGATGTATTCAATATCAGCTTTCACCATGATGTCTAATTTAGGAGTCACACTTGGGATGGGTTCAACTGTTCCTAATGAAACAGGACTTGTTGTGGGAGAGATAGTTGTAGGGGAGATGACTGCATTGGAAAGGGCAGTCAGAGAGGCAAGAAGTAGCTTTAAAAAGGTTGAACTAGCACAAGCAAGCATTGATGGGGTCAAAGTAGAGGGCCTTGACACCAATTTGGTTGTGATGAAGGTATTGCAGATGGAACTTTATATGTATAGGCTCTCAGTATCTACCATTTTCATTGAGCCATCAAATTGTCATCACCATTATCCGAGCCTTACTCCAACTATATGGGGTTAACTACGTGAATCATGCCATTCTGTTCCGTTTAATGCCATATCCATTGTTAAATTATTCGTGCTTAAATCATTTTTTACCACTTCAATCCATGCCCTTTTTGGTCTACCTCTACCTCTTCTAGCCCCTTGGCTTGCAACAGATCACTTCTTGTGGGTTCTGTCGAAGGTCTTCTATGCACATGACAAACCATCTTAGTCTACTTTCTCTCATTTTATCACCTATTGGAGCTACTCCTAAGTTCCTTTGAATGACTTAATTTCTGACCCTATCCTTTTTAGTTTTTCCATTCATCCATCTCAGCATACACATTTCTGCCACTCTGATTTTTTGAACATGTTTCTTGACTGTCCAACACTCCGCTCCATACAACATAGCTGGCTGTACAACTGTTTTATGGAATATTCCTTTTTAATCTAAGTGGTATTCACCTACTATATAAGATTCTAGATGTACCCCTCTATTTTTGCCCATCCTACTCTAATTCTATGGATGGTATCCTCCTCAAACTCTCCCTTGTTATGAGTTGTTGAACCAAGGTACTATAAAAGGTCACATTGAGTTATCTCTTGATCTCCAATCCTAAGTGTACCCTGATTTGTGGTCCTATTATTATTAAATTACATATCATATATTCTATTTTGGTCTTACATATTTTAAGACCTCTTGTTTCTAAGGTGTTTGTCCATAAACTTAATATTGTATTTAATCCTTCAATAGCTTCATCAATTAAAATGTCATCACCAAACAATATGCACCATGAGACCTCTTCCTGAATATATTTAGTCAATTCTGAGTCACCAAATTGTGAACTATCAAATATTTCATGCAAATTGGGTTTGTTTTCAGTCTACCCCTACCAAGATCCTGAATAGCTAGGACCATCATTGGGTAATGGCCCTCTTTTATATTTCATGATCAACAAAGAAAATGAAAAAGTGTGAAATGTAAATATTTGTGGAACTTTATATACACAAATTGTCCATACTCTTACTATTTCCTTCACAATTTTTGTTTTTTGCAGGAATTGCTCTTTCCTGTAATAGAATTAGTAAAGTATCTTCTTTTTCTTATATCGTGGGATGATCCTATTAGGTCTTTGGTGTTTTGTTGTGCATCAGCGTACACAATTTATAGGTAAGATGCCTATATGACTATTTTATGATCTGTTGTAAATTGTAATGCTCTCAGTGTATGAGTTGTTAGGACACTTGAGCTACAAGTCCCATCAACTCCATTTCATGTGATATAAGGCTTTTTCTTTTTTTTTCCCCTTGAAACAAAATTGAAAGTTGCTTGTGCTATTGGTCATTTGGATAGCTTTATACTTTAATCTAATTTCTTTATAACCTTTATTGACGTAAGGCAGGACAGTTGCTTCCACTTGACTTCAAGTAGGTATTGACTGTTTCAAGTATTGAATGGGTTAATCTCCGAGAATTAGGTGAAGCATCTATAAACGAAAAGAACATATGGAATTTTTAATCACTAAAGAAATGGACCTGTTCACCGAATGGCTATATTTGCATTTAACAGTTTGGTTCTTGGTTAATTGCTCTGTTTTTGATTGAAAAAGATCAAACTTGTTTTTCAATTAAAAGGATAATTACCCACCTAAGAAAATCCAAGACACGCATTGCCAACTTCTAGTGTCTGTTTAAATTAACTCTCGTTCTGGAATGAGACAATCCTGAATCAGTGGAAGCATTTCCAGAGCAAAATTAGGAGTTCTAAAGAGAAGGGCTTAGATTGTATAAAGATTAGAATATCTCAGATGCACACTGTATCACTCAATCACATATATCCCTTTGGATGATCATTTTCTGATGCTTATCAAGATAGCTTGCCTGGTATCTGGTGGTTATATTCATGGTTTTCCCCGTTCTTTCATTGTATTGCTAGTTATGCTTTTTCATTTTATGGGTCTACCATCCCTAGATGTTGTAACAAGTTGCAATGCCATGAATTTTGTGGCCCACTGTTTATGGGCTTTGAGAATAAGGGCTCAGTTTTGGTCAAATAATTAAGCACAGTTAAAAAACTGTGGATTGAGGGCTCTTTGCTACTCAAAATACCTCCAAAGTCCAAATCAATTAAATTGGCTTCATGAAGATATTGGCAATTTGCTTCTCATAAACTGACTTTCCTTTTCCATTGTTACTTTGTGATGTGATCTGTTGCGTAACTGAATTTATTCAGGGGATGGCTGGGATATGCACTTGCACTGCTGTTTCTGTTTATTGCCATCTTTATGGTACTCACAAGATGCTGTAGCCAAGGGAAGCCTGTGGATGAGGTCAAAGTAACAGCTCCTCCAACAATGAACACAATGGAACAGATTTTGGCAGTTCAAAATGCAGTTTCCCAAATTGAAGAGTTCATCCAGGAAGGGAATGTTGTTCTCCTCAAGTTGCGAGCCTTGCTCCTGTCTGTTTTCCCTCAGGTTTTACTCTCTTTCCTTCAAATTTCTAGCTTCTGCAAGTTCTGTTTACTATTTTGGCATAGTAGGCTTCACATAATAGTGTTACCATGACATGGTGCTAGTAATGACTATTCTTCTCATGTTAACAATAACTAAACTGTAATATGAATACCATGCTCTAGAAGATTTTAAAATAAATGGAGAAATATGGATTTGTGGTCCATTTTCTCAGTGCTCCCTAAACCATGTACCATGCAAATGGGCATAATAATCACATCTATCAGCATCCTTGTATCAAACAGTGCCTGGATGTAGTTCCCTGAATTCTTCACCCTACAGACATTGTGGAATACATGCAAGGGCATGTCCAACTCTGGCATGTTCTCTGTCTTTTTGTAAGTCCAGCCATGCCTGTGGGATGAAGAATTCATAGTAACATAGTGTTTACCAGATACCTTCAAATTTATTCCATCAACTATTCCAAGGACCAGCTTGCGAGAACTTGGATCTTCTGGTGGCCCATGTGATTTGCCCAATAGTTAATGAATTGATTGGTACCACATGGAACCTTGAATTACTTAGCCCCTTGTACAATATGGCAGGTAGGGGCCATCAAGGATGATGGACCTTTCTGTAACATATAATGCCTTGAATGTAAACAATTTTTATGGTTGGTGGGAAAGCTTACCAAATTTATTTATGTTGTCATGGTTTTCGTTAAGAAACCTTACCAAATTTTGAGCTAGCTATAGTAAATTTACAATAACTGTCACAAACAGGCAAGCGAGAGAGTTGCATTTGGGCTGCTGCTAGTGGCCTTTGTTCTGGCCTTCATACCTTGCAAGTACATAGTTCTTCTAATATTTCTAGAGATGTCTACGAGATATTCACCTTTGAGAAAAGCAAGTACAGAGAGATGGGAAAGGAGACTGAGAGAATGGTGGTTCAGCATTCCAGCAGCTCCTGTTCTCCTTGAAAGAACCAAAGAGGAAAAGAAGAGGGAATAATGCTCTTCTTGTAATTATATATTTGGATATGTACATATATGATGTATTTTTATTCTTTAGGGAGATAAAAATAAATATAGATGTAAATCTCTATACTGAAATTAATTACAAGGAAGCAGCAGTAGTCTCATTAGATACTCTTCAGAGTATATATATATATCATCAGAATCTTGATTAGGTTCTACAACCATAACACTAGACGCACACAAAATTACGCATGAAATGGTGATCGATAAATTTTGCTGCTGGTTCAGTTTTGCATTTGTTTGTTTGTAATTATGTTTCTCACTGGCGTATCGATATTTTGAACCTTGCTAAAACTTGACAAATTTTGCACCACCTTCCTACATAAGGTCTCTCTAAATATAAAGTGACGATTATATAATCTTGCTTTTTACCTCATTCTCAACAAATATCCCTTCTACCCAAGGTTTTAAAAGCTGACCCAGAAATGGAATCACTGTGGCCACTGGTTTCTGGGTCAGCGGTTTGACCATCCAGGTTGAACGGTTTAGGTGGTTTGATGAAATATGAGTATTAGGGTTAGGGTTTCATTCCTTTTACTCTTTTACGAGGGAAAAGAAAGTGGTTGTTGGCTGCAAGAAAGATGAAAGTTAGAAGAAAAAGAAGGAAAGAAAAGAAATGGAGGGAAAAGAAAGGAATCGATGGAGGGAAGGAGGGAAGGAGGGAAGGAGGAGACGGCAATGGCGGCGTGGTGATGGCGATGGCAACAGCAGCAACAGAAACGCAGGGTTAGGGCTTCATTTTCATATGTTTTGCTTTTCTATCAGCTAAAGAAATTTGTTATTTGATGACAGTGGCCACATGACAATGAAGCAAAAACAGAGCAAATAACTAACCAACACTTCAAATCCAAAGAAATTTTGGTCTAAGACACTTGTCAAGGCAAGAAAGTATTAGTTTTTGACAAAATAAATCAAGTATGACGTTCTCCAGATAGTTTTTTGGCGATATTTCCTTTTTCAGTCGCTTTTAGAAGCAGTGTGGTGAAGAACTGGTTAATAAAGAAAATTATGACACTTGAAGGGTATTTGTGTCCTTTTATATGTCACTTAACGGCTAATTAACATTAGGTACTAAATTGGCACGTTTTGAAAATTTAGATATTGGATTAACATGCTTTAAAGTTCGGGGACCAAAACGACATTAGGCTCAAAGTACAGGGTACTAATATGGAATTTTCCCCTTCAAAAAATAAGACATGGCATCTCAACTTTGACAATGAAACCATTATCAAAATAGGTCATTTCATATATCATTAGAAAGATCTTAGAGTATTTTCTAACACAATAAAGGATGTGCCAATTGAAGTTTTCTACAAAAAGTTATAGGCCAAACAAATGAGGTCAACAAAATTACTTGCACATCCAAATCCTTCAAAAAAAAAAAAAAAAAAAAAACAAAGAAATAAGATGTTGATGGCCCAAGTTAAAAATCAACACAGATTCAGTTCAATATATTCATCTTCGTGAAGAAATCATTGAGCTCAAGAAAGGCTACAAAACCTCCAATGCATGATGGAGGAGATCTTATAAAGACTTCTTAAACAAGTTACTACAAACAATTACACTGGTTCAACCTTGTTTGTGGAACAAGCATTTAAAGATTGCAATGACAACCTTGTGTGACCCTTTTCATGAAAAAATGTTAAATGAAGAAAATTACATTGAATATGATAATCCTTTAAAGTTTAATGAAGAGTCTATTACTTAAAAGGAATTTTCCATCATTCATAATCAATTTTAAAATGATGGAATGAAATATTTATCAAATAGGAAAATTTGGTTGCTTTATACAAGTATATATTGACAACTATATTTTCAATGTTTTGGATGAGTGTTGATAAAAGAATTAGTTAATTTGAAGCACAAGGAGTATGCCTCAATAGTTATGACTTATGAGGCATAATGAAGAAACCACAATTCAAGTAAGAGGCTTACACCATCAATTGTCTATCGAAGGGTCAATAAGAAAAAAATGTAGCGGAGGCATGGTGACAAATAATTCTCTTAGAGTTGTTAAAAATAGAGAATGAGTTCTTTTCAAAAGAGGAGTTTAATACAGTTTAAAATTATGCTCCAAGAATAAGACAATTGAGCCTTAATTTAAACTAAATAGTGAACTTTCAACAACCAATTTGGTTAGTGGGTTTCTAATAACTAGTTTTACATTAAAGCTTAAATAATTAGTTTTTGTTCTCTATATAAAGCTTTGTAATCTCTACCTAAAGGTGCCAAGTTTTTTGTTTTTTTCATGAAACTTAGAACTTTTTCTCATAGTTGATATGGCCCTTTCTTTGGTGAATGAATCTCGTCTTTTTTGAATTAGTGAGTCCCCAATTTTATTATTGTCTCTTGTTATCTATTTTATATTAACAAAGTTTCATCCAATTTCCTTTTCTTCCTGTATTTTTTTGGGCAAAGTTCTTTCATTTTCTTTCTTCATATTTGAGTTGCATTGATTGGTATAAGAGCTACATCAATAAATAGGAGATCATTTCGATTGGCCATTTCAATTCACAAAACAATAGTTTGCTTGCTTGGTGATGAATGAAATCGGCTTAAGCTTCAAGGACCGTGGCCATTGAGTTCAATGATCCTCCCTTTTGGTTAAGTATTTGCTAGATTAGTTGTTAAGGTTTAAAATAGATAGTGATAGATTCATGGGTTTATCTGTTTTACTTTGTTTTTTTCTTTTAGGTTATGTTTGGATTCATAGAATACAAGAGAAACAGAAAGTTAAGGGAAAGTTACTAATTTCTCTCTTACATTTTGTTAAATAAAATAGGGCAATACTTGACTCCTACCCTGATAAGACAAAAGTGTCCACCATCTCTTCATCTTAATATCAAAATCCTGTTTCGTAAATTTTAACCATAAACCCTAAACCCTAAAATTAACAAGCAAAATGCCTTTGGTTGGATAAATGTCTTCTACTGAGTAAGAGCGAAATATTTTCTAACAAAATGCAGCAGTAGGGTAAATTGTAGTGTGTCCACTTCACTATCATCATAAATTGCTCAAGATTCTTTTGATCATTCTCTTTGCTTCTTTTTTTTTTTTTGCCGATCATTTTCTATTTAGGGTTGATGGAGTACACTACCCTCAACTTTGAACTTCCAAACAAAATTGCAAAACCAGATGTTCCATAAAAAATATTCAGAGGCTTCATGAACCTCTGATTTGCAAAACCAACCAGTAGCAAAACAACTGCATCCTTAACCGACTTTTGAGTCTTGGATCAGTTTAAGATTCCTTTACTGGGTCCCATTGATTCATCTCAAGCCTGCCCACCATAAACTCCAATAAATACCGAATGAATTCTAACAAAATACACCTGACAATTGAATCCTTGATTGTGATGATGTTTTGTTTTTTCTTTTTTTTTTTTATTTATTTTATACCGAACTATTGATTGGACATTGAGACATTGGATGAATCATGAAACTAAAATTAAAATGTTTTGCTTTTTGAAAAAAAAAAAGTGTAGCCGTCTTTTTCGGACACCCCATTTAATAAGCATATAAAAGCAGGATCTTTTTTGTTTATATGTGCCTAAAAACTTCGTAGTTTCAGTTTAATAAGAGGATACATACACATTATGGCTGGCACGAAGTATTTCTGTCGTCTAGGGATTGATTCCCAGACTCGGTTCATCATTAAAAAAAAAAAAAACAAAAAGAAAAGAAGGGGGCGTTTTACTTGTGAGATTTGGTATTTTTAACGAGCACAGATTTCCTATAAACTTTTTCTATCCTTTCTCTATCGGTCATGAATTACAGCTCCGAGTGATTCTAAACCTGGTATCGACTAACAGATTTGAACAACAAAGAATCATCATATCGTTACTTTGTTGGATATTGGGTTAGTCTCTCAACAAAGAATCATCATTAGGCCCACGTACCATACTAAGGGTCTGAGATCCGGAGTCCAATCTTATATCTTCTTCTGTTTAAAGGTGACAAATGATAACAAGGGTCTGAGATACTTCAACCCAAGGGCTTTCAAGCATTTCCGACCAGTGCTTTCTAAGCTTAAATTTTAAAAGAAGAAAAGCTCCTTAGCATGTTTTTTTTTTTTTATTTACTTTATTTGGCCTTTATACTTAGATGCTTAAGGCCTGAAGTATATTGGGGCCGCAAGTTAAAAATAAGGGTAAAATATAGAAAACCCCTGAGGTTTTATTTTTATTTTAACAAAAACATCTCTTATAGCTTTGAAAATTACAAAATTGTCCTTACTATTCTTACAGCATCTTTCAATATAATTAAAAATGTCAAATTTGCCCTTCTAAACTTCACTTGATCCCAATGAGCTTTCAAAGTTAAAATTACATTACTATTTTCAACCTGATCCGGTTAAAAGTTAAAAGCTCTTTCAGGTATTTTAGTAAATCTCCATTGTATTGATATTGATAGACCCAAGGGTAAAATTGATATTTTCAAAAATTAATGTATTAAGCCAATGTTTTCCATTTGAGACAATGACAAAAGAGAGATAACTGTAGGATTTTGGTTTTTGTTAAAGTGAAATCTCATGAGAGATTTTTATATTTTACCCAAAAAATATATAAACTTGAGTGTTTAGCTTTTTTAACTTTCAGATAAAATTTGTGCATATATACCTGTTAAAATTATAAAAATTTATATATTTATAAATATTAAAAAGAATTATGTTGGTTTCATGATTAAGTGATACGTGTATCATTTTTCAGTTGTCAATGCGATGCCTAAGCAACAAGGTCCCGATGGAGGGTCACCTAGCTCTCTTAAGTGCCTAACTATTTTTGTATATGGTGCTATAAATTATTTTTATATTCTTATTCATTTGGTAAGCGTATATATTAATTTATTTAATGAACACACATTAGTGTATGCTGTCTTGATTTCTTAGAGACTTCAAAAACCTGAATCAATAAGGTAAAATTTTGTTGAATATTTGAATCATCACAGGATTTGAACTTTTTTTCTTAATCCATTGACATAGGCGATTGGCTGACAATGCCCCCTCCTATAGCCTTGCCTTGCCATCTTGAAAATTATGGCCATGATGATTCACAACACTTCACATAGACCATGAGCACACATCGTCTCTCTCTCCCCAGTAGACCTGATCATGGGCCAGGCCGGGTCGGGCTTGGGAGTGGCTTTTACTCATCATTAATGGAAATACACTAGGCCCAAGCCCAAGCCTGAGCCCGACCCTGATAAAAAGCCTGAAGCCCGACCTAATAAAAAAAAATATAATTTTCTTTATTCAAATTAGAATTAAAAATTCAGATGATTTTTTTTTCCTATTTAAATAAATAATGGGCCTACAAGATGGTTTTTTTTTCCCTTTCTTTTACGTTTTAAAACACAGTTTTACATTCTTAAATCAAAAAATTTATTCAAATGGACATAATCACATAACCCATTTTAAGTCTAATTTTAGGTTGGGTTGGGCCAGGCTATTTTGACAAAACCCGAGCCCGGCTCAAATTTATTGTGGGCTGGGCTTTTTGGACCGAGTTTAAGCCCGTGGGCCTATAAACATGTTCAAGCCCGTCCGGGGGCCGGGCCAGCCCGTCGGGCCACCCGGCTCATGAACAGGTCTACTCCCCAGGGACAGAAAATTTACTGTTCCAGACCAATAGAAATCTACCACATCATTTTAAAAAATCACTTTAATTTTGAAATGAGAAAATAGGCTGATGTGTCAGATTGCTAGTGGTCTGAATCTGATACAGAAAATTTTCTGTACCAAGGGGACAGACGGTGTAAATTCATTAAAGTATGGTTTTCAAAATCAAACTGGACCGGACAATTGGACCAGAAAAACTAGGGTTCCGTTTTACCCTAGAACCATTATTTCCCCAAAAATCATTGATTTGGTCAACAAACCACTGATCCAGGTGGTCGATCTGTTCAATAGTTTGACCAGTTTTTATTTCTTTTTAATTTTTTTGTCAGAACGAATTATCTGTTTGATTTGAACCATCAGACCATTTGAGTAAAAAACCAGACCTTGACCGGTTCGTTGTCCGGTTTGATTTTAAAATCCTTGCATTAAAGTATGTGTTAAAGGGACATGGATTTGATGTTATTGATTATTGATGTAGAATGTGATGATTTATCTGTGGTTGATTTTTTGCTAAATCAAAAGCTGGGGTGGTTTTCCTTGTTTTTTAAGCCAAATTAAGCTAGGATGTCCTTCCGATGTTTAGTTTTGTTGTCCATAATCTTAATTTTTGGTGCAGCCCATGTCACTGCTAAGAAAGGTTTTAGTGAGTCAGGTAAGGTGCTTAATTGGTTATCCTCCTTCCTGGTTTGCGTATGCATTGGTCCTGGATAATAGTAGTCAAGTGCTTGTGGTATTGAGTCTGGGCAGTAAAAAAAAGGGAATAAAAGATTATCTTTAAAATTTATTTGAATTTTGTTAGCATATTCAGGGATGGCAACGGAGCCCAATTTATTTGGTTTCTTATTTTTTGTTGTATATTAGCAATAAACAAGTAATATATTATGAAATTATTTAATTAAAATATATAAAAAAATACATAAACTATCAATTATTCTTTATATAAAATTCATAATATTATTAAATTCGGCACCTAATTAATAAGTTCGTACGACTTTCCATACTAAATCCCACTTGTACTCATATGGGACCCCAATTAAAATAGGCCCCACTATGTCAATACTAGGTCTTGGCATTTGCCATAATTGGAACATTGCCTGTGGTTTGGAGATAATTTGGGACCAAAACTGTGTGAGGTGATGTGGAAAAAGAAAGAGGAAAAGAACTTGTACACTTTTACACAGATGAAGTGAAAGCAATAGAAAATGCACACTTTAAAATAAGAATCTTTTTAGCAGGAAGTAAAATATGGTTGTTAAGTGGCTAGCCAATGAATGTATCAAATGGGCAAGCTATTATTCCAGAAGATGTCAAATCTCTCAATCTTGATAAGGCTGATAATGACGGTTGGTCTCAAGATTGTATGGTGACATTATGGTGTGGTCTCAGGCTGCTCCATATATATATATAATGTTCCTAAAAAAAGGTTTTCAAAACAAGGCATGATATAGGCGCATGAGCATTTCTTTAGCACATTCAAACAATGGTCTATTTATGTCCACGATAAGAAAAGTGAACATCGATACCTAATGGAAGGTATTGACACCCACACATAAATCAAAGCAAGTATGGGCATAAATTTTAAGGTGGCCGCCCCTTTATCTCGAATAAATTTAGGGGTCTTAAAAAATATGCAAGTATGAGCATTATATAATGTATATAGTATAGAAGAGATAAATATAGACGGAAATTATTTGGGGTTAAAATATTTAAATATTATTATTTCTGTCTGGTTTACATAATAAATAACTTTGTTAATTCTCTCTCTCTCTCTCTCTCTCTCTTTACTGTTTAGATAGGTTTAATGTTAAAATCTTAAAGGGGAGGGGGTGTTAGACAATATGTATGGCTTTGTTTTTGAAAACAAAATTTCTGCCACATCAGTGAAACCAATATATATGATTTTATTGATGTGGGAATTAATCTAATTTGTTTTGAAAACATATTGGGCAAAACCCTCTTAAAACTTTGAATAGCTAACACTACTTTAAAGAAAAGTAAAAGGCTGATTTAGACTGAAGGATTGATGGCACAAGTCATGTGGTCAATCTAAAGGGTCGTCCCCCAGTTTAAGAAGACAGATCAGATCGATCATTGACGATGGTATTCCACAAAATTAATTAGTTGTATGTTTTGCAGTGAGATGTGATCCCAAAACAAGCTAGGAATTGGCAGATATTTGATTGGTGTAGGGTGGTATGAGGTGTATTGATCAAGGAAATTAATAGATGGGGATGGATCCATCAAAGCAACAAGAAAGCGAGCAAGCCCACCCTTAACTCTTAAGTTGATCGATCAAGAAGAGAATATCAAAGAAGAGACTGTCGGCTGTTGCTAGCTAGCCTCTGTTCAATTCAACGATGCGCTGGATTAATAAATGAACCACGTAATTTGGTAGAAAAAGCCTTCTAAATTCTAATTTGCAGTCAGTCGTCATTCAAAATCAAATGAGAGAGATAGAGAGAGAGAGAGAGGGGGGGAGTTGTATTGTCCCGTACTCCCTTTCTTGCACGCTGCCGTTTCTTGTTCTAATGTTATTTGTCAAGTGTCTACTCCCTCCGTCCCAGGTGCTGTATCCAACTTATATTGGTATCTTCTACGTATTAAATTTGACTAATTAGCGGTTGTTAGCATATTACATTAATTCGTTTTTAAGATGCCATTTTGGTATTACGTCTTGTCCTTTTGTCCTTGTGAGCGCTCCGTCGTCACGGCTTAAGGCCGTGAAACTAGCAATCGTCAGCCTTATTGGGATACCTAAACAACTCCAATCCTAATCTTGTGATTATGGGTGTAAACTAATTTTCCCTTACTTTTGATATCCAAATTTCAATCAAGTCTAAATTCATTTCTTTTCTCCAATATATCGTAGAAAGAAAAGTATTAGAAAATCTCATATATGTATATTAATGCTGTAACTGGTTCGGATGTTTATCGGATCAAATCAAATTATATTCAAATTGAATCCGATAAATTAAACGGTATAAATTTCATATCCAAATTTGATGGAGGATTACCGTAATTGAATTATTGATCATTTATGTCAAATCTCGAACATGAAATCGGAATTTTGGGTACGGTTTACACCCCAACTTGTGACTTGTATGGGCCAGGGCTATGTCAAACAATGAAACACCCACCAATAAAATAAATAAAAAATAAAAAAGTTTTTGGAATTTTCTTAAAAATAAATTTCCAACAACTGCCTCTAACTCAACTATTCCCAAGTCCCAATCGGACTAGTTTGATTAGTTGTTTGGATTAAGTTAATCTCGTTAATTAATATCCTAAAACACATTTCTATGCGGTAATCACCAACCTGTTGAGATTCCATGCTGATTGCATTTTTCCGGCTTTCGGGTGACGGGTGTGCCCTTCAGCCTTCTGCCCCCAGCCCTTCTGCGGTGGCGGGGCCACTCACCACTACCAAGTGCCAACCCCACCATAAGCCCAAGCCGGCGATCAAGATCGTCATCAGAGCACGATCTCCACGGTTAGCGTTGGATGACTATTGATGAGCCCTTCGATGACTGCTCACTGGTCACTGCTGCTGTAGGGGCCCGCCACTCGGAGTACCTTACCTAGTTACCTAACACTAATCATTGACAAACGTGAAGCACCTAACCTTAACGCTAACAGAGATTTTGCCTTTCGGAATTTGGACCAGAGGCCGAGAGGGTCTGTCTACTGATTGATTGATTACTCAAGGAAAAGCTCTGATTGCCACAAACTCGAACAGTACGCAGTTGAAATTAGTGCACCAGATCGCAGCATTCTGAAGTTGCTGACTCATCCAATCCAATCCATCCATTCCCAAGAGACGGAGACCCGCTTCATCTCTCTCACTGACGTGTATCCGATTCCCACCAGCTCTCTCAAGCCACTACACAAATCAATATACTCCACGTCATCCATATACAATTTCTATATTCCCTCTCTCTCCTCCTCGGCGATTATTAAAACCCCTCCGCCTCCCATTTCTCACCTCCTCTCTGTTTCTTCTCTCTCTCTTTCCGTCGCCTTCGCCCTGAAGAAGCTTATCTGAAGCCTTTTCTTTGGGTGCAGCCGTGCAGGCTACTTTTTTTTTTCTTCGTTTTTGCTATATTCAGTGGCGCATGATAACCATGGAAATACCGGTTATCAGTAGAATAAACGGTTTTGAAGCAGGGATAAATTGCTTACAGAACCCATCTTTCGTTTCCCGTCTTTTTCATCTCGCAGGGATCGAAAAAGTTTCTCTCAATTACAGTCTCTGGACATGGGGGGCCCTGATTGTCGCCTTCCTTGCAACTTTCAGTAGCGTAATCGCAAGAACCCAACTCCTAATTTTCAGATTGTGGAGGGGTAGACCCGTAACTTCAGAACATATTTTCAGGACGCTGGTCGACGACGACGATGATGAAGATGAGAGCTTCTCATGTTCTTCATCGGATGATGAAGACGAAACCGTTTCGGAATTCGAAAATCGAGGACCCATCGATGAAGATTTTCGAGTGGCGGGTTCTCGTAATTGCGACGAGGACCGAGAGGAGAGTTTTAGATTGAGACACCGGCGACGACGCAGCAGCTGCGAAGATGGATCTTCGTGGTCCGACTTCGCAAGCAGCAAAAGCGTCGTCAAATTATGGGACGGATTAGGCCTGGGGTTTCGGAACCCGTCGGAGAATGTTATCTCGATGTGGGATCTGAACAAAGACCAAACCATATGTTCGTTCTTTGGAGGAAGGTGTCAGTTCCCAGCAGTGTCGATGGTGTCGCCGGCAGTGATATTATCGGCGGGACTGGAGAACCGCAGAAACGCAGCGTTGAGGATCTGGGACGCCAGAGTGGGGCGTCAGATTCCGGCGAGTTTTGCGGAATGGCAGCCTCGACAGAGAAGGATAACGGGCGTCGACTCAGGCGGAGTGGAAAAGGTGTACGTCAGAGATGACGCCAGCTCAGTGGTGGTGCGAGATATGAGGAACCTTGGACTGCCTTTAGATTCGACGGAACCGGAATCAGAAAAGACTTGGTGGGATGCTGACGCCGTCATCTTATCGGACGGAGAATGCGGCGGTGACGGTTGCTTCGGAAAGAGGCTGGGGAATGTTGGTGGGTCCGTCGTGTCACGGTGTCGCGACGCGGTGAAGTCTTACCTGTTTTATTAAAGTCACATTTCGAAGTGGGACGAGCTAGAGCTAAAATTAGCCACCCCTGATCCCTGAGACCCCGAGACGCCGCCGTTGGAGGGCTTTCTTTGTAAATAACTATTATTGCTCGGGGAAATGGCAAGATGCATTGTCCCTCGATTAATTACGCTTAATCTTAATTAATAAAAAAACAATCGTTCGGTGAATTATTTATGGAAATGACTTCTCAATAAAAATTATGAGAATGATACTATTTGTCTTAGACTGACACGTGGAAGGGGTGGTGGTTGGCCTTGGCGTTCACGATACGTTTGTTGGCTGTGGAGCTAAGCATAGAAGCTACGGCAAAGTGCGACCCAAGCAACAGTGAAGTAGAAATTATTACATTATTCTTTATGCATTTGTACTGATGCAAAATAAATTAATTTAATTTGCACTGAAAAGAAATAAGGGTAGAAGCGGAGGCTAATAAAAGACAATCGATCAATTATCAATAGCAAAGAACTCTGTCTCTGTGGGAACCACATACATCCCTTTATTGTTCTTCAAAGATCAAAAGTATGGCTGTAAAAGGAGGGAAGGCCTTTAACAGGAGGGCCCACCATTGGATATAGATATGCCACTTGGAAGATCGCACCTACTTCCCTTTCCTGGCCATAAATATTTTTCCGTGAGCTGTCACTTCGTCGTAAAGTGGCTTGCCTTTCGAGAGAGAATGTTCAGGTGCGTGGATAATGAGTTAATTAGCAATATTCATGTATCTTCTTTTTAATGAAAAGCTCCGCTCAAAGATGTTAATCTCGAGGGGTTTTGATATAAGTGGTTCTTGCAATATATATGGTGAAGAGGAGGATGTTGATCACATCTTTATATGATGAGACGCAATCCGACTCTTCTTAGCTGGCGATGTCTTGGCTTCCGGTAGATAACGAACTTGATTAATTTGCATAAGGAGAATCAGATGCTTAAATCAGTATATAGTTGTGAGCTTATGAGAGATTTAACAAAGCAAGAGAGCTAGAGAGCTAGAGAGTAGAGATTACGCGTACCTTCGCCCCTGGAGGGTTGGGGTCTTTATATACTGGAGTCCTCGCGGGTTTTACGGAGTGGTTCCGGGATCCTTGCTATGATGAGGCCCGTTTCCGTATTAATAGGAGATAACGCCGCTAGCCGATAAGGTTTATCACTGCCGCCCTAATAGGACTGGGAGATAGTGCTAGCTGTTACGAGGCGTCATCCCGAAAAGCATGGGGTCCGGTGGTGAGATCCTCGGGGTTACCATATGAAGGTCAACCTGACTAGATAGTGAGCTGCCTGTGAAGTGCTGGGCTGCTTGGTGGCGAGCTGCCTGAGCTCTTGTTCCACAGACCTGATCTACTCCGAATGCCGAAGTGCCTTAGTACCGAGGTGATCTTGCACCGAGGTAGGCCTATCCCGAGGTGGCCACTTTCCGGGGTGGTTCATTTGTCTGAGCTCGATGTGTGACGAACATGGTTTCTATCCTGGTTGCAATCTGGTAACTTGAAGTAGCTTTGGTTCGGGGTAACAGGGTACCCAAGGTCGCTCTGTAGCAAACTGATCACACTGATCTGTCACTCGTGTCGGGTTTTGTTCACGTACCAATCTGATTGTGTCAAGTTGTCACTTATGTCGAGTCATGTCCACGTGTCTCCCCATTATGAGGTCGGGTCAAATCACCCTTCATCAATTGCCCCCACTCCCCTGGATAGGGGTCTTGACCTGGTGCGGGGAGTTCATGACGAGCCAAGTGGATTTGGTCTGAAGTTCAAGTAGCTAGTCAGATGAGTCACCGGTCAGATTTATTCGACCACGTGGGGGTATTGGATCCCGCACACGTCATCTTTAGTGAAGAACACGAGCTCTTCGAACCTTGGCCGCTTCGGGAGGTTCTGCTCTTATCTTTCCAACTCATGAGCCGACGTTTTCGCTGTGGCTGATGTGCAACCCATGACAATTGACCCGCCTGTGATCAGATGAATTATCCCTCGAACTGGCCTTTCTTCGGGCAGTTGTCTCTGCGGCTGCTCTATCTGCCTAATACTGGTCTCGGGAGCATCTCTCCCTTGCTCCCCCTAGTGATCTGCTTGATTTTTATTTTCTTTTAGTACAAAATTTTTTAGGTATCCCTGACGGATGAGTTCTTCGATCTCATCGCGGAGGTTTCTACAGTTTTCGGTGCTATGACCATGGTCTCTGTGAAAATGACAATATACATTTTTGTTCCTCGTATTTGGATCCCCTCTCAGTCGAGGTGGTGACTTTAAAAAGGATGCGTCCTTGATCGCCATAAGAATTTCTCTTTGCTTCGCATTCAAGGGCATACAATTCATCTCGTCGACTGGAAGAGCTCGGAAATGTTGATTTGGTTTATTCCCTCCTCTAACTACTTCATCCTTTTTCCGCTTATTATCCCCGTTGGTTAAGGCGTCGCCTTCTCTTTTCCTTTTCTCTTGTGGGTTCTCGCTTTTTTGGTTCATCTCTTCTTCTGTTCTGATGAACTGGTCAGCGAGCTTGAGAAACTCTGAGACATCTTTGGGCTTGTTGGCTACCACGTTCCACTTTAACTCCTTGTGGGTGATGCCTCTTTTCGTTGTTGTGAGTTTCATGGCGGGATCTAGGTCGGGGATCTGCAAGCACGCGTCGATGAACTGTTTGATGTAGCTCCGTATTGACTCTCCCACCCTCTGGACTATGCTGAGGAGGCTTTCCTGGGACCTCGGGCACCTCTTGATGGTGATGAAGTGCGAGGTGAATATCTGCACGAACTACGCCCAACTTTTAATTGTCCCGGGCGCAAGGTTTTTGTACCATGTACGAGCCACTCCCTTAAAGGTTGTGAAGAAGGCAATGCACATGCAGGATTCATCAGCCCCAGCTAGGTGCATCTGGGATTGGAAAGAATCCACATGGTCATTCGGGTCGAGCGACCCGTTGTACTTGTCCAGGGGAGGTACCTTGAAGTCTTTTGGCATCGAGACGACTAGGAGCTCGGGGGATAAGGGAGACGGCACGAAGAGGAGCGGAGTGGTCTTTACGGTTCCCGAGCTCGCCTCTTCTTTGCCTTTGGGCAGTTTGGGTTGTCTTTGATTGTGGCTCGGCTAGCCTTGCGTTGTCGCCGTTGTTGCCTCTTGATTGGCTCCGCGTTCGTACTGCTGGCTTCTGTACCATCGGGCACTATTCTGGCATGATGCTACTCGGACTGTTGAGGATGGTTGTTGCGGATGGAGGGGCCTTGTCTTGAATCCACGACTAGAGCCCCGAACCGGTTTCCCGCGAGCAATCGTTCGAGCTGTGAAGGCTGGGGTGAAACAGCACTAGCGGGCTGAGTGTCTCCCAACCTATTTGCCTAGGCGAGAGGAGTGGCTGGCCGCTTTCCCCTGCGATGGGTTGAAACTTGGCTCCCGTGAGGGTTTTGAGTCCGGGAAGTTTCTCCTTGGCGAGGCGGTCGACCGTTCTGACGACGAGACCTGTTTGGTTGTGTCTCAGGATGCCGAGGTGGAATTTTCTTTGGAGCTTGTTGCAGTGGTGGGAACTGCTGCTGGTATTGCTACTAGTAGAAGTGATGCAGGACCTACTTCTGTATTGCTAGAACTGCTGAACTTGCTGCATCTGGTCTTGCATAGCCCGTACACAATGCACTAGGTCATTGAGTTGGTTCTGCCTGACTGCAGGGGGGATTACCGAGGGTTCGACAAAGGTTGCCCCTACCGTGGGAGGGAGAGGGGCATACACCGGTGCCATAACCCGAGGCACATTCAAAGTTGGCACCCCATCTGCAGAAAGGGGCACAGTGTTCTGCCCGGTGTTATTGGAAGATGCCATGGATGTTTTTTCTTTTCTTTTGGGGAAGACGAGCTTTTTGTATCAGGTTCCCACAGACGGCGCCATATGATGAGACGCAATCCGATTACTCCTAACTGGCGATGACTTGGTTTCCAATAGACAATAGACTTGATTAATCTGCACAAGGAGAATTAGAGAACCCGGGGGGCTTGCCCGGAGAGGTTACTCCGATGCTTAAGTCAATATATGGTTGCGAGCTGATGAGAGCTTTAAGAAAGCAAGAGAGCTAGAGAGCAGAGATTACGCGTACCTTCACCCCTGGAGGGTTGGGGTCTTTATATACTGGAGTCCTCGCGGGTTTTTCGAAGTGGTTCCGGGATCCTTGCTATGATGAGGCCTATTTCCGTATTAACATGAGATAACGTCGCTAGCCGATAAGGTTTATCACTGCCGCCCGAATAGGACGGGGAGGTAGTGCTAGTCGTTATGAGCTGTGATCCCGAAAAGCACGGGATCCGGTGGTGAGATCCTCGGGGTTACCATGTGAAGGTCAACCTGACTAGATAGTGAGTTGCATATGAAGTGCTGGGCTGCTTGGTGGCGAGCTGCCTGAGCTCTTGTTCCACAGACCTGATCTACTCCGAATGCCGAAGTCCCTTAGTACCGAGGTGATCTTGCACCGAGGTAGGCCTATCCCGAGGTGGCCTCTTTCCGGGGTGGTTCATTTGTCTGAGCTCAATGTGTGACAAACTTGGTTTCTATCATGGTTGCGATCTGGTAACTTGAAGTAGCTTTGGTTCGGGGTAACAAGGAACCCGAGGTCGCTCTGTAGCAAATTGATCACACTGATCTGTCACTCATTCGGGTCACATCCACGTGCCAATCTGATTGTTTCAAGTTGTCACTTATGTCGAGTCATGTCCACGTGTCTCCCCATTACGATGTTGGGCCAAATCACCCTTCGTCAATTGCCCCCACTCTCCGGGCTAGGGGTCTTGACCTGGTGCGGGGAGTTCATGATGAGCCAAGTGGATTTGGTCTGAAGTTCCAGTAGCTAGTCAGATGAGTCACCGGTCAGATTTATTCGACCACGTGGCTCGACCAGAAAAACCCAGATCACATCTGTATACGCGCGGACGTCACGGGGTTATAAATTCCGCAAACGTCAAAAAACACGCTAAACTGATTTTGGCCTCGGGGATCGCGTAGCTGGTTTTTCTAGGAGTCGTCGGATCAATTCAATCTCGACCATTAGCTTTCAGACATTGCAGCTATAATTAGGGGGGCCCGTGACTCATTCTTCTCATCATGAATTCTGTGATTGAGCTCTCTCGAGGTCGCATCGAAGCCTTCCAGGTCGGTCTTCTTTCTGTTTTCCACTTCGTCATTTCTTTTCGGTGAGTCCTTGTTCTTTAGTTTTTTTTTTCCTACTTTTCAATCATGTCGAGTTCTGGTGTAGATTGGCTCTTAGATAGTGTAGATTGGCTCATGGGGGTACTGGATCCCGTGCGCGTCATCTTCAGTGAAGAACACGGGCTCTTCAAACCTTGGCCGCTTCGGGGGGTCTGCTCTTCTCTTTCCAACTCACAAGTTGACGTTTTCGCTGCGGCTGATGTGCAGCCCGCGACAATTGACCTGCCAATGATCATATGAATTATCCCTCGATCTGGCCTTTCTTCGGGCAGTTGTCTCTGCGGCTGCTCACTCTGCCTGTTACTAGTCTCGGGCGCATCTCTCCCTTGCTCTCTCTGCCGATCTGCTTGATTTTTATTTTCTTTTAGTACAAAATTTTTTAGGTATCCGTGACAAATGAGTTCTTCGATCTCATCGTGGTGGTTTCTATAGTTTTCGGTGCTATGATCGTGGTCTGTGAAAATGACAATATACATTTTTGTTCCTCGTATTTGAATCCCCTCTCAGTCGAGGTGGCCACTTTACAAAGGAGGCGTCCTTGATTGCCATGAGAATTTCTCCTCGCTTCGCATTCAAGGGCGTGTAATTCATCTTGTCGACTGGAGGAGCTCGAAAATGCTGATCTGATTTATTCCCTCCTCTAACTGGTTCGTCCTCTTTCCGCTTATTATCCCTGTTGGTTGAGGCGTCGCCTTCTCTTTTCCTTTTCTCTTGTGGGTTCTCACTTTTTTGGTTCATTTCTTCTTCTATTCCGATGAACTGGTCAGCGAGCTTGAGAAACTCTGTGACATCTATGGGCTTGTTGGCTACCACGTGCCACTTGAACTCCTTGTAGGTGATGCCTCTTTTCGCTGCTGTGAGTCTCACGGCGGGATCTAGGTCGGGGATCTGCAAGCACACGTCGTTGAACCGTTTGATGTAGCTTCGTATTGACTCTCCCTCCCTCTGGACTATGCTGAGGAGGCTTTTCTGGGACCTCGGGCACCTCTTGCTGGTGATGAAGTGTGAGGTGAATATCTGCACGAACTGCGCCCAACTTTTAATTGTCCCGGGCGCAAGGTTTCTGTACCATGTACGAGCCACTCCCTTAAAGGTTGTGGAGAAGGCAACACACATGCAGGATTCATCAGCCCCAGCTATGTGCATCTGGGACTGGAAAGAATCCACGTGGTCATTTGGGTCGAACGACCCGTCGTACTTGTCCAGGGGAAGTACCTTGAAGTCTTTTGGCATCGGGACGACCAAGAGCTCGGGGGATAAGGGAGACGACACGGAGAGGAGTGGAATGGTCTTTACGGTTCCCGAGCTCGCCTCTTCTTTGCCTTTGGGCAGTTCGGGTTGGCATTGGATTGTGGCTTGGTGAGCCTTGCGACGTCGCCGTTGTTTCCTCTTGACTGGCTCCGCGTTCGTACTGCTGGCTTCTATACCGTCGAGTACTATTCTGGCATGAAGCTGCTCGGACTGCTGAGGATGGCTGTTGCAGATGGGGGGCCTTGTCTTGAATCCGCGACTAGAGCCCCGAACCGATTTTTCATGAGCGATCCTTCGAGCTGTGAAGGTCGGGGTGAAGCAGCTCTAGCGGGCTGAGTGTCTCCCGACCCATTTGCCTACAGTGAGGCGAAAAGAGTGGCTGGCCGCTTTCCCCTGCCATGGGATGAAACTTGGCTCCCGTGAGGATTTTGAGTCCGGGAAGTTTTTCCTTGGCGAGGCGGTCGACCATTCTGCTGACAAGACCTGTTGGGTTGTGTCTCAAGATGCCGAGGTGGAATTTGTTGCGGAGCTTGCTGTAGTAGTGGGAATTGCTGCTGGCAGAAGTGATGTAGGACCTGCTGATGGTACTGCTGGAACTGTTGAACTTACTACATTTGTTCTTGCATAGCCCATACACAATGCACTAGGCCATCGAGCTGGTTTTGTCCGACTGTAGGGGGGATTACCAAGGGTTCGGCAAAGGTTGCTCCTACCGTGGGAGGGAGAGGGGCATACACTGGTGCCATAACCCGAGGTACATTCAAAGTTGGCACCCCATCTGCAGAAAGGGGCACAGTGAATTGCCCAATACAGATAGTTGGGGTCTGAGGCTGTCCTTCGGAAATGTTCACATCAGTGTTCTGTCCGACGTTACTGGTTGATGCCATGGATGCTTTTTCTTTTCTTTTGGGGAAGAAGAGCTTTTTGTATCAGGTTCTCACAGACGGCGCCAAATGATGAGACGCAATCCGGCTGCTCCTAGCTGGCGGCGATGACTTGGCTTCCAGTAGACAACGGACTTGGTTAATCTGCACATAGAGAATTAGAGAACTCGGGGGGTTTGCCTGGCGAGGTTACTTCGATGCTTAAATCAATATACGGTTGCGAGCTGATGAGAGCTTTAAGAAAGCAAGAGAGCTAGAGAGCATAGATTAGGCGTACCTTTGCCCCTGGAGGGTTGGGGTCTTTATATACTGGAGTCCTCGCGGGTTTTTTGGAGTGGTTCCGGGATCCTTGCTATGATGAGGCCCATTTCCGTATTAACAGGAGATAACGCCGCTAGCTAATAAGGCTTATCACTGCCGCCCGAATAGGACGGGGAGATAGTGCTAGCCGTTACGAGGTGTGATCCCGAAAAGCACGGGATCCGGTGGTGAGATCCTCGGGGTTACCATGTGAAGGTCAACCTGACTCGATAGTGGGCTGCCTGTGGAGTGTCGGGTTGCTTGGTGGCATGCTGCCTGAGCTCTTGTTCCACAGACCTGATCTACTCCGAATGCCGAAGTGCCTTAGTACCGAGGTGATCTTGCACCGAGGTAGGCCTATCCCGAGGTGGCCTCTTTCCGGGGTGGTTCATTTGTCCGAGCTCGATGTGTGACGAACTTGGTCACTATCCTGGTCGCGATCTGGTAACTTGAAGTAGCTTTGGTTTGGGGTAATAGGGTACCCGAGGTCGCTCTGTAGCGAACTGATCACGCTAATCTATCACTCGTGTCAGGTCACGTCCACATGCCAATCTGATTGTGTCGAGTTGTCACTTATGTCGAGTCATGTCCACGTGTCTCCCAATTACGAGGTCCGGCCAAATCACCCTTCATCACTACCCTTTACCCAAACAAGTGGTGACCGACCACTCATGATTCTCTTCAATTAACAAGTAAGGAAACTTTTACAAACCTTGTATAGGTTTTGATATTTTTCCCTATCTTTTCTTACCTTTTCCTTTAAACCGAACATAGTTTTAAAGGATCTGGATCTGTAGAGGAAGGAAAAATTTACCTTTTTATTGTGGTATGCCTTTATGGATGAACTTTGATCCTCCTACATCAATGGTAAGTGTTCCATTGTTTGGATGGCTAAGAATTTTCTATGCCAAATTTTAGACCTCAAAGCTTACAGGATTGGTGAAACCACTATCAATGTAACTGAAGCATGGACTGTTTGAAAAGCCCATAATGTGATGTTAAATTTCTCCAACAAGAATATCACTATTGAGTGTGATTCCAAACTTGTTATTGACTGTCTGAATAAGTTGTGGATTCCCCATAGAGAATGAAGTCGATCATCAAGGGTTGTTGATCATTGTTCGAGAGACAGGAAGGCAGAGTATCGTAACACCTACTGACAACATTGTGGTGGATTGGTTAGTGAATTTTATTCGCTCTAATGATGCATCTAGTTCTTTCATTCAAGACCCTTAAGTGTGATTAATTGTTTCGATTTTCTGGGGAAGTGCTACCCCTGTTCTGTGTAGTCCCTCTAGAGAGAGAGATTAATTAATTATTCCTTTTTTAGAACACAGAACTTTATTGCTAAAGATATAGCACTGTAATGGAACTGGAAGGCGAAGGCTAGGGAGGAATAAAGAATGGAGCAATGAGGACCATATCCATGTGGTTGCATGTCTCCTCAGCTTGCGCACCTTTCATTTAATTTTTTATTTTTGGAGTGGTTCTTCATTCATGGTACAGGTACAGCAGTGTGATCGTGTGGTATTTATTGGTTATACCAAAGAACAAAGGGGGCCGGGGGTTAATGTTGTACACACAGACAGACTGCATGAGCATCACAAAAGGAAAAGGATACTCTGCTGGCTGCTTTAATATAGCAAAGGCGGCCCCCCAAGGCCAGGGTGATAAGGATAAGGTTTTATGCTTTTATTGCCTGATCCTGATGTAACCGGCCGATCGGCCCGGTGACCTGGCCGGGGGAGGGGGTCAAATAAATGAAGTGGACTGTACTCTCTTGATCGATGTTAGGTTAGGTGGTTACTTGATCAACCTGCTGGATGGGGGCTGCGTTAATGGGATATGTCTATGATGCAGTCTGTCTGAACTGGAGTAGGATTAATTAATAGTTGTTCAAACTTGAAAGCTCTGTATTTATGTATATGTGCAAGGGGGGGGGGGGGGGGGTTAAAACCTCTGCAGTCTGCACACAATTAAAGTCAAAGAATGGGAATCCATGCATCCTGCTTTGCTGTATAAATTAAACATAAATGTACTGTTTGTAGTGGAGATATTATGGCTGTGCCATCCGATATGATGCTATGTGAGCACTAGTTTTGCTTGCAAGAGATCGGCCGGGGCTAAGTGTATATATAGCCGGATTAATATGAGACTGAGACAGGTTTAATTCAAGTTGGGCCAAAACCAATAGGAAATAGTTGTCCTCATGGGCACAGCAATTATTGTTAAAGAGACCTTCATAACTGTTCTATTTCTTTTTTGATACATGAAAGAAAATTAGACCCGACGAGCAAAAGCTTCTCCAAGTGGAGATGGGTCATTGATGACCTTCATTGGCTAGCTATAGCCAAATTGCCGCTCGATCGGTTACTTTCTTTATGCTTGTGAGGATAGCATATTGAACCGTTGAACTCTCTCTTGATTCTGATCATGCACTCCTCATTGTGATGTGACACCTTCAATATCGTTGTAACCTTGGAGTCTCCCTCCATCCGAACCCCATTGTTACATTGGAGTCTCATTTCATCTACCATGATCGACTTTCTCTTAATTGAGCCGAATAGTATTTTTGGAACCTCCATTGAATTTAGTAAAAGGTATATTTGATTTGGCCCAACAAGAATCCAAATTTGATAAGAATTCATCAGATTTTTAAGAATACGATTTGAATTCAATTCGAACAGAATTATAATAAAAAAGTATGATAATATATTATATTATATTATTTATTAATATATTATAAAATATAATATATAATATTTCTTAATGTAATAGATCTGATCCGATTTGTTAGGACCAAAGGAGGTATCTAAATCCACCTCTTATCAGATCAAATTTGAATTCCTACTCAATCCTCGATATCTTTTTTTAAGCATCAAAATTAATTTTAATAACAGATAACACAGGAGGGTTCCACTTGACCTATAATATTATATCCCTGTTCTCTAGTTCTCTACTGTTAACAATCCTTGGGCTTCTATGTATTCTCTACCACTTTCTAGGGCTCCAATATTTCACTTTCCTACACCTCAGTCCTGAATATGCTTCATTTTCCTCTAGTGAAATGATTGGATGAATAGCTTCTAGGAACTCTTCTATGTTTTCAGTAGTATCTTTTTTATATCTTTCTTTAAAAGTTTCAACAAACTCCTTAATAAGGTTTAGGCTTGTGTATTCTTATCTCCAGCTTGGAACCAATTTATCCTGAATCTCTCTGGGCCCAATATATTTCTTCCCTCTCTAAAATCTTATTTAATCTCCCTTGAAGAGCTTTTTCTCTTCTTTTTTTTTTCCCAACATGGGGGTTGATTTAATAATTTTCTCCCTCTGTATTTCTTGTAATTGACTTATGGTCCTCCTTTTTAATTCATAGATATTCCCAATAAATTGCATCCTGTTCCATATTGTTAAGCTTTTAGATAAAACTTTGGCTCTTATCACAAATTGCTAAACCTTTAATCAATTGACTCATCAATTATTATTATTATTATTATTTTTTTCATGGACCTCCGTGTATATATACTTTATGCCTTTCGCCTCTATTGAGATTACACTCATTTAACACGTGTTTGAGAACTATTGAAAGTTACATATTTTTTTTTTATCATATACGCGTTAAAATCTCTTAAAAGGTACCATGGATTGGAAGTTTGGTTATGAATATCTTCCAATCATTTCTAGACCCTGACTTGTTTGATTTTTATTTGGAGGCGTAAATATAAAGGCTATAAAACTAAAAATATTATATTTTTCAAGTTGTCATGAACTCATCTTTCATTCGATACTAAAATATGTAGGTCTCTCTTACATCCTTCTTCCACCACAAGGGACAATCCACCTGAATATCCTATGGGATAGATCCACCAAAAAACTATCATCAAAGTTTAGACATCTAAGGGCCCATTTGGTTCGCAGTTGGAATTGGAATTGGAATGGGAATCAAAATCTTCCGAAATGGTCCATTCCAATAGTCTGTTTGGTTCAGACCGGAATGAGAATGGGAATTAAAATCAACAGGAATGGAATTTTATTCCCAAAGAGAGGATGCCATTCCAGCAGGAATGAAAATGGGATTCCGATCGATTCTGCCCAACCAAACAGTTGGAATTAGAAGTCTATTACGATTCTCAGACAAAAAAAAAAGGACATCAGTGCTATGCATTTAATTGTACCAACAAATTAATATGCTGTCTAGTAGGTTTCCTGGTCCACGTACATTCCATGCAATGCACCATGAGGGACATTTGAAGACCAAGAGGTGCTGTTCTATTTCAGTTTTATTGGTGAAAAAAAAATTGTCATCCTTTCAAAAAAGGGAAAAGAAACCCGTAGCCACTTTCATTGTCAATTGTTTAGTCTATTTAATGGATAAAAATTAAGTTAAAGAATACTCTTTTCTAAGCATAGACAGACAATTAATGGGGTTAGCCACGTACATGAATGAGAGAGAGACCGAAGCATTTATTTAGTTCATTTTACTAATGATAATACATGAGATGAGACTGTCATTTTTTACTTCAATTTATCTTCAGTGTTCAAATTCCACCATAGGGATGCGAAAGTCAGGATGCACAGTGCAGCTAGAATTGCAGGTGCCAGGAATGCAGAATCACAGAATACAGAAGTCATAGGTGAATACAAGTTGCAGAGATTCATACTGATAATCCTAGGAGAAACACCAGGTTTGCAATTATAACCTAGAAACAAAATACAGAGATATTTGAGAACCAAATAAAGTAAGGAAGAAAACAAACCACAATGCAAAGGCAGCCAGATTACAACCTTGGACATGCTCAGATTACATAAACACTTTTCCCTTCTCTTCACCCTGGTCTAATAACATTAAGATCACCTATCCAACCAAAATACTGTGTTTTCTTTCTAAGTTTGTTTTGAATCAATGAGAGCATGTTTTACTTGTTGAAATTCAACACCATACCATCCTTTCTGATCATCAACCAACCATTAATCCCGTAGTGATGGCCAACAAAATTTGAAAGGAATATTACTCTTGCTCCCCCAAACTGTAACAAAGCTACAAAGCATGCTTTAAATTCTTTTAGTTACATTTTTCTGTTAATTAGGCTCGCTCAGTCTGAGAAGAGTTTAAATAAAAATATGTACAGTGCAAATACACGGTTTATAAAAATGGTATGCAAGGTTTTGCATTGTACATATTTATATTAATGTGTACTCTTCCTAAGCTTAGTACATACAAAAGAATACAAAATATAAGGTTTTGCACTCTACATATTTGTATTTATACTCCTTCCGAACTGAGCCCGTGACAAAGTAAATAGAACATCATGCATTTTGAGGTACAGTATTTGCACTTTTGGCCCCAATCTTACCTCATTTAATTTTGACTGCCCGACCATTCAAGTAATATGGTCCCACATACAAATCAGGTTCACGTACGCCAGAATGCACTATTTGGTTCAACCATATACTAAGAGAGTATTATATCCTTGGTTGCACAATGAAGATTTCTGCAATTATGAAATATTTCCTATGAGATACAATGCCAATGAGGTTTAAATTTCATAGCTCTGCCATTGTAGACCAGATTTGACATAATTTTACAACATCATAATCATCATCTACCCCTTATCTCTATAAGATTTAGCATCAATGGCAGAAAATTCTTTTCCTCCTTTCCTTAAGTGGGTGTTCTTTGGTTCTTTTTCTTCTCCCTCCTTTGATGGAGGAAAGATACAGTCTGGAGATTGATTTTATTGAGATAGGTAACATGGAAACTCAAGTATTTTTCAATTCTAGTTGAATGAAATATAATCTTATTGATGAGATTTATTCTACATTTTTTTGGGACCTCCATCATATGATAGCATTTCTCTGTACTCTTTTAAGGAAGAAAGGATAATCAGAGCTTTTCTTTGCAGAGTTCTTTGTCAAAATTAGTCATCCTGTGATCCTCCTCACCATATCGTTTCCAAATTGGTGCTTGTTCTTTTGTCCTGATATTGTCAGGAGGAGTCCATTTTCTAATTTCTTTCTTTCAGTTGTTTGATCAAATATGAGTTAAAAGCAATATATTTTCATGGTTCTTAGGCTCATTTTCTGTGTATCTCCCATGTAAATATGAACCATACCATTATAATATTATGGTATTTAATCATGCCCAGCTATAGGAAATGGTCCATACCACTTCCAATACTCTGCTCCAACATCTTACGAAGATATCTTGATCCTCATTGAAATAAACTCAAATTGTATTTTCCATTTCTGTTAACATCAACAAAGAAAATTTAGTTAATAAAATAATAAAAAAAGGAGCTAGATATCCCTTCGCTACATATTGTAACTGACTACTACTCTATGTTGTCATTCTAATGCCAACCAGAGAAAAAGAAGAAATAAATTTAAAATGTGTTCTTATATCCAATAGGAACACAAAAGGAACAAGAAAAAAAAGAAAAGAAAAAAGCAATGCATCCCAACGGAAAAAGATATCAATCTGATGTTGGAAGGAAAAATTGAATGAATTATTGATCACATAATTCACATCTGTTATTGATTCTTCCCAAAAAAATTAAAAATAAATAAATAAAGAAATTCGGAGACAAAATTTAGTCATTTATTATAATTATTATTATTATTATTTTTTTTTTGAAGACAAATATATGATCAGTCGACATTTTATAAGCAAGAAAGAAAATGTAACCCGCTAGGATGATTAAAAAAGAAAATTGGAATTAGCCCCGCTTCAATATTCCTGCAATCCCTTCCTAGCCTCGAGAGCTGAAGGGGAGATTGAATTCCCTATATCGGGAGGTGTAAACACTGTATCTGGGTATCTATAAAACGGCCGAGATGAGTAGAAGAGTTCCGCTGAGTTTGGTGTAAAGAGAGGAATATCGGATATATAAGGATTAGGCGGTTCGCAGACTGGAGAAATGGAAGATGAGCTGACCTGAACATCTCCGCCACCTCCGCCACAGTTCCCATCGGTAACAAGCGATGATGACTCGGTGTCGTCGCCTGCTCTTGTGTTAAAATTATTCCTTTCAGAAGAAGAAACTTGCCCAGATTCCTGAGGTTGAGGTTGCACCGGCTGATCATCAGAACGTGAAAGCCCCGTCAGCTTTTGCACTAGAGCCATGAAATCGCGAGCTTGGGTGTGAATAATCTTGGGAGAGTGGGTATAGATGATAACTGGGGGCTGTCGCTGTTGTTGATGCTGTTGTTTTACGGAGGCTGTAGCGGCTACAGCACTGAGCGAGGACGGTGAAGTAGAAGAAGATGAATGTGCCGAGGAAGATGGTTTTTGAATAAAATGGGAATCCTTGTTGATCTTCAATGGAGATGGTCGTGGCCCATTGATCTCCTTCCTCGCCTGTTGATCATCATGAAATTGGGAAGGGCTCATGATTTAATTAATTCTCGTAAGAAAAATTCAATAACAGCTGGGGATGATTATTATTCTTCAGAAAGAAGAAGAAGAAGAAGAAGAAGAAGAAGAAGAAAGAAGAGTGATAAGGAGTTGGTGAGAGAAAGAGAGAGAGATATATAAAGAAGAAAATGACAGAGGATTGTGGATTCGGTTTCGTAAGGCAGGAAGAGATGTGAGTTGCGGGAGGAGGGAGGAGGGATTGATCTTCATCAGTTGATGGAGGAAGCGCCAGCGATTCTGACCATTGACATAAAGGGGCTGTGGTGTTGAAATTCTAGTGTTTAACGGAAAAGCTGTTGTGAGACGCTACCCATCTGTTTCTTTGGGCGCATTCGTCGGCTGGACAGCGCCGGCGCAGCTGACGGGATCACGAAGGTGTGTGTGAGTTTTGTTTTTGAGTCTATTTTCTTCTCCTCCTTCTATTTTCGTGCTTCCTTTTTTCTTTTTTTCTCCTATTATTTATTTAACAAATATTGCCTTGGTTTTTTTTTATTGATTGCAACTTACCCATTTCGTTTCTTTTTTCTTTTGCTCAGCTAGTGATCATTTCTCCTTGCTTTTGGGCTTCATCTTCAATTCGTATAAAAAGAATATCAGTGTTAATCGTTTACGTATCTTTTATCTTTAGACCAGATTACTGCTTCTTTACTTTCTTCGTTTCTAATTAGTAGACCAAAAGAAAAGATTGAAAAAGAAAACAAGACGAGTGAAAAAAGAAAAATAAAAATAAAAAATTCAAACTCCTAGACCACGACGCCACTTCTCACACAGATGAATCAAAATAGAAAATCCAAATTGAGAATTTAAAGGATTTTTTTAGTTAAGTTTATCTTTAGCAAGGCAGGCACCCACCATAAATAAACTTGCATGCTTTTTGTTAGTTACGTTCGCTGCTAAAACCGTATTAAACCAGAGATAATTGATGGAATTTTTAGACTTTTTGTTTGAAGTTTTAACCATGAAAATCATTTATAGTGCGAGTGAAATTGCGAAATTGGAGCGCTGATAAACCTTTTGATTTTTTGTTTAACAGACTGTTTTACGCTTATCAATCACTCGATATAAAGGGAAAGAAGGGAGCTACGTCATTACTTTACTAATTACTGGTAATCAGTGAAGGATTTCTCGGTACAGATTTGGGCCTACCTGCCAACTCCTGTACACGTCACTTTATCACTAGTTGTTCTTGTATTTTCTTTTGGAGATGCATTTTGTACACCGTGGGATTTGCATTGGAATTCATGCATTTCCCTCTTTGGCGGATGATTACATGTAATTAATTCTCCTCCACTTTTCTTGTGCTTAATTACCCCTCACTTCCATGGCAAAATTTAATTTTGGGGAGATGTTGATCTCGTGCGCGACTGGATGCCAATACTTCCGTACCATGTCTAGAATTTTTGCTCTCAATGACGGAAGGAGCTCAGATTTACTGTGCACAAATTGCTGTTCCTTTACTGTGTGCTACTGCATAACGTGTGCACAGCAGATCCAGATTCAGACTTTAATAGAAGTGATTTACATGTGTTATTACTAATTTTTAATGCGCATATTACCCTTGATTAATGGTCTGTCTTAATAGCTAATTTCTCCCTTTTTTTTTTTTTCACAGACCATAATGATTAAATTTAAGTGAATGGATATGCTTATTTTTGGAATTTTGGTTTAAGTAAATTTAAGTGAGGCTAAACAATAGAAATACATAAGAATATAAAATTGTTTTATATTAAATTTTTAATAACCAATTTGATCGAACTCAATCCAAGTTGGTTAGTTTTCTAGTATTTATGAATGACTTTGGTTCAACAATTTTTCAACCCAATCAAGTCAGGTCAGTTTCAGTCTGGCTATTTGTAAATCAATCAAAACTGGACCGACCCAACCATAAATATATAAATATTTTATATTTTAAAGATAATATTTTAATAAGGGAAAGTGGGAAAATTCCTATGACTTAGTTTGGAAATAGTACAAATGCAAATATGTGCGGTGCGAATACATACAAAATAATAAAAAATATTAAGGTTTTGCACTCTACATATTTGCATTTGTATTATTTCCAAACTAAGCCTATATTTCTTAGTCTAAAATATTTTATATCATAAATTTAAATTTTTAATTTACTTTTAGTAATACCATAATAATTTATTAAATTTAAATTTAATTTTTAAGTTTAAATATTTTGAACAAACAAATCAAACTAAAAATAGACCCAAACCGATATCACCCAAGTTGGTGTGTTTTCACTAATGGTCAATCGGTTTCGGGTGACAAACTCCCAACCTGACCAGGTCAATTTAATTAGCAAAACAACCTACAACGAACTGAAGAGATCCTTGAACACTCCTAATTTCAACTAAACTCTCAATCTAATCTCTAATAAATAACAATAGTTTAATCTCCAATAATTATTGAAAATTTATAGCAAAAATACACAATTATTGAAAAGAAATTTATAATGGAAATACAATAGATATCTAATAAAAATACAATAATAAATACTGAAAATATATTAAATTAGCTAATAAATAGTGTAATCTCAAATAATAGTTTAATCTCTAATTAATATTAATCAATAAATTATAAAAAATACATAATTACTAAAAATAGTTATTTAATCTCCAATAATTACTGACATTTTTCTATTAAATAAGAAACAAAAATAGATTTATAAATAATTATTGAAAACATATTTATAAAAAAATAGAATAAGTAATTACTAAAATTACAATAAATATTAATTTTAGTATATATAAATATATAATGAATATACACTATTATTGAAAAACTATTACTAATAAGTATTATTTTTTTGAAAGTTATTTTCTATAATTATTAATTGTATTAGTGAAATTAGTTATTTGCAATATTATTTAGTTATTTAAATAATATTATTATTTAAAGTTTTAAGATATTAATTGTTTATTGAATTTAATAATCCATAAAATTATAATTAGTACTATTATTACATAATCTATTATTAATTATTTAGTTATTTTTAATGTTTTGTTCTTTAAGATATTTAGTTGTTGAAATATTTAAATATTATTTTATTTTTTAATATTTATTGTTTGAATAAAATTTAAATTGAATAATTCTTAAAATTATAGTTTATATTGCTACCACATAATTTCATGATGAATTTTGTAAAAATATAGAATTATTAATAATATGAATATTATTAAATCTATTATAATTAATTTTGTGTTTTGAATAAACATTTTAAAGTTAGTATATAATTTCGTTATAATATTTAAATAGTTCTAAAAATTTTTAATTGAATTTGTCTTTAGACAGATGTAGATAAAAAGTGGTGGAGAGGACAAATAGAAATTAGAGATAATTTAGGAGAGAATCTCTTTACTAAATTAGAGATAATTTAAGAGATAAATAGGAGTGAGAGATAATTTAGGAAATAAATAGGAATTAGAGACAATTTAGGAGAAAGTGGTGGCACTTGGCTAAACATTAGAAAAGTGAATCCCTCTTTCACTATGGTTGTTAGAAATAGTTAAGCCTATGTTATTTCCTTATTGGTTTAATGGGTAATTAAGTGGAATTAAAAAAAAAAAACAGAAAATTAGGAAGGGGGTTTGGTGTAAGGAGAGGTATGGTGACATGAACCATCTTGCTATAAATATATATATATATATATATATATATATATATATATATATATATATATATATACATATGTATGTATGTATGTATGTATGTATAGATAGATAGATAGATAGATAGATAGAGAAAGATAAACAGATAGATGCCAGTCATTTCTAATGGTGAATGTCTGACAAGGAAGTTATCAAGGGTAAGGTGGCCTTTGATAAACCGGAAATCTGAAATCCGAAAACAAGAGCCATTTTTAACAATATGACATTTGAAAAAGCAAAAATCTCTTTTATGTCTAACAAATTCTTTGTAAGTCATTTAGGGGGTGCTCTCTTTTTGGATTTTGAGAGGGGGAAAAGTTGGTCAATGGGATTTTGATTCCCATTGACTAAGAAACCCATGTTCTTTTTTTGGATTTTTCTTGGTATCACTTACCCCCATCTCCCTAACTGGGTAAATAACTTTCTCACTTGAGGTGAAAGGTGCCAACACTTGAATGGGACAAAAATGCCCCTTTTAATATTGGATTTTTATGGATAAAATGGTCATTGCCTTATTTACTTGGGAAATAAAAGAACATGGGTAAATGCATTTACCTGTATAAGTATTTCTTGGGAAACATTTACCTGATTAAGTGCATTTACCCAAGTAAGTAACTTACCGAAAAGCAAACAGGGCCTTAAAAACATTCCAAGAATGAATCACCTCTTACCAAACCATGCCTTCTATTACTTTTCAGATGTCAATGCAAATGAGATCTAATCTTTGAAAAGCAAATTTTCAAGATTTCAAATAGCAATCAAATTCCACCTATGTTTAATAGAAAATTAGAAAAGTAATCTGGTGAACCTATTCTTTGACACCACTGTATCCAACCATATATATAATATGGCTCTTCCAAGCCCAAATGTAGAAATAGAAGATACTTTGGCTTGGACTCTAACACCACATCGAAATTATACAACTTCTGGGTACAAACTCCTACTAGCAGAAAAACCCTTACATTCTTCTATTCATCTTTTCGGTGATGGTATCTCATGGCATTATTTCTGGAGTTTAAAATTCATTCCACCTAAATTGCATATTTTCATTTGGAGAATAATGCATGATGCTATTCCTGTTAAAAGAAGATTGCAAGTGGTGCTTAAACACATAAATACTTTCTGCCCTCTATGTGATGAAGATGATGAATCCCTTGAACATTTATTTCTCAAATGCCCATTAGCAAAGCAAGTTTGGTTTGGTACGAACATTGCTATCCGTTTTGATGTAACCACTGACATGAGTATTGCTAATTGGCTCACAAACTAGATAAAGCTTTTCAAATCAAAGCTCATCATTGATATTGATTTACTGAAAATCATATCTTTTCGATGGCATATTTGGATTGCAAGAAATGCTTTAGTATTCAATAACAGTCCATGGAATCCTCATACGATTATCCAGTGCGCCACTGGTTTTGCTCATCAGAACTTATTGGTCACTTCTAATCATCATGGTAGCATTATGGATTTTGTAAAGAACAGATTGATTCAGCCAGTGCACTGGACAAAGCCACCCAATGGCCATTTAAAAATTAACTTTGATGGAGCCAATTCCTCTCACAAGTTAGGTGTGAGATTTGTAGTAAGGGACCATACGGGATCTCTCATCTTTGTGCTATCTATTCCTCTCAATTCTTTGCTTCCAATTGTTTCTGAAACCACAACTCTATTGGAAAGTATCAAATTTGTCATTTTCATGGGATTCTCTCACACCATCTTTGAAGGTGATAATGAAATAGTTATTAAATTATTGTTGGAGGAAAACTCTCATCCTCCTTGGAGTATTTTTACTCTAATATCTAGTTGCAGGAATCTCCTCAATCACCTTGATAGTTCCTCAGTTATTTTTACTCCAATATCTGGTAACCAAGTGGCTCACCACTTCACTAAATTTGCTCTTACTTGTCAACTTCCTCAAACCTGGTCCTTTGCTCCTGAGTTTATCTCTTCTTTGTTGAACATGGATGTAACTAAGATTTGAAAGTTGAATGAAGGTGCCTAAGGACTCTCAGAAAAAAAAAAAAAAGAAAAGAAACCATTTCTCTTTCATAATGGGCATAGCCTCCAAATTTTATAGAAACCATTGTCTTCAAATTCAATTGCCGCCCAAAGTGAATGCAAAACAAACTTGAAACACAGATAACTTTGACATTGAGAATGGCCATTTTGAATTTTATCTTGTCGTTCTGTCTGATTGACCGAACCGAATCAATTATTACAATTTCATGATTAATTGGGACAGTTCCAGTTCTTATTTGTTCTGATCCAATTATTTTATTAAATATAAATAAGGATTTTCTAGATTTTATGATGTGTATTATATTATTTTATATTTGAAATAATAAATTTGATAGATAATATTAGTTAAAAACACTTAATTTATTAACATATAAATAATTTACAATTGAACTGTCATTTTTATTAAAACCATACTATCAAAATTCAAATATTAAATTATTATTTAAATAAATATAGCTATCAGTATAATTGGGTCTATATGGGTTCTGGTTCATATTTTATCCCGATAAATAACAAGACCCGACCCGTTGACAAGCCTCCCAGTGCCAAGAACCCGCATCAATTTTGTCAAAAACGCAATCTAATACTAAAATTGTCAAAGTCCAACAGCCCAATTCAGCATCGATTTTTGTCAAACTGTAACTTGCGTTGAACCTTCCGGTGAAAAAAATAAAAAGGTTTGCTGAATGCTGATAAAGTTAAGACTCAATCCAACCATCTTTTTATTAGTTTTCTTTGGGTAACAATGGCATAAGTAGTTCACAGCATAAATCCAAATCCAGTTGCATTTTGGATTGGTCGGATATTCTCCAAACCCACACCCGTAACTTGTTTGACGATGTCTCTTGTTACTCGCAAAACTAGTTTTACCATGGATTCTTCAAAGGCCCATTCACATGCTTAAAAAAAGACCAAGCCCAGGCCCAATATATATATATATATATATATCCTCCACTTTCATCAAATCTGAGTTCCATTTTGACTTGTGCTGGTGTTCTGGTTTGGCATGGGCCTCCAGTTTTTCTCCCCTCCAGGCTCCGAGCTTAAGCTTTGTTTGTTTATAATTTATGTAGAACAAAACGCCGTTTTCATGTTTCAAAATCAAAAACCATCTAAGGTTAAGCTATTAGCTATCCTCAAAAGTCAAAACCAATTATTTCCAGGTTTTAGCTTCTGGCATGTTTCCTTGTGTGACTTTTCTGCTGGAAAGGTAAACTGGTTGCAACTCGCAAGGACGGCCAACTGACCGGAAACTGTTGTTAGCCGGTGCCAGTCCCCTGTCCTTTAACATCATCTAAAGCCATTCAAATTCCATGACCACTGCTCTGGTACAGCGATCTATAACATACTTTGGAATTTGGATGGTTTGGACGCTACTTGACAGAACAGAGATTAAATGTTTCGGGTGTCAACGATATTCGAAAAGCTGATGATTCAACAGAGTCGAATCAACTTTGGATAATTCAAATAGAGGTATTGGTCAAATTTGGATATAAAGCTTATACGGTTTAGTTCATTGGGTTGAATTTGGATATAGTCTGATTCAATCCGACAGATATCCAAACCGTATACAACATTAATATACGTACACATATGAGATTAAACTCTTTATTTCTCTTTAATAAAATTAGTTTATTAGGGTCTGTTGGATTTATAGTCAGAATCGGAATTGAAATCCTTCGGAATGATATATTTCTATAGTCTATTTTTAGACAGGAATGGAAATGGGAAATGGGAAATGGGAATTGGAATCAACAAGAATGAGATTTCATTCTCAAAAGAGGGGCAGGAAATGGCCATTCCCTCAAAGAGGGGAATGCCATTCCAGTAAGATTGGAAATAGGATTTCAATTCTCGAAATAACCCATTCCAATTCCGATTCCAGACCCCTATTCCTTAGAACCAAACAGGGCATTATATATGAAGTGCATAAAGGCAAAACAATTCAATTACATCTGATTCAGATTCCGATATTTGAATTAATCAATCAAATTCAAATATTTGAATGTGGTTGACCTTTTCAAAGATCCATCAAATATTGAATTGAATTCCAATTAAGGGAAAAATTCACACCCCTTTTACCCTTGAGAGAGCCCCAAATTCGTTTTTGGAGATTCAGGATTGTACAATTAATAGTAATAATAGTAGCAGGGAAAAATCGTGGGTTTCGGTCTTTTGGAAAAGCAGCCCTTGTCCGGATGCTACGAAGATCAATTTGGATGACTTGTGTTCTGATGGTGTTTGCTCTTTGGCTTGTGTGGCTAAGAGATCACCTTGGCCAAATCCTTGATTTGAAGGAAGTACAGTATTGAGACGTCCATTATCAACGTGGCTGAAGCAAGCATACGGATTACATGGGAAGCCAACAATCTTGTTTTAAACTTGGGATACAAGCATACGACTCTAAACATGTGATTTGACTACCTAAATAAACTCATGGAGCTCCCGTGGAGATTGAAGATAATCGTTGACAACTAAGCTGCGGATTGGTTAGCTAATCCTGCCCACTGTAGATTTATTAATCTGTGTAACCTCCCTGATCCTTTTGATGAAGGCAGATTGATTAGCTGACGCTTGCTGTGGAATATGATTAATAAATTCATGGGCCCTATGTATTTAATACTGGCGTAGAACCTTATCATTGGTTTCACAGTCCTTACTCTGATTTTTGAACATGGGCTATTCCCTGCCTTGTGTAGCCCCCATCTCATTTTTTTTTCTAATTGAAAGATCAATTTCCTAATCAGATTTGAATTTGAATATGACCTGATTTTTCTTTCTTAGTCTCGAGGACTGACTAGCCTACTATATCCAGAGTAACTGAAAACACTTTATATGACTTTGAGCAGTCATTTTGTTGAGAGTTGAGACTGGTTCACTCCACATGGGTTCAACCAATCACAAAGCCGCATCCAGGTTTTTGAATTAGGGCTGCAAGTTGGACTGGATTGGCCCAAACCTAGCCCAAAAAACTAGGATTTGGTTAGATTAGGCTGAGCCCTTGACTAACCCAACTCAGCTCGAAGCTGGTTTAACTTCATATTTGTATGTATAAATATTATACACGTAAGTATTTATGCATATAAGTAGTTATTTACATGCAGATTTACTATTCATTCATTATATAAGGCTGTGTTTGGTTTGAAGGAAATGGTAGGGAAACGTTTACAAACCTTGTATAGGTTTTTCTACCTTTTCCTTCCTTTCTCTATCTTTTCCTTCAAACCAAACATAGCATAAATAGAAACTATGCATTTTCATAAATGTATATTCATGTACTTTTTGTTGCAAGTATTTATCTATTTACATATCTATACATATGTCCATGCATATATTATATGTCAAAAATTTTAAGTTAAGGAAATTTAGTTTCTAAAACTTGATAACTATGTTCTTTTACGCATAATAATATTAACATTGAATTAACATGAACCATTAGAAACTAGAAAATAAGTATATTTGATAAAAATGAAATAGAAAATCTGGGCCAGCCGGAGAACAATACGAGCCCAAACCCAACCCATAGTTTTAGGATTGGGCAGGGTTAAGGTCGGGGGTTCAACAACTCGGGTTGGGTTAGGGTTGACTTCATCCCAATCTAACCCAGCCTGAATTGCACCCCTATTTGAAGTGATGACTGGACCATTTAAATCCACCCAGTGACCTGGTTCACAGTTTTACTGTTTAGTTATAATGTCCGAAAAGCCTGAACCCCCCCTCACACCCTAAGCAAGGCCCACCAATACACACACACTGACACACGAAAACCCTCTCCAACCAACCCAGGGTTCAATTCCAAGTATAAAAGCATGTCCATTGATCATATTGTAAGCAACCAACCCATCAAACCATGGAGAAAAGCCCATTTCCCCTAGCTTGTATTTTGAGTTTCTCATTGGTATTGATCGTCCTTCTTGCTTGTGGCTCTAATAATGGAGCAATAGCTCAACCTCTCTGCCTCCACCAGATTGCACTGGCAAATCGAGCCTGCAGCATTTTCCCTGTTCAGCAGCCAGCAAAGTTATCAGGAAACAAAATCCACCACCACCATGGACATCACCAGAGGAACGGGCCCTCCCAGTACTCGCTGTGTTGTCACACTCTGACTTCAATGGACGCTTCCTGTATATGCGGGATGCTTAGTCGCTTACCCATCTTCATCACCAACACAAATCACACAATCATACTCAAACCAGATAATGACTGTGAAGTTTCATATGGTTGCCATGGAAATTAGGATGACCAGCTCTTGACTGTCAATGGACTGATATTCCCATGTATACCTAGTTAATTATCCTACTTAAGTTTGTAGTTGTTGTTTTTCTAGGCTTAATTTTATGTCTTGTGGGGGGGGGGGGAGGGGGGCTGATTTGAACTCTTAATTTTATGTCTTGACGGGTGTAATGGATGATGACAGTGTATGAACACAAGATCAGAATGCTACCACATGTTACATTTACAGAGAGCCAAAATATCTACATCAACTCACCAACTTGGGTAATATACAAATTGGGCTTGTCTGGTGGTGGGACCTTAAGCCTGGGCTCTTCTATACGATGGGCTTGGGCTGCAGCTGAAGCCCTTGCCACATCTTCAGCAATGGTGCACAAGAAAAGATATGCCATGGCTTGGTTCATTTATTTATAAGATTGGGTTCAGGATTGTGCCTAACAAATTGGCTCCTGCCTAGTTTTGGTTGAAACCGACACTCCAAGAATAGAATGAAGACGAGACTAGAGATGGCTAAAAGAAAACAAAGTCAATGCAATTAGGTTACTATGCCCCTATTTGATTTCACTTTTAAGAAGCTCTTCTTTTAAGAGCTGGGACCACATATTAAGTGGTTATTAAGTGCTTTTATATGTTTCGTAAAACAAGTAGAAAAGAAGTACTTCTTAAAAAAGTGACTTGAAGTTGATTTTTTTTCAGCACTTCTTGGAGAAGTACTTTGCTGATAGAATGATACGAATCAGTCCATGGTATTTTCTTTTAATACCCAAAATACCCTCACGTGAGGGTTTTACCTCCATCTCCTCTCATTTGAACATAGCGAAATAGGTAGCAGCGCACCCATTTACAGGTCCACTAGCAATGATCGACAGTGAGGAAAAATGGCTGGCAGACCTGTCATTTTTCCATTTTCTTCCAGTTTGTAAAGTTTTTCTTCTCATTACATCATTTTCTTGGGTTTTCTAAAACTTGAAACACCATTGTTTGTTGTGTTCATAGATCTACGCTTTAGAAGAGTTTAACGACAACAATCTCATTGTCTAGCCACCGACGACAAGGAGGTTAGTTCGCCCAACTCCTCCCCTCCATATTTGGTGTTTATTTTTTGTTTTTTTTTGTATGATTATTTATCTAATTCAAAAATATTTTGGTTTCATATGAGAAATCCAAATTGTTTTTGTTAAAAATCATGTAGAAAAATTGTTGAACTTGTTATTATTATTTATTATTATTATTATTATTATTATTATTATTATTATTATTATTATTTATCAATAATATTTATTATTTGTTATTGCTGTTATTAATTGGGTCCACATGGTGATTCACGTGTGGGTCCACATGGCGATTCACGTGTGGGTCCACGTGGGTTATCAATTGTCATGATGTGGCGTTTTTTCATTGAAATGTATAGTATAAAATGTGAAAAGCATTATATATATATGTATGAGTGAAGTGAGGGCTAAAATTGTTATTTGTGTCAATATAAGCACTTATGGGGAAAGTAGCTTACCAAACATCCTCACCCCCAATAAGTGCTTAAAAATATAATAAATGATTTGACAAGTGGATCACAAACATCCTTAAGTGGTTGTTAAAATAAGTACTTCTAAGAAGTACTTGTGCATTTAACAACCACTTAATCATCAATAGGGCCTATAACCTTCTAATCTACTCAAATGTTTTTTCACGGTCAAAGAAAATACCTTCTGATGCTAGTGGGCTTATGGACTTCTTGTAGTTTTAATAGATCTCCTACTCAGGACCATAACGTAATCTGGACTGCCTGAATGTATTGAATACATGAGAAAGTCGGGACCCTCATAACTTGCACCAAAGATCATTTTCAACCGTGGGCCATCTCGAGTTATGCCTCTCTGCCTTGGAATATTTTGGGGGGTTGGCCCGGCACGGCCCATGGCTTGAGCCTATACGGGCCCATGCTGGGCTGGGTTGGGCTAGTCCGTGGGCTGAGCTTTGAACCAAGTCGGGCTATGGATTGGGTCAAAGTTATTTATTTAAAATTTTGAAAAAAAAACTTAAAATTTTAACTTTATATGAATTTTGATGTATACAATTGTTTATATATACAATAATTAAATAAAATAGTATAATGAAATTGAAAAGAATTATTTATTTTATTATTATATTATATATTATATATTATGTTATTATATAATTATAATTTATATGATATATAATTTATTTTATATTATATATATATAATATAATATATGGGTTGTGTTGTGCTGGTCCGACCCGCTGACCTGAAACCCCAAGCCCAGCACGGCCCATACAATCATGCCGGGCCGCAGTATGGCCCGTGCACCATCGGGCTAGGCCGGCTCAAAAGCGGCCTGGCACGGCCTAATTTACACCTCTAGTGGCAATGGAAGGGGCCAATTTTATGGATTGGGCTTAATGGGCCCTTTTCCTAGAATAGAAATCTAAAATGAGCAATGTACACGTAGAAGCAATGTATTAAGACTTGATTTCTTTTATTATTTTTTTAATTTGAGGTTAAAGGTTCATTTGTTCAACTTCTATAAGTGCCTGTCAATGAATCCTTCATTCAAAGAGGAAGGCATAACAATTTTTCATCGAAAATTAGTAGGTGATAAGCCCTTAACTTTTTTGTTTACATGGATTTCAATTGTAAAATAAAGTATACTATCAGAATTTTATGGTCAATTTCTCTTTTGATTTGAACTATTTTCAGGCCATGGAGGACATTACAAGTATCTTATCTAATAGGCCCAATGCTACAAGTATCTGGGGTTGTGATTGTGCAACTCTAGACTATAGCCTGAAACGAGCAGGCAACTGTCAGTACTGGATTAAAGTTGGCCCTGTTGCCCTGTTGGAACCTGGCCCATTTCCACCAAAATGTGTGAGCTTAGCAAATAGAAATTCAATCCCAAACCCCTCGAAACTTGTAAAATATGGGGATGCATCATGCATGCCTACCTTATCATTCTATTCAAAAGTCCTCCAACTTGAACCCCCCCATAGGGCAGAACCGAATGCTCTGGATTCAGGCATCGAATCAAATCGAGGTTCAATTCTAATTAAGTGGGACTCAGCCCCTTAACCATTCGAACCTAGAAGGGTTCCCAGATGCTCATCATCGTCCCCAAAACAGGTATAAAAAATAGACCCTTCTCCTCCACTTGCTGTGGCACTTCTCTGCAACTGCTCTGAAAACTGTTTCTCCGCCCAAAGTCTGTATACATTTTTTTTAAAGCAATTTAGTGCAACATCACGCCTAGGAACCGCACGCGCACGCGCATGGTAGACAGAGACTCTGACTCTTCTTTGCATTCTACTAGGTCTCTGGTATCTACCTGAAGTCTGTTTGGTATATAAAATGGAAAATGGTCTCGAGACCCTGCTAAGTCTCTTCTCGATGATTTTGTCTTTCAGGCTTTTTTACGAATGCTTCTTGGATCTCCCATGCATCATTTGCCATTTTTCTAATAAATAGACATTCTTGCAAGAGTTTCGCTAGACCCAATAAACCCCACATTCATGCATGATGAACATGCAAGGCCCACAACGCCAACTTTGTCATACATTTTGTCTCGGTTATCTTTGGCTGAATGTGGTTTACCAGTTTGGGCCTAATATTTAGTTCCACTCCAACTTTAATTGAGATTTTATACCTTGGGATTCAGATTCTTTTTTTTATTGACTTACACAATGGGGTAGCCTGCCTGATACCCATGACCAAGAATTAAAATATTAATAAAATATAGGGGTTATTGTAAATAAGGGCAACTTTTGGCTTCTAATATCAATAAAAATAATTATTTTAATATAATCTCTAGAAAACAGGGCAAATATATTGTTTACCTTCTTCCTCCTTGGGACAGTAAATATCCTCCACCTCCTCTCTCTCTAACTATTTATCTCTCTTTTTTTCTCTTTCCTTTCTTCTTCCTCATCTTCATCTTTTCACATCAGAATGGTGAGATCCCTCTCCACTTTGCTATGCTGTGAATGATGAGAGAGAGAGAAAGAGAGAAACTAAAAACTCTTTTTTTTTTATTTCCCAACTACCCAACATTAAGGACAATTTTAGTTAAAACTCAGATGCAGAGATGCAGAGAAGAAGAAGAAGAAGAAGAAGAAGAAGAAGAAGAAGAGGGGAGGAAGAGAGGGAGAGAGATCACCATTCACCATTTGGAGGAGGAAGAAGATGAACAGTATTGTATTGTATTCTAGATACACACACATAGATACATCAATTAAAAAACATGTTAAATATTTAAAACTTCAAAATAATTGGTCGGAACCTCTAATGATTGTAAAGTTAGAAAATAAACAATAAAGTAATAAAAAAAAAGGTGTATCAATTATATCGATACACACGGATCGTACCCAACTTTGGGTATTGAGTGTATCTAAATTTTAGTATCTGCCCATAACCAGATAACCTAACCCTGGTGACAACAGTTGGATTTGATCACAAGTCTCTGCTACAACCAGCAAAACAACTTACCAATTAAGCCACCATATCACTTTGATGACAAGATAAGCTCCAATAGTCCAAGTCACTGGTCTCTCTAGTTGGGATTGGGCCATTAGGTTCTTAGACTATGCTTACAGTAGATAGTGCACGCGTACTCAACGGGAGCAGTGGAGCACTTGTGGAAAAGAATGTTAATTAATTAATTTGGGTTTAATTAACGTAAAAAGTAGCTTTTGAACATAAACAAAGATTTGCAGTATATCTTAATCAGTCAAAGAACGAATTGCAAGGTTCAGAAGTGCATACTTTTAAGAGGATTCTTAAGAGTTAAAATTTGTGCACATGCTCTTCTTACGTACTTTCCAATACAAGCGACAGAAAAAGAAGGCTTTGTTGCTTACTACCTTTGGAAAAAGAGGAAATGACAGAACACCACTTAAACGTGGAGAATGGGAGAATGGTATCCTCCTCTAGGAAGCTAAATAAGTGCTTCCCAGATTCGATCCTTATTCCCAAACTAAGCTTCATTTCATTCTCAGAGTCAATCACTTGAAAATTTAAATACTACCGTTACTAGTTCTGTTGGTCCATTCAGATCAGTCAAATATTAGACCATATTAGAAGAGACCCATGAGATGCATTGACTGGTGTAAAAAAGAAGTTTTTTAATTGAATTGGTTGGGGTGAATTTAAGTACTTCCATATTTAATTTTAGATTTTTAAAAATTCAAAAAAAAAATTCACAAAATGCTAAAAAGGGTTGAGAGGCAATATGAAAAGTCTGATGTAGATAACTATGTTTTAAAATATAGTATAGACATGATCTTGCACTCTATCCTCATAAGCAACCACTCTTTATTTACTTTGCTTTGTCTATATCTAAAAAAAAACAAAAAAAGTAAATAAATGTTTTTATCTAAGAGATAACTCCTTTCCTTATCTAGCAAGTATGAAGTCAGTTGTCCCCACCACGTGGCAAAAGTCAAAAGCTATTAAAAGATTTGGACTTCTAGATGAGGATAGAGCTGACGTGCTAGGGGAAGTGAACACATTGGCGTCCAGCAATATAGCTAATTGACCACTTTGGCAATTTAGAATGTTGATCATTCGAGGTGATTTAGGTGATGTTTGGCATTGATGCCGATTTTTCAGAAATTGGTGCCACATTAAGAATAAGTGATATTTTCCATGTTTGGTTGGTAGATTATGCCGATTTTTGGGAAATCAGCAAAAAATCGATCTGTGAAATTGGCCTGTGCAAGGGATCACCACATTTAGTGATTCCCCGATTTTTAGGCAATTCTGATTTTTGTTGGATTAGGTGGCATCCTACGTGGCAGGGGTGAGAATATGTTCCAACGTTTCAATGAAAAATAATCACTTTCGAAAATCAATACTAAACAATCTCAAAAAGGATTTCCAAAAAATCACTGATATGAAGGAAATGATACCAAATAACAAAAAAAAAAGAATGATTTTTGAAAAGTCAATAATTTCAGTAATCACCAATTTTCAAAAAATCAAGTGTGAGGAATCATCATCCATGCCAAACATCACCTTAAGTTGCAGTGATTTTTCTTGAATAATCAATAGGAGAGGAAGAGTATGTTGGCAATTGCAAACCATCTTGCACTCAAACTGCAATCAAATAGGTTATAGGGATTTCCACATCCCTTATTTTATCTCAGCTACTTCCACAGTCTGAAGCCCATCAAAATGATCACTTGGCCAATTGGGTATGGACTTGAGATCTAAAGATCATTTAAGGCCCAATTGTTAAACAAAGCAAATTAATTAACATAAAAATTCTTACTGAGAGGGCCTGAGTAGGGGCTAATTTCTCTCATTCTCTGAGGCCAAAGGAAAACAATGTTATGGATTTTGGAGAGGTGGAGGCAATGAATGATAAGTCTGCTGAAATAGAAACTCTCATAAAATGGGTTTGAACTTTTGAGAGCATTTACTTCATTGACTAAACTGTCTTGCTTTGTAATATATTAGATGGATTATTTTTATTTTGCAAGATAAGGTCATATACCTCTAATTATACATACATACACACACACATATATATATATATATATATATATGTTGTGGGCCCGGGCATAGGATCTCGTCACGGGGCGGTTTGTGGGGGAAACTCCTTGCCTTCCCTTGCCCTTCCCTTTGCGAGTTGACCCTATGGTGGAGAACGGAGGGGGTGATTTGTTCAAGAGACTACCCGAACTCTCCTCACTCTTTTCTTGACTGGAAAATTGAATGCTTTATTTCAATTCGTGGCTCCTTAAATAGGAGATTACAGAAGGAAATTCCTAATTAAACTCAAACACCATCTTGAACTCAAACTACTAATTACCTACTCCTAATGGTAACACAATTCTTACTTAAGATAGGGATAAGGATAAGATAAGACAAGGGATAAGAGATAAGGAAGGCTGGAGGCGAGTTCTCTTGACGTGTCCAGATAAGGGTGAGCCCACCCCTATGAGCTGTCGTGTGGGCCCCACTCTGCTGCTGCTGCCGGATGCGTGCGTGCGGCTTATGGGTGCCGCTGCTGCGCAGTGCGTGGTGCCGCTGCCGCGCGGTGCGCGCGCGTGGCTCATGGTGTCGCTGTCGTGCGGTGTCAGTCATGTGCGCGGTGCTGCCTCTGCTGTTGTTGTGTGGTGCGGGTGCTCATAACATCACTCCCCTCCTGGACTACAAGCTTGTCCTCAAGCTCGAGGTCTAGATAGGCGTTGTGGAGATCGGTCCAGGGGATCCAGGTGGCCTCTACTGAAGGTAGTCCTTCCCATTCTACTAAAACCTCGAAGGTGCCCTGATTGATGCATGACCGGACAAGAGCTCTAGGATGGAGGATGGGTCTGCCGTCTTTGAGAGGGGGTAGAGGAGGTACTTGCGTTGGGGGAGTCCCTGTAAAAAGCTTTAGTAGGGACACCAGGAAGATGTCATGGATTTTGCTGTGTTCTGGCAGTTCAAGTTGATAGGCAACCTTCCCGATCTGTCGAAGGACCTTGAAGGGCTCGTAAAACCTTGGGGTCAGCTTTTGGGGGCTCCATCGCTTGAGGGAGAGCTGCCGGTAGGGTTGGAGCTTTAGCCAAACGAACTGTCCTGGCTGGAAGGTGACCTCGCAGCGGTGCTGATCGTAGGCTATCTTCATGTGTGCCTGTGCCTGCTGTAAACGTAAGGAGACTTTAGCCAGTAGGGCATCGCGGTCTTGGAGGCCGCGGTCTACTTCTTCCAACCGTGTTGATCCCAATTCGTAGGAGAGAAGACAAGGAGGGTCTCGCCCATACACCACGCGAAAGGGGGTCATGCCAAGGGACGAGTGGTAGGATGTGTTATAGCAGTATTCGGCCCAAGGAAGGCAGTCCACCCAGCATCGTGGTTGGTCTCCTACGAAACAACGAAGGTACATTTCCATGGTGCGATTGACAACCTCCGTTTGCCCGTCCGTCTGTGGATGATAGGCGGAGGAAAAGGCTAGGGTCGTGCCCTGTAATCTGAATAGCTCCTTCTAGAAGGTGCTGGTGAAGACTGCATCTCTGTCACTGACGATGGACTCGGGCAGCCCATGTAGGCGGAAGATGTGTGTGAAAAAGGAGTGGCCCACAGAAACTGCACTGTAGGGGTGGGACATTGGAATGAAATGAGCATATTTGGAGAAGTGGTCCACCACTACGAATAAGATGGATTTCTCACTGACTTTAGGCAAGCCTTCAACGAAGTCCATAGAGATGTCAGCCCAGATCTGCGTTGGGAGTGAAAGAGGCTGTAGGAGTCCTGCTGGGTGTAAGTTCTCCCCCTTTTGTTGCTGACATACGGAGCAGTTCTAGATGAAATCCCTAACCGAGCCTCGCATATCATGCCAATGAAAATCTGCACAGACGCGGTGTAACGTCTTCTGAACCCCTTCATGGGTGGCATTATGGATGCTGGCGAGGATGGCTGGAATCAAGGGACAATCTGTTGGGAGATATACCCTTCCTTTGTACAGCACAAGTCCCTCGTGGATGGTCCAGTTTGGTTTGGTCATGCCACACCGCAATTCTTGCACCAGGTCTCTCCATGTTGGTGATTGGGGCAACACGCTCCTTAGGTCCTCCAGTAGGGTCACGCGGGGCTGGGAGACCGCGCAGAGGTGTGACGTGTCCTCTTCACGCCTGGACAGCGCATCAGCGGCCCAGTTAGAGGCTCCCACCTTGTGGTCTATGCGGAAGTCAAACCCTAGAAGTTTGCTTGCCCAGTGCTGTTGGGGTGGAGTAGTAAGTCGCTGCTCTAGAAGGTACTTGAGGCTGTAGTGATCTGTCTTGACAACGAAGGGCCTGCCCCACAAATACGGTCTCCAGGGCTGGACGGCCTTGGCCAGTCCGATCAATTCACGCTCGTAGGCCGGTAGCTTGAGGTGCCGATCTGTTAGTTTGCGGCTGAAGAAGGCTATGGGGTGCTCTTGCTGTTGCAGCACTGCGCTGATGCCTATGCCAGACGCATCACTCTCCACCGCAAATTCTTGGTCAAAGTTTGGTAGTTGCAACACGGGGGTAGTGGAGAGTGTGTCCCTTAGGTTTGTGAAGGCGGTGTTAGCTGTTTCATCCCATTGAAATGCATTCTTCTTCATCATCTTGGTTAATGGGGCCGCCAGGAGTCCATAGTCCCTTACAAACTTGCGGTAGTATCCCGTGAGCCCCAAGAACCCGCGGAGAGCCCTAATGGTCTGAGGCTTGGGCCATTCCCGAATGGCTTGAATCTTGGAATTATCTACCAAGACTCCTTCCCTGCTGACTATATGGCCTAGGTAATGGACTTGCGGCTCTCCGAAGGAGCACTTGGTTCGTTTTAGGAAGAGCTTGTGCTGTCGTAGCGGCTCCAGAACTGTCCTTAGGTGACAAACGTGCTCCACCCACGATGTATTGTAAATTAAGATATCGTCGAAAAAATACTAGGACGAACCTGCAGAGGTGGGGCCGAAATACCTCGTTCATCAGGGCCTGAAATGTAGATGGGGCATTGGTGAGACCAAAAGGCATGACCAAGAATTCAAAGTGGCCATGATGTGTTCGGAAGGCTGTTTTCTCCACATCTTTAGGGGCCATTCGGACCTGGAAGTAGCCTGACCTGAGATCCAACTTAGAAAAGTACTAAGACCCGTGGAGCTCATCTAGCAATTCGTCTACCACCGGAATCGGGAACTTGTCCTTGACGGTTCTATTGTTGAGCTCCTTGTAGTCCACACAAAATCTCCAGGTGCCGTCTTGCTTTGGCACCAACAAGACTGGTGAAGAGAATGGAGAGCGGCTGGAGCGTATGATTCCCTGTTTCAGCATCTCTGTACACTGCCTCTCTATCTCGCCCTTCTGTAGGTGTGGATAGCGATACGACCTCACAACAACGGGTCCTGCCCCTATTATTAAGGGAATCCAGTGGTCACACGACCGGCCAGATGGAAGGCCCTTGGGCTCTGAGAACACGTCTGAAAAATCGACAAGAAGCCTCTCCATCTCTGCAGTGTGCAAGGCGTCGCCATGGAGAGTATGCACCTGTGGTTTTCTTGCTCTCATCTTGGTCCCTTTCCAGGTGACCTGTTTCTCATGTAAGTCAAACGTCATGGTCAAGGCACTGAAATCCCATAGGATAGGGCCGAGGGTGATGAGCCACTTAATTCCCAACACTATGTCGAACTCGTTTAGGGTCAGTACAAATAGATCTACGAGGAATGGTTCAGAATCCACCTGGATTTGGACGCTTCGGCAGATCCCTGGACTGTGAACTCTCTCCCCATTTGCTACAGCCACCTGGAGCCGCGGTCTGTCTTCCATTGGTAGCTTTAGTTGGAAAGCAACCTGCTTCCTGATGAAGTTGTGGGTGCTCCCTCAGTCAACCAGAATCCGTACCTGTTTTCCTGCCACCTGGGCCTGCAGCTGCATGGTTTGGGAGTTTTGGATTCCAGTGATGGCATGGAGGGAGATCTCGGGTTCTAGTGCTGCCTATTCCTCTTCTTCCTCCTCCAACTCATCTACCAGAAGACAGAATAACCGCTTGCAACCGTGACCGGCTGAGTACAACTCATCACAGTTGAAGCATTGGCCCTTGGCTCAGCGCTCGGCCATCTCGGCCTTGGATAAGCGTCTGATGGGAGGTGCTGTCGTGCTGCTACCCATACTAGTTGCAGATCGGGTAGTGTTGCTGGTGAAAGGGCGTTGTTCCCTGTTGGTAGCCATCGATTGCCCTCCTGTAGTAGACCTTGGGTTCGTCCAAGTCGTTGCGGGACGCCCCATGCTAGACGGCCCTCAGCTGATCTACAGCTTGCGCTCGAAGGCTCGGGCCAGATTCATTGTTGTGACCAAGTTGGGTGGGCTCTGCATCTCCACATCAACTCTCAGAGGTTCAAATAGGCCGGCTGTGAACATATCCACCTGCTGGTCTGGCCGAATTGAAGAGGCTCTGGCGAGAAGGGTCTGAAACTGCCGCTGATACTCCACGACGGTCCCGGTCTGCTTGAGGTTAATGAGCTCCCCCAAGGGGTTACTTGTTAATGGGGGTCCGAACCGGAGGAGGCAATACGACTTGAACTGGTCCCAACTAAGGCCTGGTTCTTCCTGCTCCACTCGGTAGAACCAGAGTTGTGCTTCATCGGTCAAGTGGAATGCTGCTAGGCTGAACTTGTCCTTCTCTTCCGTGCGCTGATTACGGAAGAATTGCTCACAGCGTTACAGCCATCCAAGTTGGGTCACCGCTGCTGCTGTATGAGGGGAACTCCAGACAACTGTATTTGGGTATGACTGTTGTTGTCGTGGTGTCGTTCTGTCGTTCACCGGAGCCCTCTGCCCGATCTGGGCGAAGGCTGTTGTTGGTGGATGCCCCTTCAGGGCTCCTTTCTCTGGTGGAGAAGTATAACTCCAGTAGACGCCGAGGTTCCCTAACGTCCTCTTTAACTTCTCTTACCTCCACGTGATTTTCCACGAGACGGTGTTCCAGCTCGTGAACCTTGGATGATAGTTGCTCCATGTCGCCCATGATGCTTGGCTCTGATACCAAAATGTTATGGGCCCTGGCATAGGATCTCGTCATGGGGCGGTTTGTGGGGGAAACTCCTTGCCTTCCCTTGCCCTTTTCTTTGCGAGTTGACCCTATGGTGGCGAACTGAGGGGGTGATTTGTTCAAGAGACCACCCGAACTCTCCTCACTCTTTTCTTGACTGGAAAACTGAATGTTTTATTTCAATTCATGGCTCCTTAAATAGGAGATTACAGAAGGAAATTCCTAATTAAACTCAAACTTCATCTTGAACTCAAACTACTAATTACCTACTCCTAATGGTAACACAATTCTTACTTAAGATAGGGATAAGGATAAGATAAGATAAGGGATAAGAGACAAGGAAGGTTAGAGGCGAGTTCTCTTGACGTGTCTAGATAAGGGTGGGCCCACCCCTGTGATCTATCGTGTGGGCCCCGCTCTGCTGTTGCCGGGTGCGTGCGCGCAGCTCGTGGTGCCGCCACCGCGCGGTGCCACTGCCATGCAGTGCGTGCGCGCAGCTCATGGTGCCGCTGCCGTGCAGTGCCGATCGTGTGCGCGATACTGCCTATGCTGCTATCGTGTGGTGCGGGTGCTCATAACAATATATATATGAAGCCCTGGCAAATTCATTGCACCAAATCATTCAGTCAATACATGTATGAGGAAAGAAGGTTCAGTAGACTACGTTTCATGTTAAAATTTTAATATAGACTTAGAGCTTTATTTTCAATACACGCAAACCGTTTGTGTGTGTGTATTGGGCAAGCTTCCCACCCCCAAATAGATTGGAAATTGTTATTAGTTATTGAAATCCATTAATTGAAGAGTAAACGAACTCCAGCTGCTCCATATCCAGATATTGGAACCAATTACTTAGCAAGAAAGCCTGAACGCCTGAACCAGAGACCAGTCGGGAGGAAGATGCTCTCAATCAAACTGTTTTTAAACCAGATGTAGCATTCCATGTCAATTTGATACAAGTGTTGTTGCTCGTTACAATTACTAAGTCTCTACTATATGTCTCTCTATCATCATACATCATCATGAGTCATTGATCAGAACATACCAATCAGATTCCTTTTGTTGGCATCAGCAGAACTGGGATGAAGCATATATATGATCAAAGACGAGAGGAGAGGAATGCGTCATCTCTCATTGTCTCCATTGCATACATATTTTCATAATCTTACTAAGTCAAGTTTTGAGTAAATTAAAAGTCTCAATCTTCAAAAGTAGCCAAATGCCTAACTCTTAGTATTTAGCATATCAATGGAGTCGAAAATTAGTACATATTATACGATATATATCATGAAAATCTAGAACGAGAAGGACTTTAACCAATCAAAACTCCTATAATCTTTTATGTGAACCCAATAGGGGGAAGGGGTACCTTCAGCCTTTACATTTTTTTTTTCAAAATCTCATAAAATTATAGTATTTTATTTTTTTAAAAAAAAAATTCTCGATCAAAATTCTCTTTAAATAAAAAGAAAAATCCACTGTAGTACCATGAACTTTGGGGATAATGCCAAGTTAGTACCCGAACTTTCAGACTTGTCACTGTAGTATTCAAACTTTCAAAAAATGTTAAATTGGTCCTCGCCATTAATGACTGTCACTTATCTGATTACATGATAACATGTATAACTTAAAATTTTTGAAAATATCAAAATTACCCTTCAAAATAAGATATTGTTCATTGTCTTCTACCTTAAAACTGACTGTTAATTAAAAATAAACTAGCTTTTTTTCTTCTTTCCAGAGGAATCTCTGATGTTATCTCACAAAATCTCCGGTATCTGGATTTGTCTTCCAATGAACTCGCTGACGAGCTCAGATGATAATCAAATTCAGACGGTACCAAATAATATGAGATGGGCGGTTAGCTCGTGGTGGGGCAGCTAAAATACTGAGATGGCAGTGTCACCCGGGAGCTAGATACCTATATTGTGTACCAATCAGCTTAGCTCACACTGCCTCAAGCCTATTTGCATTTCGCTGTACCAACATGCACCTCCATCCCTTGAGTATGAATTGTCCTTGATGATTGGTTAAACCAAGATGAGAACTTATCATCTGGGCCTGGGCCTGAGCCTGGGGTGAAAGCTGTTGAATATTGATGAACCAGTTCAAAATCTTCGGAAACCAGATGAGAACTTCAACAACAGGTTCAGTACCGCGGTGATTTGTATTAACCTAGTTATTAGGTCCAGTCTGTTTGCACTGGGTGTGTGTCTGCATCATGTTTTTCAAAATTGGATTGGACTGGAAAAACCGGAAACAGATTTTCCTCCAAAACTGTTGATTTTGGTCAGTGAACCGTTAAACCGAGTGCTTAATCATTTGATCGGTTAGAACGATCAGACCCTTCAACCTAGGAACCGGACCCCTAACCAATTCGATCCCCAAGTCGGTTTTAAAAACCATGGTCCGCATTCAACAAGCAACCTATTTATTGAACATTGATTAATCAAGAACAGGGTTACATGCTATCGGCTTCACTACTGCTGTAACCATGACAGTCCTAGATCTTGCATAGTTGAATGCATCCCTTTGCATCTTTCTTCTTGTTCTTCTTCTGAGAATGGAGTGCTTTGGAATTAGCAAAGTTTGCTCATCTTGGATACCGAGGCAATGGCATGAGACAGACGTTGCCACAAGGCTTACAACGTAACAAGCATCCCATCTTCTATGGTTAGAATCATGCATGATGGGCGTTGCCATGCATATCCTATGGTTCCTGAAGCTAGCTGGAATCTCTCTGGTGAACCAGTTGAACGAGAGGTTGATGAGTTGTTGCAGAGACGCCATTCGACATTTCGCCAGAGAATGAACATTGTCTTCTTTGGAAGAGTAATTTTGATATTTTCAAAGATTTTAAGTAGCATATGTTATCACGTGATCAGATAATTAACAGTCAGTTAACAATAAGGACCAATTTGACACTTTTTAAAAATTTGGATACTGTAGTGACAAATTTAAATTAAAGTGGAATTTTTCCTTAAATAAATGTATGAGAATCAAAAGAGACACGTAAGAGCGTTGAATTGATTATAAATTTTTCCAATATCATGTGTTTTGGGTATATTATAGTTCAACTTCATGCATTGATAATTATTGATACTTTTTTAAATAGCCTAAATTCCAAATCTCTCTCTTCCAATTTCCACCACACATACACATGTGAAAGCAGGATTGGATCCCAAATCTCCAAATACAGCTATAGCTGAGCTGGATAGCCGGAGAGCTTAAGAACTTGAACCTTGGCAAGTTGTAGGTCCACCAGCTTGTAAATTCACACGTCCTGATGAGCTGGATACAAGATTGTATGCATTGGATTGGGCTACTGAATACGTCAATGTTTATTGTGAGCTCCATCTATTCTGAACACTGACCTATTCACTCGTGATGGTTAACTCAGTCCAGTGTATATGATTTTTGTCTCTAACAAATCCGGGCTCGGAATTTGCACCTTTGGAAGTTGTAGGGCGCTAAACCCAATCAAGATGATTGCTTGGGCTAATTGGCTTTCCTTTCTTCCTCTATTTAAAAGAACACGCACGATGAATAATATCCAACTGTACTAAAATAAAACAATTAACAAACAATGGGCTGCACTATTGATCTACCAATCCTCCCTCGGATCCATTAGGCGGGGTGTGGGCCCACGCCCCACGCCCACGTCACCCAACAACGGAACACACATCAGGATGCACTGTCATGATCCTCCAAATCTGTCTCAGAAAGGACTGCTTCCGCGAAAAGGTCACTTTTGGACCATTTCCATTTCACATTTCCATGCAAACCAAACACACTTCTTTATTTCCGCCACCATTGATTCTTTAGCTCATCTCGTAGCTGTAATATCACTAGATGTGCCCTAAAATTGGCCTGTTTAGTTTAACCAACCAACCCACTTTCTTGGACCCGGTTCAACTGAGCCTCTTTGGTTCCAATTAACTTTCTTGTAACTTTAATTTTTAAATATATTATAATTAAAAAAATGTTTGGAATTAATTCTTGTTTTATTTTTTGGTTTCCTAAAATTTCTCCAACCAAATTCATCCTCATTCATGCTTCATTCTTCTCGCTGGTAAAATTTGTGTGTCTTAATGTAAAAATACATTGATGACGTTTTACACTGAACTATATAATAAGTGACCGTTACATTTTAAAATCTGTGATAAAAAAGTGTAAAGTTTTACATCAATAAAACCGATATAGTATTGTATTTACATCGATTATCGATGTAAAACTTTATGTTTGATGAGGTTTTACATTGATTCACAATGTAAAATTTCATTCCATCCAAACGCAAACAAATCTAAACCAAAGTGGAGTTTTACATCTATCTTTATTTACACTCCTTCCAAATGCCAACAAAACCAAAACGGTGTAAACTTTTCACCAATTCCAAATGCAACCTAAGGGAAATTGTGAGTTGTTTTGACATCATATTCCGTCAAGTTGTCGGAAATTTGGGAGAGTGAAGTATTGGGACCAAGCATGAAGATCATGAGCTGCTTCTTAAAGGGAGAGTGAAGTTTTGGGACCAAACATGAAGATCATGAGCTGCTTCTTAACGTAGTACCCCCCCCCCCCCCCCATTCATCCAAATGTTGTTTTGGGAAAATGACATATTAGTACCCTTTAGGCCTAATTTCACTTTACTCTCCAAACTTCAAAACATGTCAATTTAGTACCTAAATTTAAAAAATGTATCAACTTGTTGAGTGGCATATGAAAAAACACGAATACCCTTTAAGTATTATCTAATTTTCTTTATCAACCATTCAAATACCTTTCTCCTAGAAGTCTGAACCATCTATTTTTCAACTAATGTTGAATCCAGACATCAGGCCCTACAAGCATTACAATTTTCTTGTAAAACTTGATACCCAAAACTTACACCTGCTTTTCGTCTTCTTGAGAAAGGGGATGATGAGTAGTGTTTTAGTTTAATATTTTCAAAAATTTTAAATCTCACATGATATTATGATACACATAACTGATGACTACTTAGCATTAAAGTTGACATGTTTTAGAAGATATTAGATTGACATGTTTTAGAAGATATTGGATTTACATATTTTGAAATTTGGGGATAAAGTGAGACTAAGCCTATAGTAAAAGGTACTAATATGTAATAATACAATTTTTCGGAAAACAATATTTGAATGAAATAGGGGAAGAACTAGTTACGCTATAGTTTACATCATCGCCCCAGCACGTCCCACAGCACATCCCATCGTATACTGGGAACATCTCCCGATGACAAGTAGGGAGATGTTGTCACTACGCTAAGAAGCGGCTCACGATCTTCACGCTTGGTCCCAATACTTCACTCTCCCAAATTTCCGACGACTTGACGGAATCTGACGCCAAAACAGCTCGGAACGCCTCCGTGGCATCCAACCGCTGTAAATCCCAGCCTCCCGATCTTAGCCTTTGGATCTTCTCCAACTGTCGCTTCGCTAGCTCGTTTGTGTTATCCTTGATTGCCTTTACCGCCTCCTCGAAGAGCACCCGTCTCTCCACCTCTCCCTCCAGCTGCGTCAGCGTGCTTGTCATTCCATCACCCGGCCGGAACACCCGAAAATAGTTCACGAACTCCGGCAAGCCGATTGCCTTCCTTATCCCAACGCGGCGCGCCGTGTGTGACTTGCGCTTTCCCTCCTGCTCATAAAACACGGCCAACTCTTCAAACATGCCCACGTGTAGCATGTCGTCGACTCGCCGGGCAAGGTACTTGTACAGCACCGGTAACGACACGTCCACCCAGAGAAAGCAACAATCGTAACGTAATTCGGCGGACACCGAGTTTAACCCGTCTAATCCGTCCGAGCCTGGATCAAATCGATCCGAGACGAGCGCGTGAATGAACGAATTTGACCCACCCACAACTAGTGGTAGCCGGTGGCGGGCAGAGATAGCTGATATGGCGGAGGCGCCAAGTAAACGATACTCGGAGGAGGATAACTCGCCGTCAGACGGGTCGACAACGCCAAGAAGGTGGTGGGGAACGCCGAGCCGCTCGTGCATTGGGATCTTATTGGTGGTAATGTCGAGGCCCCTGTAGACTTGCATTTTGTCGGAGTTGATTACCTCGGCGGGGAATCGAGTAGCGATCTCGATGGAGAGGCGGGACTTGCCTGTACCAGTAACACCCATGATGACGACGATCTTATTCTTATCATTGTCCTTGTCCTTTCGACGTTGTCTGCGTGTGGTGGACTCCATGCGAACCCACCTGCATCTCTGTCTCGCCGGTTTGATCGCCGGGAGGAAGCGGAGGGATGGAACTCTGCTGCTGTAACTAGTGGGGAATGAAAGTCTCATGGAAAGAAACTAGCTAAGCTTCAGTGTTTCAGTCTCAAGGAGCACAGAGAGATGCATTTTCGGCATCGTAGACCAGAGCTTGGCGACATGGGGTATGGCGCTGGAGAGAATAAGACTTGGGGTGCCACCGTCTACATAATTTATAACGTGTGCGACGAATATATAAGGACAGAAAGACCCTTAATTGTTTTTTAATTTTCAAAACATGCCCTTGACTGTTAATCGAGAAAATATCCTTAAAGGACTGTTCTTCCAGAAAATCCTTGAAGGGATGTTGCTTATTTCCGTAAAGAAAAACATTCCTTGACATACGCTGTGGTTTCTAAAAGAACATTGACCATTGACGGTCCGTGTCATTACTGTTCGGCCAATGATACAGACAGCGTTCTCTCATTGTGATGGTCATTAGTTCCTTCGAGCTGTTACTTCTTCATGTTCTGCGGAGGAGGCTTATCAGTGAAGATGGCTGTTTTTTTTTTGGAAGCTTATGCTGTTTTTTGGGCAGTGTAGATGGCTGTTAACTTTCAGGGGAAAAGAACTCTGACTGTGGGTGATTGTATGAGTATGACTTTCATCAATCTCCTCATTTCATTGATGATGCTCGGTGTCTGCTATCTTCTAGGAAGCTGCTTTCAGTTAAAACATATTTCTAGAAGGATCAATGTTGTTTTGATTATATTCATTCTTTGTCCAAGAGTTTTTTGAGGTCTGATGGTCTACACTTTACAGGAGTGGATTTCTCGTCCCCTCCTTCCTGTATTGAATCTTTTCTTCCTTGAATAAAGTGTTTTGGTAGAAAAATAAATAAATAGATAGAGCTTTCTCTCTGGTTATGAAACCAAAGAAATATACCACGTGGTTTCTCTCTCACAATGAAACCAGAGAGAGAGGCCCAGTTTTGACGTTGAAGTAGAGAGAGAGAGAGAAACCCAGTTTCAGAACTGAGTTACTATCAGCGACTTGTTATGAAACCAGAGTAGCCATCTGCCATCGTCCATCCTTGTTTCTCCCAAACGTGAAAATATATACTATGCAAAATGATAATAGAAGGGCAAAGCCGGAATTAAGATAAAATATGTGAATGGCCAAAAATGCTTCATTTCCGGAGGGCCTATTTATGTAAAGTGGGCCACCCGATAGCGTATTTTTTAATAGTTTAAAAAACTACACGGTATATTTAGGATGGCAATTTTTTTCATTTCTTCGATTTAGGTAGAGATCCGTCCTGAATGGGGTAAGGATGGAGATGACTTTCCCCTTGCAAGGATGGGGATGGGGAAATTTTCATCCCCGTTAGCCGGGATGGGGCAGGGACGGGAAGAGCATTCCCCGCCCCACGGGGGCCCCGATCTCCTATCTACGAGAACTCTGCATATACATGTATATATATGCATATGCTATATATGTAAATATGTAAACATACATCTATATATTAATATTTTTAAAAATATGATTGAATATATTTGAATATTTACTACTTCGATTGTAAATGTTAATTATTTTTATTTTTATTATTTAAATAAAATAAAAAAATAAAAGCAACATCATTAGCATTATAAAGAATCATGGGGAATGGGGGTCCCCACAGGGATATGACCTTGTCCCGTTAGCAGAGAAGGGGATGGGGAGAAGCCCCCTGTCCCCACTCTGCCCCGTTGCCATTCCTAGGTGTATTAATTTAAGTAGTTTAAGCAAAACAGAAGATATATAATTTACACTTAAAAAAAAAAAAAAACAACCATATTTTGCCTTCTGAACTGTGGCTTCTTTTGTCATTTCACTTGGGATGTGCCCCAACCCCTAAATTCAAAAAGTGCTCTAATTACAACTGTGGCTTCAGTTGGTAGGTTCTCTGATTCATCAGAATAGAGACTTGGAATCAAATCTCGCTGCCACCAGGGGTTGGGGGATTAAGGGAAAGGGGATGGGCTACTCTTGTATAGCCCCGCGAAGCGAAAAAAAAAACCCTTCCATTAAAGGTAAATTATATAGTAAACTTCTTGGTTTGTTTTTGGCTTCTTTGTCATTTCACTAGGAATGTGCCCTGCTCTTTTAGACACCTCATCTATTTAATTTAAGGTCAAGTTGTGTGGAGGTTTTATTGGATTTGAAAAAGAATGAAATACATATAAGATAATACAAAATACAAGGTTTTGCCCTGTACTCCTTCCACAGTTTTACTATTTCAATTATTTTATTTTATTTTTCCGAAACCTATTCTCAACTTTTCATTACCACATTAAGTAGGAAAAGTGTGTCCATTCAAGCAATATAAATTTGGGCAATTTTGTCCATACAATATACAAAAAGACTTCTAAAAAGAGAAACTGAACTTTTAAAATTTTTGAAATGTCATATCAGCCAATCCCGATAGGGATGCAAATGAGGATCAGATTGAATTCGAATAAGATCTGATAGCAAAATCCAAGATCTAATCCAATTCAAAAATCCGACGGATCTTACAAATGGTGATTCAAATCCAAATCCGTTAAAAATGTTAGATATTCGAATATGATCTGATTTGATTCAAATTATAAGAAATTTAATAAATTATTAAAAGAAAAATCATAAATGTTTGTATAAAGAAAAACAAAAAAAAAATATAAATACTTTTTTCAACTATTTTCATCATATATATTAATATATACGTGTCTTTTTATAAAAAAAATTATAAAAAAAATACATTATAAACATATTTATTAATAAATATATCAATATACATGTCTTTCTACAAGTAAATATGTTTATAAATACACACACACAATATATATATATATATGGATTGGATCATGACCCGATCCATTTACACCTCTAAGTCTGAATCAGGTAGCACACGTGGTTAGCACACTAAGTAAGCACTTAGAAAATTTTTTGATACTTGTCCCTTAAATTACCCCCAGCCTACCCTTAGAAAAGATTAAAAACAGCTTTTGATACAATTGTCATAATATTTATTAAGTGCTCATTGAATGATGTACCTAATAAATCCAGAGTCCATATAAGCAAATTAACAACACATCAGTTTACTATGCCAATGGGTCGGGTTTGAATTGTTCGTCATGGGTTTGCGTTCACACTAACCCAACCCTTTAATATTCGTGACTGGATCTGCTCCTCACAAATGGGCGCCTCATTGGCACATCCACCATGCATTGAAAACATCTCCTGTGAATAAATAACCAGTAAGTACCATAGTTGTTCCCAATGCATGATAGGATGTGCTGTGAGGCACATAGAAAATCCGATCTCCTAATGTTCCTGCCTTAGCACCAACTCAGAAACATGATATTTTCAAAGTTGCCCCCAACTTATAGAGGGAAACTTGATACCAATCCAACCCAATCCGCAGCCTCACAATTGTATTTTTTAAACACATTTAAAAAAAATAAAAGCCATTAATTTAATTTGGAAATTGTTTTATAGCTTCTAAGGTATTATTCCTTTGATTAGCGAAAAAAATCAAAATAAACATAAAGAAACTCTAAACTTCAAGGCTGCATATCTCAAGTTGGGTTTAAAAATCAAAACCCTAATCCAGCCACCACCAAAATAAACATAACCCTTTGGTTCAAGGTAGATTTACAATTTAACCCGATCCAATGGCATTCCTATTATTAGTGGTGGAGTGAAATAAATAATTTATCCTAAACTACACAAGAGATTAATAAGTTGATAGGCAAAGCCAAGGGGGAGGTCTTTACATTTGATCAAAACCCCATGGAACTTGGGACATATAAGTAATTTACGCTCTTTTAATTTTATTTTAGAATTCATTTTCATAAATATCCCCTACTCGCTTCTAGGAAACGTAACAAAATGTCGTCATACCATGCCACTGAAAAGTGTGCAAAACATTTAAGCAACTATTTCCAAAAACAAATAATAATTTTCTTTCTAGAAAGCATTGTTCATTGGAAAGAGGTGTGAGCCCCCTTTTTCATGAAATGCGGATGCCCAACACAGAAAACTTGCCAACTTGCCCAACAGCCCTCTAATTTATGAATGTTTTAGAATCAGTGGTACCAAGTTGTGTTGACCAATTCCCAAAATTAAGGCATAAAATGAACCGGATTGACATTAATTATACCATTTTTTTTTCTAGTTCCCTCATCTGTCCTAATTGAATATAATAACTAGATTATTATGACAAGGCGCCCCATTCACCTAGCAAATATTTACACATATGGGAAGGAGACAGTTTACTTGCTGTCCGGATCTCCAGCCAATGAAACATATTCTAATACCTTACCAACATCATCTCATATTATACATCTTATAATAATATTAATGGGTCCTATTTTTATGATGAGTCCCGATCTTTGGTGAGATGTGCAATGTTAGATCATGTTAGTAGGGTTAAAGGTGTCGGAATGTGTTTTGTTGGCAGGAATCCCGAGTCATGCCTTCACTAGGGTTGGGAGATTAAGGATTTTTGGTGGAAGGTTGTTATGTAGCCCTTTTGAAAAAGAAAAGAAAAAAAAATGTAAATAAAGTGCCCATTTGAGAGTAAGGCTGTCAATGGAATAAATAGGCCAAGTCCAATCCAATATAATGAATACTTTGGACCATTCTGGACTGGTCCAATTCAATTGCTGGACTGTTCAATCTATTCAAATTAGTTGTAATTTATATTAGATCCAACCAAACCTGGTCCATTGACACCCATGCTATTCTGTCAATGGACCAGATATTGGTTCAATCCGACCCCGTCCACAGATAGATCACATTCAATGAAATAAACACTTTGGAGCATTAATCAATTCAATATATCTTATTGGTCCATCCAACCCATTCAAATTGATTTTGAGTCGAATGGATTCAACCCAAACTCAATCCATTGACAATCCTATTTGGGAGGACTTTCACGGAGCGACCTCCAGCTTTACAGGGTGCACTCAACATGAATTGCTTAGAAGCCATGTTTGGTGAAAAACCCTAGATCCCAAATACATTATTCATTCAACCAAAAAATGGGATTTCCGGTGAAGCTTGTTTTAGCAGCTTCTTCATAAGCAGATCAATCAAAGTGGAACCCTCCCAAATGGAAATGGGTCCTAAATCTATGGGAACTTGGGAATGCAAGCGAAACCCGATTCAATGTATATTGGAAATTTAGCAAAACGCTTAATTTCATATGTAGTAATAAAAACTTAATTGCATCCCGTTTTGAGTGTTATTCAGATTAGATTCAATGATATATTAAACATGTCCGGTAGCATGTGCATTTGGAAAATGTGTGTGAGAGAGAAGGCTAGGGGGTTGGGGCCTGGGGGGATGCTGGGGAGTAGGGATGTCAACCTGTTGGGTTTGGTTACTGACCCAACTGATAAACATGTCATTTCCCACCCACCCAGTAGGCCAATAGGGTTGATTCCCATACCAACCAGACCCACAGTATTTCAATTATATAATACATTTTGAAAATCTATAAGCGATTAATTTAAATTGGAATTTAATTTATAGGTTTTAAAATGTTATTTACTCATTTATTTTAGTGAGAGAAGAAAAACCAAAATAAACACATGAAAAGAAATTCTAGATTTGGCTATGTAAACGTATCATGAGCTGATGGGATGAGGGGTGCAAATGGACCGGATCCGAAGTCCGATCCTATACTGCCAGATTTCGATATACCTGTTTCAGATTTTTGGGTTGAATCGGACTAAAAATCGGATCGGATTTGAATCACCCCTATTCGATCCGAAAGGATCCAATTTGATATATGTTATGTATTTATTTATTTATATAATATATATATATATATATATATGTTTTTTTATTTATTTATAAATATGTTGTTTTATATTGTATTTTTGTAAATTTGTTATACTATTTATTTTTTATAAAACATGTATATATATATATTGACAAAAATAGTTGAAAAAATATTTGTATTTTTTGTTTTTCTTTATTCAAATAGTTATATTTCCTTTTTATTTTAATAATTTATTAATTTTTTAAAAAATTAATTTGGATTGGTTCAAATTCTAATATCCAACATATTGATCGGATTCAAATTCAAACCGATATTTTTAAGAGATCCGATCGAATCTTCTAATTGAATTGGATCAGATTCGAATCTGATCCGATCCATTTGCATCCTTTGGCGGAATGGGCTAGTCAAACCTGAACATAACTTGGGTTAAAGAATCAAAACCCTAACCTGACCCTACATCAGAACATGACCCTAACCGGACAGGGTCAAAACAGGTCTACCATTTAAACCAATTAATTGACATTCCTATAGTGGGGAGGTTGTTAATTCCTTGTTGGGAAGCTATTAACTTGGATTCAGTACTCCAACGTAAGCTATCCAGGCAGGATTGATCACTTACTCAAAAGATTGACAACATCACATCCAGGATGATATAGCGCTTTCAAGAGATACAAGTAGGAAGTTTTTTTTTTTTTCTTTTAAGACAATCAATTGCAAATTCTTATTAGTGTGGATCCATTCACTATAATGTATATCACACTTATGCGTAGAGAGCAGTGATTTTTTTTTTTTTCTTTTTCCTTTTTGAATCACCACTGAACTGAGTCATCACCTGTCTCCTATCTTGGTGAATTGCCCAATGTTCTACAGAGTTTTACTCAAATCTTCCTTGTATATATACAAAAGAACAAGGATCAAGTTCGCAACAAAGAAAATCTAGTTTTAAGTTGTTGAATCTCGTTTTCTTTCCTGCATGCCTTCGTTCTCTGTTGCATTCATGTTCTCCATGACTCCCTCCCTACATAGACAAGGACATGCATTCAGATTGCACTCGAGAATGGAGATATATGGGCTTGACCTTACCTAAATGGGGGTTGACAAACTTGGGCTGACTTTTTGACATAAGGAAGTGGATCCTCACATGGTCCATTAATTTCATAATGCACTTTGTGATGGGCATGGGCCCCCTCTATTTGTGTCTCACCAATCCTCAGAGATTAGTGCATTTATGTCCATTTTCTGGTCGGGAGTGGGAGATAGATGACCCTAAAATCCCCTGTTGGGGAACACATTTGGAAGCTAGAACCCATTATGTTACACCATTAAATTTGCTCAACTTGCTCATTTGGCTTATTGTGCATAGATTTGGGCAATCCACGTTTTCATACGTGGAATTAGTGTAAAGTCAAATTTGTCCAATTATTATATTGGGCGAAATACATCTCAATTTTGTTGCAAAATGCAATAAATAATAATAAAACATAATTACTTTCACATATGGGTCTTGGGCTCCTTTGGTCGACACCCAATTAATTAATAGAAGCATGAATTCAACAATGCCCGTCAAGTCATTCATTCAAACTAATTATGTTTTGTTTAGAAGAAACAATCAAGAAAGAACATCGTTTCCTTTCTCAATGCAGACAAGATAAGTCCAACTGAGAATTGCATCTGAAGTAAATTAATTGGGAGTTCACAATGCCCAAAATAGAATATGAAATTGAATTTAAAATTAATCAATTCGGTGTTTACCAAAAAAAAAAAAGAATGAAAATCAAAGTTCGACATTATAATACCATGTTTTAAATGGCGACAGTTACTTTAAACTATCAAACAGAGAAGGAAACCCCACCTTAATTAGGTACTTACAAACAAGAGAAGATGCCCGATTGATGAAAACAAGGGGCGCCCCAATTCATTGCGAGTGCGGGCAAATTTGAGGAAACGTGAGGATGCTTTTCACATTTTCCTATGAATTGAAGTTTAATTAATTAATTAATTAATTTGTTTGTCTCTTTTGTTTAAAATTAAAATCACCATTGTTTATTTGAAGTTTTGACTCCGTTGAATTTTGACTTTTGACTCATACTTCACTTGTGCAAAAGTTTAAAAAATAATCAAGTTGATTAAATATACAAGGTAAATCTCATTGTTTAATATACTTAGTAGTCTAAGCTATTGAGTATGAAATAAAACCGTCAATAACTGATATGCGACAGGATATAATAATTTTAAAATGGTAGTCTGTCACTTAAAATGAGCAATGTTGCCACGAGGCTACCTCTACCACAAAGAGTTTCAAGCATCTGAAACCACGGCGTTGCTTCTTCTTTCAGTGGGTTTGCTGTGGATTGCGGAAAAGATAATGTTCAATGTACAACATAATCCAAAAGTTAGGTGATTAAATTTAATATTAATCTTTCTTTTAATTAAGGGTGTTCGTCAATCTGAATGGTTTTGTGTTTTAAAGAAAAAGCAACATATTGCAGAGGTTTCTAATGAGACATGATTTATGTGATCAGTTGGGCTCTTAGGGGCCATCTGATAATTTGTTGAAGTGGCTGAATCAAATTACTTATTTTTTTAGTGACCATAGAACTCAAAACCTTAATAACTTGTTTAAAAAATAAAGCAATAAATCATTCACTTCAGCTGCTTCAGTCTTCAGCGGGCCACTTTCTTTTCTTTTTTTCTTTCTTTCTTTCTTTCTTTTTATTTTATTTTATTTATTTATTATTATTTTTTTTTACGGTGAGTGAATGGAGAGGGTAGCTAAAAGAACTAAGGGTCTGTTTGGTTCACAGTCGCAATTGAAATCACAATCCTCTGGAATTGGAATCAAAATGGTTCATTGCCATAGTCTGTTTGGTTCAAACAGGAATGGGAATAGGAATTGAAATCTACAGGAATAGGAGGATTTCATTCCCAAGGGAAGGGCAGGGAATGGCCATTTTCTCAAATGGGGGAATGCCATTCTAGCAAAAATGGGAATGGGATTTCGATTCTGTCCAACCAAACAGTTGAAATCAAAATAGCCCATTCTGATTCCAATTCTAGACCCCTATTGCCGTGAATCAAACCTTTCCCTTCCTTTCCCCACTTTTTCCTTCAAACCAAACATGGCCTAAGAGTTTGTTGGGTTCACAGTTGATATCAGAATCAGAATACTTTGGAATTGGAATCAGAATGGTTATTCCCCTCACCTGTTTGGTTCAAACTGGAATTCGAAATGAAAACAAAATTGGCCGGAATTAGGGGTGGCAACAAGCTGAGATTTTCACAAGCTGCTCGAGCTCGACTCATGGAAAGTAGAATATATATATATATATATATATATTCCCTAGTTTCACTTCTTGAAGGCATGCGACAACTTCTTCTTGGATGGATGAGACTGAAATTGACTGGCCAAAAGAGATGCCTTCTATGAGGCCCAAGTGGTCTCTTGCTATTGCACCAAAACTTGCTTTTCTATCACACAAAAAACTACCATCCACATTTATCTTCAAAAAATTCCGAGTTGAAGGTTGCCACAAAAAAGTTGAAACGGTAGTTTCAGGTACTTGCAAAGTACCTAGCCATCTTTTCTGCAAAGTCTTCTTCCTCTCCTTCCAGGCTTTGTCAAAACAAATTTATTCCTACTTTTCCAAATAGTCCAAAGAATAAGAGATGTATAGCTTAAAAGTTCTTCTTTTCTGTCATTTCTCTGACTACATAGACTGATCCACTCTAGGAACTAGCTGGTGAAGTCATTTGGAACATTCTTTGTTCTGAGGTTCAAAGTTGATCCGAACCACAAGAACTTGGCATGGTCACATTTAAACAAGGCATGCATAATTGATTTAGGTTCTTTGGTGCAGATGGGGCAGAGATTGGCCTAAGATAACTTTCTACTGGCTAGGTTCACACTGACTACAATCGAATTCCAAAAACATCTCCATATGAAGTGTTTAATTTTTGGATCAGTTTTTAATTTCCAAAGCTCCTTACAGGAATCTCTATTTTGGTTGTTGCTAGTATTACCTAGATGGCTAGAAGGAGGGGGTTGGAGTTGAAATCTTTCTCTGCTTGCTAAAAAGTATGTTGACTTGACAGAGAATTTCCCGGGGGAGTTTCCTTTCCAAATTAGCTTGTCCTCCCAGTTTCTTGAAGCTAGAGGAATTTTTTTTATATGGCTTACTATTTCTTTTGTGGAAGAAGCTTCCAAGATAGACAAGTTCCACCACCTTCTTTCATGGTCTATTAGGTCTTTGACCCATATCGGCCCATTGTTACCTAGGTTTGGTCCTATTAGTAAAAAATCTGGTAGATCCTTTAACCAAGGATCACTCCAGATTCTAATATGCTCTCATGAATTTACCTCCCAGAAAGCTCATTGTTTTGAAATTTCCTTTCCTGCTAGAATGCTTTACCATCCCCAAGAACCTCTGTGCGGGAATTCATCATTTAGGAAATTTTTTCCTTTGATGTATTTTGCCTTGATGACTTGACACCATAGGTTCTTTTCTTCTGTGCAAATCCTCCAAGCCTGTTTGGTTAGGAGAGCCTTGTTGAACATTAAGGATCTTTAAAGCCCAACCCTCCATTTTTATTTCTGCTAATAGTTTCTCAACTGACCCAACTGACTTTCTTTTTCTTCTAAGAGCCCTACCATAATTTCCTTTGGATTTTTGCCATATCTTCACAGATAGTCTTTGGAATTAGGAAGCATGACATGGTGTAGTTTGGGATGGCCGCAACCACTGATTTTAATAGGACTTCATTTTCTCCATTTGAAAGGAGTTCATGCCATTTGGATGTTTTGGATTTGGTTCTTCCTAGAAAGTAGTCAAATAGGACATTTTTTGATCTACCAATAGCTGTAGGTAGGCCTAGGTAAATACTTGGATGCTCTATCTTTTTTATGTTTAGTCTTCTAGTCATTATCTTTTGCAATATTGGGTGAAAATTCCTACTAAAGAAAACCTCAAATTTTGGGTAATTTACCTATTGGCCAAAAGACATTTCGTACAACTAAATTGCTTCCACCAGATATTGGCTTTCAGATGGTTTTTCCCTCGCGAAGAGGTAGCTGTCATCTGCAAAAAAGATGTGGGATATTATTGGGCATTCCCTATTTAGCTTCACTTCGGAAATTTTCTTCTGCAAAACAAGGTGATGAAGATAAGCAAAAGGTTCTTCAGACACGAAAATGAACAAATATGGGGACAAGGGGTCTCTTTGTCTGAGTCCCCTTTCTGGATGGAATTTCTGGATGGAAAGGTTTACTAGGTACTCCATTTACAAGAATCCGGTATGATACTGTTGAAATGCATTTTAGGGTCCAATAGCACTTTCTCTAAGAAACCCCATTCCACTCTGTCATAAGCCTTGCTCATGTCAGGTTTAATTGCCATCCTGGCCTTTTTCCCCATACTTTTTTTCATGTAATCAATTACTTCATGGGCAATGAGAATGTTGTCATGAATTTGTCTACCTGGGATGAAGGCACTCTGATTCTCACTTATAATTTTTGGGAGCTGAGGTTTCAATCTATTGACTAAGATCTTTGTTATTATTTTGTAGCTGGAATTACACAGGCTGATTGGTCTGAAGTGGCTTGCTTCAATGGGCTGCTTGACTTTGGGAATTAGGGCTATGAAGGTTTTGTTTATTTCTCTATTTAGGTGATTGGATCTAAAAAACTCAAAGATGGCTTTACAAAGATCAGGTCCTACAACCTCCCAGTTTTTCTGGAAAAAAATATTCTGGAACCTATCAGGTCCTGGAGCTTTAAGAGGGATCATCTAAAACAAGGCTTCTTTAATTTCCTCCTCTTCTAAATCCCTCTCAAGCCATCTGCTTCTTCCTTTGTAATTTTCTTAGTCAAAACCTCTAACAAATCTTCTGAGTTCTGAGAACCTGAAGAAGTGAAAATATTTTCAAAATGGTTGTTTAGAACTTCTTCTACTTGGTTCTCCCCTTCTACCCAAATCCATGGTTCATTTTCCAAACTTAGGATTCTACTCCTCCTTTTCAAAGTTTTGGTATGGAAGAATTTTGTGTTCCTATCCCCATGTTGGAGATAGTTTATTCTGGATTTCTGAGTCCACATTTGTTCTTCCCTAGAGAGCCAAATCTCCAATTCAGATTCCAGAATCTTCACTTTGTCTTCATTTTTCCTTTCCCTATTCAGCTCTGTTTCTAGAGTTTTTTTATCCTTCCAATGTTATGCTTCACATTTCCAAAAACCACTTTGTTCTAGATCATTAGCCTATGTTGGAGATTTTCTAGATTCTTCTAGAGATTACTCTAGGGGGATCCCGAGGAGTAATCACACCAGCTGGATTGAATAGTCTCCTTGAAATTTTCATGGGAGAGCCACATGTGTTCCATTCTGAAAGGCCTAGCCTATTTCTCAAATTCACCTCAGTGTTAATCAAAATTGGGTAATGATCTGAGCTTAGGGAGATCAGGACTTTGACTTGGGCTTCTTTGAAAATATTTCTCCAAGAACAGTTACAGACAACCCTATCTAGCTTTGCCTCTATTTTCTCTTCACCCTCTCTCTTATTAGACCAAGTAAAATTAAGGCCATGACTTTGGATTTCACAGAGTCCACACTTTCTGAGGAAATCTTTATTATAGGCTAAAGTGGTGGAATTGCAAGGACTTCCTCCTTTCTTTTCCTCTTTGTTGAAGATCATATTAAGATCTCCACAACACATCCAAGGGCCTTTAACAAGAGTGGATAAGAAGTTCCACTTTTTTAGGAACCCTTTCCTTTTGTGCTTCTTTGGTTCCCCGTAGATGAAAGTACACAACTAGCTTGGTCCTCTATCATTGTTACATTTGACATGCATGAAATTGTTATCTGCAAATAAGACTGTGCTTATGGTATCTTCCTTCTAGAAGAGGGTCAGGCCACCTTTCAGGCCTTCAGAATCACTTCCCTAGTAAGACCAATTTTTTAGAAAACTGAGCTTCTTTTTTTTGCAATTCAAGAGGGATTGTTTTGTTTCCATTAGAAATATGATATCTGGGTTTATTTTATTCTTGGTCTCCTTCAAAGCCTAAATTGTCAGTGGAGACCCAGTTCCCTGACAATTCTAGCTGATAATCCTCATTTGGTACCTGGGGTCTGTTCCGAGATAGATCCCCAAACCCACTTATTTATTTTACAGAGGTGTAAATATTTTCTTTGAGGGTGGTGTCTCTCCTTTCACTATTTTGATTAAGGTTCTCGAGTACAAAACCCAACTTGGATGGCATCTACTGAACCCCTCGCAAATTGGATAGTATATTCCTTTGTTCTTCTTTTCTACCCTAGGCATAGTGTGGTCTTTTGGCTTTTTTCTCCTGACTCCCAAAAATTTCTTTTTTCCAAAATTTTTTTCCCCTTCTGCAGAACCAGGTTTCTTCTTTTTCTTCTCCTGATATGATTTAGTATGTATTTTCTAATCATGTTAACATCATACCAAGGTACCAGCATGTTCAAAAAAGATGATGAATTGAAAGGAACTGTAGAACGACTAATAATTGGATTCACAGAAAGTTGAGTTAGACATACCTCTTCTTCTTGGCTTGATGAGAGATACTGGTTCAGGATTCTTGTACTTTGATCTTCTCGCATTTCTACTTTATCTTGATTGTTCTCAGTAAATGTCTCATCTCCTATTACAAGTTGCTATGCTCCTGTCTTGCTTCCTTTCTGCTTGAGAATGCTTTCCAAGCTGATGTGTTCTTGTTGAAGGTTGAAATCTAGTAGGGGACTCATCATTTGTCGGTTTTGGTATCGGTCTTCAGCACATTGACTTGGGCTAACCAAATGGATTAATTTGGCCCATTTTCCTTGTGGTCCAGAAACCGTTTTGTCAAATTGCTCCTCGGAATGTAATTCCTTTATAATTATTCCTGAATTATTCCTTTTTTTTTCTCCACTACCAATTAGAAAGCCACGCCAGCTTGCTTGTTGGCATATTTTATACCTTTTCCTTTCGTAATTTGCTTAGCTTCTCTTGTTAGGTAGCAGTCCACGTCAGCCTAGCTTTGATTTCTGAATTGACTACTGCTGTAGTCGTCGTTGCCCCACTCCCACCTGCTGCCATCAGTCATTCGATGGCCATCATCACCATCTTCCTCATTGTCATCCTCTGTCCCGCTATCTTCTTCGGCGACTACTTTCCGGTTGTCTTTCCCCACTGGTGAGAGTGTGACATGGAAGGTAAGATTTTGGTTTTATCATGTTTTATGATACCAATTGATTGGTCGGAAGTTTTTCGGATATCATGGTGTCATACTCAAACCTAAAAAAGTCTTTTATCTATTGTTTTCGAACCATCATTGACTCAAATGGTTGAACCATTCAGCCTGCAAAACTGGTTAGGAGGTCAATTCTATTTTTACCTAAAACCACTTTTTGCCCCAAAACTATTAATTTGGTTAGTGACCTACAAGCCCGGGTGTTTGAACTGCCAACCTATTCAACCGGGACAATTGTTTTTGGTAGTTTTTTATTTCAATTATTTTATTTATTTTTTATTTTTTAATTGTCATGGGCCGATCCATTCAGATCGGTCAGTCAAATCATTGACCCAAAAGCTGGTGGCCAAAGCAGTTCTAGTTCTAGGTAGGTTTTTAAAACATTGCTTTTTCCCTTAACTATTCATTAAATTTTCAAAATGCTTCAAGACACTTTACTCCATCCCCACCCTAACCCCAGTGGCAGGGCGGGTTCAAGGCAAGGCACCCATTCCCTATCAGGATGGTATTTTCCCCACCCTAAGGCAACCACCTAAAAAAATCTAATTTATGGATATTTTACAAATAGGATTATAGGAATTTGGGGGTGTTTTAGGAATTGGACTATGACAATTTGGGGGTATTTTATAAATGAAATCATGAAATCATAAGATTATAAGAATATGAGGAAAACTTAGAGTTATTTTAAAAATCAATATTAAATTTACGGATATTTTACTAATTTACCATTGGGTTTAGAGAATTATATGCAAACCCCATCCCTAATTTGGGGCAAAAATATTTTCCTTGTCCCCACCCCGTCTTTGCCCCGTCTCTGTTTAAGATTTAAGAAAACTTACCCTGTTTAGGGTGGGGCAAGGTAGGGCCCCAATTTTATAGGGAAAATTGCCATCCCTACAATTCTAATAAATTTCTATAACTAGTTAACTAACAGTAAATTAAATAACAATAAATTACAATATTTTATGATAATTTCCAAAAAAAATATTGAAATTTCTATTGATTAGTTGTAATGTATATAGTAAATTAATTATTTGCAGTAACACTAAATTAATGGAAATTATTTACTACTAATCAAAGTAAATATAATTATAGTAAATTATATTATTTTTAATTAAAAGTAAATCAGTTGTTGTTAACTAATGTAAAACCAAGTATGATTGAAATCAACCAAGTGGTATAAATTGATGTGAATAGAGTTAATTAATGGATTGTTATTTAAATAATTATGAAACAATTTCTAATAGATTAATTTCCTAATTTAATTTTCCTAAATTTTTAATAATTATTTAGTTGAATAATAATAATAATGAATTATTATTTAAATAGTTTTGAAGAATATTTTTGCATAGGTTAATTTCTTAATTTTTTAATTACTTATTTAAAAAATAATTATGGATTATTAGTTAAGAGGTTCCCTAAATTATTTGATAATTGTTAACTACAATTATTGATTTTATAAAAATTAGTAAATTTTGATAATTAGTAATATCTTTTATTAGTAAATTATTATTGTAAAAATTTAATGAAAGTTTATTAAATTACAATGCTTAATGTAAATTATGCTAAACATTGAAATTTTGAACATTTATTAATAACAAAAAATTATTAAATAATGGATTGGTTATTAATTTTTAGTAGAACATTAAATTATTTATTATTGTTAAACAATGGATTATTTCTAAAATAATTATTTCATAATTTTTGGTAGAATGTTTTCCAGAAATTTTAATAATTTTCATAACTAATGGATTATTTAACAATAGTGGAAGATGTCATGAATATATAAGAAACATGGAATTCCCCTTTATTCCCCTCTCTTTGCTTGAAATCACGTTTATAGGTATAAATATAAATATTGTTTGATTTGGAAAACTAAAGTGGAGAGAATAGAGGGGAATTAGAGAAGTGAAGGAGAAGATAAAACATATATTGAGCTAATTATAGAAAGTGAGAGATGTGAGTTATTGGGGGAGAGAAAGAACCCAATGGGAAGGGAGAGGAGTAAAGAGAGAGGGTGCTGAAATGGGAAATTAGGAGTGATGAGAGAAAGTCAAAGAAAAAATTACCTCACTTCTGCTAAATTAGAGCACACATAGAAAATCTCTTTATATATGTATGTATGTATGTATGTATGTATGTATGTATGTATGTATGTATGTATGTATGTATGTATGTATGTATGTATGTATGTATGTATGTATGTATGTATGTATGTATGTATGTATGTATATATGTATGTATATATGTATATATGTATGTATTTATATATTTTCTTGTCTACTATTGACACCACGTGCTAGGCACATGCCTTCCCCACTGTATTGATGCAAAACCTATCAGATGTCTCTTAGGCTGAGTTTAGAAGGAAATATAAATGCAAATATATAGAGTGTAAAACCTTATATACATATTTGCATTTGTACTCTTTGTAAACTGAGCCTTATAAGAGGACTGTCCACTGTAACGATAATTAACAAGTCCATAAACCATAACACCCGTTTCAAATGGCCTACCGAGTACCGACAGCACTGACTTTCTTTATGGACACCTGGTTTAACTATTTAGGTCAATAACAAGGTATTATACATTATTGACATTAGAGTATTAGACTTTCAACATTCATAATTTAATAGTTGGATATAGATTCACATAACCACCCCATAACAAGGCTTAGATAATGATGTTGATGGTGGTGCAATATTAATAAACCAATTTAGTAATGAACCTAGACGGCTAGACCCATTGCTGTTCAAGTGAGAACATAAAATGGGATATATACAACTATTAATAAAATATTTTATCGAGTTCAAGGTGTTCGTTATACAGTTCAAACCGCCAAATCATAATTTGTAATTTAGTTTGGTTCAGTTTTCTGAATTTTAGAAATTAAATTAAATATTAATATTATAATATATATATATATAGCATATTATAATAAACTCCCCAAAATACTCTCTTATTTTAATTAAATCTATGCTTACATGGCAAACCAATTACAGTGATCCAATGATTTTATGGTGGTTAAAAGGCAATACGTATTTTTGTTTGGGCTTTTTAATTGGGTTAAGCCCAATAAAATAGTGCAAACCATATTAAAAACCATACTAAACTGTAATAAAAACAATTTGATATGATTTGAAAAATTCTCAAATTAGACCATATTTTACCAACTTGGTCTAAAACTTTCTCTAAACCGCACCAAATCAAACTGTGAACACCCCTAGTACAATCTAAATCTGACAGCAATCAACTAAACAATAACCTCAAAACTACACTGAAAACATTTTGCTCCGACTTGAAAACAAAAATACAAAACCACTAGGCTATACATTTTACCACTAGTTGAAGTTTAGATATAGAGCTACAAATGAATCGGACTGAATTCAGATGGGGCATCTGAATCATATCTAATAAGAATCCAAGAGATCTGAATCTGATCTGACTAATAAACAAATCATGTTTTCTAAGACCGTGTTTGGCATTAGTGCCGTTTTCTGAGAAAATGGTGCTGGAAGCAATGCTCTCTTGTTTGGTATCGTCTTCTCAAAAAAGAAAAAAAAAAGAAAAACATTGTTCCAGACCATGCCTTGGAAATCGAAAAACTGTGGTCTGGAACAATGCCAAATTTAATTTTTTTTGGGAAAACGGTGTGTTACTGCCAATGATGCAATGACATGGCATCATCTTGAACGTTGGATAATAAGATCAATGTTAAAAACATTACCACCAAAACTGGTACCAAACAAAATCAGTGCTGTTTTCTCAAAAAACGCCTATGTGGCAGTACCGGTTCTAAACAAAAAAATAAAAAAATAAAAAAGAGAAAACGGTGTTATGTTTCCAACACCGATTCCCAACACTTACTAAGATGTCTCCACCTAAAATAAAGTTTAAGGTTTAAAAAAAAAAGATCCAATCCAATTATATGACCATATTCTGAATATGAATCTGTAATGACATGACATCAATATGGCATTATTTTCAGACCAAGACCAATTTGATATCCATCATCGACCATTGTCGTTTTCACTACTCCAGCATGATAATTGCCATCTTCAACATGGCAATTATCATGTTGAAGTAGTGAAAACGACAATGGTCGATGATGGATTAGTGGTGGCGATGAAATTAGCAAGAGTCCCTTTCAGCTATGTCGCCCATTATATAATCTCAAAGTTTAAGATTCTCTTCTCTTCAACATGCGTGAAATGCATGGTTTTGTTAATTAGCATAGAAGAATTTTAAAAGGAACAAATAATTTTCCACTCGAAAAAGGATTGGGGGGGATATATATGATGATTTTCTTTGGAGAAAATGATCTATATATGCATCTGATCATCGGGTTTGCTATTTCAATCAGAAGCGAACTTTTCTTTCTGATACCCACGCTAAGAAACCGTTCAACCTAAAAGTTTAACAATAGATTTCTATTTTCCATTAATATTTCTTCTTTCTTTTATATATTGTGAATGGGTAAGATTAAGTAGTAAATCCACAGTGACATTTGACCTGACCCTATGGAGAACTGTTCGGGTGACATTCAGGTTGTGCTTAGGTTGGAGCTGACAGTGTGTTGTTACATATTCCGATTCCTATGACTTAATTTTCTTAGGAGAAGACTTTGAAGTAATGTATTTTCTTAAATAAAACCTCAAATTAGGCTTATCATAACTCTTTACGAATATACAATATACTAAATATTTACAACGAATGAAATATTCATCAAACTTCTATGAAAGGTGGCATAATAACATTAAAAATCTACAAATATAAATTCTGATAAATCCAAATCTACTACCCGCAAGATGCTGTAGTCATATATCCAGAACATTCAATTGTTATTCACGGGGAGATGTTCTCAATGCACAGTTATTGGGGGTACATAATCTATTAGACACAGCGTAATAATTATGTTCAATGGGCACTTGATAAATATTCTGACAACTGTCAATAAGACATTTTTAATCTTTTTCAATAGTAGACTGGGGGTACTTTAAGGGACATGCCACAAAACATTTTCCAAATGCTCAGTGAACGTGCTTACAATGCTATGGGGGTTATTAGACTCACCATGTTGAGATTATTCTGTTGTCATGTCATTGACTAAGATATAAAAATAAAATTGATTATTTAACCCTTTGAAAAGGATACATTCTTTTTTTTTTACATGGTGTTTGGAAGCATGGACACTTTTTGGGACTGGATTTTAAGAAAAAATGCCCATGCTTCTAAGACCCGATTTTCATAAAAAATACGCTTCTACTACGTAGGCAGTGAGCAATACTATGCTGTTTGGTAATGTGATTTTCATCACCATTTTTCATGTATATGCTGACAGGTAAGCACCACATAGGATACACATCAGCCAAACATTAGAGGAAACGGTTCATCAATGCATGAAACACCAATCGATGAGGTCTCAATTTTCAAGACATGTCCGATTTTTTTAATAATCAACTGAACCAAACAATGAGATTGTGTAATACTGTTTTTTCGAAAAAGGGCCACGGTTCTTTGGATAAAATCAGAGATTGTGCTACACAAGGAGAGGGCTATATTATATAGCACGACCCCTTAGCATGTACTCCACGTATAATTAATTTAAGCTCATTTTCTAGACATGCACTTGTCATGCTGAATTTGTTGTCTGCTTTAGTTAGAAGAGGAGAATGTTAAATATTAGAGGAGGAGTTAGTTTAAGAGAATAAATTAATAAATATTTACTACCGACCTAGGTTTTTCGTTTAAGAGCTGTTAACCTGTTACGGTAGGCACCATAATGAGAATGGAATATTATTGTCTTTTCATTGTGAAAACATGGTTCTTTTTCAGTTAGATAAATGCACAAGTAATTGTATATTTAAAAATTATTGACATCTGTCCTAAAAAATACCTTCAGCCTAAAAATAATTAAAATAATTTTCGATATAATTGTTAAAATATTTATTAAGTACTCATTAAACATGCTTATAATATTGTACTTACTAAATCTTAACTCATGTGAAGAACAAAACTGCAGAGTCGAGACCAGACATAACCAGTTGCCGATTTATTATGCAATTTCTCATTTTTTGTTATCCATTGCTAAAATCCTGTAATGGGCTTAATGACTGTGGTAGGCTGGTAGCAAGATATACTTCTCTAGCCCACTATCGAATCCAGCTTAACGCTAGCGTAGGCCTATTGTGGCGTAGGTTGGTCCACATTGACCTTAGGAGCGGCTGAAATGTTGCCAAAAAGAAGCATGTCAAGGCCCACATCTCAGTCTCTTTCCTCACAAAAATTTTATAGGGAAAAGCATGCCAAACACAAGCATCTCAAAGCCTACAATCTCAGCCTGTTCCTCGACCAGAAATTTGATAGCTAAAAGCATTAAATAAAACCCAAATAAATTAAGAAGGAGGATAAGATTAAGATCTGAGTCGGCATAAACACTTTGATAAATTAATATTAATCAATATAGATCCAGATAGTTAGTTGCTGAACTGACTAACTAATTACTTTGCTTTTAGTAGATAAGATAATCAAATATAAAAATATTCAAAGATATCACTTCAACCAGCACCAGCTAACAAGCTGTTCCATCTCATTGATTTGAGCACATACCATTTTTTACAAGTGAGGAACTCTTTACTTCTTTAGTAGAGAATAACACTATAGAACCATGGTTTTCAAAATCGGATGGTCGGACTGGAAAAACTGGAAAACTTGACTGGTTCTGTTTTTTTCTAAAATTGTTAATTTTGGTTAGCAAATCATTGAATCGGCCAATTAATCGTTTGAATCATTTGAACGGTTTTGACCATTTTCCAATTTTTTTTATTTTTTTTTGTCAAAATGGGCTAGCCATTCGAATCGAACGATCAGACCATTCAAACCAATAACCAAACCTCTGACCAATTCGATCACCGATTCGTTTTTAAAAACCATCATGATGTCTTTTTTAATTGTGAAAATGCATCCAAATCAGTAGCCCAGTCTAATATTTATCACCATTGATACAATATAATCATTATTCAAATTAAATTGGGTATTCGGTATTCCCCAATCAGCATCTTTCCATCGAGGCCATAAAAATTAAATCACAATATTTTAATAGCATCATATGATGTCAATGCTGACCGGTTGTCCAAATATTTTAATCCAATCAATAAGATAAATAAATCATTTAAAAAATATTAAAAAAAACTTTCAAAATCTAAATATCATATTATCTCTGTATCTTTTTATTTTTATTTGCACACGTGGGTGGCACATGCCCTTCCACTAGCTTATTTAAAGTGAATAATTAAATAAAATACCTCACTTTTGCTAAAACATGCATAAAAATATCTCATATTTTTTCTTTGTCCACTATTAATATAGAACCTCTAGGCATATGTCTTCCCCACCATGTCCTTCCATATTCTTTATCAGATGTCTTGGAAGAGATTTTGATGACTGTTTCAACTGGCCTACTGAGAACATTGACTTTATGCACTCCAGTTTGAAGTATTTAGATTGAACTTGAATAAGTGTGGAACTTTTCTATAACTAAGGTATTCCAATTTTTTAATTTGATTCTTCTTTAATTAAGAAGAGAAATGTAATTTGAATAATTACTTCTATCTCCATTTAAATACTTCTTATTAAATCTTTATATTTAAGGTATTAACTTCTATTAACATTCATTATTCTTATTCTTAACTAGAATACCCTCCCTTTTTTTTTTAATTTGGTTCTTCTTGAGAGTGCAAAATGTAATTTGAATTACTACATTTTCCCTCATTTAATTCCCTCTCATTAAGTCTTATATTTAGGGTATCAACTCCCATTATTTCATTGAATCATATATTAATTAATCATATTAAAAAAATTATATTAAGTGTAATAAAAAATAATTATTTTTATTAATAATAAAAATAAAATACAATTTAAAACCAACCAAAAAATAAAGTTATTTTATTATTTGATGGAGAGTAAACAACTCAACGTTTTTTGGGTCAAAATGAATCTATACCCTTTTATTCAAATGAAAACATAAGAAGAATATATACAGCTAATAAGTGTAAGACTATTTTATCAGTCCAACCCAAGTGAGACAATAGAACTGCAAATGGATCAAATTGAACTTGGGTTGGGGTATTTCCGAATCTAACCCAAAACGTAGATTTGAAGCCAATTGGTTTACATATTAGGATACCTGATCAGATTAAAGATTTAAAGCATAAATAGTAAATCTATATGGATCTAGCATATTTAAATTTATAAAAAAAATAATAATAATAAACATGAAAAATATAAATAAAAAAATAAATTTATTAAATCCCAATCCAACTTATCTATATATATATAAATAAATCATGTTTTGAGATCTGATTCAATCCGACATAAACAAATCAAATTTGAATTCAAATTGAATAAAGCCTTGTCCATTTGCCGCCCTACTCAGACAAAACAAAACTACCTCCACTCTCCATGGATCGATGTATAAGAAGAATAAAACCTTTACCACGCATAATGAAAAGGTGTGTGATATTCGGAGATTGGTGAAACGCGACACAAGCATACAAAATGATAGGAAACCTTACCGGTCATGACAGACATATAAGCAACTTCAAATTGTAGTCATCACAAAAACCACCATCTCATAATTAATTTATCATTTTCAGACTAACTTTGTCGCTATCACTTCACTTTTAGTACTCCAGCGTGATAATTGCCATCATCTATCATCCTCATCCTCCTCATCAATGACATCCTTATTCTTACTATTCTTTGTGTTACTTCATAGTAGTAGTACTGGCCATAGTGCTGCCGCTGGTGTTGATGGGAAGAAACATTATATAAAAATCGGTGTTCTAAGATGGATGGGGTCTTTCTCCTAAACCAATTTAAGTCTTAGTAGGGGTGAGTATGGTTCAGTTCGGTTTGGTTTCATGGAAGAATTTGGGTCTATGATTTTGGAATTGAAACCTACACCGTAAAGGTTGGTTTCATGGTCAGTTTTGGGATTGGTTCTAGGGTCTATTCATGAAACCTGTTCTTTTTTACTCTCCCCTTCTAAAAAAATGAAACATGTCTTTTAAAAACTTGATTTTCAATAATGATAATATATAGATTAAAACTTATATTATCTTTATCGATTAAATTGAGTAATTTAATATATAGATTATCATAATATATTAATGTACGGTTCAAATTTTTGTCATTAAAATTTAAATTTTGTAAATATTACCTTTTACATTTTTTATTATACACATTCAGATATTAAAATGAAAACAAATGATCAAATCACTTAAATAACTCAATGGTCAAGTGAGACCATGGCTTTTTGTAATCATGAGCGTTTGAGTTCAAATCATTACATCTTTAAAAATATTTTGGGGTTTGTTTCATGATAAATTTAGTTCCAAGACCAGTTCCACAAAGGCTGGTTCATCAAGTCGGTTGTGATAGAATAAACCCCTAGACCTTGAAATCGACCTAAATGGGGGTTGGTTTCAAAAATTTGGAATCAGACCCTATCCTTTAACAGATTAGATAGAATTGGTCCAAGGCCATTTCGAGACCAGTTCCAAGTAAAACCTACCCATTTGCTCACCCCTAATCTTAAGGATAATGTTAAAGACTAGTGTACGCCTCCCACTCACTTGAAAAATCCATGAAGCTATTAGGTGAAAGCCCCAAATCATTTACATTAAGCTAGAAATCAACTTTTCAGTGAAGCTAATTTTGGCTTCTTCGATGCTAGTATGCCACCGGCCACCCAGTGCAGCTCAAACTCAATCAATGCTCTCCCAAGCGGACCCTACATTTGGTCAGAATGAGTTGGAGTTAAAAGCCCATTTTCCATTGACAACCCATTCACGATTTTTATCAACACGTCAGCCATGGGCCCATGGCCTACCTAAAACCTAATAGTTTCACTGTCATCTGATTGGGCCTTTTTTACAAGCTTATTAAGTTTGACGTGGGCCCTGTTTATAGATTCCCAAATCCCAACCCCAAGTGATGTGATTGCGCAAAACCAGGTCGCTAAATCCGGTATGGATTTATAGTCGTATAATAGACACTTCTCTGAACGCTGGCTCGACGCTCTTGACGGCCCATGACCCATGCAGATTGCAGAGCTGCTCTGCTCATACCCGGGCAGTGAAACACGTTGAGCCTTACAGCCTTCGCAGAGCCCCGGCCAACTTTTGGCGGAAGTGGACGTCTTAAGCTGCAATTCTCCAAGTTTGCATGTTGCTTTGGATCAGAAAGCAGTTATGTCACCTCCCATTTGAGAAAGCAAACAACGTAGTCCTTGGGTCTAGGGATAATACCTTGGGAAGGAGAGGCATAAAATGGGGTCCACCTCTATAATCTATTAGCTACAGAACCTTTCCCCATTTCCTCAGAACCTAACAATTCATTTCTGAACTCAAACCTAGCCTATCCCAGATAACTGGACTGGACTAGGCCCAGCATGACCCAACCAATGGGTTTGATATACAAGTCCGACATGGTTCCAAGAAGGGGCCCAATTGGACCACTGGACTCAAAGCCCACTGCCTAGATCATATACAACAACTGAACTGAATCATAAATTCAATTACAGACATAAAATGCATGCAAAGCCAGATTGTGGGATGGACACCGAGAACTCCGGATCTCCTGCCCACGATAACTCTGCGCATGTCTATCCATAACACATTACCTTTGTGAATTGGGAACATCTCCTCGTATAATATTATGTAGGAGGATGAGATGTTCTCCATGTATGACTGTGATGTTATGTGGGTACACATAGGCAGAGTTTGTGTGGACAGAAGATCCGGACCAAGGGCCTTTACATCTGTAGCCCTGCCCAGCTTGGACTTGACTTGAGTGGGTTTGAAGCCAAGCTAAGTTGGATTTTCTGTGCCGTCAAAGCTTAGGCCCAGCCCAACTAGGCCGAGCCAGCTGGGCTGCCATTTGTTACCCCTAAATAATTTTCTGAAGCACTTTTCAAGTTCAATATGTTTTTTTCACTTATATCTACATCCCATAACGGAGAAAATCAACTGATGTGGGCCGGGCTGGGCTTACGAGTTGAGCATGTCTTCACCTTTTGGTGTGGGCAGCATATACCAGTGTGCACACTATGTGCATTGTCAGACTTATAAATACCTAAAATGCCTTTATCTTGATTTAGGGGACAATTTTATCATTTATCCCTTTTATACCAATTTAATATCACTAAGGCCTTGTTTGTTTTTCAAGAATCTATTTTCCTGGGTAAATACATTTATCCATGATCTTTTTTGTTTAATTTATTCGGGTAAATGTATTTTGTATAGACATTTTTTACCATTTCAATTTCTTTTTTTCATCTATCATCTACTTGGGAAATTGAGAAGGATATCACTTACCTAAGTAAATGACATCTGGAAAAATCAATTTTACCATGAATCTCACATGTTTATTGTATAAGAACATGGGTAAATTAGTCAATGGAAACCACAATCACATTGACCAACTTCACCCCTCCCCCCTCGTCCCTTCCTTTCAAAATCCCAAAAACGAACAGGACCTAAAAGAGATGTTCTGATAATGAATGATCTTCTAGGCAAAGATCTTGACCATTCAACTCAAGCCTCAAGATAAATCAAACACGAGAATCCAAGCGATGTGCGATGGTTTCCAGTAATCTAGGTTATGGAAGTGATATGATGCCCTGACATATCCAAATTTTAAAATGAAAACACCATGTAAATAATGTATGAAATTAACCTACCTGGACCCTCAAAGTGATCTCTTAGGCTCTATTTGGAAGGAGTACAAATATAAAGCGCAAAACCTTATATTTTGTATGAATTTATACTGTACATATTTGTATTTGTTCTCCTTCCAAACTAAGCTTTTAAGAGCAATGCATTAATCTCAACCATTCAACTAACAACCCCTCCGAACATGGAGGCGTGGGATCAAACATAAGTGAACACAGGCTCTCTGTAGTAAGGTCATGGACTTCATGTGCCCACTCCCTTAATCCCCCCTGTCTCATGTGAAATATGTCATAGCACAAAAAAAGAAAAAGGAAAAAAGGGACATGTAGAGGACCTCCTATACATGGTTTAGATTGAACGAGGACCAATAAATAAATAAGTAGAGATTTCATTTTAAAGGTTAAAATTTCAAAAACCTAATTTTTCTATTTTTAAATATCCAAAGTTATCTTGATAAATTATAAAATAAATCTGAAACTTCACAAGGAAAATTTCGAATGTAACATTTAAATAAATAAATTTTTTATAAGTACTTATTTATTCTAATTCTGTTTATGATAACATTTAAGTACTTAAATAGAAATACTATTTTTTTAATAAAATTTAAGATGGGAGTAAAGTTAGGGGCTAAAAAATATTATTGGTTTTGCTTTATTTATAAAAACAGAAACGACTTCCAAATCAGCAAAAGCCGATATGAGATCAATTATGATGTAAAGGCAATATCAGTTCCCGAGTTGAACATTTTACACTGTATTAGGCCTGGGCCGGGCCCATTTAAAATTTTAAGAAAGCTCAACCCCGCCCAAATGCCAAATTGCAACCCTGGTAAAAATCAGTGTAGCAGAAGAGAAGAAAAGGGTCTCAATTGGCGGGCTTCCCCGAGCCAGACTTATCTATCCATGAGTCCACGACTTCACGAGCAGAGAGTTGAAGTCTGAACTCTGAAGAGATTTTCTTTTATTTATTTCTTCACGTCACGCCTTTCCACTTTCCAGTTCCCCAAAAATATGAACCACCACCGGGTCCCACCAACAATGGGGAAAAAATGCTCTTTCTTATGCCCACAATCAATGAATCGCGTCGGGTTTGATTTAAATTCCCCAGCAGGAGGTTTGTGGACTTGACTAGACTGGAATACCTCATGGGCTCATCACTCGACACTCATGGACTCCAAATTTCGTGGATGATCATGAGACCATAGAAGACAGATCCGTGGAACATGGAATGATCAGACGGACGGCCGTAATCGCCTTATCTTTCTCTGAACAGGAAAACATTAACACGGGGACGGGGCCCATCTAATTAATGTAGGTAACGTTCTAGGAAGTTACGGTTTATGGACAACCAAACGGTTAGAGCCTAGAGGCCAGTAGACAGTAGTAGTGGTAGATCATCATCGTAAGTTGTAAGTTTTAACTAGACCTGTCTGAATTAGACACCGACGTCTCCATGAAGTGAAACTTCGCCGCTTCTCGTTCTTTGATTGGGCTTCATGTGATGTGGTACTGACTAATAATTCTCCTTCTAGATTTTTAATGCTCGAACTATTCCTTTACCGAGCATAGACTTCTTGAAAATTCGTCTATGCTCTGTTTCTCGTCTCCTAAACTGACCTTGTTTTGCTTGAAAACTTACAACACATTGTTGACGAGTTGTTGCTCAGGGTGTGAATAGAGAAAGAGACTGGTTTCAACTTTCAATGTGGGTTTATTAAAAAATGGCAAGAAACTGGAAGAGGGATTTCTATGTTACAGAGGTTGTGGAGTTCTTCAACCATTTGATGGGTGAAAGGCCTCTCTTTTCTTTTCTTCTTCTCTTGGTGCTACTTGCATGGGCTGTTGAAAGATGGGTCTTACCGTTCTCGAATTGGGCCACTATAGCTGTCACTATCTGGGCAACGCTTCAGGTCTGTTCTTCTGTGGATTTATTTGTTTCTGTACCGAAATGAGTTGCTGTTCGATGTTTTCAGTTGCATTAATTGTGTTTTTGTTTCTCCCCGTATACTTAGTTGGTTTTAGAGAACTAGGTATTGAGCTTTCTATTTTGTTCTGGGGAAATTAATCAGCTTCTATGGTTTTCGAGTCCAAACCGTTTCTACTTATTGGCTGGAATGTGCATTTTATTATTGGAATTCTACTGTTTAATTTAGACTGTCGGTTTCGACTTTCCTATCTCTTATTATTCTTTCATAGTTTCATGTGTACCTTAGGTGCCCCTGGTTTAGTTGCTATTCTGGTTTCATCACAGTTCTAACTCTTATTCAATTGGAGTCTAGTTGCTTCTTTCTCCTAATCACTGACTGGTTTTTGTACTTTTTTTCTTGCACTGTGCTCCTGAATTTCCTAAAGTGGGTGCTAACAGTTATTATTGCCTTCTAGTCGGCCTTTCAGATTCAGAATCTCGTGTAACCTGCATGGTTATAACTTATCATTTCAATGCTTCTAGGCTCCTAAGAGTTTTGAATTTGCATATCTAAGGCTTCTAGAACGATGCCCATTCTAAAAGGGTAATGCAACTACAATGGAGTTGTGCGGATGTTCTCTCCTTTATTCTCCTGTAGGAGTTCTTTGGATTATTAACCTAGGTATAGCCATATAACTTTGCCGCCTGAAAACCCTACCCCCAGGAAGTTGTCAAGCATTCAGTCTGATTGGTATGTACTGAGTCTAATGTTTTTTTATCAAAAGTTTAAAACTTGGCTCACAGTTTGTAATTTTGCAAAAGAAAAATAATAAATGGTTTAGATTTTCAGGTCACCCTCTTATTATCACACATACAGACATCTTTTTATTACTGTTTATTTGAAGTGTTCTGGAACCCAACCAGTATTCAATTGTCTACTTATATGAGTAGCCTTGGAGGGAAACACGATTGAAATAAATTATTTATAAAAAAAAAAAACAAGATTGAAATAAATTTCAAAGGTTCAATTCTAGTATCCTTTCTCACGTAAAGTTGTAAATGCTTCATATATGATGTGACACTAAAGGTTTTACAGAAATAACTAATAAGAATGAATGAAGACTTAGATTAAAAGCAATTTTCTGGAACTTCTTCAGCCCAGTGTTCCATGGACGCAGACACTAATTCAGAATCTGGTACATAACCAAGAGTCTGACACGGAAAAACAAGAAAACATGGACTTACAGGCACATCTAGATAGAAGTATAATACTATTAAAATATTGGGTAAATCTATGATGCCAGAAAGGTATGATACTGGAAGAGCTTTGACCAATCAAAACCTCCATGGATTTTGTTGAAAACCACTTTATTAGTTGCCACTTTTATGATACCAGTCAATTGGTTATAAGTTTTTCCAATATCATAGCCAAAACCCTAAAATATTTCATATTTTCTGAACTCTAACATTATATATATATATATATATATATATAAGAGGGGTCTAAATGTTGCCTTGTTACCAAGTAACATTTTATAAGAAAAATGGCACTCATCTCATACATTAGCTGTTCATTTATTTCAAGTAAGCTAGGAGAAGAAAAGGAAATATTGCATAGAATTGTCTCTCAAGAATCCATGGAGTATTATTTATCAAAAAAAAAAAAAAGAATCTGTTGAGTATTGGAACCTAAGACATGATCTGGCAAGGACACATTTTCCATTTAGGAGAGACCATGCAAATCTGCTTGAGGTTGAAGATGACAAGATTGAATAAGTAGTCATATACAGAATATATCCTGTGCGTGTAGTCAATTGTATCTATGGGAGAGAATTGAGAAACCAACTATAGTATCAGCTTATAAATCAAAACCTGTAATTAATTTGTTGGCCATGCTTTATGGAAGATACATAATGCATTATGTTGTGTATATGTTTCTTCATTTGACTGATACTGGCTCAACAAAATTCTACATTAAAATTATTGCTTAACTAACAGCTTTTCTTCAGCTTTGGTCATAACCTGGGCACATTCTTTGCTGTGGATTGCAAGAATGAAAATTTTGAACAGATAAAGAAGCCTGTTTTGGCTCGATGCTTCTCTGAGGTAGCTCCTAGTTGATTCTACCTCTTGGTAACCTCAGACTATTTCTTCATTTTTTCAATGGTAATCTTAAATCCTTCATAAATCGAACATAAGGATCATGCCCTAATATGGGGAGCGTTTTTTAATTGATTCCAAAAATCACTATAGGGTAGCAAGTTCCAATCTTCCCTAAAGTATACCTACCAAAAGAATTGTGGTTTCTCTGACTCTCTATATCATGTTGGTGTATAATCTGGAAGAAAACCTACAATCTTGTGGTTTCTATTCATTATGCCAACCAATTTGAACCCAAAAAGAAAGATCAATATATTAAAACTCAAAACTGCCCCTTGTAATGAGAGCTTGACCCGCTCAGACAGGTATGTATTTCCATATGATTAGTTATAACAAACTTGGTTGACAGATTGAGTATTTTGGTCCTCTGAAACCAATATGTTGTATATTTCACAGGCAGAAGTAGATGCAGAGGTTGAAACAAGACAAGAAGGGCAAAAAAGACTTGAGATGTGCAAAATAAGTCCAAGAAAGAGAAAGAAACTGAAGCAATTAATCCTGCAAAACCCTAATCACCAAGACCAGCACCACTTTAGAATAAACTATAAAAGCACTGATACCGTTCTAAAATAAAACCTCAAAAAAATTACTTGGGACAAGAATACTACATGTTTCTGACTTCTCATGAGCTTATCCCAATGCACAGAAGGGTACAATATCACAATTAGAGAATTCTGAATTCCCTCAAAAGGGGACATTGCTTGGTCCAATGGTAACATCCTGGGATGCCAAGTGTGAGAACTACGGTTTGCATGTGAGAGCACCAGAGCAGCTTGTCCATTGCCAGAGATAACCAGTTCACCCCTCTCAAGACCCTGGATAGCAGAGACCAGCATTGGGTAATGATCTGTCCTATTCCCTCAAAAACCCCTAATTTCTTGCTAGCATCCAGAACCTCCTTGACTACCTTCTTTTGAACCGAGGCCCTACAAGAACCATCTTCCTTATTGTAGCAATAGTCACAATAAGAATGTGGTGATTGAGGGAAAGAAGAGGTCAGGAACCTCCTGATCAATTAGACAAACTATATGAGTTATATGTCCTCAATGATTCAGAACCTTCATCTGCCACATGCACTCCCTTCTTCCTAAGAGTTATGAGAGCCTTATTCATACCCTTTTGATGATGGGCGTTTAACAAGGTAAACAAAACATTGCTGCATAGACATATTTAGGGGTTTAAGAATCTTCTCAAGTGGTAGATAAACTAGGGGTTTTAGACATTTCAACCTCTTAAAGTAATAAGTGTGTGTATACCTATTTTTAATTTCCTCGGTTGCCTCTGATATGTTATAGGAGTTATGGCGAGTCTTCTAATTTATTTTCCTGCTTACTGCATCTCATTTTCCAAATTTTCAAGTTTAGTAAAGAGAGAAAATAGAAATTTAGTTTACATGGAGCAAAATGTAAGATGTAAGTTTCATTGCTTGCAGTATGGGAGCTATCAAAAGTGGCTTTTTGTAGAAGACCTGAACAAAAGATGGAAGCAAACCATATTGAAAACATTGGTACCTTTTTATAGGATTATAATCTTTTAAGTATGTTCCTTCTTCCGTTCACATGAATCTTACTTATTTTTTCTTTTTCACAAATTTACAGCCCATGACACCATTAGAGCACTGTGAGTGGCTGAACAAGCTTTTGATGGAAATTTGGTCAAATTTTATTAACCCAAAACTTTCTAAAATGTTCTCTTCTGTTGTTGAGGTTAGTTTCAATAAGTTTTTAGGACTGATTTTTTTCCTTTTTATTCCTCATTTTTATTAAAGATATATTCTCAGTCTTAGCTCAGTGTGACAGTACATGCTGAAACTGAAAGTAGATGTTTAAAGTGCATTCCAGTTCCAAGGATTTGGATGAATTATGGTTTGAAAATAAATTAAGTAGAAATAAATATAACTTTCCTGTGTGAAGCATTGTTTCTTTTTTTTTTTTATAAGTAAAAGAAAAATTTTATTAAAGAGAAAACAATAAAGGATTACATCCAAAACAGGTGTTAAGATAACACCCCACAAACGTGAAGCATTGTTAAGCCTGCTTGGTCATACCAGCACTAATGCACCAGATCCCATCAGAATTCCAAAGTTAAGCGTGCTTGGGCGAGAGTAGTACTAGGATGGATGAAGCATTGTTTCATCATTCAAGCATGTTACTGATGTAAATGCTTGCAAATTTCACAATCTAAATTTCAGATGTCTGGTAAATGTAGAATTATATTTTTGTTTTATTATGATGATTAAAATGCTTTAGTCAGTTTTTGTAGTTCTTCAGACATCTGATGTAAACATCTCATGTAAACATTTAGTCAATTTAGTCAGTTTTTGTACTGAACAAATGTAATATTTGGTTGGAGTTTCTCATCCTACCTTTTTAACATTCTCATGTAAACATCTTTCTTTTCTTTCTGGGGAACCTTTTAGTACATGCATGGTCATATATTATTGCTGGTCAAAAGACAATGAAGTCTGAAAAACGTCATCTATATTTTCCAAAATTCATATATTTCTTTAGTATTTTGTGCATGGATGAATGTATTTCACTCTCTTTGTTTCTGGGCTCTGTCAATTACCATACCTCTCCTCAAAGAAAAAGAAAAAGGGAAAAGGAAACATCTATAGGGTTTAAAAGAAAGTATATCCTCTTTCCCATTCCACCCCTGGTTTAAAGTATTTCCTTTACAAATACTGACAAAGGGATATTTAAAAATATTTGCCTTTTTATATAATTTACTTTTCTGAATGGTTTACATAGTTTATTGTCTTGTTTATTGGAAACATTCTCATGCTTTTTGCAATGGCTGTATATGGATAAATAACAATAAGGTCCTCAAGTTTTACCCTCATATGATAGCTTGTTTTATATCATTACACATACAACTAACATCTGTAAAATACCAAAAATAAAACATCTGTAAAATAATGCATGGTGTGAAGGGTAAAACATTTTCTTCTACTGCATCTCTCTCTCTCTTTCTGATCAATAGTGTAACTATTTATTAAGCATCTTAGAATGTGGGAATTGTACATGTGCACTATAAGAACAACACAAGAGAGTCCAAAGAGGATCCCTAACCCAGTCTTCAAATAAGACTATCCCAACATACCAAACCCTCGTTTGCATCATTCTTTCTTCTCTAGGAAATAAAAACTCCTCAATACAGTTCTCTTCCATTCATCCTAGAAGCAAGAGCTCTAGCTTATCTAATACAGTGTCACATTTTCCAAGGTTCTTCTGCCTCATTGTTCATCCAGCCAATAACCACCTGAAAATCTTCTTCTATTTCTTTGGAAATGCAATGGATACATGAAAATATCAACCTTTGTAATAAGGCTAGGACTTAGCTTTAATTGCTGTCCCAAAACCAGCTGATCCTGAACAAACACAAAGTATTCCTCCATTTGAGTATCTAAAAATACCCCTACTCCTCAATTCATTAAATCTCCCAAAAAGCAAGCATCAAAATTTAATCTGGCTTAACCAAAAAAATAATAATTTGACAGATAATGAGGGGACCAGATCTGAACATGAGGCTGTCGTCTAGTGAAGGCTCTAGAAACCCTAGATCATGCCACTTTCATTTGAATAATAGTTTAATATTTCATCATTGTTTCTATATGATTCTTCGTTTAGAAAATTTTAGCATTCCTCTCCTCCCAAATTAATAAACCAAAGAAGATATGCTCTGATAAGTTTTGCCATGGTTTTCTTGTTTTTTGTAGATTGGGTGAAGCATGTTGAAGCAAAAATGTTGGAATATCACCTAGAACATACCACAGTCTAAAAGGGACAAAAAGCATTCCCAAATTATAGAAGTTGATGAGGGCAGATTTAGCCCTCCACTAACATCATGACACATGGCATCTCGGAACAACTGGGTGACTCCCAGAACCACCTAGGCGACAACTTGCCTTAGCCAAAATGATGGAGTCCCAGCTAGCGACCTGGCACTGTCGCCGACCTGGCCACCTGCCTCTGGCGCCGACTTGGCGACCTGCCTCTAGCGCTGGCCTGGCGACCTGCCTCTAGCGCCGACTTGGCCACCTACCTTTGGTGCCGACTTGGCGACCTGCCTCTAGCACCGACCTGGCAACCTGCCCCTGTTGCCGACTTGGCGACCTGCCTTTAGCGCCGACCTGGCGACCTGCCTCCACTCCCAACCTAGTAGAAATCTAGCTAGCGACCTCGACGTGGGGGGCGACCTCCCTCGAGGGCTTGCTGACCTAGTTGAGGTCCAAGTGGTGACCTACGAGACATGCTCACCGTCGATTTCTGCATGCATCCCATCACTCCCGAGTCTCTCGGAAGTCAGCTCTCACACCGAATGTTTTGGGAGAAATCGAGTAAGGCACAAAGATTGGCCTACGTGCACAACTACCTCCAAGGACTTTGGAGCAGTTAGACACGTCCTCCCAGAGATTCCGAACGTGTTGCGTGATGCTCACGCCAAACAATGCCTATATAAAGGCCTTACCTCCAACTCCAGGGCGGAGATGCGCAATTTAGTTCTCGCAGCTCTCCAGCTCTCTCACATTTAGTTATCTTAAAATCTCTGATTCGCTAACTTAAGCATCGGAGTGCCCACCCCGGGTAAAGCAACCCGGGCACTCTGACACTGTGTCCTTGCAGGTCGCATCAGAGCCACCTCTCCAACTCGTCACCACTCAGCTAGACATCAGAGCCACTTCTTCAGCTCGTCACCATTCAGTTAGGCGTTAGAGCCACCTCTCCAGCTCGTCACCATTCAGCTAGGCGTCCAAGCCACCTTCCAAGTAGGAACCATTCAGCTAGGTATCCAAGCCACATTCTAGGTAGGGATTATTTAGCCAGGCATCCGAGTCACCTGGCAGCCGGGAGCTACCGAAATGCGCGTTATCAATTGGCGCCATCTGTGGGAAATGCTACAAAAGGCTATTTTCTCACCCGATTCTCTGAGCTTCAAGTAATAACATCTTCAAGCAACAACAACAACGCTTGATCGAAAGAACCCCCTAGTGGGGGCAGAAGCAAAATGATTAGCCCAGACGAGTTCTCGCAGTCTTGCCCTGACAGAATCTCCCTAACTGTGAGGCCACCCCCATATGTCGAGCTCTACGTGCTCTCTGCAAGAGTTGACGGCCAATAGAATGTGAGGCCACCCCATAGGTTGAGCCCTCTGTTGTTCCCGTGGGAGTTGATAGCCAACAAACTGTGAGGTTGCGCCGCAGATCGAGCCCTCCATGCTTTACGTGGGAGTTGATGGCCAACAGGTTGTGGAGCCGCCCTCGCAGGTTAGTCTTGCCGAGGTGACGAGGTGTCTATAGGCTGAGGTGTTGAGAGCAAAACTAGACTATCAAAATTTTGATGACCTGGCGACCTAGAAACCTGCCTCCGAACTGGCGACCTGCTTCCGCCAACCTGGCGATACACGTAATCAGCCTGGACGAGCCTTGTCAGCCTTGTTCACGAGGTCGTCCCTACAGGTCGAGCCCTTTGTGGCTCCCGCAGGAGTCGGCGGCCAGCAGGCTGCAATCGCCCTTGCGGGTTGAGCCTTTCAAGGTTCCCATGCGAGCTGGCAACTTGCAGTTTGTAAAGCTATCCCCGCAGGTTGAGCTCCTTGTGGCTTATCGTAGGAGTAGGCGACCAGCACCTTAAAGGACTGATACAGCGTAGTCGTGGCACCGACCGCTATTTAAATTCCAACATCGACACACATATCACAAGGGGAAGCCAAACTGCCTTCCGCATCAAGGACCCCTAAGCCGACCTCAAAATATGTTGGCGACAGGTCTAAGGACCTACAACGAAGCACAAATCTACTCCCTTCGCTGAGATGATCTCAACTCGGGAGTGGAGGGCAATTGATGAGGGCAGATTTGGCCCTCCACCAACATCATGGCACATTGTCACGGGGATAATCGTTGGGGCCCCGTGCGGCACTCGAAAGGGGCGAGTAAGCCTATGCAACAAAGCAAACACACACAAAAAGGCAACAAGATGGAACACGAATTAGCAAAAGGCTATTTGTATTGCAATAATCAGTGGCAAGCACAAGCACACAGTACAGTGTCGAGGGGATCTCGTGCTTAACCTTTACACGTTTATGAGCTCACTCGACTACCTACCTCCCCTCAAAGAGTACGTTAAGCTTTTGGGGGAGTGGCAATAAGAAACATCAAAAAGATGAAAAAGCATACTACTATATTACAATATTGCCATTGGCAGTCCCCCATACAAAAGTACATGCTTAGCCCACCCATGGCACACACTTGGACGCTGGAGTTGCGGCTGTAGGCACAGTGGATGGCACTTGATGGCGCGTCGAAGAGAACACTTGTTACAGTCTCCCCCACTCAATTCAGTCTTCGTCCTCGAAGACTAGCTTCTGCTTGAGGCTTCAACTTGTTGTTGGTGAAAGAAGGTTCTTCGATTGCTCCACGAACCGGGTTTCTTCCAAGGCCCAGATAGTAGGTTGGGTAGATTGCTAGTGAATGTTCTTGATGGTGGGAAAACCTATGGCTAGTCCCTAAGTTAAGTCCCTGCTTGGCTGCTTCAAGGTAGGATTTTGATTTGTTCCTGATGGTGGTAGGAAAGTTGGTGGCCAAGGCTAGGTCAAAATGGTATTTTGGATTGTTTGGGTGTTGGTTCCCATGCATTTTTCCCCAAGGGTGACTCGCAAGGCTACTACGGGATTTATCTTGAGGGATAATGTGAATGTGGCCCCTAAATGGCTCAGGTGGCACTCGCTCTCCCCAGTGGTTGTGGCAGTAGGTGTGGGAAAAGTTCGACACGGCCTTGGGTCTTCTGTTGGGCCCACCAGTTGTGGGTGTGTGCGGCTTCTGCTGTGAAGGTGGCTTCCACTGCTGTTGTTGTGGCGGCACTGGCACTGGCGCTGACTTCTTCCCGGAGTTGCTGTGATCACTTCTGGTTGCAATGGTGGTTGTTGTAGGTCTCTCTGCCAACAATGGTGGAGGGTGGTGTTGGAATTGTAAGGCGGAGACGTGCTTCTTCTTGGTGCTGGCGGTGGCGATCATGTTAACCATGCAAGGTGATTGCTCGTCCAAGATCATCAGGGTGTCGAGGTGAGGCGCCGGTGCTGCTTTTGCCTGTATCATGAAGTCCATTTCAAGGACAATATCAAAATCATCTATGTGGACGACAGAGAGGTCAATCTCTCCATCCCAGGTGCCGAGTTGTAGTCTTACTCGGCGGGCCATGCCTTCAGTAGGTTTGGCACCGGTGTTAACTGCTTTGAGCCAGCCAGGCTCTTTGGAAACGGCCAAGTTAAGTCTCTTGGCCTCTGCAATGGATATGAAGTTGTAAGTGGCCCCTGTATCAACTAGGGCCCTGGTTGGCCTCCCGCCAATGGTTACATCAACATACCTCAGTCCTCTTTTGACTGAGGAGGGCTGTTTGGAGGTAGCCCCTTTCTTCATCATGGCATTGAAAAGTTGGAGGGCGCCCACTCTTGTCGCCGGGGTACTCCATTCCCCATCACTCTGCTCATCATCACTTAGCTTGGCAATGAGGGCATTCAGCTTTGCTCGCTTTGGGCAATTCCTGGTGAAGTGCTCCTCCCCACAAATGTAGCAAATGGGAGGACGGCTTGGTCTCCCTTGATATCTGTTGTTGTAGTAGCTTTGACTTCCTTGTGGCTGCTTCCCCTTGTGGTGCTCGACTGGTTTGTGGCTGGAGGGTGGCTTCTCTTTCGGAGGACTTCCTTGTGGCTTCTCTTTCGAAGCGTGACAACTTTAGTTCGTGACCTATTTCAGTTCATGACAACTTCAGTTCGTGCTTCAGTTCTCTCCTTTTCTTCTCTGGGCTGTCAATGGAGAAAAGTGGTTCGTCCCAAGCCTGAAACATCACAGCTCTTTTTTTTTCTGGTGCACAGAACCTCCTTTCCTAAGAAAACAACTTCAGCAGTGAATGGTTGGCTGAAGCTCTCAAACGAAGGTTGGTTATCTCTCCTCTATGTGCTGTTGGTATTTCTGGGTTGAAAATCTTCAAGAACTTGAGAGGACTGATCAGAACCTAGAGAACTAGGTTGGTTGTTGCCCTGGTTCTTGGAAAAATTCCAAGAACAGGCTGTGTTTACAGTGACCAAATGGTGTAAGGGCTGCTACTGTAGGTGGCTGAATGGTGCAAGGTGTAATGCAATGGTACTAGTTGAGTTTTTGTTGGTCTTGTGGTGCCCTCTTAAAAGCGTTAAAGCAGGTCTGTATTGTGTGTGACAGCTATGGCTGTGTGGTGGTGCTTGTGATGCACAAACTCTGTTGAGCAGTTGTAAGAGAGCTTGCATGTGGTTAGTAAGTGCTGAATTAATGTCGGTGTAGTCTGTGTTTTTTTTTGTGAAATCAGTAGTGGTGTGGATAAGAACAAAGGCGTGTGTATCTATCATTGTGTTTAGGGACTGTTGTAGGTTCTAGAACATCAAATTCTTGACAACAGCACTTAGTTGGTGATTGGGAATTCAGATTAGAGGCAGCATTGAAAGAGTATCATGGCAGCAATGGGAGATGGCTGTAGTGATCAGAAACCTAGTGTGGTGGTTTCCTCTGACTATCTAGGTGTACAGATGACCTCAATTAAACTGAATGGTGAGAATTATGTTCCATGGGCCAAGTCGGTGGAAGTTTTTCTCAAGGCAAAGAGAAAAGTGAAGCATGTGAAAGAAGATAAACCACCGGCTGACTCTCTAGGGTTTGATGATTGGGAACAGGAGGATGCTCAAATCATGACATGGCTATGGAACAGTATGGAACCCAAAATAAGTGCCAACTTCATGTTCTTAGATACAGCTAAGGACATATGGGAACATGCCAAGAAGCTGTATTATGGGCAAGATAATACTACAAGGGTATATCAGCTCTATCAGGAGTACTTTGGTCTGCAACAAGGAAATAAAACCCTAGAAGAGTACTATGCCAGTATGAAGAACCTCAGAAATGAACTCAATGTCTATCATCCTCTTACTCCAGATGTTAAGGTTCAGCAACAACAGAGGGAACAACTAGATGTCACAAGGTTCTTAGTGGGGTTGAAATCAGAGTATGAACCAGTTAGGGCCCAAATATTGGGGGCTCTACCCTTCCTATACTTGAGGAAGTGTTTGCTCATTTTTTTTTTTTTGGAAATAAGATATGGGTTTTACTATGCCTAATTTGAAATGTCGTTAGTTACAAAAATGCCTCTGGATTTAGCTATATATTACAATCTCACCGCAGGATTGGATCAACTCCCTGCCCTCCTAAATAAAATGAAGGAAAACTAAACATTTGGGAAAAACAAGAAATGTTTAAGTTGATCCTTTGGATAGGGTTAGGTTGAAAACCGAGGTGTTAGTGGTGGTATAAACAATAAATATTTGGGGTGAAGATCGGCTTATAATTTCTCATTTAGATAGTTTATACAGATTCCCTAGTTTGAAACAGACTATCCATGTAAAATGGGCACCAAGTCTTGCAAGTCCTTCACAGCTTGGTTAACCGCATGAAGAATCATCTTCTTTACCTCTAGTTTATCTTCTCTGGCCCTGTGATTTTTGGGAAGTTGTCGGAACTCATCAGACAGAAGGAAGCACTGGTGGATATTTTCAGGTGAGACAAAGTCAAGAGCAACTTTGGTGCATGACTTGAGATTTCGGACCTGATGTGGACATCCAGCAGGAATAAATACTGCTTCCCCAACTCTTTGCTCAAATGTCCATGGTTCAACCCCAAATTCCTCTTTTAGCTTCCTTTTGTGCTCCAGTGTCAAATAGAAAGCTTGGTCATGAATAGGATGAATAACCTGCTCAACTGGAGAACAATAAATGTGCCTAAATTCTTTTGAATGCTTTCTAAGGTAGGCCTGTAGCTTACCACCATCTTCTCTCCGGAAGATGTCCCACAGAGCACCACCTGTTTCCTCATTGCTTCCTTCTGGGGGGAAGCCAGGAAAGGTTGTCTCTTGACTCTCTTCCTCATTATCTTCTTTTGAAATTCCAGTTGCTTCACTAGTTTTGATTGTCATGCTACCAACATTTGCAGTTTTGGATGTAGCATAAGAAGTTTTTCTATTGGTGTATACTTCAAATTCAAAACATTCATCACTAACACGATCTAAGTGAATTGTACTCAGGTGCTCTCTTTCATCTTGAGCTCTATGCTTCTTTTTCAACTTATTTATTGCAGATTGCTGCTCTTTAGTTGGCACTACTTCTGATGAGTGTGTTAGAATATTCACTGCATCTGATAGATCACAATGAAGCTTAGTCACAGAATCCCCTCTTCCAAGCTCTTCGGCAATCCCATAAGCTATATAAGTTTTTGGCCCTAAGTCTAGCTTTAAGGTATCCTGTGGTAGTTTTACAGCAAGATTAAGTAAACCAGACTTAGGATTTGTGTATTCCTAGAAAGGCATGCACTGATAAATTCATCACAGACTTAGTATTTGCTCGGCTTCACAGGATTTCTTTGGGACAGACAGAGAATCCCACACAGTCTGATAGATCAGCTTTTGTGACAGCCAGAGGAGGTGGACGTGGTATGAAAGGGGGAGGACATGCCTCCCGAGGAGGTCGTGGTGGTTCCATATTTGGCCGTGGTGGTGGTCGTGACTCAGGGGGAGGCCGTGGCAAAGAAAAAGGCAGCTCTACAAGGAAGTGTACCCACTGTGGCAAGGAAGGACATTCCGTAAATTTCTGTTATGATCTTCATGGCCGCCCTCCCTCTAAATGGGCCAATCATGCTGTTGCTGGTGGGGTTGATGTCAGTGATAATCAACAGGCAGACCTAACTCCTTCCACATCTACATCTGTTTCCGGAAGGGAGATGGTGAGTGTACCGCGTGATGAGTATGAGCGGTTCCTTTAGTCCACTTCACAGCACACTACTGCTACTCTTGCCCACTCAGGTATAGCTTGCCTGTCATCTAAAACCTCTCCTTGGATTATTGACTCTGGAGCCTCTGATCACATGACCGGGACTCCAGGTGTGTTCTCTTCTGTCTCTAAAACTTCCACATCTCAAACTGTTACCCTTGCCAATGGTTCCTCCTCTCCCATCTGTGGTGTTGGCAATGTTGACATGGCTTCTCTTTCTTTATCATCTGTTCTATATGTCCCTAAGTTTCCATTCAATCTTATGTCTGTTAGTAAGTTAACCAAGACTCTTAACTGCTCTGTTACTTTTTTCCCTTCCTCTTGTGTTTTTCAGGATCTCAGGACGGGGAAGAAGATTGGTGGGGGGCATGAAGCTGGTGGATTGTATTACCTTGACAGTGGTGGATCGTCAGTTGCACTTCAGACTTCACTCACTCCTCTACAGTGGCATTGTCGACTGGGACATCCTTCTCTCAAGGCACTCAAGATACTAGTTCCGTCTTTGAGTCATTTGTCAGTGTTACAGTGTGAGTCGTGTCAGTTTGGGAAACATCGTCGTGTTTCCTTTAGTCCTAGAGTTGAAAGTCGTATTTTGAGTCCTTTTGCTTTGGTTCATTCAGATGTTTGGGGCTCGATCAAAATAGAGTCTTATAATGGTTACAAGTATTTTGTCACTTTTATTGATGATTGTTCAAGAATGACATGGATTTATTTAATGAAAGAAAGGAGTGAATTATTTTCCATTTTTCAAAAATTCCATGCTGAAATACGTACACAATTTGGTGTTCCAATCAAAGTTCTTCGTTCAGATAATGGTCGTGAATATTTTCTAACTTCCTTTCAAAAGTATTTAGAACAGCATGGCATCATTCATCAAACTTCTTGTGCATCCACTCAACAAAATGGGGTGGCTGAACGGAAGAACCGTCATCTCCTTGAAACAGCTCGATTTATTCTTCATCATATGAGTGTTCCTAAACGGTTTTGGAGTGATGTTGTACTTACTGCATGTTTCCTCATTAATCGGATGCCCTCCTTTATTCTTCATGGTCAGTGTCCCTTCTCTACCTTGTTCCCCACCTTGTCTCTCTTTCCATTAACACCTCGTATCTTTGGCTGTGTGTGCTTTGTTCACAATCTGAGTCCTAGAATAGACAAGTTGGATGCACGCTCCATTAAGTGTGTCTTTCTTGGCTACTCTCGAACTCAAAAAGGGTACAGGTGTTACAATCCCATTACTCGGAAGTGCTATGTCTGTCCTGATGTCACCTTTTTTGAGTCTGTTCCCTTCTTCTCAGGAACTGAAGCATCTTCGTCTCCACCTTTACTTCCTCTTCCTCTTCCGGTCAGTGATCCCGTTCCGGGTGTTCCCGTTGGAGTTGACTCGTCACCTCATCCAGTGCAGATCCCTACTGAACGACCACCAATTCGGAAAGTGTATACACGTCGAACGACACCGGCCCCTTCTCCAGCTTCTACCTTGTCCGCGGATCCTGTCGTTGCTTCTGTTGCTGAACCTTCAGGACTTGACCTACCCATTGCCTTACAGAAAGGTAAACGTAGTTCTACTCTCCATTCCATTTCCAATTTTGTTTCAGTATCTCGCCTTTCCGCCTCACATCGCCAGTTTGTTTCACTATTGTCATCTATTTCCATACCTAACAATGTCCAAGAGGCTCTTAGTTCACCTGGGTGGAGGCAGGCAATGGAGGAGGAATTCTCTGCTCTTTAGCATACTCACACGTGGGAGCTCACTACTCTTCCTCCTGGTAAGCATGTTGTGGGTTGTAAATGGGTGTATACTGTTAAATACTTGCTAGATGGTAGTGTGGAGCGTCTGAAAGCCAGACTTGTTGCTAAAGGGTATTCATAGTTGTATGGAGTGGACTATATGGAGACCTTCTCTCCAGTGACTAAGATTAGCTCTGTCCGTGTGTTAATTTCCCTGGCAGTTATGTATGATTGGCCCTTATTTCAACTTGACATAAAAAATGCCTTCCTTCATGGTGACCTTATAGAGGAGGTATATATGGAGCAACCACCTAGGTTTGTTGCTCAGGGGGAGGCTGGTAAGGTGTGCATACTGAAAAAGACAATTTATGGGTTGAAACAATCGCCTCGTGCTTGGTTCGGGAAGTTTAGTGAAGTGGTGAAGAATTTTGGAATGAAACAATGCCAGGTTGATCACTCAGTGTTCAACTATGACTCATAAGCTAGAAAGATTTTATTAGTGGTCTATGTGGATGATATTGTCATAACTGGCAGTGACAAATTGGGGATCGACAAACTCAAGGTCTTTCTGCAAAATCATTTTCAAACAAAAGACCTTGGGACATTGAAGTATTTCTTGGGTATAGAAGTTGCTAGATCAAGACAAGGTGTAAACCTGTGCCAAAGAAAATATGTTCTCGATCTATTGGACGAAACAGGACTGTTAGGTGCAAAACCGGCTGAGACTCCTATGGAACCAAATGTTAAGTTGAGCAGTGATACAAGGGAAATATTTGATGATCCTGGAAGGTATAGACGACTAGTGGGGAAGCTGAACTATTTGACTATCACGAGACCAGACATCTCCTTTGCAGTCAGTGTGGTGAGCCAATTTATGCAGAACCCTCGTATATCTCACTGGGATGCAGTTCTTAGAATTGTAAGATATTTGAAGGGAGCTTCGGGCCGTGGGCTATTATATAAACCAGGAAGAAAACTTGAAGTAGTTGGGTACACGGATGCAGATTGGGCAGGCTCTGTGTCTGATAGAAGATCTACTACAGGTTACTGCACATTTCTTGGAAGAAATCTTGTGACGTGGAAGAGTAAAAAGCAGACGGTTGTGGCTAGAAGCAGTGCTGAAGCCAAATATAGAGCCATGGCACACACTACATGTGAATTAGTGTGGTTGAGGAATCTCCTAGAAGAAATCGGGTTCCACATGGATAAACCTATGAAGTTGTACTGTGACAATCAAGCTGCGCTCCATATCTCATCCAACCCTGTTTTTCATGAGAGAACAAAGCACATAGAGATTGATTGCCACTTTGTGAGGGAGAAGGTTCTTACTGGAGAGATAAGCACAGAACATGTAAGCTCAGGTGATCAGTGGGCAGATTTGTTTACAAAAGCCTTAAGCTCAGGGAGAGTGAACTATATATGTAACAAGCTGGGATTATATGACATATATTCTCCAGCTTGAGGGGGAGTGTTAGAGTTAGCCGAATAAGGGTAGATTAGTCAACTCACCTTGGTTAAGTTATGAGCTTATGTGGCAGTCTTATTAGAGGTTCTCTGTCCCATACTTAAGTAGGGGCAGTTTAGTCCTTGTACATTTAATTAGAAGCCTAATCACTATTAAGAGGTCGACTGATAGGGTTTAGCTATCAGGTTCGACAGTTCTTTCATCTTCTTCTTCTTCTCTTCTTCTTCTTCTTCTTCTCCTTCTCTTTCTTCTTCTCCTTACTGGTTCGGACTACTATAGCTACAGTAGAAACACATCCCATCACTCCCAGGTCTCTCGGAAGTCAGCTCTCACACCGAATGTTTTGGGAGAAACCGAGTAAGGCGCAAAGATTAGGCTACATGCATGACTACCTCCGAGGACTTCAGAGTAGTTAGGCACGCCCTCCTGGAGATTCCGGACGTGTTCACGCCAAACAATGCCTATATAAAGGCCTTACCTCCAACTCCAGGGGGGAGATGCACAATTTAGTTCTCGCAGCTCTTCAGCTCTCTCACATTTAGCTATCTTAAAATCTCTGATTCGCTAACTTAAGCATCGGAGTGCCCACCCCGGGTAAAGCAACCCGGGCACTCTGACACTGTGTCCTTGCAGGTCGCATCAGAGCCACTTCTCTAGTTCGTCACCACTCAGCTAGACATCAAAGCCACCTCTCCAGCTCGTCACCATTCAGTTAGGCATTAGAGCCACCTCTCCAGCTCGTCACCATTCAGCTAGGCGACCAAGCCACCTTCCAGGTAGGAACCATTCAGTTAGGTATCCAAGCCACATTCCAGGTAGGGATTATTCAGCCAGGCATCCGAGTCACCTGCCAGCCAGGAGCTACCGAAATGCATGTCATCAGAAGTGTAAGAACATATGAGTGGGGAAGGGGGGACAGACAATAAGAATACCATCTGCACTGGTGCTCATTGCTGGTAATGTTCATATTGCCAAGCCTTCCAACAAAAAATTCTGATTTTGGAATGAGTAGTTCCTAACCAAACAGTTTGAATACGAAACTCCATAGGTGCTGGAGGAGCAAGAGATGAAAGAAAGATGCATAAAAAATCTCATGAAAAATCAATAAAATATACTCTTCAATCCTGACCCAAAAAGAGAAGAAAAGCACAGAAGGACAGTCTGGAATGTTAATGGCATCTTGCACTTCTTGATCTCTTAAACCCCTAGAAAATGTAAGGTAACACTAAATCAAACCAAGTAATACAAGAAGCATTGGGACATATTTAAACTGGGATAATGCATGCAGAGTAGGAACGTAAATGCTAACATGGATATTTTTATCAGCAATGCTAACATGGAATGATGCCACCGGAGGTCCTATAATTTTATGTTAGATTTTCATAGAGGATCATATCTAACTAATCTCAACAAATATTGAAGTACAGAATATATATCTCTCCAAGGAAAAATCCAATGTAGCCCTCCTATTCAAACATACAATTTATTCATTACCCAAAGTACCAATGAATGATTTGGATGAATACCAATGCATATATTTTCTCTATCCATTTCTCCTTTTTCCCTTTTCCGGAATTTCCCTTTTTAACATTCTATATGGATAATATCAATATTTGATACTTTAATGGGAAAATGAAATTAATAAGAACACCTTCCAAATACTATAACCGTTTTGAAGGGGTAATATTACACTAATTACTGATGCCATTTAGTTCAACATATATCACAACACAGAAAATTAGTAACATGACAATTTAAATTCTGTCTTAATAACTTTTTGTTCTCAAAGTTGTTTCAGATGAATTTAGTCATATGCTTCCAAATGTAAAACTGAAACAACTGAATTTTGTTAAAATTTTCATCCATATGGCTATTTATGGGTTCAAATTTCTTTATTTTTTAATGTCATTACATTCTTTCCAGTGTAAAATTTGAACTAAGCTAACTTTATACAGATGCTAATTTGTATGAATCTGAGTTGTGATTTTTCTGAGTATTAATGTTTTCTTGTTCTTGATCATCTAATATATAACATTCAGTAATCTTCTACAAGACTAATACATGTAAAGGAGCTGCCATGTTCTGTAACTATTGTGGAGATAAATGTCAATCTTCATATCTGGTTATAACATGGCAATGTTTTCTATAATATCATTTTATGTTATTCAGTGTAACTCAATAAAATATCATTTGTGCAGAAGCAGTTAAAACACCGAAGACCAAGGCTTATTGTAAGTCTTCTGTATCTAAATTTTGAATCAATGATAAATGAAGCAATACATGGTCATCAAAAAAGCTGGTTGTGCTGTAGGAAAAAATTGAATTGAAGGAGTTTTCATTAGGTTTACTTCCACCCAGCTTTGGATTGCATGGGACTCATTGGTCAACTTCAGGTGACGAGGTTTGCTTTCTGATTTACCTTTGAAATTTAGTGACTTTTTGATATTTCACTAAAAATGATTGATTTTACATGGTGGCTATTGATAATGTCCTGATTCAAGAACGTTCACATCTGTCTTAATCTTGTTTTATATATATCGTTATGTTACTCTATTAATGTATTATAGATATTGTTACTGGTATCAGTGGTTTATATTGTTTAGTGTGAATATCACTATGCATATGCTTTTCTAGTACCTGATATAAACATGCCTATTAGGACAGCATATGATGCTACTAATTTTGTTCCATTGAATTAGAGGTTCAGTTTTGGTGTGTAGTTGGTCCTTTTATATGTTTGATTTCATTAAAATTTCCCTTAGAAAAGAATTCGAGTTAATTGATATGTGGTTCTTATGAAGAGGTTCATCTATATCTCATGATGGAAATGAAGGATTTGCTCTTATCTTGGTTTATGCAAGATTCCTCTATCCACACTTGTGTGGTTATAACCAAAACATTGAAGAATTTCGCTCCTCTTGGTTTAGAATCACATCAAATAGATATTCGACCAGAATTTTGCTTTCATTTGATGTTATAGTTTGCTGGATTGGAAAATTAAATAAATTCATTAGCCTTAGGTATTGACTTGATTACATTGTCACTGCGATTAGAGTGTTGTATCTCTTTTTCTTTTTTTTTTTTTTTTTTTTTTAGTTTAAACATAGAATAAAAAATCAAAACATATGTCAAGAAAGCTGGGTAAGTATAATCATGTCTAAGGATTCATCATCATCATCATCATCAGACAACGCAAATTAAGTGGAAAGTTTTGTACACGTAAAATGAACATGTGTATGCAATTTTTTGTATGTAGTAACTTACCAATAATGTGCCACTTCAATAAACCTTAAGGTCCTTAACAAATTTTATGTTACTGTATTGGAGTATTGAATTTGTATGCTGAAGAGTTGTTTTAGTAAAGAAATATGTAATCAGAGGCTTTAATATAATATCAGCCCCATTAGGAGTTTCTCTTGTAATTTTGGATAACTCTAATATTATACAAGAGTATCCTTCATTAAAGAGAGATTGGTTTGTGATATTTTTAGTTCTTTTGTGTTATTTATGTTAAAGTCTTTGGTAGAGTGTTCCTCATATTGTTACATTTTTTGTTGGTAATTGTTAAATTGGTAGTATATCACTATTACTGGGGAATTTCCTGAAAGGTCAACTTAGTGATTGGTCATGTCTTGGGTAAGAGCCATGAGCCACCATGAGTACCATCTAATTAATTGAAGACTTATTTTGCCATGGGTAAGAGCCAAAAGTGCTGCTGTGAGTTCAATCAAGTTAATTGAATACTTGTAGGATTGGTGCAAAAAGCTAGTTATTGCTATACTGGAATCTTCAAGTTTCCTTGCTCGGGAGAAGCTCGAGTATTACTACTAAGATATCATTATTTATGTCCAGGTAAGCTAGCCAATGCTAGCTTGATGGGGAGTATTGGAGTATTCAATTCATGAGTAAAGACTATTTTAGGAAGAAAATAGTCAGGGACTTTAGTGTAATATAAGCTCTAATGGTGGCTTTCTTTTAAATTTTGGATAGTTTTAGTATTAGATTGGAATGTGATATTGTTAAACCAACGATCTCTATTCTTTTCTTCTTTCTCCTTTCTCATTATTCGCAACAAGACATTGAAATCATCCTTCTCATTTTTCTTTTTTTTCTTGTTAATGAAGAATACAATAAAGCAAAAAAGCTTAAATAGAGATAAATAGAAAAGATGTTTTTTTTTTCTTTAGGAAAAAGAATAATATGTATAATAATGTACAAAATTGTGAATGAACAGAAAAAAAAACTATTACATGTACATGTTATCAATGGTGAAAAATACATTTTGATTTTCTTTGTTTGTGTGATTAGATGTTGAGTTGCTATTCAATTTGATATTCCAATTAATTGTAGTTCCTTTCTTCTGTTCATTTTAGTCTTCTGGTATAGTGATTATTTCATTTGTTGGAGCAATCAGTATCATAAAAGAGAACATACAAATTCTAGATCATGAGCATGTATTTGTTTGTATATGTTAACAGAAAATTATGCATATGAGCTTTGACTGGGATACAAGTGACATGAACATCGTGATGCTTGCTAAGTTGGCAAGGCCATTTCTTGGAACTACCCGAATTGTTGTAAACAGCATGCATATCAAGGGAGATGTATGTAAAGTATCTTTACTTATCTTCTACACTTTATTCTCTCATACAAAAATTTTTGTTTTGGAGAAGGGGACAATAAATACATGTTTCAAAGAAAATAATGAAAAATAGTTTATGATTTTGAATTTGTTCTTTCATGTAAGTGCATGGAATGAAATCCTTGAAACTTTGTTTCTAAGTTCTTATAGAATTCCTGCGGATCATTTAGGCTTTAATTACAGAGTTCAATTAGTCAAACAGTGAATTTTAATCTTTATAACTGTTTATTTCTTATCCTATACAGCTTCTCTTGATGCCAGTGCTGGATGGAAAAGCGGTTTTGTATTCATTTGAATCAACTCCTGAGGTGAGAATTGGTGTTGCCTTTGGAGGCAGTGGGAACCAAAGACTTTCAGGGACAGAACTTCCAGGTGTTTCATCTTGGCTGGTGTGTTTCTCCACTAGTATGCATTCATGAAAAATCTCAGAAAAAAATTGTGTGATATCACTTGTGTCATAAATGATGTGTCTTCTGTATAACATTCTAACATTTCTTGCACCTGTGGATAGGTTACTGTTCGTTAAGTAATAAGCTTCTTTTCACACAGGTTAATCTTTTTACCAAAATGTTAGTCAAGACAATGGTTGAGCCTCGCCGAAGATGTTATTCTTTACCATCAGTAGATTTGTGGAAAAGGGCTGTTGGAGGTTTACTTTCAGTAACAATTGTTTCAGTGAATAAACTGGTGGGAAATAACATAAAAGCAAGCACTTCCAGAAGCAAACAGAACTCTATGAGAAATGGTAATTTAGAAGAGAACCCTGATAACAAGGTTCTGCAAACATTTGTAGAGGTTGAACTTGAGCAATTAATCAGGAGAACAGATAAGAGTCCAGGTTCATGCCCTAGATGGGATGCAACATTTAACATGGTTTTACATGAAGATTCAGGAACTCTTAGGTTCCTTCTTTATGAATGTACCCCAAGGAGTTTGAAGTATGATTATCTAAGCAGCTGCGAAATTAAGGTACTTTAACTGGAGGTACTAATCTTCTTCAAGACTAGTGCCTAGGGTTGTGATTAATTTGGGGGCAACTCTGCCTGGAAAAAAAATATTTATTGTCTTTTCTTGGAATATATCATTCAGATGCCAACAAAGTTGACAGTTCTCCATACTGTGAGCAGATGAAATATGTTGCTGATGACTCAACGATATTCTGGGCAATAGGATCCGGAACCAGTGTATTAGCTAGACATGTTGAGAGCTGCGGGAAAGAAGTTGAAATGGTCCTTCCATTTGAGGGACCTAACATAGGAGAGGTGAGGTCTTCACATATCTTATAACCATTTATTTCTTATTCAATTACACTACACTTCTGCATTTCTTTCTTTTCTTCTCCATGCTCATTTGGTATAAACTAGTATCCAAGATGCATTATGAATTCCATCTTTTTAACATAAAAAGTTCCTAAATATAAAAGAAGTATGTCAACATTTACTACTGTGGATATATGATTGCTCTTTACCAGAAAATGTTATATAAATGTAGGAGTTCACAAGATATCTTATCCATTAGATGCTCATACTCTTTTTCATGAGCCCCCGAGTTCATGGCTTTTCATCTTGTCGAGTAGACTTCTCAACTTCACAACCAATTCTGATTGCCATATCCCTTTCCATGCAATTCCGATTGTCAACATTACAAATGGCATGCTTGAACTGCATAAGATTTTATGCTATGAAAAAAGAGGTGCTTTATGTCCTTTCTATCACATGGTTGAATATCAGAATAGGTACCAGAGTTGATAGTGGTTAGTGTAACATAGATTTGGTATTTCCTTGCATTGACTGTGTATGTATGTTTTAGAAAGCAGCGCACTGTAACCTCCATTAATAGATAATGATAAGGGATACTTGTTATTGGGTTTTCCTGACAACTGCCTTCCCTGTGATACTCATTGATTTTCATCACTATAAAATCACGTTTCTGGATTTCACTAACAAAAGAAATTTGTTTTGCAGTTAACGGTGAAGCTAATGTTGAAGGAATGGCAGTTTTCTAATGGTTCAAATATTTTGAACAACTCTCTCCATGCTAGCTCTCGAGAATCTTTATGTGGCTCATCAGGCATTCAATCAAGGACAGGAAGGAAGCTAAATATCATTGTTGTAGAAGGAAATAATTTGATTGGGAAAGATAAGTCTGGAAAATGTAGCCCTTATGTAAAACTCCAATATGGGAAGGTCATTCTCTTCATTCTCCTTCATAGTAAACATCTTTTGCTCGATTTGACCATTTTAGTATGCTACATATAAGAGTCCAGAAAATTTTATCGATGTCATCAGAACACATTTGAGCAGTATGTGGTGTCAGTTCAGACCTTTTATAGACAACTGATAATTCTGTTTACTTTTGTTCCCAGGTCTTCCATAGAACAAGGACAATCCATCATCCCATGAATCCTATCTGGAATCATAAGTTTGAATTTGATGAAATAGGAAATGGTGAATATCTCAAGATAAAATGCTATTCTGAAGGCCCCTTTGGATATGACAACATTGGAACTGCACGTGTAAATTTAGAAGGACTAGTTGAAGGCTCTTTGAGGGATGTATGGATCCCTCTTGAAAAAGCGAAATCTGGAGAATTGAGGCTACAAATAGAAGCAGTGAGAAATGATGACTATGACAGATCAAGGGTATGCTTTCCATTCAAGAACTTATCCATGAAACTAATTGGAAAAAAAAAAAAGAAAAACATAGATAAATAGTCAAAGGACTGGAAAGAAACAAGACTTCATAAGCAATTGGCTTGCAGTTAATCATTAGATATGTCATCCTGAAATCCATGATTTGTCCTCATGCTTATATTTCATACTACAATCATTTCTCCTTGGCTTTTCTTGTTTCACCCTGCAACTTCTTTTTAGGGAATAGAATTAGCATTTGATGCCTATCTCACTCTTCCAAGATCTTTGCAGAGTGTAATGGCAGGGTTAGGAAATGGTTGGATTGAACTAGTTCTAATTGAAGCAAGAGACCTCATTGCTGCTGATTTGAGGGGAACAAGTGATCCATATGTGAAGATACAATATGGAAGCTTGAAGAAAAGAACAAAGGTTAGATGCATTCATTTATGTTTTAGTTATTTTTATTCCATAATTCATTATGTTTCACAAACACATTTGTTCTAGATTACCATTGGTAAACATCGTCTTGAATGTATAAGTAAACATGTACACATGTATGTATCTATTCTGTTTCCACTTTTCCACTTATCTTCTTTTTTTCTCAAATAATGGTTAATAAGCCAATATGGAAGATGCTGAGATGGAAAGTATTATGCAATTGCTCTCATAGTAACTTGAAACTACAATGACCATCAGAATTTAGTAGGTTCTGTGGATCTTTTCGTCGCATCTTCTCTCTTTCCAATTTACTCTTACCATAATCTTCCTTCTTGTACCATGCTATGCAGGTTATTTATAAAACACTGAGTCCTCAATGGAATCAGACCCTAAAGTTCCCCGACGATGGTAGTCCCTTAGTTTTGCATGTGAAAGATCATAATACTGTCCTGCCAAGATCAAGTATAGGTGATTGTGTTGTAGAATATCAAGGATTGCCTCCAAACCAGATGGCCGACAAGTGGATACCTCTCCAGGGAGTAAAGAGGGGAGAGATCCATATACAAATAACAAGAAGGATTCCAGAACTACAGAAAAAGTCCAGTTTGGATTCCGAGAATCCAAGCTTAAGTAGAGCATATCAAATTTCTGCCCAGGTGAATAACGTACCTTTCAATTTTCAGAAATTCCTTTTTTTAGTTTGGGTCAAATCATTTTAACCATAAAAAAGCACCTGCAAAAGGACAGGGTCTTTTTCTAAGTGTTATATTGGTGGATTTGTAAGAGAAATCAAAACTTCAAGCACAAAAATAAATAAAACAGAAAATTAGAGCTTCATCTTGAATTAAGCTAGAGTATATTAATAACATGAACATGCAAGTTGAGTTGAAACTTGAAAGGTATAGCATTGATGAAACATTTTATAGCCTACCTAGGAGACCTCCTAAATTGCTGATATGATCCTATTTCTTGTTTTTTTAGGGGGTTGATTTTTTTCAAAATGTTCTATCCCATTACCATGCATGCACATAATGTATATTATAGGATATCTACATCTAGACTTGGTATCTGGCCCACAAGTCTACTCGGATGAATTAGTAGTTTACATTCATCATCCATTAGTGATTTGAGTCTGTCATCTGTGTCATCTATCTTTTGCAGTAATGATACCTACTTGCCAAGAGATTAATTTTTTTGTAATGCATTTTCCTGTTATAAACAGATAAGGCAAACAATGGCCAAGGTACAAGCCTTGCTTAAGGAGGGGGACCTTGAACGACTCTCACTGGCATTGTGTGAGGTTGAAAACCTTGAAGACGTGAAGCATGAGTACATGTTACAGCTTGAGACAGAGAAGACTCTGTTGCTTAATAAGATAAATGAGTTTGGTCGGGAAATATACAAATGTTCACCTTCCCTAACTAGGAAAATGTATGGCAGCTGAGTGTTTTTGGCCGACATATATACCTAATGTTCATTTATATTCTATCTGTATGCCACAAATTTGTTAAATTGCAGCCTTAAATGATGGTTCCTTGATATGTACATTCTCATTTGAGGTATTAATACATTCAGTAATACTTTCCTACAGTAATATGTGGTTCTGCCATATTACATTTTCAGTAATACACCCCTGCCTAGGTGCCAACTGGTTGATTGATAACGTCTCCGGCTGGTTGTAGAAAGATACTTGGGAATTGGTCAAATCCCACAGCCAGCATTAGGGTTTGGGAATTCAGATTAGCTGAATGCTTTAACTGTTCATCTGTGAAACTAATAATAATGCTTTATGCCAGTGATAAAATACATGGGACCCACACTGAGAGGTTGAATGGTTGTGGATCCCGTGTATTTTATGACTAGTGTGGATCGCTATTATTGGTTCCACAGCCTGTTAAACAGCTAAAGCATTCAGCTAATCCTATCTCGAGTTTGGGGGATAGATTACCCCTGCTGTGTAGCTCCATGAAAAGATTTCTTGCAATGGGTGACAAGATTTTTTGCAAGCAAAAACTCTGTAAACACCCTAAAAGCAGGGAAAACCTGTTGCACATCATTGGGAACATCTACCCATAAATTTAATATTAATGTATGGAGATATTCCCAATGTGTGAATAGATGCTACATGGGCAGAGTTTTTACTTGTAGGAGCTCTGGACTCGTGACATAGAAGACAATGTCCCAAATTGAGCCTCATCTCCTACAAGCAAAAATAAAGAACAATGTCCCAATTTGAGCCACATCTCCTACAAGCAAAAACTCTGCAAGTACGACATTCATGGGAGATGTTCCCAATGTGGGGCTGGATGCCATATTTGCAGAGTTTTTTGTGCCATCCCAATTTCGAAATACTTGTTCCAACTAGTTGAGTCTTCGAGTGGCAGGTCACAGGTGAGTGTAACTCGGGTTGGCCGAGTTTGCATTTTACACTACGTTGGGTTCAGGCCTTGGGACCGGGTCTATCGAAATTTTTTGACAAAAGCAAGGAAAATAAATGGACCATGGTTTTTGGACGGTGATTTGACGTTTGATAAAGTGGGAACGTGTAAAAAAGAGACAAGGATAGATCATAGAATATTCCCTTAAATCTTCACAGGAAAACCGTTCCTACCTGTCAGCCACGTGGCGCCCAACGTTTTGTGTCTATTATAAAAACGGAAAAGTACGGACAGGTCTAAATGCCTAATACAATTTCTGATTTTCAGTGCATAGTTATAAACATTCAGAAGTTAAAAAACCACACTTATACTCGTCCGTGAATTAGCATCAATTTCGCGTTGACACCCACCTCAAATGTAAGAGTCTATAAATTCTGATCCTAGGTTATCGGCCATTTAAGAACGAGCTTCAATACATGAGAGGCTCCGGTGTACCACGTGGCTATTAATTTAGGCACGTTGGCCCACGTCTGACTCACCCGCGGCCGCGGACGACCCAGCGATCATGACTTTTGGCTTTTGCTTTTGGATTAGGAGTTAGACTTTAGGATATCGACAGTTACTACGATATACACTTGGGCGTTGGCACAAGAGGGCGTTTTCGTAATTCCAAACAAAATCAAAATCATGGAATGCCGCACATGGAAAAGATACACAGACCCAGTAGCCGTAAAGGTTGTCTGTCTGATCTGAATCTCCAACTATTATGAGTGGAGTTGTGGAAGCGTGAAAGGGCGGCCCAAGTGTCCTTTGACTTTCCTCAGTTCTCGGTCATGGAGCTCTCTCTCAGCCTCTACCAATCGTCTAGCCTATCTCTGTTTCGCCGGAACTCCGATCATTTGATCGGAGCTACAAGAATTCGTCAAATGCCCATTTTTCTACGACGACCAATGAGTGGACAATCAACGGTTTTGGCTCCGATCGTTGCGAAGAAGAAATCAGAGATCGAAGGCTTGAGTGAGGAGATGAACTCAATTGCCTCACAGAACTTGGACTTCGCACCTGCTCGTCGTTGGGTTCGATCAGCTTTTAGCGATGTGCAACAGAAGCTCGACCACGTCTTATTCAAGGTGGGTTTATCTGATCGCAGTCTCTGAAGTGTTTGATTGTGGGCAGCTTTTGTTTTGCGTCTTGATCCTAGACATCTGACCTAATGCTTGTAAAGTGTCGGATTTTGTTAGATTTTTCCTTGTGTTGAACTGACAAATGTTATAAATTAACTTTTTATGAACTGGCGGGTAGACGGCTCCACCTGGGATCAGAACAGAGGAGGTGAGAATGCTAACTTATACGACTAGCATACGGTAATTGTCTTAAACTGTAACACCTTCGAATGCTACATTTTCAATTGAGATGGTTGTTTTGTGCTGGTATAGTGGTATGAGCAGAACTCAAGGGGCTTGGAGATTTTTTGCAAGAGCTGGTTGCCGAAAGAGGGTGTTCCAATTAAGGGTGATATTTGTTTTTGCCATGGATATGGTGACACTTGCACATTCTTCTTCGAGGGTTCGTGATTTTCTCTGTTTTTGGCGATCAGAACTTTAGAAATTTTGAAATGAAACTTGCCTTGTGATTCGTAAGGAAACAACTGGAGTTTTGTATGTGATTCGTGAGGAATTTAGAGTTTCAGGGATTGCAAAGAGAATTGCTGCTTCTGGGTATGGAGTTTATGCAATGGATTACCCGGGCTTTGGCCTCTCTGAAGGATTGCATGGTTATATTGCAAATTTTGATGAGTTGGTCGATGACGTTATTGAACAGTACAGAAACATCAAAGGTATGCTAACCAAGCTACTGAACATTTCTCATCATTACTCATCTTAATTATCCTCTTGTTGTTGCTTTCATGGATGTCAGTATTGTTGAACTATTTTGATGGTTAAACTTCAGTCACTGAAGATTAATATTGATTTTAATCATTTTATTTTATTCTGCAACTGGCAGGAAGGCCGGAATTGAATGGGTTGCCTCGCTTCATTTTGGGACAGTCCATGGGTGGAGCTGTTACTCTCAAGGTTCATCTGAAGCAACCAGATGAATGGGATGGAATTGTTCTTGTTGCGCCAATGTGCAAAGTAAGCCCCTTAGTGCTACTATTACATGCTTCATCAAAAGCTACAAGAAAATCCTTTCAAGTTATTCCGCCTTTATTAGTTTATGGGTGAAATTGGGTTTTGATAAGTGTACGCCAGCCATTTTGCTAATTATTTCTACATTCATCAATGCCTATACACTTACAAGGGATTATTTTTTTCCCCTTAGCATGATAGAAGTTACGGATTTTAGGCATTAACCCTTCTATTTGTAATTAACCAAGGAAATGCACTTATGGAAAATTTAAGGATATTTGAAATGACAGATAACATGAGATGGTTTAATTTGAAGCATTCTAAGCAGATTTTCCATAAAGGACGAAAAATCCACTTGATGAACAGTCAAACTTCCAAAAAGTAGGGCTTTAGATGGAGTTTTGAGATGAAATTTGGTAAGATAAAAGGTGATGACGAATTATAGGGGCTTCCAAATAAGAGAGCAATAGGAGATGGTTTCGCTCAAGAGGATAAAAATGGCTGCAACAGGGAAATTTTGTTTTTTTATGTAAAATAAATAAAAAAAAATACTCAGATCAGTTTTAACCATTTAGAAATGTTAAACAAACTCCTTTGATGAACTTCCAAGCTGTTAATAGTCACTGATGTAACCGTTTCTGGTCACGTACCAATTTTTGTGATGTATCAATTTTTTTTTGGCTAAGTACCTCGTCATTTGACCTGCTCCCAGGTGGCCTGTGACTCAGAGGATGATGGAGCTCCCTGGTGGTGAACTGCCTGATGATGAGCTACTTGGTGACGAGCTCCCTGGTGGAGAACTGCCTAGTGACGAGCTCCCTGGTGGAGAGCTACTTGGTGACGAGCTCCCTGGTGGAGAGCTACTTGGTGACGAGCTCCCTGGTGGAGAGCTACTTGGTGACGAGCTCCTTGGTGGAGAGCTGCCTGGTCACGAGCTCCCTGATGGCTAACTGCCTGAGGGAGAGTTATGCCGAGCTGGGGAGAGCTATGCCGAGCTCCCTGATGGCGAACTGCCCGGGGGAGAGCTATACTGAGCTCCCTGGTGGTGAGCTACCTTGGTGGACTCATCATTTGACCTGCTCTTAGGTGACCTGTAACTCAGAGGATGGTGGAGCTCCCTGGTGTAGCGCAACCCAACTGTCCTCTGCATGAGGTGATCTCCTCTCCTTTGTAGGCGGCGGGAGCTGAGGGACCTGTGAGAACTCCGTCTTTTCCTCCTCTTTGTAAGCAGCGAGAGCTGAAGAACCTGCGAGAACTGAACCAGGGGGCCCGGGGGTATTTACCCGGCGGGGACTCTCCGATGCCTAAGTTAGCACTCTGATTGTCGAGAGCTTGAAGATGATATTAGAGGAATGAGAGAGCTAGAGAGCAGGGATTACCTCCATTTTTTTCCTTCTCCCTTTGGCTTTGGGGGTCGGAGTCCTTATATAGTGGTGCCCAGTCACATCAGGCGTAACCGCCACTGCCCAAGCCATTACTGCCAGGACTGAGGTGACAGGTGCAGGCTGCTGCTACAGGGTACGGACTCGTCAGGCGTTCCATGCTTTTCAGAGACGGCAGGCACGACGCCGCCTAGCAAGAGATGTGGGCACTGCCACCAGATCTGTCAAGTACGGTTGTCAGGCAGGAGATCTTCCTGCGATACGCCAAACTACTCTTCTGTACCGAGCTACCCTACAAGTGGCGAGCTGCCTAGGGGAGCTATGCCGAGCTCCTTGGGCTATGCCGAGCTGCTTGTGGCGAGCTCTGTCGAGCTGTCTGGCTCCTTGGTGGCGAGCTCCTTGGAGAGCTGCCTAGCTCCTTGGCGAGCTCTTTGGTGAGCTCCTTGGCGAGCTCCTTGGTGAGCTACCGAGCTCGTGGGGTATGCATGCCGTTTATCGGTGGGCGTCTTATGGGTTGCCAGGTCGGCCAGGTCGGCCAGGTCGCACAGGCCATGCCAAGCTGCGCGCAGGCCGCACGTCAGGCAGCACGTAGGCCGCGTGCAAGCCGCCCGCAGGCCGCGCCAGGCCGGTGCCCGGGTGGGACACCAACTTGGTAAGTTGTTGCCTGGGTGTCGCCTAGTTGTCACGAGGTGCCACGTGTCGCAATTTCACTGGAGGGCCAAATCTGCCCTCATCAGTCACTATTTACCAGAGAGAGAGAAAGAGAGAGAGGTTAAGGCATGAAAATTACTCACCAATATTAGAATAAGTTATAAAATCTAAAATAAACTCAATTTATTGATGTATAAACCATTCAATACATGTTTTTAGACTGTAGAACAATATAAATCCTAATCGAACTAAGAAACCAAAAAACAACAAAATACTACTATCCTACTTTAATTCAAAAAATCTATACTAATGTAATTACTCTAAAACATTGAACATATATTAATTCTAACTAGACAAATTGGACCTTGTGATCGGACCCAAGAAAATATAAAAAAAAAAAAAAACTGGTGTCAAATTCAGCCCAAATCCCAAGTGCCATCTTTACTATCTTGACATGTTGTAAGGCTTTCTTCCTTCTAAAATAAAACCTTAGGAGTGTTGATTGATCCCTACCAGATATTCTCCATGGTGTTCCCTGGTTACATGTTTTGGGATTCTAAACAATTTGTATTCTTTGTTTCAGGTTTTTGATGTTTTAGTGTAGAGATCCTTTTTTTCTATGATATCAAAAGGGTGCATTTCTCAGGAATAATATAAATTTAGAGAGGAAGTATGGTTCCTTAGAAAGAGAATTTCTTGGGGATTCATTCTTGTTAGGTTTAGCATTCTTGTAATCTCCTTTTTCTTTGATATAGTGGAAAATTTTGATCATTTGTACCCATGGATGTAGGCACCTTGTCAGGCCATATAAAATTCCTTCTATTCTGTATGCTTGGTTCTTTTTGTCTCTTTTTTCATGGTTTCATTTTATCCACACAATCACGTTTATTTTTTCTTCCTTATGTACTAGCATGCAAAAAAGAAAAAGAAATAGGCTTTTCTGTGGATTTCAACTATACTAGTTCTTACATTATAGAATCATAAAATATGATATAGGAGCCACTATGTCTCTACAGTGATGAGTGAACTACAACTTGAGGAACAAATTTGAAGATAAGGGAATATCTAACCTAATACATGTACCACTTCAGATCAGGCAATGGATATCTTTAAGAGGACTGGCCAATAATGGAGATGGAAAAAACAGTAACAGAAAGAGATGGTTTCCTTGTTAAGATGAAAAGAGGCTCATAAAATCCATCAAACATGGATTGTATGTTGAACAAGAGAACATATAATCCATGTAATTAAATCAAAGGGCCACCCGAATATAGAGTTTATTCGGAGTAAGATTTACGTGATTGGACTGTTGGCTCAAAAATATCATATGGAAAGAAAAAAGTAAGGAAAATTTTTCAAAGTATTCGTTACCTAGGAAAGGAAACTGCTTATTTTAACCAGGCATTAGATTTAAGCTACAAATCAAAATAGAAGAAACTAGCACAGTGATGCAGAATGTAGTGCTAAACCATTAAAAGGTGCGAATGTTCATTTTTCTTCTCATAGGTTGCTATCAGTGGTTCTTTTTGTCCACGATCCCCTTCTCTTCTCTTTTTTGTAAGGCCAGTTGAAGATTTCTGCTATGAGAATGGAGAATGGTTACAGACCTGCAGATGGTGGAGTGAAATGTCTTCCTAATCTACAGTCACTAGTCTAGATTAATCCTTCCCAGTCCAGAATTGTTCACCTTGATAGAATAAAAGAAAGGCCATTACTAATTGATTATTATGATAAATAGAGTATGTTTATTCTGAATCATGATCATCACCAGATCACTTTTCACTGTAGATGAAGTGGTAATTTCTACATGTAAAACATTTGATATAACAAAATTGGGGAAAAAAAGAAAAGAAGGAAAAAAGGACTTCAATAGGAGTAATGGAGCATACCTTTCTGTTTCTAATCAGTCACTCAATCATCAGCAGGCCCAAACCCAAATGACACTATGAGTTTGTCATTTATCTCAAAAGAAATTTGCTGACATTTTGTTGCCAATAAGATTGCAGAGGATGTGACACCACCAGCAGCAGTTTTGAAGATTCTAACTCTTGCATCTGAAGTTATACCTGAGGCAAAGCTCTTCCCACAGAAAGATCTAGCAGAACTGGCATTCAGAGATGCAAGAAAAAGGAAAATGGTCGGTTTTCACTTTTATTTTTTGTATAGATGTATGTGAAGCTAAAATTGCATTAGAGACTAGTATTCCAGTCCTTACTTCAGTTCCAATAAAATGAATTTGTCATCGTTGAAGAACCATTTAAGAAATGATCAGACTGTCGTTTCACTGCCAATTAACCACCTTAAACATTGGTTTCTGAAGAGATGCAATAAATACTATGTTGACACCATGACAGAATTGATTGATATAAGTGATATAACTCTTGAACCGAAAAAGAAGACTTATCATTCTCATTCTTTTCCTGTTTCTTATTTAGCTTTTTCTAAGGGTGATCATGGGCCATGATGAGGCCAGGCTTTGGGCCTATACCACTAAATACATCATATTTAATGTATAATAATTATAATTTTTTTATTAAATGTAATATATGTATAGATATTTATTATAATTTATATAAATATAAACATTATGATTATGTATAATATATTGTGGCTGTGTCAAGCTAGAAATGATCACACCTAGCTTTCTCCCCTTGAAAAGATTTGAGTTATTCTGCTAATTGGCCTTTATGTTAGGCTGCCTACAATGTGATTGCATACTCTGATCAAATGCGGCTAAAGACTGCAGTTGAGCTTTTGAAAGCCACAAAAGATGTTGAGTCACAAGTGGAGAAGGTCAGTTTCCTTTCAAAGCATGTATCTTCATGTTTAGCATTTATGGTATAAGTAAACTTTGAAACTTGCATAAATCCAGTATTTCTATTAGGCTGAGGAATGAACCTCAAATCCTGCATCTATATATATGGCTTATGATTTCTTTATTCCTCTTAGGAATCACTTTAGCATATGTGGTATTTCATATTAACTGTCTTTTGACTTTTCTTAAAGCAGGGCATGTCCAAAGTATTACCCCTCATCTTTGAACTCTTCCTGCCCTAACAGTCTTCCCCCTACCTGCCAAAAGCTCTAGGGAACATATTATCCTTGTCCCTCAAAAATATTCATAAGAGAGATTATGTTGATGAATGTTGTATTTTGGATCAGTGGACCTTGTTCTGTAGCATTTGTCCTTTTATCCTAGATAAACAGATTATGTGGGTTTTACTTGGGCATATGTTGTTGATATTTAAATTTATGCATGCACTCTTCAAGTGAGGATTCTTCATTGAACTGTCTAGGTCAAGATACATTTATCCAACATAGTGGGGCAGAAATAGGAGATGTACAAGTATGCATACTACTGATTTTTTCTTTTTATTTATTTTGAAATTATGTGTTTGAAAAGCATGGAACCCCCCAGAATTATGAACATGGTTGTAGGGCTCTTTCTGAGTCAACAGTGATCAAAAGAATTTCAGAATGCTTGATCATTTGCTACAAAATAATTTCAAAACATGACTGTCTTAACATCATCATTGCTATATGGATAAGTTTCATTCCATTCATTTGACCAAACTGGAATTTATTTTGATGACATTCATTATTGTACCAGTACACAACATTATGATTGGGTTTGCATGTTTCTTTGTTTTATTATTTCTTTTTCAGGTTTCATCTCCACTGCTTGTTCTTCATGGAGCTGCCGACAAGGTGACAGATCCCTTAGTAAGCAAGTTTCTGTATGAGAAAGCTTCTAGCAAGGATAAAACATTAAAACTCTATGAAGAAGGTTTTCATTCCATTTTGGAAGGGGAGCCTGATGATAGGATTCTTAAGGTCCTAGATGATATCATCTCATGGCTTGATTCACGTTGTGCTCTCAAGTAGAATGATGCTTTTCTTTTTGATCCATTTGCGGGTTCCATGATGTGTTGTTATACTTTGTTCTACCATTTTTTAATACATCTTTTTCTTTGTATTATTGCTGGGCATTGGTGAGTGGACTTGGAAAAAAAACATTATAAATTTAAAATACTCATTTCAAAGTTGACTTGCAAAATGTTGTTTCAGATAGAACCCAAAAGAGGAAATATGGAGATTTATGATTCAATGCTTAACTGTATCATAGAAATATGATTTTTGTTCATTTGAGACCATTTATAATGGTATTTGAAAAAACAAGGAAAAGGGGAATAAAGAAACATATTGCATCTAAGCATGTTTGTCAAGACAGAACGGTGACTAAACAAGATGTTGTTATCGAAATGAATTGCTTTTCAGGTGCACGAGGCATCAATTTAGGCTCAGTATGGGAAGAGTACAAATACAAATATGTACAGTGCAAAACCTCAAAACCTTGTATATTGTATTTCTAAACCTTGTATTTGCACTCTTCCCATAGACAATATTTCTAAACCTTGTATTTGTACTGCTCCCAAGCTGAGCCTTGACAACATTTTAACTTAAATGCACAGTATAAGAAGAAGAAGAAGAAGCAGTACCATCAGTGGCCATGATCATCCATCTATATTTACAGAAAATAAAAAAACACAAGCATATACTTAGTGATAAGTGGGTTTATATTCTCCATCTATATTTCTGTAATATGAACCTTAACCCGAGGAACAAATTCCAGGGCCAATTCCCATCCAACAGAAAAAAGGTAGGAGATCTCCAATTTGAGTCCCAATAAATTCTTGCAGTGGGATCACCAGACTATTGAGGTCCATGTGATGAGCTAAGTCAGAATTTGCTCAAAGTGTATCTATGGAAAAGTTGAAAGTGCAACTAATTTGGTATTCCAAAATGGCAGCTTGCTTCAGTCAATTAATTAGTAGGAATGACCCCGTACTAAGTACGGACCATTAATCTGAATTATTTCAATTTTTTGAATTATTTATATTAGACACTTAGGTTAGCTTTTGATTTAAGAGACTTACCATGTTTTATCTAGAGAATGACCCCATATTAAGGAGAAACTACAGTATCATTTAATTTAAAATTTACTATTTAACTATAAAAAATTAAATTAGAAATTAACATGGGTCTTACATCTTTGTAATTGACAATCTATTCTGACCTACTTTGTTTGAAAATCACTATTAATTTATGTTGTTTTTAATATGATTTAAGAGATCAAATGAGGTCTTATTTGTAAGAAGCAACCCATTTTAATTGGTATTTACTATTTATTTGATAAATTTATTTTTAAAAGCTAAATTAGGTTACACTTCCAAAAAAAAGTTAAATCTAGTTTGCAATTAATAAACTATTTCATCTAAAAGAATGAAACTCACACTATTTGTATTAATTGTTTGATCATTTTTATGAATTTCATTTATTTTTATTTTTATCCACTTTCTACTGGACCGGGCTCAATAAGTCAATCAATGCATGATCTGAAGTCTCCATGTCACTATGATCTCAAACGTCAAGACTCAAGGCAAAGTCGTGTTTGGCGCTTATAGGAGTTGATGGAACCTCGGGGTTGGGAGGATAAGAAGGAACCCCATCATCTCTGCTTCATCCACTCAACCAGTAACCCGAAGAGGTGTTTCGGTTGTCATATACAGCGAGATAATGAACTGCAGCCATTCCATGATCACATGGCAACATTCTTTAAATGGCAAGCTAATTAAAGCCTGCCTTGTATTGAATTTGTGTGAAGTGCTATGTTGAATCTTATTAAATTAAATAATTTTTGGATTAAATTGAATCTTATCTCGTTGGATTCAGATATTATATTAAATTAAATTAAAAAAATATGATCAGATTATTAGTATACCCAACTAAAACTAACTTCTATAAATCTGAATAAATATGATCAGTAGCGGAAAAAAAGAACTAAAACTAACTTTGGAATTACTAATCATGAATTAATAACTTCTACAAATCTGTAAGTTACAACCCTTTAATAGCAATGCCGTCTTAAATTGATGGTGAATGGTGATATTCAAAGAAAGCATGCAAGAATGGTAGTTTGAGACTTTTCTTTGCCATTTCTGTTTATACCCGCAGGTTCAAGCAAGATTTTAGGCTGGAGAAGGCATAGAATAGATAAATATTCAGGACCCTTCTGTTGGCTTGTAGTCCCGATTCTGTTGCTAGTAATCCCTATTCTGTTGCTATTTTGTTTAACAATTTGAATAAGTCATGGTCAAGTTAGTTGAATCTTTCTAGCTATTTTAATGGGATATTTTCATGTACTCCAAATCTTTAGATTCTGTTAGTAATGGCAGAAGAATAGGAGTTTAGGTGGGTTTAACCTATTATAAATAGGCCATTAGTTCACAGTTTTTTTTCAGTGTAGTCACTTGTAATCTTAAATAAAAGTTCTTCTCATATCCTCTCGTACTTTGCTCCTGTTATTCTTTGTTCCTACGTTTGGTGCTGTATCACCTTCGTCTACAATGGACAAATGTTTGTATATTTGCAAGCAGATGCAGAAATTTTCCTTGGTGCGTAAAGACAGTACAGAGAATAAAGCCTTTAATCTAGAGAGAAACCAACATCTTGTTGTTTGGAATATAGTTACTAAAAATTGTATTGAAGCTCTTAAGAGTATCTAAAAACTTTGTCTTTTAGAACATTATTTGGCCCCAATTCAATAAATTGAGTTTATTATTACATTACAAGTAAATCCATTCTCAAGCTACAACAAAGCTCAGGTGAAAAACTACAAGTAATAAAGTTAAAAACTCTCCAAGGAAACCTATAAAATAACAATAATTCATATTGAGAGGGACAAATGCAGAGTACTCTGTATTTGTGTGTTAAAATCGTCTTGACTTGGGCATATGAAGAGACTTATTGTATACCATATCTTTTCCGCATCATAAATTTTCCCTATTGATGAGTATAAGAGAAGTCTTGCAAGTTTATAATGTGGGTCAAGTTGTACGTAATCGATCAATCAAATCCGAAGAAATCTAATCTCTGAAGAGATTCAAGTCTCAACACTTGCAGCATTATTTTCTGCTTACGATGGACATTGACCAATAGCATTAGAAAATATGAGAAAAACTTTGATTGTCCACGTTCGACAGCCCGTGCTGTTATAGGCTCTCTCCATGAATTAACGTCACGGAGGGAGACACCTGTGGACAGCACAGGCTGTCCAACATAGACAAGCAAAATAATTCCGCAATTGGATCAACAGTGGGGTGATCTCTTCCATCCACACATCCCATTGTGTCATGTGACTGAGCGGAAAGATCTACTGGCCAATCAAAATTTGATTTCTTCATTATTTTAAAGGAAAAACTTTTTTTTCATGCAAAAGAAATTTTCCCAGATTCTCCTGACTCTATGTTCTTTTACGATTTGATCTCCCAGAGGATCTAATTACACAGTATCTAATTAAAAAAATCCATTTGTATATTAAATTAATTACTCAAAAGAATATAATCCTGATTGATCAAAATGGAAATTTAAGCATAATCTGTCATTACCCTAATCTCTATAACAATAAAATACGCCTCTTCTGATAACCACCCAAGCTTACTTGGTTACAAACAAGGTGTCACTGATCAATGTGGATTCTTTCTGATGCTCCGTTCATCAAGCCAGGATATAATATCATCAAAAACTTGGAATATTGCATCATCTGGTTCGCCTTCAAGTAGAGCATGGAAAGCATCCTTGTAAAGACATAATTTCTTGTCTGAACTGCTTGCCTTGTCATACAAAGCCTTACTGACTGATGAATCAGTTATTGTATCAGCTTCTCCATGCAGGATTAATAGTGGCAAAGAGACCTGTGAAGTACCATAGATGTTCTAAGTTGCCCATGCGAAAGTACTATAACTACATAGACATTTATAAACTATTAAATAACAATATGTCCGAACATGAGGAGAACCTGAAAGTATTTTACATCATGGAAATGTTGCTTAAGACAGCTAAGTTCTAGTGGATGTTGGATATGCTACCCATCCCAACTAACATTTCTTTGTATACCAGTGCTCTGAGTGCATTAGCCATTCAACTTGTGATGAAGTGGCAGTAACTGATGTCAGACAGAGTAATGACAAACTGCTTCCAACTTACAATGCACTCAAATTATTCAAGAAGAAATATGCAACTTCCAAATGTTAAAGATTAAAATTCATCTCAGCACATATAGGAATCTCTGTAACGACTTCTACCAAAAATGATGAGTTTGTGATTTGCCAGAAGTTTAGATCAGACAAATTATTCAGGAAGAAAAACGCATTCCCAGATAATTTGTTAACATAATAATTGCAATGTGAAAGATGAAGGAGAAAGAAACATTAAACCCAAAAAAAAAAACGCAAAGGCACAGGAAGTAGACATACTTCTCCCAAACGGTATTCTATCTCTTGGGTTGTTTTAAGCAACTCTACTGCAGTTCCTAACCTTGGCTTATCCTTGTAAGCAATGACATTGTAGGATGTCTGTATTTGGCAAAAAAAAAGAAATACTTAAAGACATATATCGACAATACTAAGCATCAAAAACTCATAATAAACATGACATAAACATCATATTGCAACTAAAACAAGTATGCAAATGAGCACAGCTAGCAGGAGAATGCAAACAGAAAGCATACATAACAAGGTATCCTACTTCAAAAATCTTGTGCTAGAACTGGAAAATAGTGCATGCCAAAACGTTTTTCATTTTGAAAAAATGTGTTAAGCATAGGGACCTACCAGCTTTCTTTTATTTAAGTCTCTGAATGCCATCTCTGCCATGTCTTTTTGTGGTACTAGCTTCTCTTTGGGAAGAATTTTAGCTACACCAATTAGAATCTGCTTCACTAACCAAGGTGGAACCATATCCTCTGCAATCTGCTTATGAAATATTTAGTAAATTAAATGTACAAAGTACCAATAAGAAAACTAAATGTAGAAAACTGATAGATAAAGAGAGTCAAAAAGTTCAGTTCAAAAACATACTTTGCACATTGGTGCAAGAAGAATGGCACCATTCCATGCTTTAGGTTGTTTGAGATGCACCTTTAGAGCAACTGCTCCACCCATAGACTGTCCAAACAAGAAGCTTGGAAGGCTTTGGTACTCCGGGTTTTCTGTCGATCAAAATCCATAGGAATTAGGAAAAGAGCCTTTTCTCTAACCATTGATGATTACCTCTGTATTTATTGCCTAGTCATCTTGGATTTTTTAGAGGAAGAATGAAGGCATATGTATCATGCATGCACCAATACAAAAGCATCGACACCCACCTTGTCATTGTAATTTAGTCAAATGTAAAGTATACAGCCAGGTGCACAGTCTTCATCACTTTGGAGACCTGAAGGTTACCACTTGCATGCTAGAAAGTAGATATAATTTAGTTGACATAAAAGCCAACTAACCGACATACAATTGTTCTTTAACCTACATATGAATATATGATAGACAATAAACTTAATAAGGTTTATAAGCGGGTCTTGGGTCTTAGAATAACTTAAATAAATATTAATTTACTAAGGGCTTTAAAATAAGTTACCCTAAAAAAGGAATTAAAAAGGTTGGCACAAATTCAAGAGATTGATATGAAAGAAGAGATCTCTATCTTAATTGATGTGGATAGACAACTTCTAATTTGGCTTAGGAGTATAATAGGCTATTTCAAATGGAGGAAATCTCATGGAGACAGAAATCCAGCGCATTGTGGCTTAAAGAAGGGAATAACAATATGGCTTTCTTCCATAAAGTAGCAAATGCATGAAGATGTAATACAATCTCAAGAAAAGCTTGAACGTTTGGAGTTTAGCCAAACCTCACCGGCTGAAAGGGATTGGTTAGAAAGACATTTTGAAGAAAATGAAGTGCTGACTGCAATGAAGGAGCTGATTGGGGAAAAAGCCCCTGGCCTGGACGGATTCCCAATTGCATTCTAGAAGAGGTGCTGGACTATCTTGAGGAAAGACTTACAAGCCGGTTGCAGGATTTTCATGCAAACAAATATCTTGGAAGCAGCCAATGTGGCATTTATATTATTGACTCCAAAGATGCAAGGGACCTCTGACATCAGGGACTATTGTCCTATCAGTTTAATTGGGAGCATTTACAAGGTGTTGTCTGAAGTGTTGGCAAATGTACTCAGAAACATGTTGAAATCCGTTGTGTCTCCATCACAAGTCTCCTCTGTGGATGGAAGGCAGATTTTGGATGTTCTTGATAGCAAATGAATGTATTTGATTAAAGGAAACACCAAGATTTGGCAGGTGTAATTTGAAAATTGGACATGGAAAAGGTTTATGTGGATTGCTTATTGCAAAAAATAGCTTTTCGGGTGTTGAAGGGATTGAATAGAAGCATGCTTATCTTCAGTTGTGTTATAAATCCTAATAAATGGCAGCCCAAAAGCATACTTTGCAGGGGAACGAGGATTGTGTCAAAGGGATCCTCTCTCGCCATTCTCTTCATTATAGTGGCTGAGTTCCTCCCAATATTGGTAAACAGAGCTGTTGATGGTGAATATGTAGAAGGTTTCATCTTTGGAGAAAGCAGTCAATCTATTGCACTGCTCCAATTTGCAGATGATTCCATCCTGTTTTCAAGGGCTAGGCAAGAGGACATGATTTTCTTAAGACAATCATTTATTTATTTATTTTGAGGCAGTCTGAGTTGAAAATTAATTTGAACAAAAGTGAACTGCTTCCTGTTGGAGAGGTGCCAAATATTGGGGAGTTCACAGCAACCTTGGGCTGTAGAGGCAGATCCTTGCCTTCTATAGTATACTTGTGGGCCTACCTTTAGGCGCAACTTACAGATCAAAATAATTGCTGGTTCCTGTCATAGAGAGGATGAGAAGGAAGTTGGCAGGTTGGAAGTAAGGTTACTTGTCAAGGGGGGGAGTGGCACTCATTTAAAGTGCTTTATCAAATCTGCCAGTATACTGTCTATCATTGTTCAAAACTCCAGCTTCAGTGTGAGCTCAAATGGAGAAATTGAGAAGAGATTTATTATGGGAAGGTCTCAGTGATGAAAAACATTCCACCTTGTAGCCTGGTCCAAAGTGTCCAGCCTAAGAAACAAGGAGACCTAGGCATACAATCTCTCTCATATATGAACCAAGCCCTGCTGGGGAAGTTGGAAAGGCATTATGAAAGGTAGCAATCTGTTCTCTCATTTTACCAGATTTGCACCTGGTGAAGGGAATCACATCCCTTTTTGGGAATCCAAGTGGTGTGGGATAGGGGACTAGTGTGGTGCAAGTTGGGCTGGGTTAGGTAGGATTGTAGCCCAACCTGAGGATTTGAACACCCCAACCACCAACCAAACCTAGTCAACCTTAACCTAATCTAAAATCCCTCAACCCTAACCAATCCAACCCAAAATTGACATTGGCCGGGTCCAACCTGCCTTTCTCTCATCTTCTTAAAATCTCATATACTGTTCCAAATTTTCTTAATCTTTGACTAAAAGACCTACATTGAACTTCTATGACCATAGACTGACCATATTTTTTTTATTGGTATTTGTTTGTTTGACGTTTTTATTGGTTTATTTAGTACAAAAGTGAAAAAAAATGGAATGTTTTAAATGATCAGAGCCTACTATGAATTGTAATAGATATTCTATTGAAAATCATGAAATTAGTAATAATAAAACATAAACTTAAAGAATGAAAATAACTAATGACAACTTGTCATTAGGGTCGGGACTTAAGAGTTAAGAAAAATTGATATGATTGTATGTAACAGGACTATAATAAACATGTACCATAGCAAGAGTAGAGTCGGATTAGGGTTGGGTTGGGTTGGGTTCCCCAATTTGGGAATAGAATTATCTCTGATTAGGTCATTGGAAGTAGAGAAATTAGCTCCTTCCAGGTTTAAGTGCTTCTAACTGGGTCCTCATTAACACGATTATTAATGACTCTATTTTACTATGTTTGCCTTGAGAGGTTGTAGAGAAGATGGGCCGAATGGCCCATAGGCTATTTATCCTTTTTATCTTTTATGTTCTTTGCTGTAATGGGCCTTAATTTGGGCTTTATTCTTTCTTATGTTATGTTTTTTTAATTTTCTGCCCAACTAGGGGCTTCTCTGTAAATTACTAAAGTTTAACTTAATGAAATAGAATTAAGGGAGTAAGAGAAGGAATTATGTTTGAAAATCTCTCTCTGAACCCAAGTTGCCGCCACCTTCTTCTTCTTCTTCTCTCCTCTTGAACTCTGATTTCTACTACTTTCTTTTGAATTTTTGCAACTTTTTAAACAGTCCTTTCTTCTCAAAAGGCTGTTTTTCTTCTTGGTATCAGAGCAGGCTCGTTTTTCCCTTTTTTTCACATTTTTTTCCCATACACAATGTGTATGGAGAACTGAATCGTATGAATAGTTAAAGAAACCTATTTCAGCCCAGTTGTTAGTGGTTTCTGGAGAGAAGGGGACTAGTTTTGTCGTCCTCTTGACAGATTCAAGTGTGTTACCCAAAACCCTAATTTTCTGGAGAAATCTGATTGTGGGCCCCACAGGGAGTTTGACCTGGGCGCTCAGTGACTGAAGGCCTTCTCATTCTTCGTCTTGAAGATCGAATCAAGTGGATTGGTGTTCTGTGAAGTCTACAAGGAGCGGCTGAGTTTTCTCTGTTTCTCCCAGCTTCCGGGTGTGACGCAAGTTATTGGTACGGCTGCATAGAGGTTGGCTCACAACACAGTTTTTGTTTTGTCTTCATTTGTTGTTATTCGAAGTTATTTGAAGTCATTTTTGAAGTATTTAAGAAGATGAACTCCTCTGACTTTGAAAACAAGCATGTTGCTGAATCCGGACAAGTTCTGGGAGCCTTTGTAGACTCTCTACTGGCTGTGACCACAGTCAAGCTGGATGGAACTAATTATCTGGCTTGGTCACAATCAGTAAAAATTCATATTTGTAGTAGAGGCAATGAGGTTTTATCTCCGGGAGCAAAAAGGCTCCTCTGGAAGATGATCCATCATATGAAAAGTGGATGCAAGAAAATTATACTGTTATTGAATGGCTTGTGAACTCAATGCAACCACAAATTAGTCAGCACTATTTGTGGATGAATTCAGCAAAGGAAATTTGGGATAGTGATGTGAAGAATATTCCCAAAAATTAAATGTGGCCAGGGTTTACAAAAATTAAGTCTTTATGGCAGTGGATAGTGGTCAAGCAAAAATATTCCCAAAAATTAAATGTGGCCAGGGTTTACAAGTTGAGAAGTGATGTGAAGAATTTGAGACAGGGGGAGAAACCATTAGCTGTATACTTCTCAACACTGAAGTCTTTATGGCAAGAAATAGATTTGATAGAAGTTGTAGCCTGGGACACTGCTAAGGATGTTGAGACCTACAGAAAACTGGTTGAGAGAAACAGGGTGTTTGAGTTCTTGACAGAGCTAAATCCAGAGTACGACATTACAAAGCAAAATATTTTATCCAAGGATAGTGTCTCACTGTCTCAAGCTTATGCCTTGGTAAGTAGTGAAGAAAGCAGAAGACTTATCCAGGTCCAAGGGGCTGGTCTAAATGATCACTTTGCTAATATGGGAGTGAAACCCAAGGGGGTTGCAGGGACTCCAAGTAGCTCAGGGAAGAAAGAGATTATCTGTGAGTACTGTAAAAAGCCAAAACACACTAAAGACAAGTGCTGGAAATTGCATCCTGAGCTCCTACCAATTTGGTTTCAGAAGAAGTTTGATAATATAAAGGCAGGGAGTGCCAATGTTGCTGTTGGTCCAGATAGTGATAGATACCAAACTGAAGATGACAGCTAGTGAGCAGTTAGCAGCTATGAAGGCAGAATATGAGAAGTTTGGGAGGATGATCAGTCACCTAGAGGGTGTGACCTCTTTTTCCAATCCTCCAGGAAATTCAACCTCTTCTGCATTTGCTCATTCAGGTATACGGGCTTCTGTCAATCATGCAATCATTTCAGGTAATCGTAGGATCCCTTGGATTATTGATTCTGGTGCTTCTGATCATATGGCCAGCCTTTCTACTTTGTTTGTTTCATATGATTTACTACCCGGACGTGACAAAATCACCCTAGCCGATGGCTCTCTTGCTCCTATCTCCGACAAGGGAACCATCAAGGCTATAGACTCCTTGGTTCTTCCTTCTCTTCATGTACCCAGACTAAATACAAACTTGTTATCTGTAAGTAACCTAACTAAGTCATTAAACTGTTGTGTAACCTTCTTCCCTTCCTACTGTGTTTTTCAGGATCTGGAGTCTCAGAAGGTGATTGGGAGTGGCCGTGAGGCGAATGGAATATATCTGCTGGATACTCCTAGATAGTGCCATGAACAACCTGGAAAAGCTGCTTTTGGGTCTACATCTACAGAGTCCATCAGTCAAGTCATGTTATGTCATTTTCGTTTGGGTCATCTTTCTTTTTCTGCATTAAGTCATTTATTCCCAGAACTATTTAAGGGAATTAATTTGTCCAGTCTTCATTATAAGTCTTGTGAACTATCAAAACATTGTAGAAACAGTTATCCTCTGAGTAATAAAAGATCTTCTTCTCCTTTTAATATTGTGCACTCTGATGTGTGGGGGCCTTACCACTTACCTTCTATGGGTAGCTACAAATATTTTATCTTGTTCATTGATGACTTTTCTCGATTCACTTGGATATTTTTGAAGTCCCGTGATGAAGTTCCCAGACTTGTGAGGCAATTCCATGAATTTGTCCTAACCCAGTTTGATACCATAATTAAAATTTTCAGATCCGACAATGCAAAAGAATATTTTGAGAAAAACCTGGCCTGCTATCTCACTGATTTAGGGGTTATTCATCAAAGCTCCTATATTAGGACCCCAGAACAGAATGGAGTTGCTGAAAGAAAAAAGACATATTGTTGAAGTTGCAAGAAGTATTCTATTTGCCTCACATGTCCCTACAAAATTTTGGGGTGATGTTGTTCTCACTGCTACCTACCTTATAAACCGTATGCCATCCAGGGTTTTAGGGTTTAAGTCTCCCTTCAGTCTTCTTCATCCAGACAAGGATCTTTCTTCTATTCCTCTTCATGTATTTGGATGCACTTGTTATGTACATATCCCAAGTGTCCAGAGACATAAACTTGAACCAAAAGCCCACAAGTGTATATTCCTTGGTTATTCCCCCACATAGAAGGGTTACTATTGTTTTGATCCGAAGACTGACACTTGGTATGTCTCAATGGATGTCACCTTTGATGAGCTTTCTTCCTATTATGGTTCTTCTCTAGAGAGACATTGTCCAAAGGGGGAGGATTTGTCATAGGTGTTTGCTCTTCCCCTTCCTGTCCTAGTTGAGTCTTTTGCTAAGTCTCTTCCTCCTTCAAATGAGTCAAGAGAGGATCAGTCACTTCACTCTCATTCCAGTGTTCCTATTCCTCCTCTTTTACCTCCTCGCCCTCTTTTTAATCCTAGGTTGTACCAATGGCAGAGAACCAGAAATGAGCAGATTGTTTCCCCTACAACACTTGAGCCTCATGCACTTCCAGTTACAGAAGACATAATAGGTACTGTTTCAGCCCCTTTGGAGCCATCCTTCCCAGACCTTGATATCCCCATTGCTATTAGGAAAGGAAAAAGGAAGTGTACTGCACATTGCATTTCCAAACACCTTTCTTATAGTTTGCTCTCTCCTTCATATTTTGCCTACCTTTCTTCTGTTGCTTCTAACCCAATTCCCAGGTTTGTGTCAGAAGCTCTTATTATTCCAGAATGAAGGGATGCTATGAGAACAGAAATTGATGCCCTGCACAAGAATGACACTTGGGAAGTGATTGATTTGCCTGAAGGGAAGGATCCAGTAGGTTGTAAGTGGGTTTTTACTATCAAATATCATGCTAATGGCACCATTGAAAGGTACAAGGCTAGGCTGGTTGCAAAAGGCTATACACAGACATATGAGATTGATTATCTAGAGACCTTTGCCCCTATTGCCAAGATGACTTCTGTGAGAGTTCTGCCATCTTTGGTTGCACACTCAGACTGGACACTTTATCAACTAGATGTAAAGAATGCATTTCTGAATGGAGAGTTACATGAAGAGGTCTATATGTCTCTTCCTCCAGGGATGTATGAAACAGACATGAAAGGAAAGGTCTGCAGGCTAAAGAAATCTCTTTATGGACTCAAACAATCCCCTAGAGCATGATTTAAAGGCTGCCCTTGTTAGCTTTAGCTATGTACAGACACAGCCTGATCATACCCTCTTTGTGAAGAGGAGAGGATCCTTGGTCGTTTACCTGATTGTGTATGTTGATGATATTGTTGTGACTGGTAATGATGTCTCAGGGATTAATGATCTCAAATCTTTCCTTCATACAGAGTTTGAGATCAAAGATCTGGGGGAATTTGGATACTTTCTTGACATAGAAATTGCTAGATCCAAGGATGGGATCCTTATCTCTCAGAGAAAGTATGTTCTTGATTTGCTCTCTGAAACAGGGAAAATAGGTGCTAGACCAGTTGCTACTCCTATCGATATGAGCCATAAACTCTCTGTTTCAGATGGAATATTGTTAGAAGATAAGGGAGTCTTCCAGAGACTACTTGGAAAACTTCTTTATCTATGCATGACTCGGCCAAACATTGCATATGTTGTCAGTTGCATCAGTCAGTTCATGCATGCTCCAAGGGATACTCACATGGCAGCAGTAGAGCGGATTCTATGTTATTTGAAGGGCTCCCCTGGAAAGGGAATTCTATTTGCTAAGCATGGCCATATGAAACTTGAAGCCTACACAGATGCTGACTGGGTCGGAAACATTGATGACCAAAGATCTACCTCTAGGTACTATAGCTTGGTGGCAGGTAATATTGTCTCTTGGAGAAACAAAAAACAATCAGTTATTGCTCGATCTTCAGCCGAAGCAGAATACAAAGGCATGGCTCATGGAGTTTTTGAACTATTGTGGCTTAGATCCTTGATGGAGGAACTGGGTATTGAACATGATAAACCAATGATGTTATATTGTGATAATCAGGCCTCCATCAACATTGCTCACAACCTAGTGCAACATGACAGAACTAAGCATATTGAAGTTGACAGACACTTCATTCGAGAAAGAGTGGCTTCTGGAGAAGTGTGTCTACCTTTCATCACCTTTGAAGGACAGTTAGTTGATTTCTTCACCAAGGGCATTCCCAAGGCTAAACTTCAGCATGATACTGGCAAGCTTGGCATGATTGACATCTATGCTCAGCTTGAGGGGGAGTGTAGAGAAGATGAGTCGAATGGCCCATAGGCTATTTATCCTTTTTATCTTTTATGTTCTTTACTGTAATGGGCCTGAAATTTGGGCTTTATTCTTTCTTATGTTATGTCTTTTTAATTTTTTGCCCAACTAGGGGCTTCTCTGTAAATTACTAAAATTTAACTTAATGAAATAGAATTAAGGGAATAAGAGAAGGGATTATGTTCGAAAGTCTCTCTCTTTGAACCCAAGCTGCCACCACCTTTTGAATTTTTGCAACTTTCTAAACAGTCCTTTCTTCTCAAAAGGCTGTTTTTCTTCTGAGGTGAAATTCTTCTGCATATGGTAGTAATCCAGGGGAATTAGAGTAGTAAGCTCTACCCATTCCCTTTCACATCACTGTATTGTTTCACTTATCTCTTTTTGTGTGCAACCACCATTAATGTGCAGTACCCCCGTCCGTTGTTGAACTATCCTACATCTCCTTGTCAATCATCAGACAATGATTGAAAACTTTCATACTCATGTTTGAAGCACCAAAACCCAAGCCATCCAGATATTAGTAGGCTTTTGTTTGCATGGAGTCATGTTCCAGTTTTCTGTGACTTAGAGCAATCTCATGAGGAGGTGGAGTCCTGGAGTTTCTATCAGTTACTGTGGGTTGCAGCAGATTGACCTTCAGAAGCATTTCAGTTGATTGATTCACCATGAGAACCTAGCCTGATATTGCATGTTCTCAACCAGTCAGGATGGTGATTGTGTCCCCAAAATCACCCCCCCCCTCCACCCCTGCACCCCTCCACCCTCACCAAAAAATAAAAAAAAATGAAAATGTTGTTAAGCTTAGTTTTGATAACTTGGCATTGAGAAATCCTGGACATTCTGGGATAAGCAGAATTTTCAAGGATAGCAGAGTTGTGGTGATGCATTGCCTACTTGGGTCCTAGAAGAGATGGTGATTCAGTGAGAGCAATACACCTTCTCTCTTCCATGGACTTAAGTTATCCTTTCCTATGGGCTTCAATAGGGTTGTTATTAAGATTCAATCCCAGGTCGGCCAATGTGAACTCTGAGATGCTTGCTTGGGGTGGGGGTGGGGGTGGGGGACAAACGAACTCATTCTACTGTGGATGTTATTGCCAGCCCAAAGGTTGAGCATTTTGTTTCTATCCTTTCTCTTGTATGCCTCATTTTGTTTCTATCCTTTCCTAGTTACTACTAAGGAACCAAATTCTTCCATTTCTGATAAAGAAATAAAGAAAACCACTATTTTTAGTAAGCATTTACAAAAAGTTGCTTGATCAAAAGATAAGCTAATTTTAGTCCATTAAGGAAGTGATATCTCACCTTTGACCTTGGAGAAATGCTCTATTACATCATCAACAATCCTGTCAAAGCTTGGAATATATCCATGAAGACCTTCTGATAGACCAAAGCCAGGGTAATCCATTGCAAAAACTCCATAGCCAGATGAAGCCAACTTTCTAGCTATTCCTGAAGACAATGCATATAAAAAAAAAATTAGTTTCTTCCAGGATACCTAGAGAAGAAACAAAACTCATCATTTCTTTCTGAAACGGTCACATGCCTTCAACAAAAAATGTGCAAGTGTCCCCATAACCATGACAGAAACAAACCACAGCTTTTAATGGAGAAATCTCTGGAAGCCAACTTTTAGAGAAAATTTCCAACCCTCTAGAGTTCACCTCATATGACTGCATAAACAGGATCTAAAATGATTATCTTGTTTGGAAATATAAAAAAAAAAACAATATCCTCACAGAGCTCATAAAAGAAAGTGATGGAATTTATGAACTACTAGTTCCTTGTATGATGATCTGGCAGCTTCTGTAAAATGCCTTAATAGAACTGGATCACTAATCACAAAATACATGAAGAAGCAAGCATGCTACAAACCAAATTCCCATTAAATATGTGTTTTGTCTAGAATTTGGATGAGACTGCTTATTGAATGCAATCGTGCTTTTTTTTGAAGAATTTGGATGCATCTATCCTGCTTTGTTTGTGTCTTAGGAAAAAAGTTAACTCATCAGGAAAAAATATTGTGGAAGATGAGGGAAGAGAATTTCATTTCAAGCATTTTTAGTTAGGGATGTCAAAACAAATAGCATGGTGACATTTTAAATATGAACATGATACTTATATATGCTTTAAGATAACCTATAAAGACTACTGTGTTTACCAAATAAATAAATAAATCGAAAAACTACTGCATAAATACAATGAATGTCTGAACTGTTTACCTCCTTCATCTTCAAGCCATCATATGGAATCTGTTACATGGTAAGAAAAAAAAATGATTATTATCAATTAATTTCCCAAAGAAGGCAATCGATGCACATATACACCTCTTTCATATCAAACCACTCTTTATTAGGTGGAAAATAAAAACCACTACCTGCATCACAACAACAACAAGAGAGAAAATAAAATAAGATATAAGAACTTTCAAAATGTCTTGGAAACATACAAATGCATCTTATCCGGTATCAACACAATCCATTTTCAAAAGAAGGTTACATATACTGGAAAAGAGAGTGTGATAGTGAAACAATTTGCCTTCAAATGCTCAGTTGTACATTTGCAGCATGAACATGAATAGAGTGTAATTAGTATTGCAAGACAGAACAGTTTAATGAGAACAGTGATGGTTACATCTGTTGGCTATTCCTCCTCATGGATGGGATGCACTTTTCTTTGTTGAGCTAAAAAGAAGAACGAGTAGCCTACAAATTGACTTGTTATGTCTTGTTTCAAATTAGTGGATAGTTTCCACTAAGGGTGATCTGTGATCATTCTTGGCTCGGCCCTGAAACATGGTCTGGCCCAGCCCGCAATTTTCCCAGTAAGGCTTGGGCCCAACACTTCAGGTCCATAAAATATTATATTATATTATACATTACATTTAATAAATCATATATTATATATATGTTGTATATGCAAATGCAAGTAGAAAAGTTTTGATAGCCTGTTTTGATATAAAATCTGTAAAAGAAAGAAGAGAAAGAAGAGAGGAAAAGGTTTCTACTAGAAGAAAGAGAAGAGAGATAAAAGAGAATGGAGGAAAAGCCAAAAATATGATCTGGCTGCCCCTTTCATTAGATTGTATACTCATAAATAAAGAGTGTACAAGTACAAGCATGCCCTTGGTAAGTCAACCACTTGTAAGAAGCTAAAAAGTCACACTTAATTTAAACATAAACTAATGGGCCTAAGGCCCAACAACTACCTAACTAAATTATGTAAATAAAAACAAATAAAATCGGCCCACAAATCAACACAAACATATATAATAAATTATATATTAAAAATTTTAATATATAATAAACATATCCATGAGCTGACACATGTATCAACTCATGAGTCAACTCACATAACAGAGAATAGCTTATTGTCTATGGTTGTCTTCTTATATAGATGAAAGCAAGGCCTCCATTCTACCCCCTAAGGAGACAACCATGTATTGAAGCTCAAACCCTATAATTTGTGTCATAGGTGATAGGCTCAAAGCTAAGCCAAATCCGGCCCAACTTGGGCCTATGTAATATTTTTTTATGTATTACATAACATGCAATTTAAATTTTCATTATTTAATATTTTGAGCCCAAAGCCCAAACTTGCTTGGCCCTGGCCCATACAGCTCCAAGCCCAAGCTTATATTTTAGGCCTGGGCCCGAGCCTAGGTTATAACCCTTAACATAGGTGCTAAGCCTGGCCTAGCCCATGATCAGCCCTAGTTTCAACTATCTCTTGGCTTTCTCTACAAACTCCTACATGTTGAAGGAGGGGCTTCTTGAGATATTGCTCAAGTTGAGTTTTCCTTCTTTGAGAATGAGAAAAAAGAAGAGAAAGGCATACATCTTTGGTAAAAGAGAAGAAAAAATCTATCATCCTGTTTGAACAAAGAAACAAAGGTTGAAATCAATCCATTTTCTTTGGGTGTTTTGCAAGCTATTTCTACCAATCTCCTGCTGCAGTTTTAAGTATTCTCTATCAAGATTTTTTTGGTGGATTTCTTGGCTCTTGACAGGCTGGTTTGAAGAGGTTTTATGCAGTCCATAATTGGTGAGATCTTTTCTTTATTCTTGTTAATTGAAATACATGTTTTTTTATAGTTAATGGTTACATTGTATATCAAAGAGTGTATTCTCTTAATTTTGAAACATTTTAGTTGTAACTAGAGTTTTCCCTCCGCATTGGAGGGTTTTCCATGTACAAAATCCAGGTGTCTCATATCTTGAAGTTGCTTACTTTTTTATTCATTGAATTGTTTGACATGTCATTTCTTTACATCATGATTGCTGCACGTTTTTCTATTAGGTTTTTCCTTGATTTATTCACAGATGGGAGAGGTTGGTTTGAGTTTCCTAGTAACATCAGTTCCATCAATCTACTCAATGGAGCAATGCCAGCAAGAAAATGAAAAATCAATGCCAACCGAGCAAACCAATAAACATCCTCATCATTCTAGTAAGGTGCAAAGAACATAAGTTATGGCATAAGAGAGTGTTTGAAGGCACATTCTTTCATGATGTATTTAGCATAGGGAAAGTGTTAATGGAGATTCCTGCTAATTAAGAAACTTCCTTGCTGAGATAGTTATATTGTTCGTATTTCCTAAACCTTACAAGGCGTGGAGTGCCTGGGTCACTAACAACAGACAAAAAGTAAATCCAACAGTTTTCTTTTACTTAAATGTGCAATTCTGCATTTTGAGTCTGAACGCATTCATCGAAAAAATTGCTCAAAACTGGGTTAAAAACTCAAAAAGATAATGCGTTTTGCACATGATATAATGAACTTGTCAAAATGCGTCTAAATCAAGGCATCCAAATGCCCTTGTAGGAGAACAAGAAAAAAAATGCACAATAAGTGACTCTTAATCTATATAGACAATTTGAATCAGTAGCCTTGTTGCATAAATTGAACCAGGCCAGCAGTGAGTCCAAACTGAAATCAACGTTCAATACAAACTTAAATTGAAACAGAGAAATTGAAACGGTGTTCAATTAATCAAACACCACGTTTTCAATTCTATCAATCAGAAGTACAAACACGAATATGCACTCGCACTGACAAATAAGCAAACATAGAAAGATCAAATACTGATACCCAACACTGCAAAGAGGAATACCTTAAGCAAACAATGATCTATTCCAAGCTGAATTTCCTTGAATGCCTCACGAGCACGACGCCTCGCAGCAACATCATCCATGTTGGCATCTAAAATCTTCTGCAGCTCCTTGTCTACGCCTTCGAACTTCATCGTTGGCGCCTTTGAGGTTCGCCTCGCCTTCCTCCTTTTCCTCTGCACAAATCCTATAATAATAATAATCTAAGAAAGAAAAGAATAATTCAAAGTTCTTCCTGTCATGCGTAGAAGAAAAAGAACAGCGGCCAATGTTGAAAAACTGATATACCGTCCAATGAGAATGGAGAACAAGTTAGCCCGAAAGTTGCAGTTTTTATTAAAGCCATATTGGGAGGTTCCAAACTTCTAAGCCTAGAGACACCGTTGGACGACAGGACTGAATTTGTAGACGCAAACAACAAAGTAAGCGCGCATCATAGCTGACTGACTGCAAATCCGGTAAATTACTGATTCCCCCACCTTCCAAATTAAATACCGAAACCTCCCCTTTCAATCTTTCATTTCCAAAAAAACAGACGTTATTCGTCGAATTACGTAATCACACAAAAATCTCCCTCGATCTCGATTGGCCACAATCGGTCAAGAATCTAGATGCATCTGCATGTGGCATCACGTGTGGTTGAAATTTTTTCAAAACCCCAAATTTGCCCCCTTTTTAGTTTGTATTTAACAATTAATATCATTAGGCATGTGGTATCAGTTGCAGCTGCGCATGGGGAACGTCTCCGGTCTCCCACTCCCATGAATCAATCAAAACATACCAAAGTACAATTCATGTGCCCGAATGCAAGGTGATGTGAGGTGGGTATGAGGAGTGACTCAAGCTTCCCAGCCGGGACCAATTTGGTTTTTTTGGGTAAATAATAAAGACCCCCCGTATCTGTATATGGGTTACTGATAATTACCCCTCAAACAAGTCCCATTAAACATTCACCTTGCAACAAATACCTCTTCCGTTAGAGCTTCCTAAGTTAATTTTTAGGGTAAAATACGAAAACCTCCCCTGTAGTTTCTGATAAGCATAAAAATTTCCCCTTTAATTTGACTTTAACAAAAATCTCCCCTAAATTTTTAAAGAATTTAACAAAAATCTCCCTTCCGTCACAGATTCAAACTGAAAACGTTAAATCGGTGCATTAATTTTTTCCAAATTCTCATTTTACCCTTTTGTAAGTTAGTTTAAATTCTCATTATACCCCCATTTGAAAATTGACCCAAAAAACTCCCTTTGACCTCATTATACTTTTCAAATCCCTGAACTCCACCGTTTGAAGATGAGGAACGCAGCTCGTGAAGTATTTGAGCCATTATAGGAATAGACTCAGCAACAATTTGTTGTAGAATCCTCTCAGGGCTTGTCAATTTACGTGCTCTCCCTCCGTCTGAGTTCTCCAAACCTATTTGTTGCTCAGAAGCTCTTCCTCTCGAGTTGGCTGATAAAGTATCCTTTCTTGGCCTCGCAGGTAGTTCAGACGGGAAGAACGAATGGTTATCGGAGCTTGTAATTCTATAAAGACTGTTTCAAGAGTCCTTATTGATCGGGCAGCCACCCTGCATCAATGGGTGGCTGAAACCACCCACCATGGTTCAACAGACCTGCCAACTGGCCTAAAGTGACTGTGAACTAAGCCATTAGTCCCTTCCCCACAATTCCAAAACTAATCAGTCTCTCTTCGGTGGCTTCCCATCGAGTACTCATAATTCTCGGTCGAGTTTCTGAGCAAAGATAGAATGAAGAGAAGGAAAAACTCTGTAAAATATTATTTTAGAAGCTAATGAAAACAAAGGTCCTTCTCTCTACATATATATACAAGCTGACAAAAAAGAATGATGTAGAAAATAACAAACTTGCCACATCACCCTATAAAATAAAAGAATAATATAAAGCTAATAGAGGAGGAGCAAGCTTTGGTAAATATGTCTGCCACTTGCTGTTTAGTAGAGATGTGCTGAGGACGAATAAATCCCTGTTTGAATTGATTGCAAACCAAGTGGTAGTCAATCTCCAAATGTTTGGTTCTCTCATGGAAAACGGGGTTGGCAGTGATATGAAGGGCGGCCTGATTGTCACACCACAAAGGAATGGAAGGTGCAGTGGAATTTGCAAATCTTTTAGAATATAAGTTATTCATTGCAACTCACAGATTGTGGAAGCCATGTTGCGGTATTCAGCCTCTACTGAAGAACGTGACACTGTGGTTTGTTTTTTTGTTTTCCATGAGATAAGAGAGTGACCAAGATAAATATAGAATCCAGTGAGTGAACGTCGAGTGTCAATGCAGGAAGCCCAGTCAGCATCACTGAATGCTTGTAACTTGACAGAATTCTGGACAGGAAAATAAAGACCCTTACTGAGTGTGCCCTTTAAGTATTTAACAACATGTAGAGCTGCTTCCTAGTGGCTTTTGCAGGGTAAATTAACGAATTGACTTAATTGTTGAACTGCATAAGTCAAATCCGGTCGAGTAAGATTCAAATACAATAATCTTCCCACCAATCTACAATATTTGTTAGGATTAAGTAAAAGATCTCCTGCTTGAGAAGAGAATTTATGGCCTTTAGGTAGAGGACTTGCAGTAGGCTTGGCACCCAATAATCCAACATCTGTAACAATATCTAAGGCATACTTTCTCTGATTAATATAAGTGTTAGTATCACTGCGTGCAATCTCAATTCCCAAGAAGTATCTTGCAAGACTAAGATCTTTGATGGTGAATTCAGTATCCAAAAACTTCTTCACAGCTAAGATCTGCTCTTCACAAGTTCCTGAATTAAAACATCATCCACGTACACAAGTAGAGCTAGAAAATAGGTGGAAGATTTCAAAGTAAAAAGGCAATGATCATGTTGTGATTGTAGAAAACCATAAGTTTGCAATTTCTTGCAAAATTCTAAATTCCATTCTCTGGAAGCCTATTTAAGGCCATAAAGAGATCTCCTTAACTTGCAAACTTCTCCTTCTTTAGCCTTTGTATACCCTTCTGGAGGCCACATATAAACTTCTTCTGTGAGAAATCCATGCAAGAAAGCATTATTTATATCCAGTTGTTGAATTGGCCAAGAAAATGTAGTTGCCACAGCTAAATAAATTATGATAGTAACCAACTTGGCTATTGGAGAAAAGCTTCCAAAATAGTCTATCCCAACAACTTGATTGTACCCTTTGGCCACCAATCTTGCCTTGCATCTGTCAACTATCCCATCTGGTTTCAATTTCGCCTTATAGACCCATTTAGAGCCAATAGGTTTCTTCCCTGCAGGTAATGGCATCAAATCCCAGGTTTGGTTTGATTCTAAAGCCTCTAACTCCTTGTTCATTGCCTGCACCCATTTTGCTTTAACATTGGATTCTTTGTAAGATTTTGGTTCCTGAATAGTTGTAACATTTGCTAGAAAGGACAAGTAATCACATGTAAACAGTGGTGAGTGAATGAAAGGAAAAGTCTGAGGGGTGTGTTTGGAACTGGTGGGTGTGGTTCTAAGTAAGTATTGGCAACAGTTGGATCAGTAAAAGATAGATTAGTAACAAAGTCTTTCATCCAGGTTGGCTTATTCCTAATCCTAGTACTGTGTCTGGTTTGTTGGAGGTCTAGATCAGGTTGAAGTGGTAGCATTTCAATTACAGGTTCAACATCTGATATTTGGTCTGGTGTTGAATGGTCAGTAAGTTCTAAATCCAAATTAGGAGTAAGATCAGGTGCAGGTGATGAAGGTTCAGGCTGTGAAATTGGTTCTGGAATAACAGATTCTTCAAATACGTGTTCACTATCAGTAGTTGACATGGGCAAAGGCAAGATAGAATCTATTTCTTGTTTAAAAGGGAAAACATTTTCAAAGAAGATGACATCCCTAGAGGTAAAAACTTGTTTGGAAGTTAAATCATACACTTTGTAAGCCTTTTGTCTAGGCTGATAGCCTATGAAAACACATTTAAAGGCTCTAGTTGAAAATTTATCTTTTGTTGGTTTAGTATTTGTTGCATAGCAGAGGCAACCAAAAACCTTTAACATATGATACTCTGGTGCTTTGTTATATAAAATCTTAAAAGGTGTTTTCCAATTAAGAATCTCAGTTGGCAATCTATTAATTATGAAAGTTGCCATAAGCAAAGAATATCCCCAAAAATTTCTTGGTAAGTTTGATTGAAACATAAGTGCCCTTGCAACTTGCAATAGGTGTTTATGCTTCCTTTCAATTACATCATTTTGTTGAGGGGTATATACACATGACTTTTGATGTAAAATTCCTTTCTTAAGTAAAAGACTTTGAAATTCATTGCTTAAAAACTCAATTCCATTGTCTGATCAAAAACATTTTATCTTTGTTTCAAACTGAGTTTCAACCATAATGATAAATTGCACTAAAGTTTGAAAAGTCTGACTCTTATGTTTTAACAAGAAAGTCCAAGTTGCCCTGCTATAGTCATCCACTACTATTAACATATAATGAGAACTAGTCAATGATGCATGTTTGTAAGGTCCCCACAAGTCTAAGTGAACTAATTCAAAAGGTTTATTGGTATGAATATGACTAGTAGGAAATGGCAATCTATGCTGTTTAGAAAAGGAACATACATCACACGGAAACAAAGATTGTTTAGTGCAATTGTCCTTTAACTTTATTTCTGAATTCGTAATTTTATTACAATGCAAAGGTAAAGATGGTAATGAAACAGAATTACATGAAAGAAAGGTGTATTTTTGTATAGTGCTTGGAAGAAAAGACTTTGTATCTAGGAAATTAAGATTTCCTACTGATTTTTCCACTGCCAATACCTCTTCACTCCGTTGGTCCTGCAGCAAACAGTGTGTAGGTAAAAAAGGAAATTTCAGGTTTGCACTCTTTGTAGATCTACTAATTGATAGCAGATTAAATTTAAAGCTAGGTACGTGCAAAACATTTGTGAGATAGATTCTTGGGGTCAATTGGACAGTTCTAGTGTGTTTCACTAAGTTTATGGTTCCATCTAGAAGATACACAGGTGTCATGTGGCTTACAATTGTTGGTTTATGTATAAGTGAAATGTCTGTGCACATGTGATTAGATGCCCCAACGTCTACTATCCAAGTTCCTAATCTAAACAAATCCACAGTATTTAAAGCAAAATTAAGTTCAGGATTTAGAACAGTACCTGCAAAGTCTTCAAGATGTGCAAAATTCACCATATTCGCAGTTGCAGGCATCTTCCCTTTCATCATTTTAATAATCTCCTGCTAAATTAAATTTGCAAGCCATGCATTCTGGTCAAGTCCTTTTCCTGCAGTAGTTTCAGTGTTCACTTCCAATGGTGTATCCACCAAGTTTGCTGCATATTTTCCTCCTATTTCATTTCTTGTCCATGACTCCTTTCTCTTCGGGTCTCTGAGTTGTTTGTACCAGTCTAGATACCCAATAAGCTTGAAGCATGATTCCTTGCGATGACCATTAGTGTTGTAGTGAGTACAATATTGTTGCTTCTTCTCTTCTTTGGTCACTTCATTTCTCTTTGTATTTCCCTTGTTTCCTCCATCCTTCCTAGGCATCTGTGTTCTAGCTAGCATAGCTGCATTCTTATTAGGTTCCACATAAGAAACTTGAACCTCCTTCTACTTCTCAACCCTTGTTATCATTGAGTATGCTTTATTAACTGAGGAAGGGATCCATTAGTAAAATTTGACTTCTATTATGATCATAAATATCATTCAACCCCATTAGAAATTGCATCAAACGATTAAAAGATGTGAGATCTGCTACTGCCTTTGCAGATCCACGTGTGCATTCAGGTATTGGCATTAAAACTGTCAACTCATCCCAAAGTTTCTTAAGTCTAGTATAATACTGTGTAACAGTCATCATTCCTTGAGTAATGAAACTAATTTCCCTCTGTATTTGGTAAAGAAGAGGTCCATTACTCTCTCCATACCTTTCCTCTAATTCACACCAAAGCTCTCTTGCAGTAGAAGTGTATAAGAAGGCTTCTACTAGGTCCTTTGATATTGAGTTTAAAATCCAAGAGGTTACCATACAGTTAACCCTATTCCATTGATCATAAATTGGTGAATCCTTTTCTAGTACCTTATAACTCCCATCTATGAGTCCCAACTTCATTTTAGCTCCTAGAGCAATTTTAACAGATCTACTCCAGGCTAAAAAGTTCTTATCAGTTAAAGGTGCAGTGACCAAAGCCATACCTGGATGGTCTGAGTTGTGCAAGAAAAGTGGATCTCCGTTATTCACTGCGTTTTGATTTTTCTTCAAGCTTGTTTCAACCTCTGTTTCATCTCCTTCGACTACAACTTCTTGTTCATTAGCCATTACTGTAGCTGCAATAAGGTTGATGTATTGCTTAATCAAGCAAAAAACCAAGACGAATCCTTCGTCTTCAAATCTTCAATACCTCTCCCTAGATCGTTGCTCTGATACCATGAGCAAAGATAGAATGAAGAGAAGGAAAAGCTCTGTAAAATATTATTTCAGAAGCTAATAAAAACAAAGGTCCTTCTCTCTACATATATATACAAGCTGACAAAAAAGAATGATGTAGAAAATAACAAACTCTCTAACAAACTTGCCACCTCACCCTATAAAATAAAAGAATAATATAAAGCTAATAACTAACTAAATGATGAGCTGTGAGTGGCACTGAATAGGAAGAATATACAGTGTACAATTTCGCGTAAGTGAGCAGTTGGGGTTGTGAGAGAAGGGGAGGGAGTAAGAGTACAAACGTGATGCCGCCGTATAGTCATCGAAGCATGACGGCACCAATGAATGAGTGCTCCTCACTGACTTCAAATGAATAGGAGGGTCAGCTTTTGGAGTTGTGTTCAAAGTGTTGTGGGATAGTGAGACATCTGGCAAAGCTAGAGAGAGATTAAGGGTCTCAATCTTTGGTTTCTTTTCCCTCGTCTCTATTGATTTCCTCTTCCTCGAACTCTTGCCTCGACCCTGCTCCCCTAGCATCGTTCACCTGCAGAAAATCCCTCTCTACCCATCTATCCTCTTCATTCTAGTTCTCTGGAACCACTTCCTTTCCCTTTTATCTCCCTTTCTCCAAATAACTCCACAAATTCTTCCCAGAAATCTCTCTCCATTTTAGAATTATCACACAGGTAGCTCAAAGTCAGCTCTTGATGAAAAACTATAATATAATAGGGACAAAATAAAGTGCAAATAAAGAGTAACTCCACTTCTTCTTGATGGATCTAACAACACTTGAACACAACCTTAGACTTCACAAAGTTGATGATACAATCTGAATTGGGCAGAACCTTGTTGGAGGTTTTGATATCCTTCCAATAAAGTGAATAACTTTGTTGGGTAGAGCGTTGTGACTTCTACACATTCCCTTTCATAGGCGATTGCCACAACGTCTCTCATATGAAAAAGGAGATAAGAGTCATTGCAAAAGATTTACTCACCAACACTTATCTTGTTCTACCCCTTCGGATTGAGACAGGTGTCTCAATGATCATGGTTTTAAACCACATGATCACTCAGCCCATTCTAAGCCAAACATCCTCTTGCTGACTTAGTCAAAAGCTGAAATGGATCCAATTTAGACCCAATAACCACCCTGTGAACAAGTCAAAAACAGTTTACAGAAAACAGATTTTTTTTTACTAGAAAATAAATAATAACATATAACAAAAATTATAATTGGTGTGTGTTGTATTGTGTTCAAAGAGATGATATCATTAAGCTACTCCATCAACGTGTAGCTTTTCACATGGCCAGTGGATTCTCCTACACGTTGAGGATTCCAAATCGAGGGCCTATGGCCACCCGTTCCAACATCTCCCACTTGGCCAGTTAGAGCCGAGATGTTTGATTGCTTCTCAATCCCATTGACACCACGTGCCTTTTAAAATCACTAACCCCAATGGGCTTTGTCAATGGATCAGCAACCATATCATTTGTACATAACGTGCTCTACCAAGATCTCATTCCGTTGGTAGATATCATGAAGATACCGGTATTGCAAGTCAATGTGCTTTCCTTTTGGACCAATTTCTCCATTTTTTATCGTCTTGATGGCCGCTTCATTATCATTGAACATTCTGATAGATCCTTCAGGTGCACTTGGTATTTTTAATTCTTCCAAGAACCTTTTTATCCAAATTCCTTCTGATGCTGCTGTGCTGCAAGCTATGAACTCAGCTTCCATAGTATATTTGGCTACACAGCCTTGCTTTTTGCTTGTCCAAGAAATGGCTCCTCCTCCCAGAAGGAAGATGAACCCGGTAGTAGATTTTCTATCATCCGGGTCTCCTGCAAAATCAGCATCACAGTAACCCATCAATTCTAATTGATCAAAAGAGTATGTTAGTCTATAATCCTTGGTTTGTTTTAAATATCTTAGAATTCTTTTAATGGCTGACCAATGTGCAATTCCTAGATTACTTTGGTATCTACTAACAAGACTAACAACATAAGACAAATCAGGTCTTGTACATAACATTGCATACATTAAACTACCAACCGCTTGTGCATAAGGAACATTCTTCATGTAACTTACTTCTCTTTCATTTCTAGGTGACATGTCCTTAGACATTTTAGTTCCTTTGCAAATAGGAGTATCGATTCCATTACAATCTATCATGTTAAACCTTTTAAATATCATTTGTAAATAATTTTCTTGTGAAAGAGATAATGTCTTATATTTTCTGTCTCTTTCTATTTTTATTCCAAGTACATAGCTAGCATCTCCCATGTCTTTCATTTCAAAATTAGTACTTAACCAATGTTTTGTTTCATTTATCATAGATATATTATTACTAGCTATTAGAATATCATCAACATATAAGGAGAGTATAATAAATGAACTCCCACTATTCATTGAGTAAACACAGTGATCGAATGGATTTGGAATAAACCCAAGTTTTGTGATAGAATTATGAAATGTGTAATACCACATCCTAGATGATTGCTTTAGTCTATATAGAGACTTGTTCAATTTATATACTTTATTTTCTTGCCCTTCTCTTATGTATCCTTCTAGTTGTGTCATATAAATTTCTTCATTTAGCTTTCCGTTTAAGAAAGCGGTTTTTACATCCATCTGACATAACTCTAAATCAAAATGTGCAACTAAGGACATTAAAATTCTAATGGAAGTAAATCTTGCTACCGGTGAGTAAGTTTCATCATAATCTATACCTTTAACTTGTGTATATCCCTTTGCTACAAGCCTAGCTCTGTATTTTTCTATAAAACCATTTACTTTTAATTTATTTTTGAAGATCCATTTACTTTTAATTTATTTAGGCAAATCTACCAATTTCCACAATTGATTTTTATTTATTGAATTTAGTTCTTCATTTATGGCTTCTTTCCATTTTTCTTTATCGGGTGCTTTCATAGCCTCCGAATAGCTTATTGGATCATCTATTGATTCTTCATTTAAAAAGGTATAATAATCTTTCAATTTGGAAGAGGGAAACCTTTCTCTTTGAATTTTTCCTAATGTATCATTCTTTGTTGTATATGTTTCTTTTTGTATATCTTCATTTTCTATTTCAAATAATTGAGTCAAGACACTATCATTTTCATCTTTTATTTGATCTTCTAAGAACACGACATCCCGACTTTCTATGAATTCAATAGATCCATCAGATTTATGATTTATGAATTTGTAACCTTTGCTGTTTTCTGAATATCCTATAAAGGTGCATCTTATGCTTTTGTTATCTAGTTTGTTTCTTAGTTGACTAGGAGTTCTAACATAGGCACTAGAACCCCAAATTTTAATATTATATAGGTATGGTTTTCTACCAATCCAGATTTCATGAGGTGTCAATTTATTCACTTTAGTTTGTATTTTGTTTAGAATATAAATTGTTGTAGTTAATGCTTCACCCCATAAATGTGTTTCTAGATTGGAGTGTAATAACATTGATCTTACCATGTCAAGTAGAGTTCTATTCCTACGTTCAGCAACTCCATTATGTTGTGGAGTATAACTCATGGTTAATTGATGTTTTATCCCATTTTGTATACAAAAATCATTAAATAGATTAGATATATACTCACCACCTCTATCACTTCTTAATATCTTTATTTTTCTTCCTAATTGGTTTTCTACCTCTAACTTGTATTCTTTAAATTTTTCTAATACCTCAGATTTTCTTTTAATCAAATAAATATATCCATATCTAGAGCTATCATCAATAAAGGTCATAAAGTATTCCATTCCCTTTTATAGGCGATTGCCACAACGTCTCTCCTATGAAAAAGGAGATAAGAATCGTTGCAAAAGATTTACTCACCAACACTTATCTTGTTCTACCCCTTTGGATTGAGACAAGTGTCTCAATGATCATGGTTTTAAACCACATGATCACTCAGCCCATTCTAAGCCAAACATCCTCTTGTTGACTTAGTCAAAAGCTGAAATGGATCCAATTTAGACCCAATAACCACCTTGTGAACAAGTCAAAAACAGTTTATAGAAAACATATTTTTTTTTACTAGAAAATAAATAATAACATATAACTAAAATTATAATTGGTGTGTGTTGTATTATATTCACAGAGATGATATCATTAAGCTACTCCATCAACCTCTGGCTTTTTACATGGCCTGTGGATTCTCCTACACGTTGAGGATTCCAAATCGAGGGCCTATGGCCACCCGTTCCAACATTGAGCACATGAATTTCCATTTCTTGGCGGTTTTAACGGAAACCCATTATGACCAATATCCAAACCTCGCAGAAAATTGGGACCCTTTTCAAAAAAAAACCAATTTTCCCATCTGGGGTCTCGAGGTTTTGCACGGAGACGTGATGTTTCAGTCTGGTCAGAGAGTTCTCTGTTCCATGAACAAAACCATTGGAGAGATTGGTCTCTGTAATCTTGGCCTACAAGGGAGCTCAGAGTAAGAGTGATAAAGAGAAACATACCCCGCCAAAAAGGTAGAACTTTTAGAAGTCGTCCAAGGATTTGAGGGGAAGTTCGAAGAAAATTCTCTTCCTCCCTAGTATGCCCTTGCAGCTGGTGATGGACTAAGAAATATTCCCATTGGCTTCCTTGACCGGTGATGGACCAAGCATAACTGTAGATGATGAACCCTCATTCCCATTAGGCACGAGCTCCTTGACTGTAGATGGTGAGGGTTCAGCATAGCTTCCTTGACTGGTTTGGTTGAGACAGAGTCAGATTTGCCACTTGTATCATCCTTAATGCATGAGCTATAAACTTCAGCGGTGAAAGAGGAGGAACATTGACAGAGTCAACAACCGCTTCTTCTTGAGTGGATGGAGTTTCAAGGAATATTGTAAGAGGAGGAAGAAAACAACAAAGAAAGAATAAGAAAATGACAAACTTTTCAGGATTATTCTTTTTTGAACCGATAGGGTTTGGATGAAAGATCGAAAGAGCTGTGTTCCTCATCTTCAAACGGTGGAGTTCAAGGATTAAAAAAGTATAATGAGGTCGAAGGGAGTTTTTTGCTCATGGGGGGTATTTCAATATAACTAACTTATAAAACGGTAAAATGAGAATTTGGAAAAAATTGATGCACCGGTTTAACGTTTTCTGTCTGAGTCAGTGACGTTTTTGTTAAATTTTTAAAAGTCTAAGAGAGATTTTTGTTAAAGTCAAACTAAAGGGAAAGTTTTTATGATTGTTATAAATTCCAGGGGAATTTTTATATTTTACCCAATTTTTTTAAATCTCCAAAACTATCTTTTTTCTATTTATTTGAATTATTTGTGATTCAATTAATTTTTTAAATATAACATTGAAGTCACCCATTGCTATAATAGATCGTTACAGATTTCTAATTGAATTCAATATTTAATTGAACTGGTAGAGAATTTTTGGAGACATCCATTATAAATCTTAATTGGTTGTTTTTGTTGAATTTTTGAATTATGATAAATCCAAACATGAAATGAAATTGGGCTTCTTAGGGTTTTAGTGGATGAACGTATCTAAAGTGCATTTTCCCCTAAATTGTGATATTCTTATAGTAGTTTTATCCATAAATCTAAAAAGAAAATTTCCTTTTCAAAAATAAAGATTCCATCTCTTGGAAATAAAGTACTAGTGAATGACTATGACGCCCAATGCATGAAGATGCTTGTAACACTATATCTTTTATGCTCGATTGTCTAGCTTTTTTTGTATCCAACATCTCTAGTTTTAATTTTTATTTGCTTTCTAAAAGATTTTTTTTTTCAACTATATGGCTTATTAATTGAGTTCTACGTGATCAAGGAAAAATATCTCCACCTACTAATTTTCTCCCCATTTTCTTTAGCGTTTGTCTGTCACGGACCCACTAACAGGCCATTAGTGGGTCCACTTATCGAATGTGGTTTAAATTAGTTGTTGGGCCATGCATCCAGTTGTGAAACTTGTTAGTGACAATTGGTATCAGAGCTAGGCATGGATCTCAAAGGTTCGACTAGTGGCATTGAACCAAGAAAAGCTAAGGGAAAGAATGAAGCAGATGTTCGATTTCATCTCCGCTCGTTTGGATCAATTGGAAGTCGTTTCTGCAAAAGCACGTACAAGATGAAAATATGGAAACTGTAATGTTTGCTAAGGTGGTCGAGCCAACCACAACTACCGTTGAAGATGATGGTGCTGAAACTATCAAGACCATTGTGGAGGTCACTCCTTTCTCCTCTGATTTTCAGAAAAGTACTCCAGGCTCCAAGTCTACTCGTCATCCTCACTCCTTAGTCATTCGCTCATCAACCCTGATTCAGAAGTTTCATAGTTTCCCATCTCGACCTTTATCATCTGCATCGCTTCTTTGGCATCAGAAACCTAACTCTAACACTACTTTGTTGCTTCAAAAGGTAACTATTGATCCTCATTCATTCACCTTTTCCACTATGGATACTTGTCTCTTGCTTACCCTTCCAACTTCTCACTGGACCCTTGTCTTTCTAGACGTTTGTTCAGTCTTGCCTGAGTGAGCCAAATTCCCGTTTCAGAAAGGGAGAGATTGCATCGTCATATCTACTTTATGTTCACTTTCCAAAGGGAGGGTTAAGGAGGATTCAGCAAAGGAAAAAAGGAAAAAGGGAAAAAGACATCTGATGAGGGCAGATTTGGCCCTCCAGTGAAGTTGCGACACATGGCACCTCGTGACAACTAGGCAAGCCCTCAGGCAACAACTTACCAAGTTGGTCCCCCCCCGGGCACCGGTCTGGCTGGCCTGGCGCGACCTGGCGCAGCCTGCGCGCGACTTGGCGCGGCCTGTGCGAACTGTGCGCGACCTGCGCGACCTGGCCGGATCAGCCTGCCACATGCGCCAACCTGGCAATCTGGCCCGGACGCAGGCGCCGACCTGACAACACGACCCGGACACAGGCGCCGACCTGATGACCTGACCCGGACACAAGCGCCGACCTGGCAACCTGGCCAGACACCGACCCGCCGACTGACACAGGCGCCGACCTGGCAACCTGGCCGGACACCGACCCGCCGACTGACACAGGCGCCGACCTGGCAACCTGGCCGGACACCGACCCGCCGACTGACACAGGCGCCGACCTGGCATCCTGGCCGGACACCGACCCGCCGACTGACACAGGCGCCGACCTGGCAACCTGGCCCGGATACCGACCCGCCGACACAGGCGCCGACCTGGCAGCCTGGCCCGGACACCGACCCGCCGACAAACACAGGCGCCGGCCTGGCAACCTGGCCCGGACACCGACCCGTCGACTGACAGGCGCCGACCTGACAACCTCGAGGAGTTCATCACCGTACCCCAGTTCTGACGGGATATGACATCTTACCATTTGAAGGCTTTTTACCCACCTAACCTGCGAAGGCACCACTATATAAGGACTCCGACCCCCAAAGCCAAAGGAGAAGAAGAAAGAGTATGGTAACCCCTACTCTCTAGCTCTCTCATTTCTCTCCAAGCCCTCTGTAATCAGAATGCTAACTTAGGCATTGGAGAGTCCCCGTCGGGAAAATACCCCCGGGTCCTCTGATTCAGTTCCCGTAGGTCCCTCAGCTCCCGCCGTCTACAAAGGAGAGAAAATCACCTCACGCGGGGGGTAATCGGGTAGCGCTGCACCAGGGAGCTCCACCATCCTCTGAGTTGCAGACCGCCTAGGAGCAAGTCAAGTGACGAGTTCGCCATCAGGCAGTTCGCCACCAGGGAGCACTGCCGGGCAGTTCGCCACCAGGCAGTTCGTCACCAGGCAGTTCGTCACCAGGCAGTTCGTCACCAGGCAGTTCGCCACCAGGGAGCACTGCTGGGCAGTTCATCACCAGGCAGTTCGCCATCAGGCAACGCCACCGGGCAGTTCGCCACCAAGCAGTTCGCCACCAGGGAGCATCACCAGGCAGTTCGCCACCAAGTAGCTCATCACAAAGGCACGTCACCACCAGGTCAAACACGAGGTAATTAGCCAAAAAATTTTACACATCCCAAGTACGTGACCAAAAACGGTTACATCAACATCCATTGGAACAACTGTTGCTATTGTTGTTCCAGTTGTTATTGCAGTGTTGATCATTTCTATCCTCTGCTATAGTTGGCAACGCAGGAAGAAAAAAGACAAAATCAGCCAAGAAAGCAATGGAAGTGGAAATAAAATGGGAAAAAGCTGGTTGCTGAGAGTGATGACCATTCCGCGGATAATATTTGACTTGGATGAAGACAAGATTGATGAAGGTTGTAGCACTTGCAGAGATTCAAATGCCATATCGTCTTCGACACCGGCATACATCTTAGGTCTTCATGTCTCTCTTACTCACATGCGCATGGGTGCTGATTTAAAACTAGTTTCTCTAATGGAGGACTGGTTCCAAGAAAACGGCGTTAGTACAGTTACATGGCAAATTGGCAATAGAAAGTGATAACAAGGTACCAACTAAGTTCTTCATTGATCGATGCAGCCAGGAGATACTCTCAGATGCCGCCCAATCATCGCTTCAAATTGTTGCGTCTCGTAGGGGACAGGACACGACATCATCCATTTTCACATAAACTCTTGAAACCAGAGGTACCCATGAACCTAACCTATATTGGGCACTGCTTTCTCTGAGGCTTTCTTGCACCATAGAGGTTTTGCAAACAGGGTTTATAAAAATACAGGATTGCGGTGGTCATTTATGCAGCCATGTAGCAGCAGCAGCAGCAGATTTGACTTATCAGAGGTTACCCCCTCAGTTTCACCGATCTTCGTTCAATCCCTCAAAGAGAACGGATTTATCAGCCTTGCCATTGATTTCATCAAGAAAGGGACTGCAGCGGCAAACATGACAGAATGTGATACTCTTCCCAGTAATTATGGTAATGTTCCACTCGTAGAACTACAGCGGAAGGCGGTGAATAATGCCATGATTGACACGTATGTGAAACGTGGCGTGGCTATACTGAGATTTCTATATATTTGGTTACTTTCAGTGGCTTGTGGTCGGTCCCTGTTATTTCATCGAACATCATTGACGTGGATGACGATTCATTGGCATTCATGATAAAGGAAGTGGGCATTCCATGGGATCCATCTTGGACAATGGGAAACGGTTCAATCTCTGTTCAGTTGTACATCGGTTTCCTCCCTGACACCATTGACGTTGTGCTTGATGTCATCGCAGAGAGTGAGAATCAGGTGTTCACTATGATTTCAATTTGTCTCTCATAGTTAAATGTGATCTCAACCACGTTAACCACAGCGACGATGTTGGAAAGGATGCAGACGCATACACTCATGTAAAATTGGTTGGTGCTTCCACCGTCACCTGCATTGGTGGTGGGTATAATGTCCTCAATGCTACTTCCGATACTTGCAATAAGAAACCTCCCGGTGTCCTAATTGTTGAAGTCATAGCTCCCAGTCTAAGTCCGAACCATATAGGATTTAATATCGATCCTTTCAACTACCTTCCTGGGTTCAGATCCAGTTTGAATGATGAAGTGCACATAATCCATTACTTGGAGACGAAGGCTGAAAATGGTGAAAGGACTTTGAGTAGGTGGTTCCATGAGTCTTGCATGAACAGCAAGTGTCATCGTCCTCTTTGGGGCCCACAAGTGATTAGGTTGGAATCTACATCGACAGCAATGCCCATCCATAAAGGCGCCTTTCTTTCAATCTCACAATCTTTATTGAGTTACTTGCATACATGAAAAAGATATCATATGCTGCTAATTGTCTTGACATACCACACGATTCTGATACTGATAGTGGGTTTATTAAAGTCATTCATCTTGCCAGAAAAGCTGATATCAAGGCCTGCACATATTATTGGGCTGCATCGGGTTTGTTGAAGGTTCTGACCTTGAGGACAAGGTGCATTTTAAGGGGTGGGAATGTTACGGACCCACTAATAGGCCATTAGTGGGTCCACTTACCGAATGTGGTTTAAATTAGAAAAAATTTAAGTAGTGGGTGTTTTTTCTGTTAGTTGTTGGGCCAGGAGAGTTGTATGAATTAGTCACGTAAGATAATGGGTTATGGGTAGTTGTATGAATTCGTTAGAGGAGTCTGTATATTTATACTTACCTTGCTCTTTGAAAGCTTATATCATTATTAATTGAAGAATTTTGCTTATAACCGTTGGGTTTTTATCGGAGGTCTCTCGTTTCCCTCGAAGCAAACGAAACTTACCTTACGTCCCTGACCGGGTTCGTGACATTGTCCTACTTGTGCGGCAAGTGCTAAAATAGTGTTTGTTACAGTTCTACAAGATCAAGGTAAGACATCTTAACTTACCATTTTTCCCATTTGTTTAGCGTTTATATTGTGTGTGCCGCAAGTGCTAAAATAGTTTTACAATTCTACAAGATCAACGAAAAATACCTTAACTTACCATTTCTTTAGTGTTTATTTTACACTCGTACCCCTTCTTTCAAAACACAAATAGATTGAAGGTCAATAATTTAAAGAAACTTGTTTTCTATATCAGTGAAAGGATCATTGTTACTTTAGCTAATTTTATTTAGAGAAAATGAAGGTAGTTTTGGCTCAATTAGGATTCAAGAGAAAATCGCAGGAAAATAAAATAAGGAAAATTTAAGTGGATATTTTGGTAATTTAATGCATTTTGTTTCATTTATGACTATGGGGTATTTCTCGTATAGTAAAAGTTCAAGGGGTTTTTGTTGCAATTGAAAGTTCAAGGGGTAATTCTCACTAACCCACCCAATAGTACAGCCCATTTATCTAGACAAATAATACCCTCTAAGACTTATAAGTCACTTACTCATTCGTGGATAAAATTGCTAATACATGATGGAACAATATTGTCTCTTCAATAATGTCAATTTTTTGGATAAAATGTTTGTTTATTGTATAACTTTATCTGAAGAATAAATGAACATTAGTAAATGCACTTATTGGAGTAGGTACTTTTGAGGAAACACCTGCTTAGATACATGAATTTACCCAAGTAAATGATTTAATGAGACACGAATGGGGCCTTTATTTTTTTTTTAACTTTTGGGAAAATACCTCTCCTCAAAGATAAACTTCATGCACAACAAAGAAGACTTGCCCTAACTCTTTGTTCATCAATTGTCAAGTTACAAAATATTGTGGTAAGACATGAAGCAGAATAAAGTAAAAAACCAAAACAAAATAAACAAGAACTATAGTGCCTTGTTGTAATGCTTTGTTCAAACATCTTTTACAATCTTGCATTAGGAATATCTCCATACTTATGTGCTTTCTTTCATGGGGAGATATTCCCAAATCCCAATTGTTACGCATCGATACACAGTGTTTCTCTATAAAAAAAATGCAAATATAGTGAATCAAACTCAGATACCAAAGAGCGCTCAAAGCCTTTCACCTTAAATGCAATTCTAAGCTACTAATCCATGTTTATCCTTGTGATAATAAGCCAAATAAAATAAACTTTATTAACTTATGTCTCTACATGCATTCTTTTCAATTTATAATACCAAAGAAAAAAACTCTAACAAAAATTTCAAAACGAATACAAAAAAAACTAAAATTTCAAAAGAATAATATTCAAAAATAGTACTTTACAAACTAATACAATAAATAATCTATCAAATCCATGTTTATATAAAAAGATGATTTTTAATATCAAGAAAATTATACAAATAAAATATTAAGAATAGAATAATTATTTTAATATTAAAATTTATAAATTTGCAAATGATATGCATATTAAAATTATTATATATTTTTACAAATTATTAATTAATATTTTAATTTATATTAACAAGTAATAACAACATATTTATTATTTATAAAAAAATAAAAACATTTTTTATAAAATATTTAAGAATATAACATTAAATTGAATTTATCAAATCCATTAATCTACATTTATTTCAAAAAATTATTTTTCATATTAGAAAAATTATATAAATAAAATATTAATAAAGGAATAATTATTTAGTAATTAAAAATTGTGAATTTTTATATGATATGTATATTATAAATTTTAACAAATTTGATATACTTTAAGTTAAGATTAGATTTTTATAAATTATTAATTAATATTTTAATTTGTATTTGAGAATTTAATATTTAGTTGACTTTTTGTTAATGCTAAAAAATTTAAAAATAAAAAAAAATAATTTATATAATAATTAAAATATAATAGGTGCATATGTTTAGTGCCTTCAACTCTTGATTGATGCATTATAAATAAAAGTATATGATATCTATGCATCCTGATATATTAATTATAATATATTTCTTTATATATATATCACTAAAATATATATTTTCTATGTATTTATATACTATTTGAGATTATTTTGATCTTAAATTTAATGATATTATTGTATTTACGGAATTTGTATGTATTTTCCTAGCATATCCATGCATTTTCATATTTTTCGTCTATATCCATGTGTTTCCAAAGTGTATCCGTATCCAAGTTATCTGATACGATACCCGATACCAATACTTTAATCCTTGATAAGACATGAATGAAACGACCGAAAAAAATTGGAATCAAGGGGTTGGCACCATTTGCATTGACTTTTAACAGTTGATTGGGGCTTGGCCAGCATTTGCCACGTGTTCCACCTCACTACAAGATGTGCAATGTTTTAAAAACTGAGTTGTCTACTCCGGTGATTGGCTAAGAGGGCACCACATCATTACTCCTCGGCTTATCCAAGTCCATGACTACGTAGGCCATGTGGCAATCAAACCTAGCCCTGATTAATTCTATATTAAATGATATATAAATTATAATACATGAGAAATCAAATATTGCACAAGCCTAAGCTAAAATGGGTTTGACTAGGCTTTGGGCGGCGGAAAAAAAGGGGGGAAATTCCCAATCAGTAGTTGTACTTTGGCTTGAGTGACAATTTGGTCCCTGAACTTTAAAATGCGACAATTTAGTACTCGAACTTTCAAAATGTGACAATCCAATATCTAAACTTTCAAAATGTGACAATCCAATACTATTGTTAACCAATCTGTTAATCAGCCATTAAGTGACATTTGTAAAGTAAAAAATGTCCTTCAAATGCCATCTAATTCTTTTTATCAACCATCCAAATGTTGACAAAAAACTGAAGAGTCCCAAATCCTAGCCTCTTCTATTTAAAAAAGTTGGTGACTAATTAGAAGAATCTAAAATTTATGGCTATTCATTTTATTGTCAATGTTTGGATGATCAGACAATCCAGCTCTTGTAAGGAGCCTCCACACAATGCTGCAATGTGGATAAAAAACTCCTCTGTCCAAAGATTGAATGGGACTCCCACTAATTTCAGGCTAATGGATTCACAGTCTACTTACGCCTCGTTACAGTACCGATTCCAATTTTCTACCGTTGCTACTCCCTCTCTAGTAGCAGCTCTGAATAGATTCTCACATCGGCTACCCAGATCTAACATTGCTGCATTTTCACCAAAAAGTCACCGGAACAGAGTCCATTATATCCTGTAAAATTACTCCCCAATCATCCACCTTCCTATCCAGTCTAACCACCATTCTTTTTCTCCACTCCTCCTTGCTCCCCTCAATCATCAATTTTGAGCATATGGAACTGCCGCAAATACCTCCTCCTGTCAGTTTCCTCACATCACATGCATCATTAGTATTCTCAGACAATTGTCTGGATTCTGGGGTAATCACAGGAGCCTTCATGCGATGTGCTCGGTTCTCCAAATATCACATCCTCTGTTCATAATCGTCTAGGGCCTTTGCAACCATCAACCACTCTTGTTTTTCTTTTCCAGCAGGAATACAAATCATCTGCTTTTTACCAGGTCCGAACATTTCTGTCAATTGAATAAAATCTCCCGTCATTGGCCAGTTTCTCCACAATAAACTTTTTTCTTTTGCAATTTGCAAACATAGCTCCCCTTTCCATTCAGTCTCCGTGATGGCAAATACTGTGCCATCAATTAACCCTTTCAACCAACTGAAGTCGTGGGCCGGTCCGCATCAGAATTTTAAGTTAAATGAATCCGGACTATACAAAAGTCCGACCCCCAAAACCCATTTTCTATCACCTTCCTTACCCGACTCTTATTTGTTCGCTGGTTGGAGGCTTAGAGCGACGAACTCAGAGAACAATAAGAAATTAATACGACAACCCATAAAGTGATGGTTTTGCCACCCATTTGAAAAAAAAAACATGTAAAAATTATAAAAATATATAAGATAAAATAAATGGAACAACAAAAATTGAAATAAAAATATATTTTTTCAATCATTTGGAAGATTTACTGCGGGGGAGATTACAGTACACCAGAAAATATTTTCAGTCATATGTAACAACATAATGGATTCTATAACTGTTGGAGGAGAAGACAGTACACCGCCGGTGGTTTGTAAATGATATGAACATGTAACTAACAACCAAATACAAATCTGAAAAATAATCAAAAAGCTTAACTCCTGAACAGAACACAGCAAACCGGAAAAATGGCATCTATCTACTCTAACATTAATAAAATAGCAAGGATGATAATTTAACTAAGATATAATCAGTTTGTCTGAGATTGCAGTCACTATTCGGTTGTAGACCCTGTTCAGTTGTAGACACTGTTCGGTTTTATCTTCTCTGAAGTTGAAGACTTCACTTGGATAATCTATGTATGCTAGGTTTACCGAAGTTTCTGCGCTAACGGAATGAAGGGTTAGTGAAACTTTTCAGATATCTTTCAGTTTGCAGAGTTGCAAATATCTTTCAGTAGCAGAAAGGTTGGTATTTTCATTGCATTAATTTGCAGTTTCTTTGTTAATTCTTGAGTTACCTATTTAGTGAATTAATCTGCTCAAATTTTCACTTTCCTTCGTAGGACACTGCATTGTCAAGGACTGATAAGGGACTTTACTGAAAAACAACTGTTCACAATATGGCATGTGTTTAATTTATTTCATAGTTTGGAAGGATAGGTGTTTGAACGGAGGAGGCCATATGTCTGAATGGGGAGGCTTTGGCCTAAAATTCTTTCTTTAAGATATATATATATTAGATACCCTAGTCTCGCTCTCACATCCATAATAGGAATTCCGAACTCGCCATGCCCGAACCATGCCATAGGGACATGAAACCAAGAAAATACAAGTCTATAACCAACTTCTATATGAACCGAAGGCTCCTCCAACCTCGTTGAAACCGTGATCAAATCAACGAGAATGTTATATACACGTTAGCCAAAAAAACAAAAAAAAAAGAGAATGTTATATACACAATAAGGTATTATGTTGGAGAGGTTGTATTTTATTATAATTTATTGATTAATACTTATTAAAGATTAAATTATTATTTGAGAATATATTATTTATTGACTAATTTAATATATTTTCAGTATTTATTGTGTTTTTATAATTATTTTATTTTTATTGGTTATCTATTGTATTTTCATTATAAAATTATTTTCAACAGCTATGTATTTTCAATTATTATTGAAGATTAAATTATTGTTATTTATTAGATATTAGATTGTTAATTTAGCTGAAATTAGGAGTGTTTGCGAGTTGATTTGGTTCGGTTGCAGATTGTTTGGCCAGCCAAATCGATCCAATCAGGTTGGGGATTGGTCAACAGAAACTAACTGACCATTAGTGAAAACCAACTAATTCGGTTGCATCGATTTGGATCAATTTATGGTTTGACCAGCTGGTTCAAAAGATTTAAACTTAAAAAATTAAATTTAAATTTAAAAAACTATAGTGTCAATTTATAAATGGCCAAATCGAAATTGACTAAACTTGGTTAGGTTGGAAAATTATTGAGCCAAACTCGATGGAAAATACTAGAAAACCAACCAACTTGGGTCGAATTGGGTTAAATTGGTCGATTTCATCGATTTGATGAACAACCATAGCTAAAATTAATTATTGTTATTTTTGTATTATAAAAAATTATTAGAAATAACATATAAAATATAAATAATTATTAATTATTACAAAAATAAAATATAAAACAATTATATACTCTTATGTGTTTCTGTTATTTAGCTTTCACTTAAGAAAGCCCTTAAATTGCAGGATCCCCACTAGTTCATTATAAATACTAATAGGGTTATCCAAATCACACGAATCCACCTCTACTTAAAATTTATATTATATGTATCAATAAAAATGGTCTGTGAATGTTATATTTTACCGGTGATGTTAAAGTTTCATAAAAAGTAATTTTCAATCCATTTTGTTCATAAAATAAAATATAAAGGTTTCCTAAAGCTATGGGTAGTTTCTGCACAAAGAGAAGTCAAGTATACGATAAGAACCAAAATTCATCTTCCATGTTTTGTTGTTCAGAGGGAGGTGAATGCATGGAAAACAGGAAGTAGTGGATTTTGAATCACAATTACTTGGATAGAATTTGTTGAGGGGATCCTAGTTATTCTAGAATCCACCGATTTGGAGATTCTTTATTGCTTTTCGTCTTGATTGCACATAGATTAGCTAAGGTTGCCACCAATAGAAAAACACGTAGCTTTACTTGGTCAACCTTGCCTCTATAGCAGCTGGTATTTTAGCTGATTGCAATTATGCAATATCAGTGAACGTGTTCTTTTTATATTAGAAATTATATTTAAGGTTATTTACTTAAACACCTTCTATAGTTTCATGAATTTATTAAAATCCATCTTATAATTTTTGTTTTACTAAAATATCTGATATCGTTTGCAATCAGTTTACTTAATCAACATTTCATTAGATGATAGTGGAAAATGACAATTTTAACCTTAATGTTCATTTGAATAAATTCAATAAAAAGGAAAAAGAAAATGAAAATATCATTTTTGCCCCTGATAAGATACAAACACCCACTCTATTTGGTTAATTTTATTTTTTGTATAAAGAAGTATTAGGGGTACTTTTGGAATAGACAGCCATGGGACCATACCCTTGAACACTTTCCACTCAATTTGGGTTACAATGTTAATATTTTCAGATGGAAAAATAAACACTTCTTAGTGAAAGGTCGATTAAGTAAATAGGTTGCAAGGGGGTGTTTTAGTAAAATGAAAACTATAGGATATGTTTAAGTAAATCCATGAAACTATAAGGGGTGTTCTAGTAAATGACCCTTAAATTTACTTTGTCATCTTGAAAAGGGGTTGCTCCTATGCTCTTTTATTCTCTTTCATAATATCATTTATTTTACTAGTAAGTGTGCATGTGCAATGATAATGATAGTAATAATGTATCCAAAATTTCTTATAAACTTTATGTATGTTTTATTTTTTTGTTTTTTATTATTAATCAAATGTGAATCGAAAATCCAAATCTGATTACATAAACACCTCATCCAAATATGTGATGATCAGATCGAGTTATAAAGTTTCAAGTATCATTGATAGATTTACTTGCTTGGCTAGAATATTCTTTTTGTAATATTTAATTAATCTTTTTGGTGTATCTTTTTTTTTGTTTATTTATCAAAAAAATGTAAGATTTAAATAAAGGGAATTGAATGGGGTGAAAAGTAGTAGTTCAATTTACAATTTAAACCTCATAATTAAATAGAGACTAAATTAAAAAATGAGTATTTTAGTTAAAAAAAAAGTTCCATAATCTTATTCATTTTTTTAATGATGGTGTAAATATAGAATTATAGATGTGTTCAATTTTTTCTATAACTTTTTTGTATTTTTGTATGTAAAAATAATTCTATTATGTTGCACTTACTTTTTGTTTAATATGATAAATATATGATATTATACATGTGCCTATTTTTTTTTTGCAAAATTGATGTATTTTTTTTTCATTTTTGTATTTTTATATTTTATTAACTTTTATTATTTATTTATGACATTAAAAATTAACATGTTTGACCCAAAATTTGAACTATGGATCTTTGCAAAACAATAAAATAATTTCATTTTGGTTAGTGATAAATTATGTATTTCATTTTCATTACTAATAAAAATAATTATTGTTTATTACACTTATTTTTTTTAATTTGATTAATAAATATATCATAAATGTGTCTAATTTTTTTCTACATTTTTTTTTGTAAGTTCTACATTTATTTCTATTTTAAAAATTTTATTACCTAACTATGACTTCGTAGGTTAATCAATTTATTCCGATGGTTGAATTGCTTAGCCACCATTTGGACTAAAAATGGTTTTGTTTTTGAGTCACTTTTAAACTACATGGGTTTATATTATTAAAAATATTGACACAGATCTAATTTAATAAGAAAAACTGGGTGTTAATAATTTAAGTATAAGGCTTAATGAGAGGGGATTAAATGAGATGGAAAGTAATAACTGAAGTTATATTTTCAACATTACCATTAGATATGGACTAAATACACAATTATGGATATTTTAGTAGGCATAAAAATTGTAATAAAATGACTTTTATAACCTTTCTCAAACAAAGAAGTAAAAGGTAATTTTAGTCCAAAAAAAATTTTATATTACATTCACACTTTTATATGCAATATAGACTTCTTGGCCCTCTCTTTTGCTCAAGACCTGGCCCTCTAGGCTATTTTACTAGAGAGAGACTCTCTTTATCATAGTTTGGAGTATGTTGAGCCCTGATCATCCCACTTCTTGGAGTATCAGACGCATCATTACTGATTGCAAGACTCATTGTTTCAAGCCTCCCTTGCTAGTCGGTTAGGTGGATTCCTTGCTAATCATGCAGTATGATTTTTAGCTAAAAAGCTCTGTTGCTCTATCCTTTTCCCATCCTTTTTCCGCCAGAGTTTCTTTCTAATGTTCTACTTCTCTACATGAACATTGTAATTCCGAGCAATATCATTGAATGAATTTGGCCTTAACACTCTGCTGACAGGCCTGTTTACCTAAAATAAATATATCATGTGAACCCTTTTGAGGAAGCTTAGATTTCCTCTCATTTTGATTTGATGGATTCAACATGTATTACCGATCCCAGTTTTTTTCATTATAAATTGGTAACTGTTTAATTTGTCGGTTACCAAATTCTGCTTCCCAGGAGAATTGTATCCAAACAACAACATCCGGCTCCCTTGTTGCTACACGTGGCAGGTCACATGCCTTGACCCGGTAGATAATCTATCATCAAGGTACAACCAAGAAGCGTCTCGTCTAATGAATGTTGACTCACTCTACAGATATAGGGGATGTTTGTAACCCCGACGCTTTTCAAAAAATTGTGCTACGTCGGATTTATATAGACGTTTGAACAAACGCCGATTTATTTCATTGTTTGGTTCAGTAGATTATTAAATTATTGGGTATGTTTTGAAAATCGAAATTTTGATTGGCGTTTCATGCATCGGTGAACCGTTTTCCCCAATGGTTAACTGATGTATATCCTATGTGGTGCTTATCTATTACCACATACATAAAAAACGGTGATAAAAATCATCTTACCAAACAGTATAATGTTTCATACTGCCTACATGAAAAACGGATTTTGAAAGCATAAACGTTTTTTTCTTAAAAATCGATCCCAAAAAACACCCACGCTTCCAAACACCATGACAATTCCTGGAACCATGAAATCTGGCCGGAGTAGTGGGGTCCAACTTTTGTTGTATACCCATTCGGGCAATGTCACTCCTCTACTGCTTGACAGGGGCGAGAGGCCTTTATTAGCGCAGGATGGTTTGTTGGAGCGAGATTTTTGTTATATTTTTGCTTGCTTTTATTGTTTCCTTTTGTCCCCTGACGGCTCACTTGTTGAGGTAGATTCCCTCGACTCAGTTGGTATAATTTGAATATGTATTTTGATTTGAGGGCTCATCTACATTTGTTTTTCATTGTATCTGTCTACATTTGGTTGGTTAACATATAATTTCTTTACCAAGTTTTGATTTTCTTTTTCTTTTTCTTTTTTTTTTTTTTATAGGTGTTTATGTTTCACCGTTTACCAATAATTGTTTACTGCTGTTGTTGTTTCTATTCCACCTTTCATAAATTCCCATTATCCATCAACGGATTCTGGCAAATAGGCTTGTTGAATCGTTGTTCTTCTAGCAATACATGGTTCTATTGTTGTTCAAATGAAACCCAACACATGTTTTTAAGAGCTGCATTTCTTTCTTACTTTCTTTCTTCTTCTTCTTCTTCTTTTTCTTCTATTCTATGTGTGTAAATTCTAACATTGATGGGTCTTCGTTTTAGCAAAGCATGCTTACCTGGCCATCTTGTGTATCAATTACTGCAAAACGAGAGAGATGCACAAGGAGATATCACGATTCCTTAAGACTGGACAAGAAGCCATTTCTCCAAGCGGGATATCCATTTACAGTTTTTGGTATTCCCTTCTTGGCTGTTCCCTTTGGTATTTTTACAATTTTATTTCTCAATGTTCATGCATATTTTTCTTTAAGCATGCCATACGAGAATATAAGACAGGGGCTGCATATGAGATCTCAGAGCTGTTCTATGAATTTGTTCTTCTACGTGTTTCAATTCTTGAAGGTCAGAGGTGAGTTCCTTGGTTGGATTTGTTGGAGTTAAAGTTATAATGGTTTATGGTTGGTATATTTTGCTCCATTATAACTTAAGAAGAAGAACTATCCAGTTATACAATGTTGGAAGGTAAATTCTATTACCTAGTTTTGTGATAGGCCCCAATTAACCTTACGTATGCCAGGAAGAGGAAAGGTCAACAATCAGCTAAGGGGGGGAAATAATTGAACAATTAATCACATGAGGGCAATTATTGCTGGAGGGAATAAGGAGAGTCTTGGGGCATTTATAGCTATGTCAGTGATGAAAAAAGAAGAGTTTTTGGGCATTTATAACTAGGCCAGCTGGGCATTTATAGAGGGAGTCAGTTATGCTGTCAGAAGAATATAAGAAGGGTCTTTGGGGGATGGGGAAGGGCATGTTTTTGTGGAGTGAAGAATACTGTGAGTGATTAGGAGAGCAGGCGGTCTCTCGAAGAACCGGCCAACTGTTAATGTTTTGTTTTCTTCTGAATGAATACCAGTTCCTTTTGTTGATGTTCGAGTTGTGTGAATTCTGCTGTGAAGACTGAGAATGAAAGCATTTCTAGGCTTCTAGTTACTGATGGTAACACCATGAGCTCTTTTACAAATCTGAATATGACCGTTGTTGATACTTGAAACAATTTTGGTTGATACTTAAACAATGTAGTGACTGCATACGGAAAGCCCCTCTCAGAAAACTTAAAAGGACATGCATGTTGGTTCTAGGCAGGATATATCATGCCAAAATAGAGACAAGTCTTACTGGCCTTTGGAGACTATAATTTTGGATTAGAGAAGTGAACTTTTTGATATCTAGAGCAAAACCCTGATGCAAGATTTAATTGGCTATGTGAGCTTCAAGAAGGAATGTTAGTTAGAATTTGGTTACAGGTGTTGACAGCTGTAACAATTTGTTGTATAAAGATCTGATGTAACATCAAATGGAAAAATATATACACCAGAATTTTCTTTATCTTTCTCTTCCCCTCTCCCTCTCCCTCTCCCTTCCTCTCTCTTATTCGTAGTAATCCTCTCACCAAGAACTCTCTAGAACTGTTCTTGACTCTGCAATTCTCCTGAATTATTGAACCCCAATTCCCAAGAATTGGTATCAATTGGTACCAGAGTCTATGATTCTTGGCCTGTGCAATGGCAGATGCAACTCGATCCCAAACTGACATGAGAAATATTGAAGAAACCCTGAAGAATTTGATCAAGGAAGTGGGTTCCTTGACAGCAAGGCAAGAGCAGCAAGAGCAGTTGCATGGGAAGACTATGGTAGAGCTCAAGGATCTCATAATTAGTCTTCAGATTCAGAATAACACTGCTACTACTCAAGTTCCAAGTCCTGCCAGTAATCAGGCTACATCTCAGGCCTTGCCAAATTCTCAGGTGAATTCTGCCAATTATCAATTTCACACCAGGATTTTTAGAGTTGAACTTCCCAAGTTCAATGGAGAAGATTTAAAGGGATGGTTATATAAATGTGACCAGTTCTTCCTGATTGATGAGACACCTGTGATGCCAAGGTGAGATTGGCCTCCATTCATTTGGAAGGAAAAGCTTTGCAATGGCATCAAGCTTATATCAAATCTAGGTTTATTCAAACATTACCTAGTTGGGATGACTATGTTAAGCTTTAATTGCTAGGTTTGGTTGTGTGTATGATGACCCAATGTCTGAGTTGATGAAATTGAAACAACATAGTACTGTGCAAGAGTACCAACCACCAAGATGCCTTTGATTCAATTTTCACCCGTTTGATCTTACTAGAAGAATACACTATTAGTTGTTTTCTAACTGGGCTGAGAGAGGACATTCAATTGTCTGTAAGAATGTTCCAACCCAAGACTTTGCAACATGCAACCTGCTTGGCAAAGTTGCAGGAAGCTGCTATTGTTGCACAAAATAAGAGAGCTAAATTCTCACAAAGACTGCCTCCATTATTACCTAATCCTTTCCTTTCAAAACCAAACTCAAGATCTATCAATGAAGTCCATAGATCAACCATTCCCATCCACAACCTTGCAGCCAATCCACTCACCAACAAGAACCCCGCCTTACTTGATAAACCCCACAAAACTATTACCACTGCTGAAATGAATGAGAGAAGGTCTAAAGGGTTATGTTATTTCTGTGATGAGACGTTTGTTCCTGGTCATAGATGCAAACAAAATAGGCAACAGTTATTCTTTATTGAGGCACAAGAAGATGAAGAGGGCAACACCAAAGAAGAATTGGAGGATGACATTGATATACCACAGGTTTCAGTGCATCCCTTGGTTTGATACCAGGCATTTCAAACTATGAGGGTTACTGGCTACTACAATGCTAAACCACTGCACATTATTATAGATGGTGGGAGCACTCATAATTTCTTGGATGTGAATGTTTCAAGGAAATTAGGCTGCAAAATATCTACTATAGGACCTCTTTCTATTGCAGTAGTTGATGGGAGTAGGATGTCTAGTACTGCTATATGCAAAGATTTATGTTGGAAAATCCAAAACACTAGCTTTAAGGCTGACATGATGTTGATTCCATTAGGGGATTGTGACATGGTGCTTGGAATTCAATGGCTCTCTACATTGGGCCCTATAGTTTGGGATTTTCAACAGCTTAAAATGGAATTCTCCATTAATGTCGAAAGGCATGTTCTAAGGGGTTCTTCTTTATTTTGGCAATCTATTACAATCTCCTCAGATATCTATGTTGCAGCTTTGCATTTTGCAAGTGGAAGAAAATCCTTGCCCAACATTCTTTTCATTACACACCTTCCCCAATAATAAGGTACCTCCTTCTATCTCTCAATTGTTGAATGAATACCAAGACATTTTTGCTGAACCTCAGTCCTTACCTCCTTATACACCTCCTTTTGACCATAGAATACCCCTAAATGAAGGCACCACTCCTGTGAACAAAAGACCATACAGATACCCTTTGGTTTAAAAAGATGTCATAGAAAAGTTAACCCAAGAAATGCTAGATTTTGGGGTTATCCAACCAAGCAATAGTCCCTTTGCATCTCCAGTTGTTTTGGTTAGCAAAAAAGATGGAAGTTGGAGGATTTGTGTGGGATATAGGGAATTGAACAAAAATACCATCAAGGATAAATTCCCAATCCCTATTGTAGAAGAGATTTTTGATGAATTGGGGGGATCTAATATTTACTCAAAAATTGATCTTAGATCTGGATATTATCAAATTAGAATGCATCCGGAGGATATACATAAAATTGCTTTCAAAACTCATTTGGACCATTATGAATTTGTGGTGATGCCTTTTGCGCCCACTAATGCACCATGTACCTTCCAGAGTTTAATGAATTCTATGTTCCAACCACATTTGAGGAAGCTTGTACTAGTATTCGTTGATGACATCTTAGTTTATAGTGCATGCCACACATCCCAAAGCTGTTTTCACTATTATGAGAAATAACTCTCTTTTTTCCAAAAGAAGCAAATGTTCTTTTGGAGTTGATCAGATTGAATACTTGGGGCATTACATCTTAGCTGAAGGGGTTTCAACTGATCCCAACAAGATTGAAGCAGGCAAACAATGGCCTAGGCCTACAACCATAAAGCAACTTAGGGGTTTTCTTGGTCTCACTGGCTATTATAGAAGGTTTGTGCAGAACTATGGAAAAATCAGCAAACCTTTGACTGTCTACTAAAAAAGGACGGGTTCCAGTGGAATGAAACAGCAACAATAGCATTTGGACAACTCAAAACTGCCATGATATCAGCTCCTATCTTAGCATTACCTGACTTCTCCAAGTCGTTTGTTATAGAAACATATGCATCAGGCTACGGTGTGGGAGCAATTCTTATGCAAGATGGACATCCTATCACTTATATTAGTAAGGTCTTAGCTCTTAAACACATGGCCCTGTCAGTATATGAAAGACTTTCCATAGTGTATGCAGTCAAAAAATGGAGCCAATATTTAATGGGGAGGTACTTCATTATTAGAACAAACCACAAGAGCCTCAAATTTTTACTAGAGCAGAAAATCTCTACCCCTTTTCAACAATTCTGGTTAGCAAAGCTTTTGGTGTATGGCTATGAGATCACTTACAAGAACGGGAAAGAGAGTGTAGCAGTTGATGCCCTTTCTTGAGTACAAGGAACTGATATGATGCTTATGGCTTTATCCACTATTTCCATTGATCTATATCTCTAAATCCAATATAGCTGGAAGCAAGATCCCAAGTTACAACAACTTATTTCCCATTTACAAGGTGCCATGCATTCTCATCCTAGTTACTCTTGGAAATCTAATCAGCTCAGAAGGAAGGGTAAATTTGTTATTGGCAGCTGCCCAACACTAAGCTCAAACTTCTAACCTATTTCCATGCCTCTCCAAATGGTGGGCACTCTGGTATAGAAGCCACTACTAAAAGACTGTCTACATTATTCTATCGGAATGGGCTTAGGAAAAATGTTAAACACTTTATTAGGAAGTGCGATGTTTGCCAGAGATGCAAATATGATAATGCTGCTTCACCTGGCCTTCTACAGCCTTTACCAATTCCTCAAATGGTGTGGACAGACATTGCCATGGATTTTATCGAGGGCCTTCCTAAATCCCATGGTAAGGATGTCATCATGGTGGTTATTGATTGTTTAAGAAAATATGCTCATTTCTTGGCTCTGTCACACCCATACACAACCCTTACTGTAGCTCAAGCATTCATGGATCATATTTTTAAACTCCATGGAATGCCTCAAAGCATAGTTAGTGACAAAGATACAGTATTCTTGAGCAAATTTTGGCAAGAGTTGTTTACTATCCAAGGAGTTGATTTGAAGTTTTCTTCTTCCTATCACTCCCAGACAGATGGCCAATCAGAGGTTTTAAGCAGGTGTTTAGAGACTTACTTGAGATGTATGTCTTCAGATATACCTTATGAATGGGCTAAGTGGTTACCTATGGCTGAATGGTGGTACAATATTACCTTTCATACAGCTACCCAAACCACCCCATATGAAATACTCTATGGCCAGTCCCCGCCTCTTCATTTACTATTATCTCCTTGGTGAATCTATTGTGGAAGTGGTTGATAGGAGTTTGCAACAAAGGGAAACTCTCATTAAATTGCTTAAATACCATCTTTACAGGGCGAAAACAGAATGGTTCAGTTGGCTAATAAGCATAGGAGTGATCAACAGTTTAGTATTGGAGATTCGGTATACCTTAAACTTCAACCTTACCGGTAACTTTCTGTGGCAGCTAGACCAACTCCTAAGCTTGTTCCTAGGTACTATGGTCCCTATAAGATTCTAGACAAAGTGGGCGCAGTAGCTTATAGGTTGGAGCTCCCTTCTCAAGTTAAAGCTCACCCCATTTTCCATGTATCTCAATTGAAAAAATGCATTACTGTTTTGGAATAATAGAATACTGATATGTTTCATTCTATTGCCAATGGGCATATTTATACAGTAAGCTGCTACAATAAATAGAAAGAAAAATAGAAAGAAAGAAAAATAGAAAGAAAAGAAAATAGAAAGAAAAAATAGAAAGAAGAGAAAATAGAAAGTACAAAAATAGAAACAAAAAACTTTCTAAATCAATCCTTCCACAATCCTAGGAATATATACAATTCTATTTTTAGATCTGAACCAGTAACCCCACGTTTTCCAGCACTCCCCCTCAAGCTGGTGAATAGAGATCCTCCATTCCCAGCTTGGCTATAATTCTCCGAAAGTCTGTACTATTAAGCCCTTTAGTAAGTACATCGGCTAGTTGTCCTTTTGTAGACACATAGGGAGTGCAAATCAACTTGCTGTCCAGTTTCTCTTTTATAAAGTGTCGGTCAATTTCGATGTGCTTCGTCCTGTCATGTTGAACAGGATTGTGAGCAATATTGATGGCTGACTTGTTGTCACAATATAGTTTCATAGGCTCTTCTCGTGGAATCTTCAGGTCTTCTAAAATTATCTTCAACCAGAGTAATTCACACACTCCTTGTGCCATAGCCCTGAATTCTGCCTCTGCACTTGACCGAGCCACTACATTTTGCTTCTTACTCCTCCAAGTGATTAAGTTTCCTCCTAAGAAGGTACAGTAACCAGAAGTGGACCGTCTATCTACTGGAGATCCTGCATAATCGGCATCTGTATATGCTTCAAGAGTCAGTCCTCCATTTCTTCTGAATAAAATTCCTTTTCCTAGATTGGCTTTCAAATAGTGCAGAATTCGATGAGCAGCCTGCAGATGAACTTCTTCAGGATTATGCATAAACTGACTTATTACACTTACAACATATGCAATATCTGGTTGTGTATGTGCAAGATAAATGAGTTTTCCAACTAGTCTTTGGAACATCTCCTTGTCTACACTTGCATTCTCGTGGGCTTGTCCAAGTTTATGATTATATCATCCACATAGACTAATAGTGCAGTAACTCCCCCTGAGGCTGTGTGTTTGATAAACAATGTGTGGTCACCTTGACTTTGCTTGTAACTTGTACTCAGCATTACCTTCGTAAACCTTCCAAACCATGCTCTCGGAGATTGTTTGAGACCGTATAGTGCTTTCTTCAACCGACAAACTTTGTTCCCTTTAATGCCTTCTCCAAAACCCGATGGAATGTCCATGTATATCTCCTCTTCTAGATCACCATGGAGAAACGCATTTTTTATATCAAACTGTTGCAAATCCCAATTATAGTTAGCAGCCAACGACAGTAACACCCTTACTGTATTCATTTTAGCTACTGGGGCAAAAGTCTCCTGATAATCTACCCCATAAGTCTGTGTATATCCCTTGGCTACCAGGCGTGCTTTGTACCTTTCTAACGACCCATCAGATTTGTACTTAATTGTGAACACCCATTTACAACCTACCGTCTTCTTGTTTCTTGGTAGATCCACAACTTCCCATGTGTTGTTTTTTTCTAATGCCTCAATTTCCACTCTCATGGCTTTTCTCCACTCCTTATTAGAAAGTGCCTCGGCTAGAGTATTAGGAATTGGAATGGTGTTAAGGCTGGCTAGAAAACTTTTATGGGATTTAGAGAATCTTTGGAATGATACATATTTGGCTAAAGGGTACAATGGGCGTTTGGTACATTCTCTGGTTCCTTTTCTCAGTGCAATAGGTAGGTCATACTCATACTTAGACTGTGAAGGTGTAGGTTCAGGATCTAAGCATCCCTCAGTTCTAGGATTAGGAGTTGAATCTTGGACTTGCACAGGTTGAGGATCTGGATTTTTCCTCCTAGAGTAAACCTGCATATATCTCACATTATCATGCACATCATTCGTGGGGTTAGAAGTGTTTGAATTTGGTTCAATGGTCGGGTTGTTTGACTCTTGTTGGGACTTGGGAATGTGGGGCTCAGAGGAATGTGACTCAGAGGGATGTGATTCTTGACGATTGAATGTCTGTGAGGAGGGCAAAACATCTAGGGAGAGTAGATCCGATGCCTTATCTTCCATTAATGAGGGCTCCCCCTAAAGATAAGGTTGAGTGAAAAAAGATTTTCCTTCCTCAAATGTGACATCGATGGAGGGGTAGAATTTTCTAGTGGCTGGATGATAACATTTATAACCTTTCTGAGTTGGGGAATATCCCAAGAAGACACACCTGATTGCTCGTGGGTCTAATTTTCCCTTATTATGGACATGAACAAAGGCAGTGCAGCCAAAAATTCTTGGTGTGAGATTATTTGAGGCTCGAATATCAGGGTAAAATTGAGAAAGGACTTGTATTGGGCTTCGGTTGTCAAGAACTTTAGATGGTAGTCTATTTATGGTGTAGGCAGCAGTAAGGACAGCTTCCCCCCAATATTGTTTTAGCACCTGATTTTGAAAGAGAAAGGCTCGGGTGGTTTGCAAAAGATGGCCATTTTTTCTCTCAGCTACCCCATTCTGTTGGGGAGTGTTAACACAGGAGGATTCATGCACAATGCCTACTTTCTGAAAAAATGGGGACAAATTCTGATTAAAATAATTTGTAGCATTATCAGATCGAAACCTTTTAATTCTCACACCAAACTGAGTTCGGACCATGTTATGAAAGTTGGGAAGAATCGTACTCACATCAGATTTAGACTTAAGAAGAAAAATCCATGTGACCCTAGTGCAATCATCAATAAAGGTGACGAACCATCTGGAACCAGTATTGTTGGGAATTTGAGAAGGGCCCCATATATCCGAATGAATCAAATAAAAAGGAGTTGAAGATCTTTTATTGCTGATTGGGAAAGAAACCCTTTTGTGCTTAGCAAGTTCACAAACATCACAATGAAAGGTTTCAACATCAATTCCTTTAAACAAGGAAGGAAGCATTGTTTTTAAAATAGGAAATGAAGGATGGCCAAAATGGAAATGATGACGCCAAATTAAATCTTTATTGGAGGTAGATAAGAATGACTCGTGTGTGACATGCATAACAATGTGAGATGATTTGCTGGTTGCTTCAAGGTAGTAGAGTCCATCTCTTTCCTTAGCAAGTCCAATCTTCTTCCTCGAAACCTGGTCCTGAAATACACAGTAAGAAGGGAAGAACACAACATTGCAGTTCACATCCTGGGTGAGTTTATGTATAGAGATAAGGCTAGTGGATAACTTAGGAACATGAAGCACATTTTTAAGTAATAGGGATGGAGTAATTTGAATATTCCCAATCCCTGCCACTGTGGTGAAAGAACCATCAGCAACAAAAATTTTTCTATTACTAGGACAGGGTGTATAGGTGAGAAAATGTAGTGAAGAGGGTGTCATGTGGTCAGTAGCTCCAGAATCAAGAATCCATGGAAAAACACTAGCCGAGGCATGTAATCCTAGAGATAAAGACTCACCTGAGAGAGCAAGAGAGGTAGAACCACTTCCTGGTTTCCAGGATTTCAGGAAGCACCTTAGCCTTTCAATTTCTTCATCATTAAATGGTCCCTGACTTGAGTGTTCTTGCTGCGGGGTTGTGGAGACATTATGGGCCTGTTTAACTCCTTTTGAAACTCCTCGATTTCCCCATTCCTTGCTGGATGTGGGAGGTTTCCCATGAAGTTTCCAGCACCGATCTTTCGTGTGTCTGGGCTTCTTGCAATAGGTGCACCAGAGGTTATCGTTAGAGTCACGGGTGGTTGTGTCACGAGCCAAGTTGTGATTGTTCTCACCCTTTGAACCACTTTAACTTCCTCCCCTTGCCACCATGGCTGAGCCTTCGGGATCTTTAGGCTCAAGCATGATTCCACGGCGGCTTTCCTCAGCTCTGACAAGGACTACGACTTCATTCAATGGAGGCACTTCTTCTTTGCCAAGAATTTGTATTTGGACCTGATCAAATTCAGCATTCAGTCCGACCAAAAAATCATACACCCTATCTCTTTCAATAAAATTCTTCAAGATCACAGCATCATCTGCACACTTTGTCTCAAGAACCCGATAATGATCAAGCTCATGCCATAAATTTTGCAGCAGATTTGCATATTCTGTAACACTCCTGCTCCCTTGTTTGGCCGCCACAGTCTTCACTTTGACCTCATAGACACGAGCAGCGCCATGGGCTTTGGAATAGGTTTGTCGGACAGCATCCCAACTAGCCTTTGTAGAGGGAAGAAACATACAAGTATCACTGATCTCGGGTGTCATTGAACTCCACAACCATGACATAATCATGGAGTCCTCTTCGTCCCAAGCATCAAAATTTGGCTTGCCCAACCTTGGTCCTGTTCCAAGGAGGTGACTAATTTTTCCTTTTCCCTTCAAATAGGTACGCACTAGTTGTGACCACTTCAAGTAATTCTGGCCATTCAGTCTATATGTTGCCTGAATATTTTGCAAATCACCAGTGTGAGGATGAGAGTTTGTTGCTCCTTCATCGGTTTGGATGGGAGCACTTGTTGCAGTCATGTCGGACATTGTTAATGGAGGAAAAATAAGGCCAGCAGGAAAGGAGAATAAATGAACACTTCTGGTTACAGATCAACACTGAAGGCCAGAAGAGAAAAACACAAAAAACTGGCAATGAAGGCCGAAAAAATCTCAAGGTTGACAAACCTAGAGCTCTGATACCATGTTTTGGAATGGTAGAATACTGATATGTTTCATTCTATTGCCAATGGGCACATTTATACAGTAAGCTGCTGCAATAAATAGAAAGAAAAAATAGAAAATAGAAAGTACAAAAATAGAAAGAAAAAACTTTCTAAATCAATCCTTCCACAATCCTAGGAATATATACAATTCTATTTTCAGATCTGAACCAATAACCCCACGTTTTCCAACAATTACCCTCCAACCATTCAGTATCCTTTACCTCCTTTCATGACTACTCATGTATCTTTTGGACCTGAAGCTGTCTTAGACAGGCATATGGTTATAAGGGGTAATAAATCTGCTACACAGTTGTTGATCAAATGGAAGGGACTACCTCTTGAAGACTCCACCTGGGAATATTTCTTTGACATCTCCAACAGATATCCACAATTCAACCCTTGAGGACAAGGGTACTTTGGAGGGGGACGGATTGGTGCAAGATTTAATTGGTCACGTGAGCTTCAAGAAGGAATGTTAGTTAGAAGTTGGTTACAGGTGTCGACAGCTGTAACAATTTGTTGTATAAAGATCTGATGTAACATCAAATGGAAAAATATATTCACCAGAATTTTCTTTCTCTTTCTCTTCCCCTCTCCCTCTCCCTTCCTTTTTCTTATCAATAGTAATCCTCTCACCAAGAACTCTCGAACCCCAATTCCCAAGAATTGGTATCAAACCCTCATTCTGCTAGGTCCATTCAATTCCATAGTTGACAGTCTTGCAAGAGGAATTTTTTTCAAGAAAATTTACTTGGGCATATCTTTATCTAGTTGAGAGTATGTAAATTTTGCATATTTTGTCCAAGGGAGATGACTGAGTGTTATTTATTTATTTATTTTTATTTTTTTCTAATGATCAAAGAGATTTATTGATTGAAGAAGATCAAGGGGAAGGGGAACCTCTGCTACTTGAAAGACTAATAGCTGGGGACAGAATCCGAAAGAGCTCAAAGAAAAAGAAGAACAAGATACAACAAGAAGCTGATAGACTCACTAAATCATACAAACAGTGTGAACCCTGTTCTTGTACCCGTGTCTGAAACCTCATACAGGTTTCCCACTCTTCTGACCAGCAAATCAGCTAAAGCATTTGTTGATCTTGAAATCCATCTGAATAGGCTGTTCATATGCACAGCTAATTATTTTTCTCCATGGGGTCGAAATCTAAGAGGACAAGGACCTTCATCAATCAATGTTATCCAACCAATGACAATTTGGGAGCCATTCGATAAAAGCTGAAGTGGTTCAACTGAATAACTTATTGCTTTATATCTAGTTAATAAGTTATTTAGGAGGTTGTAAGCTCCTTAATGCCTGAAGCTAAAGTTTGGTTGATTACCATGCCCTCGAGCATTTTATATCCACTAAAAGTTTAAGTGTTGAGCCATTTGGTTCAGCCACTTCAGCGACTATCAAATAGCTCCTTGGTACTCTCCTCCCATTAACAGATCACTCCAACCTGAAGCACTCAGCCCGAAACCTTGTTGTAGAGCCTGCAGCTTTGCTCTTGGGAATTGTCTTGTCCATCTGGGCCTGAAAATCTCAATAGTGGGTACCTGATTTAGGTTATTGAGTCCCTGGTTCTATATTGATACTGAGCCATGGGACTTGTAATTGCATTATTTTCAATTGATTTTACATGAAGACAAGATATTCACAGTTATTGATAAAAAAGTTTTTGTGCAGAGAATATGTAAAGTGGTCTATGATTGTTCATCTTTCTATCTGAGCAAGAAGTTATAGAGAGGTGCTAAACCTAGTTGACTGTTGCTCAGTGTGAAATACTTTCTTTTGGATTCAGATTGTGGCAATTCATTGCAAATGGACATGCAAAAATGGTTAGTGGGGTTTATGAGCTGCTACTAATGTTTGGTTGCTATTAATTCCTTTTTTGTTGGAGCTTTGTATTGGAGCCATTCAAGGTTAATCTGTCAGTATGGATAAACAGTGTTCACATCGTTGGTGACTTGAGTTCGACTTGAAGTCCTTAGCTCTTCATATGAAAGGTTTGGTGGGGAGAAGAGGAATACTTCTTTGGTCGATCCTTTTTTTATAATAAATAAAATTTATTGAAAAAGAAAACAGAAAGTACAAGAGAAGGTGACAAGGAATCATCCAAGAGGAGAAAGAAACACTATGCACTAATAAAAAACCAAACCACCAATCAAACCAAAGATACCAACTCACCTAACCCAAAAAACATCAAAACCAATCCAAATTAGAAACTCCTTTAATGCCACTCAACTTCTAACTCTATCATTGTCGGTGTGAAAATTTTAATAAATTCTCATGCAACATAATTCACTCAATCAAGTGATTGAGTTTTTATTATTTTGGGTAAGGCCCACTCAGGGAATCATACGGATTGTTCCCCTTAATTACATCCCCACAAGAAAGTAGAGAACACCTTTTGATTCTGACTTGGAGAAATGAATGCATAGAACAAAAGAAAAGAACAATAGGATACTTAAAAAGAACTTTTCATTTGCTTTTCTTTTACATCAAGTGTACAAGAGTGAGAAAGAAAAAGAAAATACAATTGAGAAACTATGCAGCAATACATTTCTCTTTTCTTTAGTACAAAGAAAATTTCCTTCTCACTCCTTTCTTCATAATAAGTTATAGTCAATTAGATGAAATTCTGATTGTAGACAGCCATACTCCTTGGAATTTTGCATACAAAAAGGGAATTGTAGTCAATCAAATTGAATATTTGATTGTAGACGATTTTCATCCCTCTGCTCTTCATTTTCATTTGAAGGGAACCATAATCAGCCTTTGAGATTTAGACTGTAGATGGTTTACTCCCTAACTTTGTCTTGAAAGAGGGACCATAATCAACCAAGTAGAGGCACCTGGTTGTAGATGGTTTATTCCCCCTACTCTTCAATTTCATTTGAAGGGAACCATAATCAGCCTTTGAGATTTAGACTGTAGATGGTTTAATCCCTAACTTTGTCTTGAAAGAGGGACCATAATCAACCAAGTAGAGGCACCTGGTTGTAGATGGTTTATTTCCCTCTTTTTCCTTTCTCAAAAGTAATAACAAAAGAGAGAGAAAGAAGGATACATAGAAGAAGACATAAATAGGAAGTATTCACAGAGATGACTTTCCTTTTCTGTACCTGTATTAGTGAGACTTTTCCTTCCTTGCCTTCCCTTGAGCACTTCTCTTTTCTTCTCTCTTTATCTTTGTTTTTCTTAAGAATCTCTAGTGAAAATTTTCTCTGAAGAGTCTCTCCGTGTGTCTATGTTTCTAGCTTCCCCTTAAGGAGCTTAAATAGGGAGTGGGGTGGTTATGTAACTACCCTCTCCTCCTAGGTGAAGGACACCTGTCCCTTCCACTTAAAGAGAGGGAACTCCCCACTTAAAGAGAGAGAACTCCCCACTTAAGAGGGGGAATTCCCATATGGGATACTTTTTTATAATTTTAATGATTTGGCTAGTAGACTAGCTAGCCCACTTATTACAAATTATTTGAATAAAAAAAAATGACTTCAACAATCATTGTCTTCTTCCTCCCCCTAACTTCCTCTCCCACCTTGCACTCTAAAAAATGCCATGTGAACTTCCTGAAAAAAAAACTTATATCCTCTTCTCATGCATAAACAAACCCCTAATTACAAAGCCTGGCCTCTATTAGAATCACTAAAACCTTTATCCACTAAGTGCACATCTTCCTTGGCTTGATTAGAATCCATATTATTCTTCTCTTGTTAACCTTCTTTTGAGGGCCGACCCCAAATAAGCCCCCCCCTTTTGATCAAGCAACAAATTCTGAAACTTGGGTGGCTCTTTGGTTTTTTGACATTTAAAGCGTTTGACTGCATTGGGCATCTTCTTGACCTCCCCCTGAACTTTATCCTTAGATTTATCACTTAAAAAATCCCCATGTGATGATGTGAATCCATAATTCTATTGTATTTACCTTCTCTTTCTAAGATCCCTCTCTTCTTTCTTTCAGTAGACGTTCAAGACTGCTATCAGTCTTGAACCCTAATAGATTTCAGGTTCGAAAATAGAAGAAAAGGTATAGAGAAGAGAGAGCAGTAGAACACAAGAGTTGAAAGGAGGGACAAAATCTTAATGTCCTGCCACCGCCACTTTATTTAGTATTTATAGGTTATGCTCATTACATGGAAAGGACAGATCTGCCTTTAGTATTTACATAACAAATAGAATAAAATAAAACTGAAATAAATAACAACTGAAATAACCAACTGACCACCAGCTAACCCTAGGATGACTAGAACATATTCTACCCTACGAACACAGTGGGACCATAGCTGTGGGCCCACATCAGTGTTCTCTACACTCTCCCTCAAGTTGGGAACTAATGTTTATCATTCCCAACTTGAAGAGATCTGCCTCTAGCTTCTTCCTTGGTACAACTTTGGTGAGGATATCTGCTAGCTGCATGTTGGATGTGATGTATGGGAGACACACTTCTTGTGATGAGACCCTCTCTCGTACAAAATGTCGATCAACTTCAATATGTTTAATTCTATCATGCTGCACCGGATTGTGTGCTATATTAATAGCCGCTTGATTATCACAATACAGCATCAGGGGCTTCTCATACTCAATACCCAACTCCTCAAGTAGTGATCTCAGCCATAGAATTTCAGCCACTTTGTTAGCCATTGACCTGTATTCAGCTTCAGCACTAGATCGGGAGACAACACTCTGTTTTTTACTTCTCCAAGAGACAAGGTTACCTCCCACAAGGGCACAATATCCAGAGGTAGACCTTCTGTCATCAACACTCCCAGCCCAATCGACATCCGTATAGATCTCCACCTTCATGTGGTCATTGTTCTTGAACAGTATACCTCTACCCGGGCATCTCTTCAAGTATGCTAATATTCTTTCTACTGCAAGAAGGTGCATGGTTCTAGGAGAATGCATGTATTGGATGACAACACTAACTGCATAACTGATATCTGGCCGAGTGAGGTAGAGATATAGGAGCTTTCCCACTAATTGCTGGAACGTAACTTTGTCTTCAAGAGGCTCCCCACTCTCTGCACTAATTCTGTGGTTCTGTTCAATGGGTGTATCCGCAGGCTTGACACCTAACTTTCCAGTTTCCGCCAACAGATCTAGAACATATTTCCTCTGAGAGACAAAGATCCCCTGTTTAGATCTAGCAACCTCAATACCCAAAAAATACCGTAGTGCACCAAGATCTTTCACCTCAAACTCTTGATGAAGGAGCTGTTTGAGGGACTCAATCTCATGGCTATCATTTCCTGTCACCACAATATCATCAACATATACTGCAAGTAGTGTCAGAGAGGACTCCACCCTCTTGATGAACAGTGTATGATCTGACTGGGCCTGTACATAACCGAACTTCCCAAGGGCTAGTCTGAACCTATCGAACCAAGCTCTAGGTGACTGCTTCAAACCATACAATGCCTTATTGAGCCGACAGACCTTCTTACCTATCTTTGTATCATAGAATCCATGAGGCAACTGCATGTAAACCTCTTCCTGCAGGTCTCCATTCAGAAAAGCATTTTTAACGTCCATTTGGTACAAAGGCCAAGTGTGGCTTGCTGCAAGAGATAATAGAACTCGAATGGTGGTCATCTTGGCTACCGGGGCAAATGTCTCCAAGTAATCTATACCATAAGTCTGGGTGAACCCTTCTGCAACTAGCCGAGCTTTGTACCTCTCAATGGAGCCATCCGCATTGTGCTTCACAGTAAATACCCATCTGCATCCAACTGGTTTCTTTCCTTTGGACAGATCAACTAGCTCCTAGGTATTATTTTTCAACAGGGCATCCATTTCAACTTGCATTGCACCTCTCCACTCCGGGACTGATAGGGCTTCTTGCATTGTTCTTGGAATAGGGACATTAGCAACGGAAGTAAGATAGGACCTATAGGAGGGAGATAGGCGACCATAGGATAAAAACTGGGAAATGCAGTGGGCTGTAGATGTGGTGCAATGCCGTTTTCCTTTACGGATGGCAATGGGAAGGTCAAGGTTGTCTGTAGGAGGTGAAGTGGCAACAATGGGTGAAGTGGCAACAATGGAAGGAGTCTCTGTGGGCCCTGGGACTGTAATACCTGGATTTGGAGCCGCAGAAGAGGTTGGAGTTGGCCTGGACTGCTGATGACCGGGATCAACCTGCCTGCATCGCCTGTGATAGACTCTCAACTCCTGATCCCTCTGACCACCCTCACTACTGCAACCCTCATCACCCAATGGAATAGGTAAAGGAACAACCCCAAAAGTATTAACCCTACCCTCACTGTGCTCCCCCTGAAGAAAAGGACCCAAATCCCCACTCTCACTACTCTCCCCCTGAGGAGAAACCCGAGAATAATAGGGTGTCTCCTCAAAGAAAGTGACATCCATGGAGACAAACTTCTTCCCTGAGACAGGATCATAGCAGCAATAACCCTTTTGAGTGTGTGCATAACCAAGAAAGATGCATTTGGAGGCCTTTGGTTCGAACTTGGAGTGATGGGGTCCGAGAAGCTGAACAAAATAGGTACAACCAAATGTTTTAAGGGGAACAATAAACAACTCATTTGGGTATAGAAGGGAAAAAGGAGGTTTCATATCAAGAACCCAGGAGGGAACCCGATTAATAAGATATACCGCCATGAGGATAGCATCACCCCATAAGCGAATAGGGACATTGGAGGTAAACATAATACTTCTAGCCACCTCCAAGATGTGCCTATTCTTCCTTTCTGCAACCCCATTCTACTGAGGTGTATGAGGGCAAGTGCTCTGGTGGATAACCCCATGATTAAGAAGGTAAGATGCCAATGGCTTATCAAAGTATTCCTTTGCATTATCAGATCTAAGAACTTTGATCTTGGCATCAAACTGGGTTAGGATCATTTGGTGGAAGTTTTGGGTCAGGGCGGGAACCTCATCTCGTGAACGCATAAGATAAACCCAAGAAAATCGAGTATGGTCATCAACAAATAACAAAAAATATCTGTACCCACCCATAGAAGGGATGTGATATGGCCCCCAAACATCAGTATGCACAATATCAAAAGAACTATTACTCCTTTTATTACTCAATGAATAAGAGTTTCTACAATGTTTAGCAAACTCACAACTTTCACATTTCAACTGGGACAACTCAACAGACTCAAACAAAGTAGGAAACAGACTCTTTAAGGACCGAAAAGACAAATGACCCAATCGGTTATGCCAAGCATAACCGGACTCGCAATCTGAGAAACAAGTGACTTCTTATCCACTGACTCTTCCCGACGAGAACTCTCCCCGAGCAGATAGATCCCATTCGTCTCACGCCATTCGTCTCACGGCCAGTCCCAATCACCTTCTTCGTCTCCAAGTCCTAAAAAACACATCGGTCAGGGAAGAAAGTTACTGAGCAGTTCATATGTTTGGTAATACTACTAACTGAAAGAAGGTTAGTATCAAGTTTAGGAACATGCAAGACAGAAGACAAGGAGATAGTATCCGATAGTTTGATGTCACTCTTGCCAGAAATGGGGACAAGAGAGCCATCAACAATAGATACTTTATCCCTACCAGAAGATAAATGATAAGTGGTAAACAATGAAGGCAAGCTAGTCATGTGGTCGGATGCACCTGAATCTATTACCCAACAGGGTTCAGTAGTACCTGGAGCTGAGGCATGGTAGGCTGAGGCTCGAGTACCTGAACGTGCGAAAGCAGATGTGGTAGGGGTTGATGGTGACTACGGTGACTGAGCTGAGTTCCCAACTTCCTTTTCCAACTGTATTAGAGCAGCCCAAACTGCAACTAAGGTCTCTAAGGGTGTGCCTCTTGTGCCAGACGAGGATGCTGAATCAGTAGTCACGGCCACATGAGCATTACCCTTCTTGCTTCTCAACTTTGCCGGGACCAAATGAGGATGCAACTTCCAACATGTTTCTTTTGTGTGTTTAGGTTTCTTACAATGCTCACATACCACATCCCTTTTATATTCCTTCTTCCTATCCCTCTCTGAATCACCCCCTGGTTTGGGTTTAACAGCTACAAGGGCCGGTGTAAGAGGCTGAGGTTGCATCATGACTTTTCTCCTGGTCTCTTCACTATGCACTAAGGAGTATGCCTGAGAGAGGGTCGCACTATCTCTGGTCAAAATCTGTTGCCGCACAATATCATACTCTGAATTCAGGCCTGCCAGAAACTCAAACACCTTGTTTGTCTCGATGTGCTTTCTATGTGTCTGTGCATCTTTGGGACTCTCCCACTCAAGAGTCTCTAAGTGATCAATCTCATGCCACAAGGACTTCAAGGTAGAGAAGTAAACCGAAACCGGTTTCTCTCATTGTTTAAGAGTATTCACTTCACATTTCAATTCATATGCTCTGGCAACATTAAGGGGTTGGGAGTAAGTTTCTTTCATAACATCCTATATCTCCTTGGTTGTCTTTACCCACAAGTAATTTCGGCTGATATGAGGCTGCATAGAATTACACAGCCATGTCATAACCAAGTAGTTTTCTTGGATTTGGAGGGTTCTTTCACATCTCCCAAGAGATACCCTACTTTACCCCTTCCCCCAATAGCCATCATGGCTGATTGGGCCCATTCCAAATAGTTTGATCCATCAAATCTTACGGTTGTAATCTGAAAACCTGTCTTAGAAACACCACCATAACTGCTGTTCCCAAAACTGCCTTCTGCCTGATTCTTAAACTCCATTTCGGTCAAGAACCAGTAGTCTCAAAAATAGGGTTACTACAGTCAAAAACAGCACTTGGACTATATCAATCACAATCAAAAATCAGTATAGAACCAATCTGTATTCACGGTATATGTGCATGAAACAGGTATAAGTCTGATCTGAAACCAATTAGCAAACACAACAGCAACAGTTCGTACAGTTTTCACCCCTTAGAAGAGTTCGAAACCCCAAAAAAGATATGAAAACAATTTGGAGAATAATCTGATATGCTGAAGCAGAATTAGGGTTTTAATCAGTCCTTAAAGACAAAACCGTACGGATAAGACTTGTAGTAGGGTAGATCACAAGGTTCGGCCCAGCATTAGGGTTTGCCGCAGGGTTAAGACAAAACCCTAGAGAATAAAAGGAAGAAAGGAAGAAAACCCTAGAGTGGTTCGGCCGCCCTTTCTAGATAGGTCCAACCTATCTTCTCTGATAGTACTTCTCTTAGAAAATAAAAAACTTACAAGAGAATGCTGTTTGCTGCCTTCCAAGGTTACCCGAACCCTAGCCTTCTTTGATTCTTCCTGATCACCAACACTCTACAACCGTGGCAAATCTTCAAACAGCTGCTAAACCCTCTGGCGATCTCCAAGAATCAGTCAACGAACTCTACTTTCTCAGCTTCCAGCCTTAGATGGTTCTCATGTGGTCGGCTGGACTAAACTCACATGAGAAACCCTAGCTCTGATACCAAGTAGACGTTCAAGACTGCTATCAGTCTTGAACCCTAATAGATTTTAGGTTCGAAAATAGAAGTAAAGGTATAGAGAAGAGAGGAGAAAGAGAAGAGAGAGCAGTAGAACACAAGAGTTGAAAGGAGGGACAGAATCTTAATGTCCTGCCGCCGCCACTTTATCTAGTATTTATAGGTTATGCTCATTACATGGAAAGGACAGATCTGCCCTTAGTATTTACATAACAAATAGAATAAAATAAAACTGAAATAACCAACTGACCACCAGCTAACCCTAGGATGACTAGAACACATTCTACCCTACGAACACAGTGGGACCATAGCTGTGGGGCCCACATCAGTGTTCTCTACACTTTCCTTGGAGGAACCCGAACAAACCTTGTCAAAGAAGTTCTCCTGAACTTTTCCATTTTCAAAAGAATTCATACCTTGTCCATTCCAATGATTTAAAAGGAATGCCTAGGTGCATAGGCAAGGTGCATTTTAAGGTATGCACCTCGTATAGGCCCTAGGTGCAACATTATTAAAAGGCATGCACATGGTGCGTCTTTTCAAAATTTGCATTTTTTTTCTCCTTTTTATGCTCAGTGACTGGTCTTGGGATGAAGCCCAAACAAGTCCATGTTAGGGTCTTAAATTCTTGATCCCTATAAAAAATAATCTTATAATTTTAATTGTCTTTTAAAATATTTTTTATTAGGATGAATGAATGAACAACTAGGGGTGCAAGTCTAGTGTCCAATTTTAGGATTTTACACTACATCGGGCTTAGGTTTTTGGGTTGGGCCCATTTAAATTTTGACAAAATCCCAACCTGAGCCCGTCCAAATTGCACCCCTATGAACAACATTAGCAAGCCCCTATTTACTAATGTTGTTCATTCATTCATCCTAATAAAATATATTTTAAAAGACAATTAAAGTTACAAGATCATTTTTTTGGTAGGGATTGAGAATTTAAGACGCTAACATGGACTTGTTTGGGCTTGCCTCAAGGGGCTTGGTACAAAGGTGGCTCGTAGAATCGGAAATGCAAAATATCTAACACATTGGAAGAAAGTAAAGAGATTGAGAATTTTATATGCTTGGATATGTTTTATATGTTATGTTTGATTATATTTTTAAATTTTCATTATGAATGTCTTTTACATGTTATGTTGTGTATTTTAATTTGAAATTATAGGTTTTTTTTTTTAAACATCTATTTTAAAACTTAACTTTATATTTTAATTAATATTAATTTCAGTATTTATATATTTTTATTTTTTTGAAATTTTGTATTTTTGCACCTTGCTTTGTAAAGGTGCGTTTCTCTTGTCTTGTGCCTTGCTCCTTGGGTGCAAAATGCCCCTTGCACTTTTTTTTTTGTGCCTTGCACTTTTAAAACAATGGTCCATTCTCAATGTTTTTGTTTTTCAACTCTTGAAAGACCCTCCTTGCAAACTCTTTTCTGCCCAAAAAGAACAAACCCAATGTTTTACTCACCTCAATCTGATATTTTTTACCCAGAAAACAGAGATGGCAGAAATGAAGTACATCTTGGTAGCCATTTTCAGGCATATTTCAACATCTGTCCAATTCAGGTATTGATCTTCATGTCTTCAGAAATTCAGGAGTTTTTGGGCTTGTGAATGGAGTTTGAATAGGGTTGACCAGAGAAAGAGTTGGGTAGGAGAATAATCTGTCAAATTTAGATTTTGAACGTCAACATTTGGGCTTCAGTTCTGGTAGAAGAGTGTTTCATGAAGAGGATGACGAGGCCACAGTAAGGGTCACATCATTTAGATTTAATTATATTTTAAAAAGTTTTCTTTTTGTGCTTGGGGGGGGGGGCTGGATCTTGGTTCCTGTTGGATTGTGGACTGATCTTGTTGTGAGGGGAAAGATGGGTTATCAGCAGGTTTTGAGTAAGAAAAACAATGAGGTTCAGCTGTTGTTGAAGGTCAGATCCTGGTTGAGGTTGGTTCCAGATGTTAGAAATGCTCAACTTTTAAGAATGTTAAAATTGGAAATGGTAGGGCCAACAAAACATAGGTGATGATGATCAAAGCTATCTTGTACATGTCAGGTGACTTCAGACCATACGTGTGTAGCATTCAATAGGTTGTCCTGATCAAGATGGTTTCAGACAGACATTATCTTTGCAGCCCATACAGTAGCATGGGAAACTTTGGAAGATTTAAATAGTAACAGGGGTCTTGGAGATTTTAAGGGATTTAAAACTCCACCACAGAAGAAGAGAAAGAAAGAGGGTATCTTCCAACCTTTAAGAAAACAAAGTTTGGGAGTTTCTACAGAAGAGAAAGGTGGTGAACCAGTGAGGAACAGTGGAGCAGGAGCTTATTTGGTTGATGAGGCATTTTATTGTGTATTGTCTAGGTTTAAGAGTGACAAAGAAACAGGGACTGACCTTTCTTTTAGGTCATTGAGTGGCAACTGAACTATTTTGACTTATTGATTGAGGATATCATTGAGAGACTTCATAAGGGTCTCCTGTCCTTGAGAATGCATTGATGACGGTACCTGTATCAGTCAATAGCTCAAGTAATTCATGGATTAGGAGCTAGAGAGGCTGGTGGAAATATGAAAGGGGTTGGTTGGCCTTTTGGCATGGTGGGGAATGAGATTGTGTGCCAAAGGGAAGTAAGCTTTAGAACATTTTGGAAAGGTGGTTGATCGTGTTTTAAATTTGGACTCTATTGGGCTCTCATGCAGAAGAAATCTCCCATTACGTTGGTAAAGATAATTAAGGAAGCTGGAGAAAATGTTTTGAAGGGGATGGTTATTAATAATGTCCAGTTTTTGGATGGAGTAATCTAGATTGGTTTTAAAGAGGAATCCCTGTTAGAGTCTCTAAAGAAGTCCATTTGGTCAGGAAAGGTGTCCCTCCTTTTCTGTCTCAGGGATCATAAGGATGCATATGGATACTTTTAGCTTAAGTGTAAATTTCTGATGATGAGTAGGGCTGGGAGCGAGGATTTAGAAGGTTCAGTGGTTGATAGAATAGCTGATCAGTATTCTATACCAATGTTTAAAATGGATAAGGTGTAAGAAAGAGTATTAACCAAAACAATGGCTAAGGTGTAAGGCAAAGTGTTTCAATTTCCTGAAGTGTGAAGCATATGACTCAAGGTGTATGGTGTAAACCTAATGAGCATGCAGTTTTTTAATAAAATTAAAATGAAACTAAACATGGGATATCATGATTATTCAAATTGATGAATCATATTGACTAATAAGAAATATAACCAAGCATGTAGTATTGTTTGATTCTCCTTAAAACAAGTACTTATTCGAATAAGTACTTGTTTTAAGTGGTGGGACCACACAATAAGTGGAAAATAAGTACTTATTCCTGTTTGGTAAAAAAGCCAGGAATGAGTGCTTAAAAAATAAGTAACTTCTGGCAAGCTTTTTTTAAGTGCTTAATCAATAAGTGTTTTTCAAAAAATGTGGGAGGATCGAGTCCCTAAAAAAATTCAATATTCCCAGACTACCCCCCATGAATGGAGAAAACCCTTGTCTTCTCCATTCGTGCAGGTTGAACTTGTGCAGTGACGACAGCTATCAGAGGGGTGACCATTGACTTCACGGACAATGACAACCCTTTTACTGAATTCCTGGATGTTTATGGGTCTTGTCTTCACCTGGGTTTTGAATCTTTTTCTGTATAGCAGTATTAGAGAGTAGAGCCAGGAACTATTTCTGCTGATATGCTGGGGAAAGAAAGAAGAGAGATAAAAGGCAAAGGAAAGAAGAAAGGAAAGCATAAAAATACAAGCTTTTTCTGTCTGTTTGTCGATTCACATCTGTTCTTCACATCTTTCGGTTGTGAAGCTTGTTTCTATGTGGGTTCCGATGGAGAGTGATTCTTGTCATTAAAACTGGGAAGAAAATAGTTCAAGGAAAGACAATAATATTGGAGAAAAGGGGAGTTTTCTCTTGTTCTATTACATTGTTTGAACAAGGTTATAGAAGTTGAGAAGAAGTTCTCATGGAGAAGACCTGGACAATTCTTGTTTCTGGTTATTTGATGGGCGATGGTTCTGTCATCTAGCAAAGACCTTTAAAATCCCTTTTACTGCTTTCTGTCCTCTACATTTTGAGGTGGTCTGCAAAATAACTCCTTTAAATCTATGGTGACATTTAAGTTCAGTTCTTGCTTTTGTGTGCTCTTCCAAATTATCTCAGGTTAGTTGAAACTTCATATTATGTTGTTTCCATTGTATGAATCTTTCTTATTGGAAGGAAAAACAATCTAATTTATTTTCAGGTGTTTGTTGCAGCTTGAATAGGTGTAAGCTAAGGCTTCCCAGTAGCCAAGAGTAGCTTGGAGCCCTTTATGACCCACCCATGAAATAGGGGTTAAAAATGTCATTTCTGCTAAAATAAGTATTTGTTGGGAAAGTGGCTCGCCAAACGTTCCCACTTCAGTAAGTACTTAAAATAATTATAAGTGGTTTGGCAAAGGGGCCACCAAACAGCATTAAGTACTTATTCAAATGAGTACTTAGAATAAGCACTTGTGCAACAAGTACTTATTTCTCAAACCACTTAATTACCAAACATAACCATAATCAACTAAGAAAAAATCATACATTTGTTTAGACCTACTAAGTCCCTATATTTTTACAGATTTGGGAGTTGGGAAATTATCATTGGTAAAGACAAGCCATTTGGCAATGTCTTTGAAAAAGATCTTTCATCCAAAACCAAACATAGAACCCTTGTTTTTGTGCTGAACAAGAGGGAGGAAGACTATAAAAAGATATTAACATACAGTGTAACAAGGAAAGGAGATGGAAATAAGGGTAAGAAGAAGAGGGGAATAAGAAAAAGGAAAGACCACTCCTGCTCGCTGCCAAAAGCAGAAGTTGGGGCTTGGGGGTATAGATGGGGGGGGGGGGGGGGGTCATCAAGGGACATGAAGAATGAAGAGGAAGAAAAAAATTATCTTTTTTTTGATAAGTAAACTTTAAGATTTTATTGAAATAAACTATAATCAGAAAATATTACAAGAGATCCATGGAGAAGTGTGAGGTAAACCTGTTGTAGAGTATAAAACAAGTTACAAATGAGTCCAAAACAACTGAACCCTATTTAACCCCTTATTTGGCTAAAGTATCTACCATCCCGTTAGCCATCCTTCTTTTTTTATCAGTAACACAGAATTTTATTAAAATTTAATGAAAAAGGGATTACAACAAGAGGTTGTTAAAGCCAAAATCCTTACAACAAAACATTCTACCACTCTATTAACATTGAGCCCAAAACAAATGATGTCTATGTACTCCTTGCTTAGCTAATCCATCTACCAAGCCATTAACAGGCCTTCTAACCCATGTTACATGAATGTGCATCTGTCTTCATAGCAACTTGAACTGCCTGAACTCATTTCTAAATTACCGTAACACCCCTTCTCCATTTTTCAACCAATCAATGATTATCTTTGAGTCCCCTTCTACAATCAGCCTTTTGATCCCCATTTCCTTTGCTTTTTGCATCCCAACAATAGCAGCCATGAATTCTGCTCTCATTGAATCACCCTGACCGGTCCCGAAAACAGACCACAAATATTCCCACCTTCATCTCGAATCACTCCTCCAATTCTGGATGGGCCTGGATTTCCCAAGTTGCTTCCATCAAAATTAAGTTTCATCCACCCATCAATTGGGGGGGATCATACCTCAATGAGGTTTTGTTTTCTAGAAGAAGAAAGAGATATCGATCCCCAATTTCTGAAGAAGCCTTCCACTGAAAAATCTGAAAATAGTTTCAAAGTCTTCACCCAGTGTGCTACTCTTACAGTAACAGTCTCAATAACTCCCCCCTTATTTCATTCTCTATCCTGAAATATTCTTAAGTTCCTCTCCTCCCTAATTGTCCATACTACTGCTGCCCTTGCACACTTCCACAATATTCTACCTCTCCTCTTTGTGCCTTTTAGAAAATATGGGCTAAAGAGCCTTTCCAATCAAATTGGAAGGATCCACCTGCAACCAAAAAGAGAGCAAAAGCATTCCCAAATACAGCAAACAAAAGGGCAGGAGATTAAGAGGTGGTAAGCGGTTTCACCATTAGTCGTCCTTCTTTCCCATTGAATTCTTAGAGTCATATTGCTGGTAGGCCATCTAAATCTCTTGATTTCATCCTTGTAAGCCCATTATTGGTTCCTGGTCCTTTAACCATCCTACTACCAGCTTAGAATCCCTTTCAATGACTAATTTATCAAAATTCAATTGTCTTTCTAACTGCACCCCTGTAGTACAACAAGAAGTTCAACTCTAATTGAGTCCCCCACATCGATTAGTCCTGAAAACAGTGCAACAGAAGTTTCTTCTTTTTTCTTGAAAACACCCATACACCTGATGGACTTGGGTTTCCCTGACTGCTCCCATTAAAGTTTAGCTTAATAAAGTCTTCTTCAGGTGATGACCAAAAGGAGGTAGCTTTTCCTTGAAGAGTTTCTTGCCACTAAACCCCAATTCCTTCAAATGCCACTCTTATTACTATTATTCTCCATCACCACCTCTTCACTTCTTTCTTTCTTGAGGATAATTCTAGCATTCCTTTTTTTTTTTTTTTTTGAGAAATGGTAAAGTATATTGTATTAAGCGTGTAAATGGAGTGTTGTACATGGGGTGGAAAATCCTCAAGTTACTATAATAAGATAGTTACAAAAGTCGGCTTTGGTTGAAAGATTGTGTGGCTTTTCCCAAGAATATATTCCAGACGTGAAGAAAGGTTCTCGAGATTCTCAGTCGTCCAGGCGTGCGGGAAGGGAGCAGCCGAGCCACTTGCTAAGATGTTGTGTATGATTTCATCTATGTGAGAGGATTTTTCTATAAAATTTCTGCTGTCCCTCTCCATCCAAATAGACCATAAAGCTGCTGCAGATTTCATATACCAAATGACTTTGCCATTAGTAGAGAGACCTTCAATGTTCTATCTGTCTAGAAATTTCAGGGCAAAGTTAGGGAAGACTAAGCTTAATTGTAAATTGACCAGCATATGGTTCCAAATAAGCATGCTAAGTTGCTAACTGGGGCAATGCAGAAAAAGGTAATCTGCATCTTCTTGTGAAGCATTGCATAGTAGAGCAGTTGGGGAAAGAGATTAGGATTCTAGTATTCCTTTCTTCCCAAATAGTCCAAACCAGTGCTATCCTTGTACATCTCCAAAGGACTATTCTCCCTCTTCTCTTGGGCCATCTAAACATGGATGAATCAAAAGTCTGTAGAACTCTAAAGGCAAGGTCCACCTACACCCAAACAAAGAGAACCTTTCCCAAATACCTGTGGTAAATGGATAGGAGATCAGTAAGTAGTAACAGCTCTCCTCGTTAGATGTAGAAAGGATGCGCCAATTTGGAGTCAAGCAAAGAATAGGTCTCTTCCTTTCTAAGTTATCCAAAGTATTAATCTTCTTGTGGAAACTTCTCAACAAATAGCACCAACTTTAGGGGGAATAGGTTTCCTTAGAAGGAAAAAGCTGGGGGAGAAGAGCAAAAAGATGTACAAGAAAAAATCCCTTTAGGATGAGAAGACCAAAGATGCCTATCAGATTTTGAAAGGTCTAAACAAACATTTTCAAGAATTTGCATGAAATTAGCACCAAGTCAAGTTCATGATCTCTAAACCCTCTTCTAAAGCCCAAGTCCCAACTTGATTACTCCATTAGAAGGGGAAAAGGAAGAAATAAACTTCATGATTGGTTCTTTTTTAAACAAAGAGATGGAGAACAAGGAAGGGAAAAGATCCTTAAGTGCAGAATTACCAACCCACACATCTTCCCAAAACAAAATTTTATTCTCAGAACGCATCATTCCTAACAAAGCTGAGAAACTGAGGGAAAATACCATTTATGGCTTTCCAAGGAGAGGTCAAAGTTGCTTAACAAGATACATCAGCATCCCAACCATGAATACTTTCCACCACTTTATACCACAATTTCTTTCTCTCTCAATAGGTCACCTCCACAATCATTTACCAAGAGAGCTGAATTCATCTTTCCAACATTGCCTATTTCCAATCCCTCTTTCTCTTTCCTCCTACACACTATCTCCCACTTAACTAGATAATCCTTTTGTCCTTCTCCTGGCATCTAGCAACTAGCATTTTGGCTCCTACAAGGCATCCCTTATAATTTTTTTCTAATTTCAATTCCTAAGAGCAAGAAAATTTATCAAGTGTATTAGTGTTGGAGGTTATAGGGGTATATTTGTAATGTTGATAAACTTTGGGGACTTGTATGTATTTATGGGAGGAGGGGCCTATGTGAAATTTTGATATAATTGGGTCTTTTGCTTATTTAAGCCATTGGTTGTGTCGGATTAGGGTTGAGTGAGGTTGGATATTTTGTTGTGAGCCTGTAGAGAGAGGTCAGCCATGATCTCTTGTTCTCATAGTGGATGTTTTCCCTCTTCCCGTGGAGGTAGGCTACTGAGCCGAACCATGTTAAATATTGGTGTTTTCTCTTTCTTCTTATTTTCTTCTTGATTTTCTATTCTATTTTATGTTAGTTGACAATTAGGAGCTCAAATTTGTTGTTCATGACCATGGGGATTAAGAAATATAGGGATGAGGACATTTAGAAGACTAGGCATCTCATGACTTTCATGATTCCTTATTCCTCTCCTAAAACCCAAATCCTAGGAAATGTCTGGATATAAGTGGAGGTCATAGAGGATATAAGCTGTTTCTTGTGCATGGTGATGGAGTAAAGCCTAGAGAAGCGATTGCAAAGAGGTTCACAATTCACCTAGATGTCCTCCCAAAATCTAGTTTTGTTTCCTGAAATAAAATCATCCTTGATATGCCTTTAAAAGGTAGGTATACAACCTCAATTTCTTTCAATGAAAATTGACAACTTTGCTAGCAGATCTCAGGTCCCAACCATTATGTAACCTTCTCCCTGATGAAATATTGGTTCAATTCAATGTGTTTAATCTTATCATGTAGTACTAGATTAACAATGTTGATTTCTTCTTGATTATTGCAATACAATTTCATATTAGCCTGGAAGTAGAATATCTTTTCCTAGTCTATTATCTGTATATCAAGCTTCGGATGACTATGATTAGCATAAATAATTCTTTTACCCAGTGACCCCTTTAAGTAACTCAGTATCTATTTTGTTGCTTCTATAAGGTGAACCTGAGACTGATGTATTTACCAGCTTAACACACTAACAACTTAACCAATGCCTAGCTATGGCTAACATAGTCACAAAGTCTACCGACCAACCTATGAAATGCGTCCTTGTTAGAAAACATGTAATCTTGATCACCACTAATCTAATGAGTAGGTTCAATAGGAGAAAATATGGGATATTCTTCGATCTTCCTCTGAGATAAAAATGCCTTTCTCGGAATGAGCCACTTCTATGCCAAAAAATTATCAAAGATATCCTAAATCTTGATTTCAAACTCTATAACTAGAAATTCGTTCAATTTCTTAATCTCTACAGAATTAGTTCCTGTGACTATGGTATTATCCATATAGACAATCAGTTCAATCAAGTAATCACCATCTCTCTTGATATAAGTAGAGTATGATCAGCATATAGCATGTAACTGGTTGAATCCAACTATCTAAACAATCACTACTAAACCTGTTAAAATGTGATTGCTTTAAGGCATTTATTGACTTATTTAGCTTATATACATTCCCTTGGCTTCCTTGTACTAGATATCAGGTGGAAGTTCACTTCTTCCTATAGTCCAAGAATAACGATAGTCAATTCACTTTAGGTGCAGAGGTCTCATGATAGTCATTTCCATATGTCTGTTTGTATCCTTAAGCCATCAATGTGGCTTTATATCTCACTATCAATCCATCAGCCTTATATTTAATAATAAACACCCACTTGGAGCCTTCTGGTTTCTTTTTCTGAGGGACATTAACAAGCTCCCAGGTGTTATTTTTCACAGATGCTTTCATCTCTTGGTTCATTTTATTCCTCCACTCAAAAACTTTATTATCTCTACAGATTCCAGATTAGAATGAATAGACAACTGCTGACATGGTGTTCAACCCCACTTAAAGAGATTGCTCCGTTCTTACCGCTAGTTTATATGTAACTTCAGAACCCTCCATATACAGATTGTTCTTATTCACTGAATTGGAATCTTGATCTTCTGTCATGCTAGGGGCTTGTCGTACTGATTGTCACAGTTTCCTTAAGACTTGGAAGATCACCACAGGATTAGAAGATTTAAAAATGGAAAGGAACCCAAAAACTTGGAAGTTAATCATTACTGTTGTTAGTATTATCTTTGTTAATGACAAACCTTAGTATCCTCTTCTAAAATTCCTGAAAAGAAGGTACCAGTATCCAAGAGACTTCTCTGCAATTTCTGAAAATGAATTAAAGGAATTGAAGGATCAACAACTTAGCCTTCCCAAGTCTCAGTAGCTAAGAAAGGTAGGAATCTTTTGAAGTTGTATTCCATTTGTGGTCTCTTGGGGAATGTGGAAGGAAAGGAACAAACTAATTTTTTAAGACAAATCCAAAAGCAATGGGAAACTTTGTTCAGAGATTGGGAACCGGTTGCTAGATCAGATCTTAATTTTACTTTTGGATGGCTGTGTTAGGGATCTCTGAGGAAGGAGAGGCATCTGTCAAGGTGATTCACAGTGCAATCTGTGTGATTGTTGCCGGTAAGGGTTTGGCTGAGAGCCAGGCAGAGCTCCAGCAGTGCCTAGTTGGCAAACTAGAGGGCTCTAGTGTTCACCTGAAGGAGCTTGAAGATTGGAGTGTTAAGGCCTGGTGGTGCTGAACAAAACCAGTGATCAAATATCTTGCAGGTGGGTGTCTCGTCTGCTTCTTTGACTCGGCAGTTGAATCTATCCAAGTGCAATCCCTAAGCCCTTTTTGTTTTAAGGGCAAACATGTAGTTCTTTATAGCTAGTTGGCAAATCCTAAGAGACTTGAGGCATTGAAGGGTTACCAGAGATGAAGAGTTTGAGTGTTTAGTCTTCCACTTCATACCTGGTATTGGGCAGTATTAAGGAGCTGGGAGATGTGTTAAGTGGTTTCGTTGATGTCACCAAGGAGAACCTGGAGTGCAGTTGTGTCGATTCCCTCAGACTCATGGTTCGGGTGAAGTTACCTTGCTAGATCCTGTGTTCAATGACCTTAGAGGTACAAGGAATAATTCATGTGGTTTGTGTGGTGGTGGAATGTGCTTAGTCGATAGTGGAACAAGGTTCAAGCTGTGCTCATCAAATGGTTGGCAGGTACCAATGGCAGGCAGCTACTCAAGAAGATTAGGGTATAGAAGAAGCCATAAATACTCAGGTCTTTGATCAGGTTGGGTTGCAAGGGGAGGATGGTGAGAAGCAAAATAGGCCAACAGGGAGTTAATTTATGTCTGTTTAGCAAAGGGAGGCAGTAGGCACAGTAGATGAGGCAAACTTTGGGGGCAGAGCAGTAGGTTAGGGAGGTAGGAGGCAAGGTTTCACTGTTTAGAGAGGCCAACAGCACTGTTGAAGGAGAAGACAGGTGGAGGCCCTGCATTCCCATGACACAATGATGTAGAAAACAGAGTGGTGTTTGTAGGGATGGGTGCTAAAGTGGCTGCTATCCCAACATTGCCAAAGATGATAAGTGGAGAAACTTGCTTCGGTGCATCGATACCAAATGATGGCAGTGCTGTTTTGGTGTTGATCCTATGTGTTCAAAATTTTCAGAATTCAAATTCTGGTTCTTGTTGAGCTCTTGTTGCACGGATGGAGACAATGGAGTCCCAAGTTTAAAAGCAACCGGGTTAGTCTGAGGTTACGGGTCATGCCTAGGACCCAAACCTACAGCATAAGTGCCGATCAGGTCCATATGGGAGAGGCTTGAAAAGGATTTAAGGCCAAAAGGAATTATGACCCAGAAAAGCCATTATACATAATCTCAAAATTGTGGGTGGATTTGAGGGTTTTCTCGAGCAACCCAAGTTGAAGATTACCTGTAGAAGGTTGCCTTTAAAGGATATGGGTCTTATGGCTCAGATGGTCAGTGATGGAGCTTCTTGTGAGAAGGGTTTAACTCAATTGGCAGTAGAGGACAATCCAGGTTCAGTATTTGAAAACTACAAGGAGTGGACTGTAATTTAAGTGAGGCTATTCCTAGTTCGATGGGGATTCCGGATGCAAGACCCTAAGATGAAAATGTAGAGATTGCAGCTGGTGAGGGAAGTGGTGATCTCAATTCGATAGAGTAGAGAGTGGATTCTTTGATCAGATCTGAAGAAGTTAGGGGTTTCTTTTGTAGGTGAGGAGAGCATTAGGGAGTTGCTTAGATCTAAAGAGCTCCTGGATCAAGTGGCCCATTGATGTAAACTCGGGGTTGGATGCAGATATGGAGGAGCATGGGGAAGCACTAGAGTAGGCTCATGTGAAGTCTAGGCCCAACAAGGACAAGCAGGTAATAAGGACCCACTCTATGGAGCTAAAGACCAAACCCTAAAAAGAAGGCCATATGTGAGTGTGCCCATAATTGCATGAACTCACGTTTTTGGCAAGAAGCGATTGCATGGGAGTGCACGGCTACTAAATTAGTAACAAAAATATCGGTGATAGTTGATTAGGAGTAAATCTTGGTGTTTATGTTTACTATTTTAAATAACTATTATTTCCTTTCCTATAATATTTAGTTCCTATTTTGGTAGTGGTTGTAATCTTCAATTTCTGGAAGCTTGCCATTGTACTCAAAGATAAATATATTATTCAATCAATGGAAGGGCAACTTGGATGTTGGATTTTGAATTGACTTTTGTCTCCATCTCTCTTCGTGGTTCTTGCTAGCATTCTTTCTAGCACCCACCCCCACCCACCTTTTACTACAGTTAGTAAGCTTAATCTGATAACCCTGTTGCAAAACTAGTGTTGACTGGGGTATACTCAATCAAAGCAACTCGATCTACTCTTTGATACGGGAAAGAGATGGAAGTGGCAAAAATCTTGCACTTAGAGCTTTTCTGGTTTGGGTTCTGCTGCTAGCGTTGGTTTCTGGTCTGGTTTTGTGTGAGGTTGTCTTGTCTGGTGGGTGCCAGGGTGTGGGGGATTTTATTTCTCCTGGTTTTTTCGGGTTTCATCTCATATGTTTAGTTTGTGGAGGTCTTGGTTTATAGTATGTTTTTAGGTCCTGGGCCTGTTAGGACCTTCCTCAGGCTCTTGTCTGGTTGGATAGTTTTATGGTGGTGGGCCCTGTTTGGGTTGGTGTCCATTTGGTGTTTGTTTGCTTTGTGGTCATGGTTCTTGGCCCTGGTCTTTATGTTGTGTTAGCCTCTTTGTATATATACTTTTTTTCTTCTTTTCCTTAATTAATTATACCTTACTCTTTCCAATATTTTCCACTCTAATGCAATACAAAAAAAAAAAAGAAAAAGAAAATCAATAGCTGAAATTCATCAGAGCTAAGAGGAATGAATCCCTCTTCTCCCTTCCCAAAATACAGTATACATTCAGTTGCTGCATTTGGAGCAATGGGACAGCTGGATTACTAGTTAGTTATACAAGTATCTGAAGGATTCTTCAGCTTAAGCATTTACTAGAATTTTCAATATTTATTTGTGTTGGTTGTTGATTGTAGGGTGGGTCAAATCAGCTATGTATTGAAGGTGCAGATTCTCAGGTGGCGACCAAACTCTCTTTGACTCTAGACTGGTTTGTGAGGAATATCCAAATGCCCGCAAATAGGAATCAAGGAATTCAAGGACCTGCTGAAGCTTCCAGTCCATCCAATAACAAAATTTCCATGATCAATCATGACATAGCTGCACCTCAATTATGGATCACAGGAAGGAACCAACTAAGGGCAGCCCAGTTAACTAGGCTCCCCCAAATGCGAGGTCTGGGGAGGGACAGATGTATGCAGCCTTACCCCTGCGCACACACAGGAAGACTACACTCAGATATCCTGGAAAGAGCTCAAGCTGTCATTGTTCTGCAGAGCATGCATAAGTCACTGCCCATGCATCTGCTGAGCTTGTGAGTTTGAAGTATGGTTTGTGGATGAAAGAAGGGAATTCTTCAGTCTTTGAATGGATAAAGGTGGACACCATACAAAGGGCCTCTACTTGGAAGAGGGGTAATCAAGGAAATAGCTGGGATTTGAATATTGTTGGAAATGGTGAATTTGGTCAATCAACTTTGGGCCTAAATGCACCAGCTATGTACAAACAAGCGCAAGGCAGGAGAAAAAAAAGAAAACAGAAAACCAAAGTAATGAAAGCATACTCGATTCATTGTTCTCAGAAGTGGTTGGTTACATATTTTCTGTTCACGTGTTCCAAGTTCCAACTGTCTTTTATTTTTGCTTTTTTAATGGTTGATTTTATGTAATTCTTGTATATATATACTTTTTGTATCTTTAACCATCGTTAAAAGTTGAAAATCATTTGCTGTGAAATCCTGTATTTCCCATCTTATCAATTGGGATCACAAAACTTATGCTTTTTGTCAATGAAAAACCTGAGGACCATAGAACTGGAGATAATCATGTAAAAATATAACTTAGGTTTGTATCTAAACATAGATTCATTACGAGTTAGTTGACATTAGAAGTTTTAACACTATGCATTGGCATTGCAGTTATCAATATCAGGATGAATTCCTGAGGACTCCCTAAATCCGAAGGACTCAGGACTGGCATCCCTTCTTTTCAGTTGATATTATTGCCATCCAACGAGAATGGTTCATCAAAATAAGAAGCATAACCTTAACTACATCCTACAAATGCTGCACTATCAAGTAATTAATAATGGTACTCTGGATGAACAACATCTCTAAAAATGCTCTGTGAAAACGTTCTCAAGATGCACTAGTTTGCATTGTGTTGTTTACAACACGTCTAGGAGGTTCAAATTTGGGTGGAGTGAAAATTTAGGTAAGACTTGTTCAGATATGGATCCAGCTTCCCTAGAATCCATTGGATGAGAATATATAGCATATGATGCTTCATGATCATGGTGAGGCTATACTTGATGGGATTTCATTTTTACCTCGCAGGAAGCTAAACATTAAGACAAACGAGGATTGAACTTCAACGTCTTGGGAACACTTTGATCAGAAATTTTAGAATAGTATGGGTCATGTTGTTACTCATGCTTAGATCTCTCTCTCCGTATCGCTGTCACACTGTCAGACTGAGCTTCAGTTTATCCACTTTCTGAACACACTTTTTGACCTTTCCAGGCTAAAGCTGTATGTGCACGGACCATGACCTGGATCTGATCCAACTATGCTGGTTATGGATCTTAAACGGTATAGATCCATTTATAATGGAATCAAATCTAGGTAACCCATTCCGATCTAAGATCAAAATATGTGCGTTTTTGTTTGTGTGCATATAAAGTTAATTAACATATACTTTTTCAGTGAAAGTATATCTGATTACTCTTACAAATACTACAACATACCCATATCTGATTCCAATTTCCTACCTTTGCAGTTAGCGATATCAAATTAAATACTTCCCCTATGGACGTTTTGCCTAGGAAAATACTACAAATGTTTTAATACGTGGCTAGCTAGTAAATGTGACGACCTGTCAATAATCATTGAACATAACATAAAGTAAGAAGCCATGTTTTCATTAGCCATACTAGAATAGGATTATATTCCATTTTTATTCTGACCCACGAGCTTTATCTTGAGTAGATAAGATTTTGGTTTAGTCAGCATCAATGAAAGTGATAGAGCTGAAAGTTTAGTCAGCATCAAGAAAGTGATTGAGCTGAAAATATATATATATATATATATATATATATATATATATATATCTATATATATATAGTTTGGCAGTTCATTGCTGAATGCTGATGATCATTGTTGCTGTCAAGTTTACATTTTGGGCTGAAATTGCTTGTTGGGTGATGTTACCCACCTGGACACAACTGTGTTTGTTTTGATAATTATTCAAACTACAAATGGTTGAGACTTGGGACTTGAGAGGAATGCCTTTTGGTGCACATATATTTCTGTGACACAATCCTATAATAAGAGAAATAAGACCGATATGATCGAATACATACAATCCTCTTAATTATAATAATATGAGTTCAATGAAGGAAGGTGCATGCAGGAATTGACCTGCTTATAATTAATTCATTCAGAGCTAGCCCTTTTCAAGTCCAGCCATATATGCAGCAACACAATTGTAGCTAGCTAGTGATCTCATGATGGTCTTGATTTGAAGTGGGGTGGGGAGAGATCTGTCAGCTGGATGCATGGATGAAAAGAAGAAATGCACTTCACAAATACAGCAACTATATATGGTGCTGATGAGAGTGTGACATATCAATCTGGATGTTGTACAGCCAGAAGAAAAGGCACATTAACGCATTGCAAGACAAGTTTGTTGTACAGTACTCACAGGCTGATTGTCGTGCTCCCCGGCCACGGCCAGCACACACTGTAGTTTAAGTTATTCTCAGGTTAATAACAAATTAAGTAAATAATACTTAATGGGTGTTAGCATTATTACCTTATATTTATATTGAAGAGGTATATATAGAGAGGTAGAGCTATAGCTAATAGCATCGTAGCTCACGTAAATGGTAGCTAGGAAACTACTCAATTACTCATCCAGCAAACAGAGTAACACTGTAACAGTAGAATACATATTAATAAGGCCATCTGCTCACTTCTTTCTGCTGCTTCTGCTGCTGGCCTTGTGTTGGGACAAGGACGACAGTATGAAGTAGAAGCACATGCACTCGTTTCGGGGCCAGCTGGTTGTCAAAGCTCATGACTCATGACCAATATGACTTTCATGGATTGATCTTCATTCCAATGCAATTGCATCGATCCCCCGTCCAGTGGTCGATCTGTCTCTATGAATGTGTTTTACCTGACAAACACGTTAGATTTCTTTTGTACCATACTTCCATATATGTTGTATGCTGTACTGATGAGAATCCAGACTTAAAATGAAAACAAAATATCAGACCACACCAACCAAAATACTTTTGTTGGTTTTCCATATCTCACAACCCAACTTGCTACACCCAACTCATAACACGTACACTCTAGATTTATCCATATCTATGTACACACACTTGGAAATGTTTGTGTGCATTAAATATGTAGATTACACACGGTTTTCACAAACCACACATCGTTTCCAATCCAACGAACCCAAGTGAGGATGAGGAAAGAAAAATAAAAAGGACACAAAAACAATTACGTGAAACTTCAGCAAGCAGCTCTGTTGAAAAAGAAGCCGTACACATTCCAAAAAGTTGATCAAACACAGACGTAAAAACAGAAAAGCGCCAACTAGGAACAAGGTTATATCGTTTTCAGAAGAAGTAAGGCCACAAGTGAACCAATACACAATAATACATTATATATATATATGCATATAAATAAAATAACATGTTATTTACGTTACATAATGATAAACGTCCATTAAGATTAGGAGGATTCCTTCTTCAGATATCGTTTCATTACCCATATCGATTTTGTTTAAGTGAGAAGTCGTTTTCGTCTTGAATTTTGCTTAAATACGGAGATATTTTCATTGGTAGAAATAATTAATTAATTTATTTTTTTCCTAACGTATCTGATGCTGCTGCTTTTGTAGATGAATAGAGCCAGCTTTGTCTTTAGTGTTTTTCCTTTTGTAATGGAAGGAGAAAGAACTCGAGTGTTTTTCACTTGTCAAAAGTCTAGTGATGGTGGTAATGGAGTGCAACAGGAAAGAAAAGGTGGATCATGGATGGGTTTTCCTTTTTGTTCAAAGGAGGGTTGTTGTTTCTTCCCTTCTGGTGCAATTGTGCAAAAGGGAGGAAAATCGCAAGCTAGCTGCAAAAAACTTGCCATTTGTACGGAGAGTTGATGGTTGGGTGGTTTGGATTGGGATCAGATATTGTTCAAGGCGGCTCTAGGTGGACTGTAGTTCAATGGGGAAACAAATGGTATAAACTAAAGTGGTAGGGGTGTATATTGTATGGAAATATATCCCATCTAGAGAGAGAGAGAGAGAGAGGTTCTGTGTGGAAAGTCCAAGAAACTATATAAATTAGGATTTAGTATGCGATGGAGATTACTGAAAACCCATTTGGGATTTCTGAATGAACTGTGCTGGAAAAATATGGGTTAACTTAAGTAATTCTTTAACTTGGAATATATAATTATTATTATTATTATTATTGTTTTATTGAACTCTCATTTGCTCTAACATATAATGTCAGAAAGTACTATTTACCACTGTAGGTCTGTAGCCCAAAACATCATCCCTGCTAAGTGCTAGCTAGCCAGTATCAGATTCAACGTTCAACTGGCAAATCCGGCCAATTTGTTTCGAGTTCTGTCGCTGCATCTACAACTACAACAGTAATTAATATATAGTAATAAGATAATGATGATCATAAAAACTCTGTAACAAATGGGTTTGCACTTACCTAGCTGCTAGTAGCTAGGTCTGTTTCAATCAAGACCTCATCGCTACGCTGGCCTTAATATATATACCACGGTCCTCTGGTCATTAGTGGAAGCTTTAAATTTAGTCTCACCGAATGGCATTTTAAAATTGATCGTTTGTGATGATCAGAATTAAATAAAGCACTGTCTTTTGCTATGCAAACATAGAAAATGTATACTAATTTACCATGCACCGAAGCTTTTCATTCGTGTTGTCTGTTCTTCTGGGCCTTTTGGCCTGTTAATTATTTATGAAGTTGAATGCAGCCAAATTTTGCACAGATCCATTTGATGGCGACTTTTGACGCCGTCCGAGGATTTCATCTCAATACATCACAGCCAAAACAAACAACATAAAACTCGGATTGGCTTCTTCCCATCAGTCTACTTCTCTCCTAAGTCCTAGCCTTCTTTCCATCTTGAAAACTGAAAACCGGCATCAATGCTGCCTAAATCAATATAAATAACCACTAACAACAATTCATTAATGCCCGATTAGACAGTACGAAGTAAAGCTTTTATAAGTAATTTAATCAATTCATTCGATTTATCATCTCATGCCCCCCTAACCTCAACACAAAAATAAAAGAGGAAGAAAATAGCCACAAAAAAGCCAACTGGGAAGGAGTTATTAATTAATGATAGCGAGCTTCTGTAAAAGGCTAAAAGCTGCTTAAAGATGAACAGAAAAATGGAAGAAAAAGGAGAATATATAGGGGGGACTGGGGAGGGAGAGGGTGTTTAAAGCCTAGGGTTAGCTAACTAGATCTCTCATACTTAAGACATGCAGCTTTAAACAATCGCTCATTTGTTATTGCATGTAAGTTGGGGTTGGTAGCCGCCAACTTTTACTGCAGCTTATTGTTTTGTATTTATATTATCTCCCGGTTTAACATTTATACTATTACATACATGCAAACTTTTCTATATTTTCTTTTCTTTTTTGCTTTACAACCTTTCAGATGAAGCGGGAGAGCTGGACACAAATTACAAGTCAATCTCTCTCGCTTGCTCGCTCGTTTGAACTTTGAACCCGTAAAGCTCGACACTTAAAAAGTTACACGGATTTTTCCAGCTTACAAAGTTATACGGATCTCAGTCAACCGACAGTCTTGTACCTTTCTTGAATATATCTCGGGATCACACCTTCAGAGAGATGGAGAGAGAGAGAGAGAGAGATTGCTTGTTTCACATTTCATGTTAAATATGCAAAAGCAAAATCTGCAATCGCAAGTACAAAGATGGAGGTGCTGGGACTTGCAACAGTCACTGAACAACAACTGATTTATCGCTTTCTTTCTAGTGCAATAGTGACCGAGTTTATTTTGATATCGAGAAGAAATTAATAAGAAACCAAGAACAACAAGATAAATAAATAATAAATAAAAATCTGGCCCTTGAGTTTAAAAGGACCCAAACCCGTGTTCTTACTTGTCTCCACCACATCCTGGGCCTGCTGAGATGTCGTTCAGTTGTGTGAGAGAACTCTTAGGGGTGTGTTTGTCATGTATACCTGCAACTTTTCTTGCATTAATTTTCTGGAGTTTTTTTTTTATCTATTGAAGACTAATAAGGACACTCCTAGGTGCTAGCTCCTTGTCAACGGGCAATTAAATACGTTCTGTTACGGCCTTACTGCCAACAGCTTAGCCTCGATAATGGTTCGCAGCGGTGCGGCTTAGCATAGCTCAACTCAATGGGTGTATTGGTGTCTCTCTGATCTTCTATATGCATCATGGTCTGGTTCTTTGTCATAATTAGGCCCCTCTCTAAGCTTTGGCTGTGTCTCGTGTAGCCAAGATTTGGTGGCAGAATGACGTCATATGGCTTGAGCGTGTGGCTTCATGGCACGGCCTTAGCCAAATAATTTGGTTTGGGTATCACACTGTAACTTTGAGCTGCACAGCTGGTTTATGGCTACCTTGCGTCCCCCAGGGTAGTCTACTATTCTTGGCCTGCATTGGGCTGATAAAAGATCTACTGGCTCGCCCATATATCCAAGATTAAGGCCCCGTCTGGTTTGTGGGAATAGGGGTCTGGAATCGGAATGGACTATTCCTATTCAACTATTTGGTTGGGCAGAATTAAAATCTCATTCTCATTCCTGCTGGAATGACACTCTTCCATTTGAGGGAATGGCCATTCCCTGCCCCTCCTTTGGGAATGAAATCTCATTCCTATTGATTTTAATTCTCATTCCCATTCCTGTCTGAACCAAACAGACTATGGGAATGGACCATTCCAATTCTGATTCCGAAGGATTTCGATTTCGATTCCGACTGCGAACCAAATGGACCCTAATTATCTTAGTCCATGTTTGGGATTGCTTATTCAAAATAAGTGCTTCTTTGAGCAGGGACCACTCCATTAAGCACTTATTGGTGTTTGGGAAATAAGCTCTAAATAAGTGCTTATTTTTTAAGCCCAAATTTCCAGTTTTTTTTTCTTTAACTGCTTATAGCCTTATACAATAAACACTTATTTAATTTTTTTCTTCCAAAATTATCCCTAGTTCAATTTTAAAATACCACTTATAAAATTATCCCTATAATTTTATAAAAGTACTTTCGTAAAAGTGCTTTTATAAAAGTAGCTTTCAAAAAATGCTTTTATTAAAGTTCTTCCATAAAAGTACTTTTACAAAGTGATTTTATAAAAGTGCTTTCATAAAATTACTTTTATAAAAGTACTTTTACAAAGTGCTTTTATAAAAGTGCTTTCATAAAAATATTTTTGTAAAAGTGCTTCCATAAAAGTGTTTTTTATAGAAGTAATTTAATAAAAGTAATTTCATAAGAGTATATTTTGAAAATTTGAAAAAAAATGAAGGACAAAATCGTCATAAATGCTTATTAGAGAAAAAGACTACCAAATGCCCAATATGAAATAAGTGATTATTTTTTAAAATAAACACTTATAAAAGTTGGATGCCAAATGCAAATAAGTGTTTATTCGAATAAGCACTTATTTTTAACATAATCACTCCCAAACATGGCCTTAGATGGCTTTGATACTCATATATGATATTGAGGGAAGCAAACTAAGAAACTAATTGGTTGGCAGAAGCTGGTGGTGCTAATATAGTGGAAGCTAACTTAAAACTCTCTTCATTAATTATATCTACTTTGTGGATTATTGGGAACATGCTACCCACAATTGTGTAGTCCTTCTTCCAATACCATAAAGAAAAAATATGTTAGTCCAGACATGGCACTTATAAACAGTCAAACTTAATCTAAATCAAAAGTAAAGGCTATATGGAAGTAGAAAATTATAGGTTGCATTATGAAGAAGAGTAGAAAATTTATAGAAAAAACTGATAACTAGGGCTGTTTAGAGTGGTAGCCATGATTTGAAATTTTGATATCGATGGATATTTTATCATGTAGAGTTGGAGACATTTTGGGAATGTTTCCGTAATTTCACTAATTAAGATATTTGAAAAAAAATAGAAAGGAAAATTTTCTGAAAATATGGAATTAGTTAATAATTTTTTATGCTCAAAAAACATACAAACAATTGTATTGATCAAATAAGAGAAGATTAAGAGACTTAGGTGGCGTTTGATAAATTTGAAATTTGAAATCTGAAAAATTAAAAAGATATTAAAAGTGCCTGAAATCTGAAAAGAGATGGTTGTTTTTTTTTTTACTTTTTAGAGGCTCTGAATAAAGAAGGTTGTTTGTGCTGGATCAAACCTTCAGCATATGAAATTCACTAATTTTACTATTTTACCCCTAAATTAGACTATGCGGTAATTTTGAATTCAACTTGTACTATTTCATAAAAATAATTTAATAATTTAAAATAATATCAAAAAATATAAATAAATTATAGAAATAAAAAATAATTTATTAAAATAGAAAAAAATGAAAATACATATGAACTTATAAATTAAAAATAAGTTATTAAAAGTTAAAATAATAATGAAAATAGTAAAAGTCCATAAAGCAATAAAAAATATCTAATAATTAGAAAAATAATGTCTTAAGGAAGAAGAAGATGAAAAATAGTGGATGGAAGCCACCGTCCGTGGACGGTGGAGGAGTTGCAGCAAAGGAGTCACTTGCTTAGACACTTGTTGCCACTAGTTTGCCAGAGGTGTCACTTGCCGCCATTGTCGAGAGTTGTAGCGACAATCAAAAATGAAAAACAGTGGACGAAAGCCGCGGGACCATAGAGGAAGGCCACCGTTGCTAGTTTGTTGAAGGAGTCACTTGCCACCATTGTCGAGAGTTGAAGCGGCAATCGAAAATGAAAAACAGTGGACGAAAGTCGCAGGACCATAGAGGAAGGCCACCGCTGCTAGTTTGTTGAAGGAGTCACTTGCCACCGCTGGTTTGCCACTGCGTCAAGTGGAGAAGATGAACTGTGAGATGGAGAAACGCAAGCATGTTTTTAAGGGTATTTTAGACTTTCGAGCAGGTCTGAAACGCATATGAATGCATTCAACGCCTGGCCCAGGTCTTATTATTTCAGATCTGAAAATAACTTTTAGACCCAAATTTAGATAAACTTCCAAACACCTCTGACGTTTGAAAAGCAACACTTTTAGACTTCAAAGGTCTTAAAAGTGTTATCAAACGCTACCTTAAATAGGTATCTTTTTCTCTAACTCCCTTTTTGTCTTTTAGTTATCTTCTTTTTACCATTTACTTAGGGCCCATTTGGCGTGTCTTTTTGGGAAGATCTTGTGGTAGCTTTGACATGCAAAAGACGCATTGAGCTTTTCCATGAAGATCTGAGCAATCTGAAGCATGTTTGGTAGACACACGTATTTCCACACGAAATTAAAACGAAAAGGACACAAGAAGCTTCATTTGGAGCGTCCCGAAATCAGCCCAAAACAGGCTTCTCGTGTCTTTTTGTTGTTTCGTCTTTTGGGGGCTAGATCTTCCACGTGCCAAATAAATAGACCGAAAATTAATCTTCGCGACTTATAAACAACCAAAAGACCATGCAAAAAGACACGCCAAACGGGCCCTTACTATTTTGACTTTTGTCTTTTTATTACTATATGTTTTGATTAAGAGAGAATCCTCTTTTGTGGATATATGCCTCTTTTTCTTGTTTTCTTTTGAATTGTAATCATCATCATCATCAGCCATGCCTTACCCCAACTATATGCGTGGAGTCAGCTATATGAATCTTGTTTTGCCAATCTATTTTATTTAAAGCCATATCGATCCATTGTTAAATTATTAGTGCCTAAATTTACTATTTCTACTCATATCATCTCTTATTACCAAAAAAAAAACTCATGTCCTCTTTGGTCTAGCCTAGTGCTTTTAGTCCCTTTAACTTGTAACATTATCACTTCTTCTAACTGAAGTTGTTGGTAGTTTCTATGCATGCGATGAAATCATCCAACCATAGAATGTCCATTTATTTTCTAGGAAAATATTAAAAAAATTATGATAATTTTAAAGAAATATAAAAAAATTCTAATGTTCTCAAATTTTAAACCTTAAATGTATAGTCTATCAATGAAGTTTAAAATATTATCAACATATTAACAAAATATTCAAGACATTAGAAAAAGAATTCTTGAAAAATTTTATAGGGCAAATTTCTTAAACTACCCCTACTATATACTTAATTGACTAACTCTACTCTTACTGTTTAACTATTATCTTAAACCACCTTTACTGTTTCTGACAATTGACTAACTCTACCCTTGCCATTAGCATCGGTTAATGTTCTGCCAAATTCCATACACATTTGACATAATTTTTTTAAAGCCCAATATTACCCTCGGTCCCTCTTCTGTAATCGAGTAAGAATCACCGTTCTTTAAGTCAAAACCCTATTTTACAGTGCATCAACGGCCGCCGCTCTTTCAATTTTCTTTTCCCACTGGCGCACCACCCACTGCAATTTACGATGGTGCACCAAAAAAGGGCCAATCCCTTATTTTACGAAGCATTAACGGCCTCCCCTGTTTCAATTTTGTTCTCCCATCGGCGCACCACCCACTGCAATTTACATGGTGTACCAAACTCGGCCATTCACACGCTACTTCCCAAACACCTTGCACCTCTCCACCCGTTCTCAGCCTTCACACGCCACCGTGCAGAATTCTCATTGCGGATGACCAATCACCATAATTCAGAATTCAGAACTAAGCCATGTAAGAGAGCATGTGAAAAGTCAAAGAAATCTCTTTCTTTTTATTGCTAAAAATAATTAAATCGGAAATCGGAAATCGGAAATCAGCAAGCTTGAAACGTTAGAAATAGAGGCTCGGAGCATGAAACCCATTTATCAAACTCACACCCATTAAAAACCTCCAGGCTAAAGGAAACCATCAAAACCGAAATAAGAGTCCAATTCCTTCGAGACCCTTTCAAGATCGACAAAGTAACCCCTGCCCGTCATGGCGTCACATAGTCCTTCACATAACCTGCACTCTCTAAGGGGATCATCTTTCATGGGTTTAAGTTAATAGTTTCAGCAGCAAACCTCCAGCTCGTACATTGACACTGTAACAGTAAATGTCTAGGAGTGAGGTGACGATTGAATTTCTCATAAGCAGAGATAATTGAACAGAGACCAAAGAGGAAAATTGCTTATTCTGGCCCTGTGGTTTTTGCAATCTGGTGAGAGAAGTGGCTTGGAGCTTAGGCTTAGTTTGGAAGAGTGCAAAACCTTATATTTTGTATGTATTTATGCTGTACATATTTGCATTTGTACTACTTCCAAATTGAGCCTTATTTTTGCATTGACATCTAGCATACAAACTTTGACCAGTGAAGAAACAGTAAAACTAGCTATCCTTGGAAGTTAGTAGATGAAAAAAAGATAGGAAAGAAACAATGGTGTTAATGTTAACTCAATTTGAGTTGTGCCCGTGACTCCCACAACATACTCCCCCTGCGTCTCTGTGGATGACATTCAAATATTCCATCTAATCTTCTAATAAATCCGTGTGAAGGCTGGGAACAGAGGCTCGAACCCGCCTCTGTCACTCTCATTTTAACTATTTAGTTGTAACTTTCTCAAATCAACTTGTGCCTGAAGAGAGAGAGAAAGTGAGGTAGATCAGAGAGAAAATCGGAGGAGATTGAAGGGTTATTCTCCACAAGATTTAATGAAAGGATAAATTTGTCATTTTATTATTTTCATCACAATTTATGGACGATGTCAATTGTCAGAAATAGTAGGAATGGTTTAAGACAATTTGTTAAACAATAAGGGAAAAGTTAGTCAATTAACTAAACAATAAATATAACTTAAAAAATTTGCCTAATTTTATAATACCACCAAGCAAAATGGGGAGTGGAAAAATTTTGCCAAATTTCACCAATTTTGCAAACATGGTGTTTATTAGGTATGACCATGAGTTAGACCAGACCTAACCCGAGACATACTTAACACCTATTATAAAAGGTATAACTTACGCTCCATTCCTATTTATCCAACACTTGGGACTAAAATATAAGCCAATTCCATGCATGCAGGCTTTCACCCCTACTGTTTGCAAGCCAGGTCAGCCAGGCTAGAAATGACTGCCCTAGTGGCTTGGTGAGCCAAATAAAAGAGAAAAATGCAGTGATTCATATATTCTCTTTCCTACTAGGCAACAAAGCAATAAAGAAATGACATAGAAGGAAAGCAGCAAAGTATATATAATTGCAAGTTGGTCCCATAATGCCAACTATACATGTCCCAACAACTCACATTGATATTTAAAAAAATATTCGAGATGTATCCTATAACAAAGGAAAATTTTATATGATTGATTTCATTGAAAGAAATCCATATGTATTAAGCAAGGTTTAAAGTATTGACACACTTGTTTCGGTGCTTTTTTTATGTTTTACTTATTTTTTTTTTCAAAACCGATATAAAGAGGTCAGCTTAAATCCCGACTACCCTTTGAACTGGAGAGGCATATCGAGAAGCCATCAGCATGATACAGGCTGATACGTATTGATACTTTGAACATTGGTATTAAGAAAGATTTCTTGAACATAAACTAATTTACACAAATATAAATATGTACATACTGAAAATTGTGTTGCATAAAAACATAAAATAATAACAACATATGCCTAATGTATTTAATCACTACTTAATGCACTTTGAAATTTGCACAATAGTTGTTTAAAATAAAGTTCAAGTAAGTCATTTTACTTGACTCAAGAAGGCTTCTCATCCATGTATTAATGTTAACTTGATATGTTAAACATCCTTAATTACCTTGCTTACTTTGCAAAGGATATGATATTTTATCTCATGAATTGTGAATATAATCAACATTATTCATAGTTTTTTAGATACACACACAATCTTGTTTATGCCTATTTGTTTATTATCATTTTCATCTTTTATAATTTTATTTTACTTTTTTATCTTTTGGAGTTGTAGTCCAGTGCAAGGTAAAGGTTGAACCAATCACCATATTTGATGCAGTATGTAATCTAGACCAAACGAGTAAACATTTACAAATTTGTTAATAAGTTCTATGTAATTTGGGACCACTAGAAGACATGTAAGAAGTAAAAATGACCCCATCGACCCAATTTAGTAAATATTTATCGAGATAGCATTATCACAGAATTTCCATCTTAGTTCGAATTTATCAAGTTAGTATCAGCATGGAACTTCTACCTTAGTTCATAATTACCAAGTTAACTTACATTGTGATTTCCAAATTTTTGTTCAATTAGTATTTTCTTTTTGAGGAGTTGTAGTAGAATTTTGTTAAGGAATGTTATCATAGATTAGAAAACTTTCTTGTAAAAGCCATAAGGGTGTAAGTCTATATGAAGAGTAGGTAGGGCAAAGCTATAACAATTTTGGTTGATTTTCTCTTAATTATGCAGTAAAGAATTCTTCTTATTTATTTTGACTTTTGCTCTTTTCTTTAAAGATTCTCTAAACATGATTTGTTTCTGTACTTCCGCCAGTATTCTTTTAAAATTATATATATAGAGTGAACATACATACAAAACCAATCATCATCATCATCCAAGCCTTGTCCCAACTATATTGGGATGGCTATATACATACAAAACTGATACAAGAACTAAATCGAGGCAAAATTTTCAAATATAGAGATAAATGATTCTGTGATATTAAACTAAATAGGCAACCTGGTCCTTATAAAAGAATAATCAAGACTTACTTGGATGAGAAATCTGCCTCTGAAGTAAATATATACTTGATTCATTACCGAATTGAATCTCTTTAGATAATTTGTCTGTCAACGAATTACATTTCTGAAAGATATTGGTGATCATTGATGATGAATTTCAGGATGTGTTTCTGCGAATAGAGAACAATATATACAAGAGTCAGAATCAATCAGTTATTATAAAATTTTAAGGTCTTTCTCAAGAGGGAGTTGTCTAAAGCTTTTCTTTAACTCTTCTCTATTTTCTCATCATTATTATGAAATTTCTGAACTCTTATCTTGATAGAATAATTTATTTCGTATATTGGGTAGCAGAGAATCATGTTTGTATTACTGGATTCACCAAAAAGACCAACATTCAATTGTGCTTGTGTGCACTATGAATTTGAAAACAATGTCCACTTATATTAATCAAAGTTTGCATTAATCTTGACCATGAATTTAGGCCATGATTATTTTTTGAGAAGCAAGTGAAGTGGAAAGGTGCAATTTCAATTTGATGTATCAAATTTTCATAAATTTGAACAAGGCAAAATCTATGGTGCATTATTGAAGCGAAAAACTTGAACCAGTGACAAAGCGGTAAGTCATTGTTGAATCTTAATGTTGCTAAAGTCTTTAATGATAACTATACCTTGTAAAATGCGAAATTATGTTTTGGTTAAAATAGACCTTGTAAAAAGTAAATATATCACATTACGTTTTTAATGTGATTGGTTGAAATTTTGATTTAACTTACAATAAATATTGAAAATGCACTATAATCTTAATCGGACTCTTTGAACAATAATGGAAGTTCTGATTCGTATGCACTCTCAAAAAGTTTTTTATTTTTTATTTTTGACTTATTTTTTACTCAGAACATTATTTATAAGGCAATAATAAGAATAATGATATAAGATATGGAAACAAGAACACATTAATAATACAAAAATAGAAAAAAATAACAACACAGTAGTAGTAATAATAATAATGATGATGATGAGGATGATGCCGTTAACTATAATATAATAATTTTATAAAGCAAAAATAACAAAAAATAAGAAATAGTAAAGTAAAAAGTAAGAAACTCAAATGAATTATTATCCAATAACTTTGATGGTTCGCTATCTGCTACGGTAGGTGGGTTTGGAAGTATTATTAGGTATCATCAAGGTACAAGTGTTGTGGGTTTTACTGGTGCAATGGGGACGATACCTGTTGTCAGTCGTGAGATGTAGGATATTGATCAGATCTAGAGGGATTACTTCTTGCCTTGGAACACAAAATTCATAAATAGCTAGGTGGCGGTATGCGATTCCTCCCTTTCTGTTTTATACATTAAAGACAAAATTGTAAGCTTGTGGTCCTATCAATTTCTTTTATCAGAAATTGATGCCTTGGTTAATAACTTTATGGAATCCTTTTTTGGGTTTTAGTCGTTTCTTGTTTTACTGGCATGAGATAAATAAGGTAGTTGAATTCCTTGTCCATCTCTGTCATTACCTAGTGTAGTGAAGATTATTTTCCAGTTACACAGATTCATCATCGATGATGGTAAGACGGTGTATGGCGGGATTTGGATTTTGTTATATTAATTAATGTCCTGCCTACTTTTTTATCATCTTTTGCCAAACAACAACAAAAATAAAACAGTTCATTTATCAGGATTGGAATGGTTCAAATCAATGTTGTCACACTTGGAATGGACATAAACCGTTTTAGATGGATGACGGGTTCAAAGGTTCCACCATCCATTATGACAATTTGGTTCCAAATTAAGCTAAGAGAATAATTATTAGAGGTTATATTACACTGAACATGTATCTGGGATAAGTTTGACTAAGTCAACATTTCTAAGAATAGGGAGACCCAGAAAACGTTTTGGCTAGCTGCTGGTTCCTGGTTTGGATGGTCCAACCGCTAGCTGGTCTGAGTTGGAGAATACTGCTTCAAATGGATTTTTCTTTTTTTTTTTTTTTGAAAGAAATTAATCATGACTAATAAGTTAACTCTTGTTAAAGAAAGCAATGATCTTGTGTAATCCAAACAAGAATGAATGAATGAATTTTCAATATATTGGATTCCATACAAACATACCCATCTGTATATATTCAAATTGTATTGTGTCTTGCATTTCTCATGATCTAGATGCAACATTTGAACCTAAACAATTTACCCAGGTGGTGTTCACTTCATGGTTCTAAAAAAGGTAGTATGCATGGTTCCAAAATCATATTAATCTCTTTTTTGGAACCACATAATGTAAAAGAGGATGTTCTGTTCATGGTTCTTTTGTTTGTTTGTTTTGTTTTTTTTTTTTTGAACCATCATATGTGAGCATTGATTAGTGTGTATATGTACTTTCATTGCCATGTCATGCTTACATTACCAAACCATGTTTTACTGGTTGAGAAAGCTATAAAAAGTTGTGTTCCAAAAAATAAAAAGCCATTCTGTTGGTTCTGAAACCATGGACTAATGGCCGGTTCCATAACATGCATATAGAATGCCGATTGTGTTCATGAACCAGATGAAACACAAACATAACCACTAACCAAACACCCCCTAGTTTGACAATTACCTTGTTATATTCATTTTTCTTTGTGATCAATAGTTCACAAAGAAATTATATGAATACTAAATGTTAATAACTTATCCCTATTGTACAATTTAATCTAATTTAGGTTCAAACTCTTCATGCTATATATTGTTATGTCATGGACTGGCACAGTACGAAAATGAAACACGTGAAAAAAGCTTCAAAGAAAAGAGTAGAAGTCAAATTTTAAGAAGAAAAATTTTTCACTAAACAATTAAGAGAAAATTGATGGCAAGAAAACTATCTTAGCCTTCCCCTAACTACTCTTTATATAGACATACACCCTTATGTCTCCTAATTCTAATTTAAAAACACTTCATAATAAAATCCTACTAAAACTCCTTAAAAAATAAAATCCTATTATAAGAAAATACTCTAAAATAAAATCCTACTAAAGTGCTTCAAAAGGAAAGTCCTAATTGAATATAAATTCAAAATAATGCTATCTTGATTAAAACAAACTAAGATGGAAACTCTGAGATGGCGCCAACTTAGTAAAAACGAATTAAGATGAAATTCCTATGATGATAAATATTTACTAAGATGGGCCGATGGCATCATTTCTACTTCTTATGTGTATCGGAATGATCCCAGTTTACATAAAACTTATTAGCTTTCTCCCATACTGCATCATCTTCTCTCCATATGTATTAAGAGTGATCTATGAAAACCAACTAAACCTTAGCATATGAACCTCAAGCTTAATAGCTAGCTAAATTGAGTAGTGAAGTAATGAAGTTAGCCGGCCGCTTGACTGAAACGAGCCAATTAGTGCTCCTGCATCTATTTGATGCTGAAGTGGCCGCGGAACCGAAATGCTTATTGCTTTGTCTTTTAGTTAATAAGTGTTTAAAGAGGTTGTGGGCTCGTTGATGGCTGAAGCTGGAGTTGGATATATAGACTATACCTTTCAATATTCTTCGATCTATAATTTGATTCATTATTTTATCCAATAAAATTCAATGAAATAAGTGGTTCAGTTAAACAACTTCAGCCGTAACCAAAGGTTCTTAATTAATTAGAGTCGCCACCGTTACTTACTCCCATGCTTGGGGTTGAATAACTTGACAGGGTGAAGAAATCAACTCCGTAATCAGAAAATCAAATTATGGCCGTTATAATCTAAAGACATCAGACATTTACAGATGAAGGTTCATGTCAGAATCATGTCTAGTTGTTATAGTAGGGTTAAAGGCTGACAAAAAGCCGTGCCAAATGACTCTTTCTGTTTGAAGAAATACTGCCACGAGAGAATAAGAAATGATAGGAAAATCCTAAAAAAAAAAAAAAAAAAAAAGCTACCCAGATTCTAAATGGAGACATAGCCCATCTCGATAAGTAGGGATTCTAATCAAAAGCTACTAATAAAAGGAAACGTCTATTATCTTTTCTTTTTTGTATTTCCAGAAATTTCAATACTCTTTAAGGAAAAAGGGAAGGAAATAAAAGACCTGGGTCCCAAACCAGTCTCCCTCCTCAGACAGACTGATCACTAACTTAAATGCTTGCCTGTCTGAAGATTGATATCTAGTCAATGGAGATAAACCATAGAAGAAAAAGAGAAAACGAATCAACCAAAATGACTCTACCAAGCATTTATTTTTTCTGTACGGGCTGTCATCTTCTTCTTTGAAGAGGCTCTCTCTAAGAGCTTTCATGGACCTTGTTCATTTGATTTTGATTAGTTCTGCTCAAGAAAGAAAATGAAATGGACTGAAATCAAGGGAGGAAAACCAACTATTATTCTCTAGGCCATTTCTCCAATTGAGCAAGCACCATTTGGGCAAGGTGTTTCATGAAACTAAAAGATGCCCAAATTGGGGAGAGAGAGGTGGGACTTGGCCACTCGGGGGTAGGCTTTCCCACTATGTTTCAAATAATAGATTATAGGTAAAGAAAAGGACACGGAAATACAAAAATAAAAACAAAGAAAGAGAGAAAAATCGTCTTTCCCATGCAAAACGAAGTCGAAATGCAAAAAGGTTTGGAAACTTTCAGTTAATATCTAACTTCTTGTCCGCCTGCACCCCTCCTCCCCCACCTCTAGTTTCCCTTTTACACACATACAAACAGACACCCAGCTCAAAGCCAAACTAGCTGAGAGTATGAATGAGCTCAAAAGCTGCCCAATTGAAAAAGAAAAAGGGTTCCTCTTTCTTGCATGACCCCATTTGTCAGTTGTTTGGTTTATCTTTGAGAATGGCGTGTCACGGCAGGTCTTAGAACTTCCACTTTCACTCAATCTTAAAACCCATCTTGAAACCGATTGATCGAAGAAGGATCCAAACGTTGCTGTGTCCCTGCATAGTTACGACCCCAATTCAGTCCATCCTCCTGATTCCGCAGTGACCCGTCTCCCCCTCCACCACCACCCGATGCTGACAAGTCCGTCCCCCGGACAGCTCCATCCTCAGGCGGGAACCCATGTCCCAGAGGAGCCCCGATGCAAGTGTAATTAGATTCCGCCGAGCCCACGTAGTTCTGATTCGGGTGTCGGTGGGAGTTGCCTGCCAGTACGTGGCCTACAAAGTAGTCGTTCACCGGGTGAGGAGGGTACTGATGAGATGGGAAAGACACAACGCGAGAGGTAGAGGCATAGAGGTAAGGTGGTTGGGGTGGAGGTGGTGGCGATGATATGATTGCTGATGAAGAACCCGGAAATATTCTTGATGGGTAAACCGATCTGTAGGGTAGAGATGGATCTCCCAGGTTGCCACTTTGGTGAAAGCTTCCTGATGGGATGGGTTGGCCGCCTCCCAGATTCAGATCTCTCAACCTGTTAATTTGTTGATATTAATTTAGTAATAATTAAAGAAGCAAATTAGATTCTAGGATAATATATATATATATATATATATATATATATATATATATATTTAAGGTGTAGGAAATGGAGAAGATATCTAATACGAGAAGAAGCCCAAGGCTCAGTTCAAATTAATTAAGTTGTAAGAAGAAAGAATGCATGTTGCCCTTCATGGTTGAGCATCATTTTGTCCATTCACTGTAGACGATGTGATAAAATCAAGAAACAGTAGATACCTTCTACTTTGCCAAATCTGTATCTGGATCCTCTTATTTATTTGTATTTTTTAATAGTTTTTATTTTCTAGCAAGAATTCATTAAAGTAGAAAATTAAAAAAAAAAAGTCTTTGAAACTGCCAACCCGAAGGAGAAAAGGTGTAGAGAAATGAATAAACAAATAGAGGAAGAGAAGTGATGGTTGTGTGGTTCCATTACATACCCTAGATGAGGGACCCCCTGCGCTGCTAAGTTTTCGTTACTGAAGACCAGCTGACGAGCCCGGTTCAGTGTCTCTGTCTCCCTCTCTGACCCCCACACAAATCAAATCAAGTCAAATCAGGTCCAAACCCACCAAGAATTTCAGCAGCAATAACAATTTTGCTTACAAAAGAGAGAGAGAAACAAGAATTTCAGCAACAGCAACAGAAACACAAGTGTTACTCAGGGGAGAGAGAGAAGATGAAAAGACTAGCATAGCAATGCCCATCATCACAATACTACTCCAAGGCAAAATCAGTAAGTAATACTGAGATGATATGAGAATTTTCAAGAAGTAAGCGCTAGTTTTCTTCCATATATAGACGTAGTATATAGACTTTTTGAGACATTTTGTGGATGGGGAAAAATCTTTTGTACATTTTTCGTTAATATTAGCAAGCAATTTTCATATTATTAATACCTGTTATGATTATTAATTGTTGCATTAAATGAACTTGCCTTGGCGATGGCGATTCATGTGTCCACCAAGAGCTTGAGACTTGCAGAACTTGAGGGAGCAAAACCTACACTCGTAGACCTTCCCATACTCGTCTTTTCCGTCCTTTCCGCCACTTTTCTTTCTCCTACAACCTGCAGCAATAAAACTCAAATAAAGCAACTACACTGAGAGACCATTCATCAATTATCAAAACCTTCCCTGCCCACATCATGAATAAAATTCGAAACAAAAACAATAATCTGTAAATCTTCTCAAATAATAACACTCATAGTGAAATAAACCCAAAGTCCCTTATTTGTCGTTGATTCATCCCATCATTCTCATTACGAGATTCCAATTAATTAAATCTTTACTGGAAAAGAGAGGGGGGAGTGGAGGAGGGACGGAGAGAGAGAAGAAAATTGCACTGTTCTTCCTACCACTTAGAGAAGCCATGATTTGAGTTGAACACTAGGACAGTTGGACTTTCTTCCCTAAAAACTTAAGAGATACCATATGGATTTCCAATTTTCTAACTTATAATCTTGATAATAAACACAATCCTAACCCATGCCCAACACCCCCTCCCCTCCCCTCCCCACCCGATCGAGTGGTGGTGTCTGCAATTTCTTTACCAATGGCGGAGCTTTCCTCAAACACCTGTTTTCCGTCTCGACCGTACTCCTCAGGCAGATTATTGAGGTCCAATGGGTTCCTCTCAGGTCTCCTGCAACCATAGAAGACGTCACAGAGAAATAAACAAAGAGACGGTTAATGGATGGGAAAAGAGAAGCTGGGGAGAAGATTAGAGCATCCATGAAGGTTGTGGGTGCTTACATGATACCAAGACAGAGAAAGACAGAAAATATGAGGTGAAAAACTTCAGATGGATGATAACGAAAGCTTGTGAAATTAAAAGACTTCAGTTTGAAACTGCAATATAGAGGCTAGCTGAGTGAAGGTGGGGAAGGGAGCTTGAAAGTTCTCTATCAGTTTCTCTGCCAGCCCGTCTGGAGACATCTCTCTCTCTCTCTGTGAGGGACATTGGGTCTCGTGACTTTTGTAAGGGGATGGCATGGGGGAAGGCTTAGGCAGGCAGTAGTGTTGTTTGGGACTTCGGGTAGGTTGTGAAGGGGAATGAGAAAGACGTTGCCTTTGTTTTGCCTAACAAAGGGGGTGGGGTGGGCCTATTGTCTATTACTGATAGTATCACATCCAATGATAAATGAGGTGCATGTATAACTAATTGTATGAGATGGCATTTTTTTGTAAAAAGAAGAAAAAAAAAAAGAATAGGGTAAAAATGTGATGCCCATTAATGCTCTAAATTACTTATGAGTACTTGGAGCCCACCTGGAATGAATGTTTTATTTCCTTGTTCTTCATTACATCGGAGGCCATGGCCATAAATTTATCATCTACTAGTACTGCTTGCACGTGGAGATATCTATAATATTTTTATCTTATTTTTTTATTAATTTATAATAATATATAATAACATTTGGGTTGTTTTTGATTTCATATAAAATAAGAGAGAAATTGTGTTATATTCACCTTGCTTAAAGTATATACAGTTTAAGAAAATCTCAAAGGCAAAATTTCATAATCATCAATAGTGGAAATGGAAGTGGATGGCTTCAGCCGCCCGCCACCGGGGTGCAAGGTCAGAACTCCCGCAATAAGAAGCCACATCAAATTCTGGATGCATGCAACAAAACTAAATTCATGAAAATTTCATAAAGTATTTTATTAATGAATAAGATGGTAATTGATATATTATTTTATTTTTTGGGGTAATAATATAGGGTTTAATAGTAATATTAACTTGATGATATAAATAAATAAATATATATATATATATATATAATAAGAGTACAGTAATAGATATATGAAAATGCCTTTCCCCCTTCGTTTTTGATCATTGACTTCACAAAAGATTCTTAATGTTTGTTTATTCTTAGTAGTTTTGAAAATGGCTGAATTGGGCATGCGTGCACAAGTGCATAGTGGAACATGATTCACCTACCAACCTAGCTAGTTGGTTTGGGCCTTATGACCACAATAAAATAGTTCCTAATATTTTGCCTAAATGACTTCATCTGTAGAATTTATTTGTAACTAATAATCTATAATCCACCATGATTGTTAGTTATTAGTGACACAGGAATGTCCATATATATATATATATATATAGCCAAATTTGAACTGGAATTCAAAACTCATTTGGAAAATGTACGGTTATAAATTTTTAATTGTTTCAATTTTATAGTCAAATTTGTAAGTATATCACACTCGAGTTATCTTTTTCATGTTGTCAAGCTGAAAGTTTTGGAAGTCTGCTTTCCAACACCTTAAATGGAGCAAATTTGGAGATCTTAATATGAAGTTAAGACCATTCTTGTAAAAGAGTGTTGGATGACTATGGGATACAAAGCCTTTGTATCCCTCTCTGTTCATTCAAGTGGCTATTATCATCATAACTTATGGTGGTGATCTTGGTGGACACTTTGGAAGAGACAAGACTCTTGCTCTTATGTAAGAAAGTATAAACAAGCCTTGAATGCATGTACAGTACATGAAATGTTGCAGAATTTGTCACATTGCGAAAAGTCATGGCCAAAAGACAAGGCTATATACTCCACTCTCTTGCAAATGCACCTTGGGAGATGTAAGTATAGTTGGTTTGCCATGCATTCCAAGAAACAAAGACTCAACCATGGTGGTTGTTGATCGCATGGTTTTCAAAATTGGACCGAACGGTCGGACTGCAAAAACCAGGTTCCATTCTACCCCAAAATCGTTATTTCGCCAAAAAACGTTGGTTTGGTCAGTAAATCGTTGATTTGGATGGTTAAACTGTTCGAACTGTCCAATAATTTTGATCGTTTTTTATTTTTTAATTTTTTTTGTCAAAACAGACCATCCATTTGGTTCGAACGATCGGACCGTTTGACCCAGGAACCAGACCCCTGACCGATTCATTATTCAGTTAGGTTTTAAAAACCTTGATTGACAGTTTTTCTCAAATGACATATTTTACACCATGCAACAAGACTCTTGATACATCTAATGTGGCTGATATATAGGAGATTGTTAAACTCTATGTTCCACTTCAGAGTAAGACTTTAAGTTCATGAGCGCCACTTTTGGCATACATTTTAGAAAAAAAAAACTAGAGACTAAACTTCAATGTAATTCCACTTGTCACCTACAAACAGATGGTTAGAATAATGTTGCTAACCAAAATTTAGTAAATCTCGTAAGAAGCTTGGTGGGCTGACACATTTGATAGTGGGTCTCATCCTACCTCAAGTTGAATTCACCCACAATAACTCCTCTATTCAAACCATGGGATGTAGTTCTTTTGAAGCTACCCATGGGTACAATCCCATTTGTTGCTTGAATTTGACTCCACCTCTTACACTTCAGTGGAGATGTCAAGTAAGGTGTAAAATTAATCAACAAATAAGAGCAGATTCAAGGACATATTGAGAAATATTAGTAACAAGCAAACAGTCATAAGAAGCTTGTAGAATTCAAGGAAAGAGATTTAGTGTGGGTTTTTCTTTTCAAGGAACATTTTCTTCATGGACGTTATGTTAAGCTTATGCCAAGAGAGCTAATGGGCCATTCAAAGTTATCAAAAACATTGGTAAAAAAGCATAAAAATTCATTTTAGGGTGCTCACGGTTTGGTTAAATGAACTGTGTTGTTTTTTTTTTTTTAAACGAATTGGTCCTTTGGTTTTTTGGAAAATCCTAAACCAAAACCAATCGATTAATCAATTGATTAGTTTAGTTTTTTATCGGATTGGTTCTTTGATTTTTCAATTTTTTTATATTTATAATATATATTATAAATATTATATTCTATATTATAAATATTATATATAATGCATATATTTATATAATATATATAAAAATACATATATACCATTCAGTTTGGTTAACTGTCAGTTTTCATATTCGTTAACTGAAATGACTGATGCCTTCAATTTTTTTTTTTTTTAAATATTGAGCAGACCATTTTGGTTAACCTTGATTTTTCGGTTCAGTTTCATTGATTTGATTTTTTCTATTTTTTGGTTTTTAATGAACGTCCCCAGATTCGACTACCTAAAGACTATGATGTATCTACAACCTTCAATGTTTTAGATCTTTCTCGAGAACGAGTCTTCCCCAAGAATGGGAATTTGACACAAAAAGCTGTAATCTCTAGAGGTTTACTTTTCAACGGATTCGGATGAGGTAGGCATGAAGTTGTAAGCACATTCAATGAATACTTTGAAAAATTTTTGACACCTGTCTCTTAAAATACCCTCACCCCACCCCACCCTTGAAAAAGATTAATACTTATCTTTGACAATTGTTAAAATATTTATCAAGTACTCATTTAATGTGCTTACTTTGATGTGCCTATTAGATCCGGTCCCCTTTCTAACACCCCAAACGGAACTAAACTTAGAGTTTTCTAGATGAAGTTCTAATCATTTTTCTAAAAGGATGTTGTGCTATTGTGATGAGATTCCAAAAATGCATTAATTCCAAATGTTTTGGATTTCCCTATGCTTGCTTTACTTTCTAAGTTTTAGTTTTCTAGAATAGATCATAAATCTTGTTAATTATGATTCAATGTAAGTAGTTGACCGTCCTGTTTGGTGTGACTTTTCACACGATTTGTCGGTGTTTAGGAAGCCCATAAGCTCACTTTTCAGTCTTTTTTCGTTTAGTTGGAGGAAAATCTTTCCGCCAAAAGAGCGTGCCTCAAAAAGACGTGAAAAGTTCAATTTGAGCTTATTAGGAAACTAGAAATGGAGTTTTTCGCCTTTTTTTGTCTCGTCTTCGTATGGAAAGACATGTAGGCAGACGCGCCTACAACAAAATGATCTTTAGACTGACAAAGTTGTTATATAAAAGCTCACTATGTCTTTTGACTATCAGATCTTTCAGAAAAATCTTTCAAAAAATACTTGTCAAACTGCACCTTAATAATTACTCAGCTTGAAATTCAAAATTTGAGTTTGAGTAAAATTGAACCTTTAGCTTTTCTAAAAGAAAGGATTCTTCTACTATTTTGCTCGTTTGGGTGAATTCCCTAATGACAACATTGTTTCTACTAATCCAATATACTTTTGTTCATTTGGGAAAAAAAAGCTTTCATCTTTTTAAAAACCATTAATTTATTCATAATTTAGGAGAAACCCCTGTCTTACGAAAAATTTGCATAGCTCACACACCATTATGAGCTTTAAATAATTAGTGTCTTTTTTAGTTTTTATATTAACGAAAATATGTTAAAAACTAAGGGAAACCTAACATCAAAGCGAATAAACAGGTTAGAAAAAAATCCTAAACAACTTGAGAGTTGTGACACCTTGATTTTGCAAGTGGGTTTTCAAACAGATACTTAATAATTAAAGATGGAAAATTAACATGCAATATACGTAGAATAAAATACCCAGAAATGCGACTGCTTTTTGGCTAAATGGTGTAACCTAGGCTACATTCCCATTAGCCAAAAGTATCGCATAGCCTTGCACCTTAAATGCAGTTCTAATCCACTAAATTATGTTTGTCATTGTGATAATAAATAAAATAAAATAAAATTTATTAACTTTTGTCTCTATATGTGATATTAGCAAAAACACATGTTTATATTTAATAATTCGTATTAAAATTTTAAAACGAATACAAAAAAAAATCTAAAATTTCAAAAGAATAATGTTCATGTTTATATAAAAAGATGGTTTTTAATATCAAGAAAATTATATAAATAAAATACTAATAATAGAGTAATTTAATACTTAAAATTTATAAATTTACAAATGATATGCATAATAAAATTTTTATATATTTTTAAAATTTATTAATTAATATTTTAATTTATATTAATAAGTAATAACAACATATTTATTATTTATAAAAAAGAAAAATATTATTTATAAAATATTTAAGAATATAACATTAAATTGAATTTATCAAATCCATTAATCTACATTTATTTCAAAAAATTATTTTCATATTAGAAAAATTGTATAAATAAAATATTAATAAATGAATAATTATTTTAATAATTAAAAATTATGAATTTTTATATGATATGTATATTATAAATTTTAGGGAGAATGACCAATCAGCCCAGATCAGAATTTTATAGCCCCAAAGTACAGGGGGAATGCATCCTCACTGTGAATTGATGCCAAATTCATGGGCAAGATGTGGTTTATAGGGGGGAGAGGGCTAGTAGTAGGGGGGCTGGAATTCAGAATTCTGCATTGTGTGTATCTGTACTTGTCCGTGAATTTTAACAAATTTGATATACTTTAAGGTTTTTATAAATTATTAATTTATATTTTAATTTATATTTGAGCATTTAATATTTAGTTTACTTTTTGTTATTGTTAAACAATTAAAAAAGTAAAATAAAAATAATTTATATAATAATTAAAATATAATAGGTGCATATGTTTAGTGCCTTGGACTCTTGATTGATGCATTGTAAATAAAATTATATGATATCTATGCACCCTAATACATTAATTATAATATATTTCTTCATATATATCACTAAAATATACATTTCCTATATATTTATATACTAATTGTGATTATTTTGATCCATGGTTTTAAAAAATGACCTATAAATGGAACTGTTCTGGCCATCGGTTTTTGGGTCGATGGTTCAACCGTTCGGTTTGAACAGATGGCTCATTTTGACAAAAAAATATAAAATAATTAAAAATAAAAATGGTAAAAAACCGTTGAATGGATTGACAGTTCAACCACACGGGTCAACAGGTCGTTGACTAATTCAACGGTTTTTGGTCAGAAACCAGGTTTGGGGTAAAATGGAACCGGTTGCCTAGACGGTTTTAGGGCCAAACGGTCTGACCGTCTGGGTCAACGACGATTCAAAAACCATGTTTTGATCTTAAATTTAATGATATTAATGTTTTTATGGAATTTGTATATATTTTCCTAGTGTATCCATGCACTCTCATATTTTTTGTCTGTATCCATGTGTTTCAAAAAAGTATCCATATCCGAGTTGTCCAATACAATACCCAATACCAATACTTTAATCATTTATGCCTTGAAATTTGTAAAAGTTGTTACTCTCAATATATAAAAGCATTCTTATATACCAAACACTAACAAAATTGAAGTGCATATATGCATTGAACCAACATTTGCACTCTTCCGAAATGGAGACCAAGGCTTTATTGGGGAAGAGTGCAAATACAAATATGTGTAATGCAAAACCTTTTTCACTTTATGGGGCTACACAAATGGGGGTAGCCTCTCCCTTTAACCCCCAACCTTGGTGGTAGTGGAATTTGATCCCAGATCTCTACTCCAATGGGTTAGGCTTCATTTCGGAAGAGTGCAAATGTTGGTTAAGTGCATATATGCACTTCAATTTTGTTAGTGTTTGGTATATAAGAATGCATTTATGTATTGAGAGTAACAGATTTTACAAATTTCATGGCATATTTGCATTCAAAATGATATCAAAGTTGGTTAATGTGAAAAAAAAAAGTTAGATTCCAATCTAAGAATTCATGTTTACACCCATTACAACTAAATATTATTTGGCAAATTAATTTATCAATGCAAAATTAAACCAACTTTGCATTTGCATGGACCATACTCTACATGTTTGTGTTTACATTCTTCCCAAACAAAGCCTTAAAGTTTGAACATGGTGGGTTTTGGTTAGAATGAGGTAGGGGTTTGATATGTATTGGGACATAGTTAATATAATTATATCCAAGAAGAAAATCCCAATTAAAATAGCTATACCCAAGGAGACAAATGGCTCAAATCAAAATTGAATGACAGTGAAAAGCATGGTTTTTAAAACTGAACTTGGTCAGGGGTCTGGTTACTGGTTCGAGCAGTCTGATCGTTCGACCTGAACAGCCAACTTGTTCTGACAAAAAAAATTAAAAAATTTGAAAAACGATCAAAACTATTCGAACAGTTAACCAGCCGGTTCAGCGGTTTGCTGACCAAAATCAACAGTTTTCGGGGGAAAAACGGGTTTGGGGAAAATGGAACCGATCAGGTGACCAGTTCCTGGTTTTTCCGGTCTAACCGTCTGGTCTGATCTAGTTTTGAAAACCATGGTGAAAAGCAAGAGAAAGAAAAAGATTTTTAAATCCAAGAGGGTTAGGAGACGTTTCATTCATAAAGTGTTCATCGATCCTCTAAAATAAACAAAGGCCACTACCCCCATTATTCTTAAGTTATTCTTTTTTTTTCAGCTTTTTCTTTATATCGAGCTTGGGCTCCTAATTCTTTGTTTCTAGAGGGAGGGTAAATCTCATGCCCCCACCTTTTAATTATGGGAAAATTCCATATTAGTACCTTGTACTTTGGGCCTAGTGTCACTTTTGTCCTTGAACTTTAAAATGCAATAATTTAGTATTCGAAGTTTCAAAATGTGCAAATCTAGTACATTCCATTAACCAGCCCATTAAACAGCCATTAAGTGTCATTTGGAAAGACACAAATACCCTTTAAATGTCATCTAATTCTCTTTATCAATCATCCAAACGTTGACAAAAAATGAAAAGTCCCAAATCCTTTTCTTTTCTGTTCAAGAAAGTTGGGGTCACTAGAATGCCCACTGAGACATTAATCTCAACTTTCTTGAATAGAAGAGGCAAGGATTTAAAACTAAGACTGTTCATTTTTATCAATGTGTGGAAAGAAAATTAGATGACACTCAAAAGGCATTTGTGTCTTTTCAAATGTCACATAATAGCTGGTTAAGGATTGATTAGTGACAAGTACTGGATTGACACATTTTGAAAGTTTGGATATGGAATTGTCACCTTTTAAAGTTTGGGACTAATGTGGAAAATACAGGGTACTAATTAAGAATTTTCCCTTATTAATAAATTCTTCTTCTTTAAAAAAAATAATTATATTTCCACTTTCTTGTGCTTGTACTTGCAATCTTTTTGAGTATCCTACGAAAACAGAAAGCTGAGAGCAAATGCCATCTTGGGCTCCTCATGGATGTGTAAATCCACTTGAGTGCCTTTGATAAGAAGTCAAAACGAGAGTGGTAGATCCATAGCAAAGGATTAATCATTCCTGAAGGAAGAACTACATGGCCAGAAGAAGAGACGGGGTCGACTCCAATCCAATCCAAGCTGCTTCCATGATGGATGGCCGGTCTAGCAATTGCTCTGTCTGCAGGAAGGAACTTGCTGGATCAGGTTGGAATATTGCTCAACCACCCTAACTATAAATCAGACAATGAATGCTAGGCCCGTGCTTTCTGATGCATGCAGCAATCCCGAGGAAAGTTTTGATTTTTTGATGGTTTATATGATAAGCACCGGCCTATAATGAGCTCTCCTCATGAATCATGATCGCCTACCACATCACTCTTTATAAAAGTTGGTTAAGAGAACGTTTCTTCTCCGTTTTTCAAACGGAGAAAAGTTCCAAGCCTGAGAAGTCAGGTTTAAAATAAAAAATAAAAAATAAAAAAATAAAGGAGCAAAGGAGCTAGGAGAAACAAACGACTCTACCAGAAGTGACCATGATCTATTTGAATCATGGTTTTTAAAACTGAACCGGTGACCGAACCGGTCAGGGGTCCGGTCATTGGTTCGAATGGTTTGACTATTCGACTCGAATGGCCGGCCTATTCTGATAAAAAAAATTAAAAAATAGTCAAAACCGTTTGAACAGTTCAAATGGTTCGAGCGATTAATCAGCCAATTCAACGGTTTACTGACCAAAATCAACGATTTTAGGAGAAAAACCAAAAATCGATCACCTGTGGTGCCCAATTTTTCTGATCTAACCATTCGGTCCGGTCCAATTTTGAAAACCATGATTTGAATCTATGAAAGACCACGCCCCCACCACCCCAGCCAACAACAAAATCAGACATACTGAAAACTTGAGGACATTACAAGATATTCGGAGCCATCGATGACAATCAATTCTCATTGTCCTTTTGCCATCTAGCACTGAAGAATTTCTCAATAATGCTAGATGATATTTATACATTAAGGTCGATCCCGACAAACCAACCCTCATAAAATTGCTGCCCTTTTACTATATTAAGAAGTTAATGCTGGGATTGGCCCACCAGTCCATGTAGCAAGTACTGCGTCTCTGCTTCGCACTGCCACAGATTTTACTGCAACATGCTTCCTTCGCCAGCCTCTTTTATCATCTACCCGGGGGGTTATAACTCATGGATCCACTTAAATTACATTTACTTCTTTACAACGACCGAATTTATCTTGTTGTTAACTAAGTGAAACAAGACGTGCAATAAATCTTGGCCCAGATTAGTAAAGATCCAACACTTTTCGCCAACTAATTAATTAGAATTCCAGTCTTGTAATTATATATTCATTTTTGTTCTGTTGATGTATGTGACTCCATCCCACTCTCTCTCTGATCAGTTCGCTATCGACATGAAGATAAACATTGACGAAGCCAAAAGGAAATTGTGAGTTTAAAATCTTAGCTGAATCTCAATCATGAATGGAATTCATTATTATGGTTTAATGCATCGTTCTAATTATTGACTATCAACTACACCCAACTTACTTTCTTTTGCAGTAACCAAACAAGTTCAATCAAACTATCGAATTGAAAAAGAACAGAACAACACCATGTTCGGACAGGAAGGACCCCCACTTTGTCGTGAGTGCCTGACACCTTTTCTTCCGTCGTCAACTAGAAATCGACCATTCTTTTCAAACTTCAATGTTCAATCAGCCAACCAGTGCCAACTGGTTCAACTTGGTCCAGTGGTCTAGAGGATACCTGGTCATAAGGATACAGTTTAGACACAACTTGCTTCACTTTTGCAAGATCTTCCTTTTTAGGTCTTGTTTTATTGTGTACTCCGAGTCCCAAAGTTGCTTCAGCTTTGACACAACTTGCTTCACATTCTAGATGGATACTTTTGGCAGTTCACACTTCACACTACACACAAACTATAGAAATATGTATTTATTATGTTTATAATAATCATTTGAATCACTCACTGATGCACTCTCTGAGTAATAGTATATCCCAATACATGTCTTAAGGTTGCGTTTCTGATACTCTTTGCAGTACAGTACATGAGCCTTGGAGGATGACTTTGGTTAAAAGTAAAAACATCAGGTTGGGTTACAATTTGTTCTTTGGAAAGATTGGCTTACTTGATTGCCTCATCCCCGTCCAACCAGGATCGAGAGTTGCACTCACAAACAGTAAACTGTAAACCGCATCTCTCCAGGGATTAAACAGGAAAAGAAAGAATTTACCCACGGTTGACACCGACAAATTGGGACCAACTACATGATTGAACTCTGGGATGACTAGCGAACTGGGAAAAAAAACAAGATTTCACATAAAGTTAAAAGCATCACCACACAGGATGTTACTTTTGATGGCTGTAAGTGCCAAGTAGAGGGAGGCGCCACGGAAACCCCAAACTATTAAACTGGTCTACCGTTCACGACTAAATCCCTTTTACAATTTCCAAATCCTGCACTGGCACATAAATATATGTTTTCACTACTTAGTTTGTCATCTTCAAATTGAGGAAATGTTGTTGCCTTCGTCTTTTTACCTCAGGACTAAAGACAGCAAATGTTGAAACATGCCCTCTGAAAAGCAAGCAAAGATGGGATGGCAGGGCCTCGAGTGGACCACATATATGTTCAGACTTCAGTGCAGTGCAGTGCAATAACGGAACATATGCAATATGTGCCACTGTCCAATCACTGGGCCCTCCCATATATCCGTCTGGTAAATTCCCCTCACTCAGCTTCGAGAGTCAAGACAAAATAGGGACAGAAGCTGAACTTGCAACTGTCAAGAGCCATATCCCTGCAACCCATCTGAAGGCTTGCATTAATTATAGAATTCAATTCACACTAATAAGAAAAGAAACTTGGCTGGATAAAATGTTACATTCGCAAAAGAACAGTCGAGAACCAAATTAGGAAGATATCATGGAAAACCCTTAATAATGAAAGATTGCTATTGATGGGGGTTAGAGCAGCTGTAGCAGCAACCAACCTAAGATACCTCAACATGCTCAGTTCTGCTTCTTGTTGCATGGAATCATCCTGATGGCATTTCAGCTAATTCCTTCACTTAGGCTGGCCAATATCTTAATATGATGGTGAACAACGCTAGCACCAGCTTAACTACAATATTCAGTCAAACTGCAAGGTTAAGACTTATGATTGTCTACTGGATTGTGCCTCATAATAGGAGACTCCTGCCCATCATTTAGCGCAGCATCTGCTGAAGTTGAAGCACTTGGTGCCTTTGCTCTGGGGGCAAGAGATTAATCTGTTCGGGTGTGAGGTTCATAACTTGCTGAAGTAGTGCCTTCTCCATTTCAGGTGACAACTGCACAATCGTCAAAAATAAAGTGAAAACCAATAAGACAATTTAGGATAGAATTATGATGCCATACTTGCCAAATTGACCAGATAAATTACCTGTGGAGGACGAGGAGGCTGACTGCCAGGTCCAACATGACCAGGTACCAATTGTGGTGGGCCTGGAAGCGGCACTCCTGCTGCATTATCTGGTGGAGTAGGCATCCAAGCAGCACCTCTTTCTACTTGCATGGAATTTCCAGCATGACTATAGTCCGTTACGAAATGTGAACTGCCCGTCTAAAAGAAGCACTCCATCAGGAAGCATAGCAAGGTTGATACTAAAATTCAATAAGCCTATGCTGAACCTCCTTCCCTGTGGGTGCATCCTAGGACATGCCAGTGTTTTAAAAGGTGCTGGAAGCACAGTACTAAGAAAATGTGTGGTGTACAGGAGAGACACAAACACACTTGAGACATGTGCCTCTAGTCTGGACGTGCTTAGAAAGGAATACACTCAGATGAGGTGTATGCTTTTGTTGTGCTATGTTGGAGGTGTACGCCTCGAATGCTCTCACCTTTTATGCCAATTTTTTATAAATAAAATACTATAAAGAGAAGTGGTTGGGAACCATTCCATCATGTTCCCCATTATGTATTAACATGATACAAAGGAGGAAAACCCTCCAAACATTTTATTATATTTAAAATACAAGGCCATTACCTAATATTGGTCCCAGCTATCTGGGGTCTTGGGAGGGGTAGACTAGGTATGGTCTTAATCTTTGCCATTTTTTTCACAAAGTGTTTAATCAACACAAACATTGCTAAATGCTGTATTGAACCCTCAAAGACTTAAAAAGCTGAACCAATAAGGAAGAACTTAAAACTTTATCTAATCAGCACATTTTCCTCTTCCATATATTCTTCTTCTACTTCTTCTTCTTCTTCTTCTTCTTCTTCTTCTTCTTCTTCTTCTTCTACTACTACTACTACTACTACTACTACTACTACTACTACCAGTACTTTTTATTTTCTTCTTTTCCTATAACAAAAATAAGGGTTCAGGCGTTCAGCCCTTATATTTTTTGAATTTTATTTTCCTTCTTCCTTTTCTTCTCATAAATATGTTGATTTTCTATACTTTAATATGAAATTTATACTTTTCCTATGAAAATCATGAATAATTATTAAAGAAATATGGTTATGGTACCTAGGGAACTACCCTAGGATCTATGTTTTTAACATAAAAAATCCATCACCTAGGCGACGCCTAGGTGCCCGCCTAGGTGACTAGGTGACAATGCGCCCCCCAGTCGCTAGCCTCGCCTTGGTGCCTTGAAAACTATGATACTACTACTAAAAGTACAAATGAGCTTGTGGAACTTTTCTTCTTGACTAAAATACCCCTATTTTTCAATTTGGTCCCTTTCTAATTGTGAGGGCAGAAAATGTAACTTGAACTACTAGTTTTCACCTCATTCAATTTCCTTCATTAAGTATTATATTCAAGATATTAACTCCATTCTCTCTCATTAAATACTATAGTAGAGGTATTTTTACCCTCACTAATAAATCCTACTAATCAAATCTATGTCCAATAGTTTTAACAATAAAGCCCATGATTTTTAAAGCCAACCCAAAAATGAAATTGTTCTTCCTTCCAAGTAATGGGTAAGCAATTCAACCATCCAGGTCAAATGGATGTGAACCCATGATGTATTGATGTCAAAGTTAAATAATAAAAATTGTGAAAAAGAAATAAACACGAAAAATACGAAGAATTAAAAATCATAGAAAATTTTGGGCACATCTCTAATATTTTATGTTTTTTTAATAAGCATCTCTAACATTTTATCTTAATCATATTAAATAAAAAAACAAGTGTGATAAAGAAAAATATTTTTATTGATGATTGAAATAAAATGCAAAATGTAAAACTAACCAAGAAATGAAATTATTTTCATATTTGGTGGTAGGTTTCATAACATGTAGGCAATGGACACGTCTCTAATATTATATATTCATCATATTAAACAAAAATAAGTCTAATAAATAAGAATTATTTTTATACACATATCATTATCATCAGATATAATACCACCAAGTGCAAAGCATGTAAGCATTTGCTAGTTTTTAATAAAATACTACAAAGAGAGACATACAAATCTTTTCTTTGATTGCTTTTCAATGTTTTACATTCATTTAAATATGAGATGACACACTTGTTTATGTTAATATCATGCCATTTATGTGAATTGTTAATTCTGAAATTTTGGTGTACAACTTTGCAAGTGTTGATAGCTGATAAACACTAAAATGATTATAGACTATGATGCTTCATATAGTGATATTTCAAATTTATATTTAAATGAGGTATTTTATTATTAGAATTGTAAATATGAAATTTTCTTTTTTTTGATCAGTAATCAAAATCAAATTTTATTACTTAGAGAAAGAAGAGAGTACAGAAATAAGGGCAGCCACGGCTACCAACAATAGAATACAAAGACAATTTGAAGATCAGTCTTAGAACTGAGCCCAGAAGCATTCTGCCCTATTTACCCCTTGCTTTGCTAGTTTGTAAATATGAAATTTTCTAATTTCTCATAACTTTTCCTATTTTTTAGGATATTTACTATATTTATTTTTAATTATTTATTAAAGAAAAGTCCATGTTCAGAAAACTTATGCTTCTTATTCTTAGTTTATACATGCTCATGCCTTAGGATGGTGGGATTCCTTGTGTCAGACATGCATTTTAAATATCAGTGCATGTGCATACACAAACAAAAAGTACTCGGAAACTTATCAGTTTTGCAATTCTTTGTAGGGTTTTTGCTTGTGTCCTGATTAGTTTAGCGAGGGATAGTTGTTATTTGGTGTGTGCATTGTTTTCGGATTTCTTTGTTTAGGTAGGTTGTAGTCTTATGTGAGGGGCTGGGGCTGGTCTTTCCGTCTTTGAAGGTGAAGTTTGTTTCTTTCTTCTCTTGGGTGACTGTTGGTCACCTCCCTATGTAACCAACTTGGTCACCTTCCTATGTATTTACTTTTTTTTCTTTTTTAATAAATCTTTATTTTATTATCAAAAATATGTAACCAGCTTGGTCTTGGCTTTGCAAATATTTCTTAACTAGGTAATGACCAGTTGTAGAGCCATTATCATTTATAAACCAACAATCAACTAGGGGAAATTCCATAAACACCATTTCACAAATAGGTAAAAGAAGCTAGGAATAATCTCATACTTCAAGGAATTAACCTATCTCCCTCAAATCATGTACCTCTGTGCAACTATCAGATCTCCCTGACAAAACCAAATAGTAATAGTGGTTAAGTTGTCATAAGGGAGGTGAAGGTTTTGAAAGACCTTTTCTATGAAGCCCAGAAAATAATAATGGATCTGGTATTCAGATTTTCCATCTAAATTCCATTCATAGAATGTGTTCCAGTTATATCCAACTTGGGGTTTCATTGGCTCTTCGAATAAAAGATCAACTGGGGTATGCCTATGGTAATAAGGCTTGTTACTATAATAGGAGAGTATTTATCTCCAAGTTTTTTATAGATTCATCCTTTGCTACTGATTCATGATTTGATTCTTCACCCATAAAATTCACTGAGCGGGAATCTGATAGATCGTCCTCTTTCTTAATTTTAGAGGATCTTGAAGTTTCTCCCTTTTCCCAATTTGATGAGGATATCAGTTTGGCAGATAGTTCCTGATAACTTACTTTTGATAAGTCTAATGGGGTTGTTTTTATTTTCATATTTTCTGGAAAACTTGGCATTATTGCCATTAGTTTTTCCTTTTTAATTATGATTCTAGACTTAGAAATTTCTAACGAGCTTAATAAGGACTCTATCCTATTAGTTTGTAGAGGCCTTAGAGATAAGATCGAATAAAGTGGAATAATAATAATAATAATAATTGTAATGACACAAGAAACCTTGTCTTTAATTTTTGGAATCAACCCATGGCCTCTAAAATCTATTGCAGCATGTTCAACCTCATCCAACTCCAACCACGAAGATCAGATCCTACTTATTATACAAGATTTTAGCATAACAGCCATGAATCTTCTTAAGAATTGGAACAACCAAAAAGCTAAGCTTGGAGAACTCCTCTAATGTCTGTCAGCTTCCACCAATTAACAATTTATTGTACTGGCCTAAACCCTTCCAATACTGATTTGATAAAATTGATCCCATCAGGATTGAATTGAGGATCCAAATTCTAACATCACAAGTGGTATTTTACTGTCTTTGTAATGTACGGGTACGGCATATATCCCAAAAACTGATCATGATTATAGATTGCAGAGCTGGGCAAGACCACTCAGCCAAGCATCACACTAAACGTATCCCTTACTATTGCTAAAAACAACTCTTGTTGGATGCTAGAGACCTTTCCAAAGAGGAGTTTGACTTCTATCTTCAATGATAAGCCTCACCTCTACAGGAAACCAGGGTCTTAAAAGTCCATATTGTGCCCCTTACTACAGGCCTCATATATTAATTTCACCCAAAGAGAGCATGAGAAGCTATCTTCCACATGCATAAAGGCAACTACACTCATATTGACCATTATCTGTCTTGTTGCATGTCTACCTTAGTCATTCCTATAGATGTCCACTCCACATGAAGTTCCTTGCATTATCCATTTTTTGGTAATAAAATAAAATTTATTAAAAAGAAAAAAGAAGATAGGAAGTGACCACCAATTATCCTTTTTTCCATGCACTACCCATCAATCTTTGTCTTCAAATCTCATTAATCAGGTTAAGGGAGACATGATGTCCTGCTGAGGGTATCCAAGGTCATTGATCACATCATAAAACTTATAAGAAGCATGTCTGTTATTTCCTAACCCCTTCCCCAGTTTCAATATATTATTTTGTACATAGACCTTTCCAGTTTGTAAAGTTCTATAAAAAATAAAAATGACATAGCCCAGCTTGGGCTATAACAGAGTCAGGCATAACCACTCAGGAGCCAAGGAAGCTGAAAAGGTTGGTATAACCTGGCACGACCAAAATCAACAAAGTCCAGATACTCTGGCTGTATGCCCTAATATAATGTGTTCCAGCCAAACCAGGACCATCATTGGTTTGACACCAGAGAATACCCATTAACAGCCCAACTGAGCACCATCACTCAATAAGTTGATAGGTCATCTATAGGGAATGTCTACAATTGAAACTTATATGTATATATATATATATATATATATACTATCTACAAAAGTGCAAATAGGTATCTCTGGCTTCTGGAATTTTCATTGGACAACAAATGCCCCCTCTCTAAAGTTTGAATTTGAACACAAGCAAAGGTAAACTTGTAACATCTTCATTTAGTACTGCTTATTTGGTTAAAAGACACATAAGTACTTCTTTTGTTCAATAATTGGAAAACAAGCTATAAGAAAAATGTCGTTTTACATTTTTCATTTAATGCTTATTCATACTATTATTAAAAGTGTGAATAATGGTGTGGAACTTTTGTTTGACTAAATTACCTCAAATTTTGAATTTGGTCCTTGTCTAATTTTAAGGACGTTAATGTAATTTGAAAAACCACTTCTCTCCTCATTTAAATCCCTCTCACTAAGTCTCATATTTAAAGTATTAACTCTCATTAACATTCATTGAATCTTTTTCTTGACTAGAAAAGCCCTATTTTTGGATTTGGTTTCCTCTCTAATTGTAAAGGCACAAAATGTAATTTGAATTTGAACTATTACATTTCTCCTCATTCAATTCCCTCTCATGATATGCTATGATTGGAGATGTATCCTGCCAGTCATGCATATCCTGCCGAAACGGGTGTGTATTGGTCCGTATTGCACTATACAGACCGATATAGAATGATACGCTACCCACGAGCCGCAAATGCACATACTCTTCTGAAAAAGAAAGATGGAAGGATTCGAACTCGTGTCAAGGGCTAGGAGAGCTTAATGTCCACGCCTGTAAGCCACCACGCCACTCTGCCTTTTGTGTTTATGAGTAAATGAATATAGCTTTTATTTCTTTATTACATAAATGCAATTCAAATAAATAATACATATTACAGTTAACTCCAACTAAAAATTAAAAAAGTAATATTTAAAATCAGTATTTTATAAAATAACAGAAATAAATAATATATCAAATCCATATTTATATCAAAATATTATTTGAATCTCAAAAAATTTATAAAAATATAATATTAATAGGAGAATAATTATTTTAATACTTAATATTTATAAATTTGAACATGATATATATATATATATATTAATTTACATTACATAAAATCATATTTATTATTTAATAAATAAAGAAATTGTTTACAAAATATTCAAGAATATAATCTTAAATTGAACCTATCAAATCTACTAATCTACATTTATACCAAAAAAAGATTTTTAATTAGAAAATTATAGGAATAAAAATATAATAATGGAATAATCATTTTAAAAGTCAAAAATTGTGAATTTGCATATGATATGTATCTTAGAAATTTTAATAGATTTGATATATTTTAAGTTGAGACTATACATTTTATAAATTATTAATGGATATTTTAATTTACATAGAGAATTAAATATTTGGTTGACCTTTTTGTTAATGTAATAAAGTAAAAATAGTAAAACCAAAAATAATTGATATAATAATTAAAATATAATAGGAAAATATGTTTTGCATTTTGGACTCTTGATTGATACATTATCAATAAAATTGTATGATATCTATGCATGATACTATATTAATTGTAATATATTTTTTTCATAAACACCATTAAAATATACATTTTATATGTATTTATACATTATTTATGATTATTTGACCTTAAACTTAATATTATTAATGTATTACAAAATTTTTATGTGTTACCCTAGCATATCCATATTTTTCGTCTGTATCCATGTGTTTCCAAAGCGTATTCGTATCCAAGTTGTCCGATACGATACTCGATACCGATACTTTAATCCTTGTGTGTGTGTATATGTGTATATATCTGTATCCAAGAATAATTATTATTTATCACACTTTTTTTTCTTTAATATGACTAATATATATATTAATCATATTAAAGAAAAAAAGTGTGATAAATAATTATTCTTATTAATGTTGGAATGAAATATAAATTATAAATTTAAAAGCAATTCAAAAATAAAAATTATTTTTGTGATGGTAGGTCAACAATTCAACCTTTTGAGTCAAATGTGTCAACCCTTGATAACATAATTAAATAAAAAATGGAAAAATATAAAAACACAACAACATTATGTAATAATACAAAATTTTGTAAATAACATTTCGGCACCTATATAACATTTTATTTTAATCATATTAAAGAAAAATAAGTGTGATAAATAATAATTGCTTTATTGATGTTGGAAATAAAATATTAAATTTAAAACCAACCCAAAAATGAAATTGTTTTCTTGGTGGTGGGTCAACAATTCAAACCATATGTCTCAACCACAGATTTCATAATTAAATAATAAAAATTAAAAATATAAAAACACAAAAAAAATATGAAAAAGATATAAACTCTTTAGAAAACATTTGGAACATCTCTAATATTTTATATTAATCATATTAAAAATTAGACATGATAAGCAAGAATTGTTTTTTATTTTTTTATTGATGATATAAATAAAATACAAAATTCAAAACTAACCCAAAAGTGAAATTGTTTTCCTATTTGGTGGTAGATCGATTCAAAATTTCAGGTCAAATGTGTCAACTCGTGAAGTTATAATTAAATAATAAAATTTTAAAAAAGATAAAAACTGAAAAATATACAAAAAATGAATAAATTGTGTAGAAAGCATTTTGGCATATCTCTATATTAATGAACCATAATAAGTGTGACAAATAAGAATATTTTTTGTAGACATAGAAATATGAAAAAATTCTAGAAAACTTTGGAACATATTATGTACTATCGTCATCACAAAATTTGTCACATGCAAAGCACATACACAAATACTAGTCCTACAAAATGAGTATGCTTGCATAATCTAGCCATTTAAGTTCTGCAATTTTTTACTTTTTTAAGAAGGGAAAGTATTGTGTTGTATTATATTAATATGCAAAAGGACTGAAGGACTATGAGAGTACATCAGCCCATGTACAATGAGAACCTGTACATTGGGAATATACAAAAAGGAAAACACAGAAAGAGTCATCTGAAGAAAGGCTATCCTACATTTTCTATATTGACAAAGTTTGATAATCATCTTGTTCAACTCCTAGAATAAGAGAACATCAAGATCAGATCATCAGAAAATAAGGGAAGGCCCATTGGTAGGCTATATTCAACATCCAATAGAGCACCTGAGGCTATATTCAACTCCTAGAATCATCTTAGCCAATAATAAGAATTCTGGGGCTACAGGATGATCACATTCCTTTTTATTGTAATTAACAATTCAGTTTTATGGTTTTTCTTTTCTTTTTTGATAACTCAATATGAATTCATCCTGTATGAATTCATGAATGAAGCTATTTAATTCCAAAATATGAAGAGACAGTTTATACCTGATACAGTGACTGTGGTGGCAGTGGTGGCTGTCCCTGTGGAAATGAAGAATCAATGGTAGTTGGGGGTTTAGAACCTGACTGGAAAATTTTGAAAAGCTGATTAATTTCAGGCATTTTATATGCAATATAATCAATAGCAATTTTAGCTTCATAATTTCTGCTTCTTAGCTTACATGAAATGTGGGTTGCAAGAGATGAGGCTGGGTTACACCAGATGGCTGGAAACCCAGATTCAAACCCATTTGTGAGTGAAGCTGATTTGGGAAAGGAGGGATTGAAAGCATTGAAGATGGCCTAGGTTGCAGCAGCAATGGTGGTTGCAGTGGCAGATGGGGAAAGCCTGCTGTCTGCATCGATTGTTGTGACTGACTGGAGAAATTAGGTATCTGGGGTGGAAGAAGTGGAGTTAGCTGTGGAGCAGAATGTAATGGAAGAGAAGGTATATTATGTAGTGAGGAGGATTGTGGAAGCGATATTGGGGTAAGTGGTGCACTCAAGGGCCCCTTGGACTGCTGTAATGCCTGCAGAGAATGTGATGACATAGTGTTTGGCTGAAGGGTCACTTGTGGAACAGAAGCTGATGAGACAGGCACGGCAGGTTGATTCAGTTGTTGCTTTCTCACTGTAGTTTGGGTCTGAGATGCACTTCCTTGATCTTGTGGTCCAACTTGGATTGGTAATGTGTGTGCAGTCTGAATGTTCAGCTGCTGATTTGTTTGTACTGCTTGCTGAGGATGCTGAGATGGTGATTGCTGAATGTTTGGCATCTGTATTTATGTAAAGTTTAGATTCTATACATATGCACAGATATAGAGTTGAAATTACGAATGCCCAGTGGCAAAAAATATATATACCACTTGTGGAGGTTGCACCATTCCAAGCATGATCTGTGCCTGGAGATGAGAAAAACAATTGTCAATGTCCAACAAAACTGATAAATTGTTGAAATGCTTTTTTCTTTAAAAAAAAAAAGATAAAGTACATTAATAAAAAAGAAATAAATTTACAAGATGCAGACTCAGCCAAATATCCAGCTGGAGAGACCAAAAGAAACACTAAACAGGCCATGACAAAGGACTAGGACACAAACGGAACCAAACAAGATCAAACCCCCAGAATACAACACAAAATGGGCCCCAACATAGCACCTAGCACTCCCTGTGCCTGGACCAAAACACGAGAACTAATCACAGAACGATAACCTCAAAAAGCCCAGGCCACCCAGGCCAACACAAGAGAATCAATCCCCCTACCCCTTCCACGGGCACTACCTGACCCCTTTCTTCTAGGCTTCACCAAAACATCATCATAAAAGTCAACGAAATTGTCTGCCTTCCAGCATCCTGGGAGGCAATCTAGACTATCAAAGGCCCAATCTGAATCAGTAGTATATTCAGTCAATAAGTATTCAATCTCTCCCTAAAGGTTCAACTTTTGCTTGGCATGGGCTACAGCATCTGTCACCACCTGAATCAGTACCCAAATGCTTACCAAAAAATCATTAGAGACTCCACACTTTGTTCAACCATGTTGAGAGCAGAAGGGTTTTTTCACTCACAAGCAGTTTCATGTCACTCAGTCTCAGTTGTCACAGTCCCACATGCCACCAGAGCAACAGAAAGCCCTCTATAGTCTGAAACCACTGTTGCAACCGGAGATGACCCTCTTTCTAATTGGGTTTCCTTGTGAGAACCCCAGACAAACCAGCCTCCACACCAACCGGGACTGGAACCAACCATGTGGGGGAGTTAAGGTCAAAGGCAAAAGACCCATTCTTCAGAAACTATTCAAACACGGCCAACCATGTGCAAGGCATGTGTGTGTGTTCCTGAATAAAGTGAGTCACCACTTTTGAAAAGAAAAAAAAAAATCATCATCATCTAAGCCTTGTCCCAACCATACGGGGTCGGCTATGAATCCTGTTTCGCCATTCCATTCTGTTTAGTGTCATATCCATTGTTAAATAATGAACACCTAAATCATTTCTGATTAATTATTGTTTCAACCAATGTCCCTTTTGGTCTGCCCCTCCTAGCCCTTTTATTTCAAAATAAAAACTTAACATAAAAAAATGTGTAAATCTAAGTTTTCAAAATCTCTATTAGCTTAATTGGTTAGAGTATTGTGTTGTTGACACAAAGGCTCTAGTATTGTACATTTAAATCCTACATAGGCTAAACTGTTTAAATTCTAAACATCAAAGGTACAGCCTACAATTAAATTACATATTCAATATCAAATTCAAGGTCAATTCATCAAAACATAGCAACAATCTGGGTGAGGAACACCTTGAAAAATGAGCATATCCTGTGAATGGGGGTGACTTTTAAAACACAGGTCACAACTGTTGCAGTATCTATTATTAAAGAAAGATAAAATAAAAGATAAAGGGAGCAGAAACTGGGAAGAAAAGAAAAGAGAATAGGGAATGAGGAAAGAACAAGAGAATCAAACAGCACTAAGGACAGAAGAGAAAAAGAATCAACTCCCAGCTTGCCAATCTGACTATTTATATTAATAAATGGTGATTACAATTATGCCCCTGATTACAATAATTATAGGACTAGAGCATCCTTATAACAAGACTGAAATTAGACAATTGCCCAGCCGCCCAAATACTTAAGAATAAAAGATAATTCCAACACTCCCCCTCAAACTGGAGCATATATATTATATAGATCTATCTTGTTGCAAATATAGTCCATCCAACTTTTGCCAAGACCTTTAGGAAACAAATCTGCCAATTGATCTTCTAATTTCATGTAGGGCATCGCAATATCTCTACTTAGAACCTTCTCTCATACAAAAGGACAATCTACCTCGATATGCTTTGTTCTTTCATGGAAAACAGGGACTCAATCTCTTGGATGATGCTAGACAACACTCAGTACCTCTTGTCTATCCACAAGACTTATTCACAGCCTGGGGTCGGGCTGGCTTACCACTTACCAACAGAAAATGTTCAGGCCTGAGCCTGAGCCTAGGACTTATTTAAAGCCCAAAGCCCAATCTAAATAGGAAGTAAAAGTAAATTTGATACACAAGAAAAATAATTGGGTCTGATACTTACAGCCGAAGCCCAAGCCTGTGGGCATCAAAATACGTACAAGCCCGATAAAGAATGGTTCGGGCCAGGCAAACCTGCTGGGCTACCCAGCCCATGAACAGGTCTAATATCCACCATTTTCCTTATTCCTTCCGTATCCTTTTTTCATCCTTCAGTTATATATTGTGTAATTACCAAAAAGTAATCACCATCTTCCTCTTGTTTATCATCATTGGGTATGCATATCTCTTCATCACTTCTTGCTTCACAAGCCCTTTCAAGCACATGTGCAGCTAATATTTTATTACCATCCTTCCCTCTTCAATATGATTGCTCTCTTCTGATTCAAAACTTCAATTTAGTTTTTTCCTGTTAATAAGCCATTCCTCTTCTTTACAACGTTCTACTCCAAAGCCACACATCTGCCCATATTATTAACCCCTTTTACTTCCAAGGCATTCTCAAGCCCAATACCTCCTTTTCTTGTGATATTACCTTTTTATCCCTTCTCAAGTGGAACACCTTACTATCATCGTGTGATTTTTGTTTCTGGTTTGAGCCATAGGAATAACAGTGGAGAGTGGACCCCAGCTACTCATGCCTTCTCAAAACTCACAAATTCTCCACCATTTTGCATAGCTTCCTCCTGACAATTCTGCTTCCCATCTTTAATTTGACACTCCGTATGTCCCCCCTTTTGACTGCCTCATTGACCTCACCCTTCAGTTAAATGGCATACTGCCCCTGCCAGTTTGCAGCTAATCATCTTCTTCTCTTTCAAGCTGTAGAAAGTTTGGTCTTCACCCTCCACTAGGATTCTTACTTGATATGCTTCTCCTGTAAATAGAAGCTTGATTAGCTGTGGAATCCTCAAAATGTCTTCCACCTCAACTAAAATCCTTGCCAGGTGTATTTGATCCCATACTTTGTTCTGCTAGTCATACTTGAGAAACTTCCCACAAAGAGTCTCCAATAGCCATGGAGGTCTACAAACACCATGCAAGTAAAGGGATGATGGCTCCAGTCACCCAAACAGCCTTCTTGCCATTTGAATTTCTTATGCTCCAGCAATCAGAGCCTACTAGCCAATACATAGGTCTGGATCCTTTCACAGCCCCACCTCTAGCTCCAAGATATGCTCTACTACCTCTTTGCTCTAAGTATAAAGAGGAAGAGAGCAGCATTTAACCTTCTTACTTCCACCACAGCACCTACCTTCCATAAAGCAATTTCAGCCCAACCTTTTGCATCCTCCAATTCTGGACCCACACCAATGAATCTACCAACAAAGCATAAGGTTGGGGATAGGAAATTTGGTTATAAAGAATATAGCTTTGTTAGGTAAGTGGTTGTGGAGATGGCCCTTGGAAAGAGGGAGATTGTAGCATGAGGTGCTAGCTAGTATTCATGGCTGCTTGGAAAATGGTTGGGATGCTGGTGTTTCTCGTCGGGCTACCTTGACCACTCCTTGGAAAGTGGTTCACAGTATCCTTCCCCAATTTCTTAACTTTGTCAGGAATGATGTTTGCTTAGGGGATTCTGTTCACTTTTGGGAAGATGTCTGATTGGGTACTTCAGCTCTCAAAGACCTCTTTCCTTCTCTCTACTGAATCTACTCTATTTCCTTGTTTAAGCATAAGATTGTCTCCAACTTTCTTCCCTCCCCCTTTCAACTGTCTTTAAGTTGGAATTTTGGCTTCCATCGAAGTTTAAGGGATGTTGAACTTGGTATTGTTTCGCAACTCCTTCTGGTTCTTGATAATATCTGTTTGGATCCTTTAAAATCAGACAAGAGGATTTGGTCCCCCCCATCCAAAAGGGCCCTTTACTTGTGCTTCTTTTTTGAAGGCCCTTGGTTCTTCCTCCACTTAGTTGGTCTTTCTGGTTAAGGAGATTTGGTCTAGGCTGGTTCCCCCTAAAATTATTTTGTTTTGCTGGAAAGTGTTTTATGGGAAAATAAATACTTTAGATTGCTTGCAAAAGAAAAAGCCTTCTATATGCTTGACCCCTAACTAGTGTATTCTTTGCAAAGCTAATGGTAAGGACCGCTTCCACTTACTTCCTACTCTTTTGTTATTGCTATTTGGGATTGGATTTTTACCTTGTTTGGATGCAAGTGGAACCTACCCATTGGTGTAAGTGTGCTTTTCGACCTGTCGGTCTTTGTATGGCCCACGAAAGAGGGAGGGTTATGTGGAAACGTATTAAAACGGTTGCAATTTGAACAATTTGGGAAAGGAATGCAAGAATTTTTCAAGAAATGGAACAAAGTCTTCTCGATGTCAAGGAGTGCATCTTAACAAGGACAATTCATTGGCTGAGAACTTTGGATTCTTTCCACTTGTTTTCCTTTGATGACTTGTGGAGGAAATGGTTAGCAGTGGCATCTAGTTCCTCCAAGAAGGAAAGGGTTACTATGGGATGGACCCCGCCACCTAAAGGTTGAGTAAAGCTGAATTTTGATGGAAGTAGTCAAGGCAATCCTGACCCCTCAGGTATAGGAAAGGTTTTGAGGGATAAGGATGGTAATAATTTAGCCCTGTATTTAGGCCCAGGGGAATAGGAGACTCTAAGGTTGTTGGCAGCTTTACAAGGTATTCAGATTGAAAATCAACTTGGTGTTGAGAATCTTCAAATTGAAGGAGACTCTAAGGTTGTTGTGGGTTAGTTAATAGACCTGAACTCAGTCATTTGGTGCTACAAGGATCTCCTAAAGAAGGCTAACTGGTTATTAAGGAATATGACTGTTAGCTTACATTGGGTGGGCAGGTCAATAAATGCTATGGCTGATTATCTTGCTAAACAACAGCTTTTGAGGGAACATCTGAACATCTATACCTGGCTATCTTGTAATGTTTTATCTCTAGTTTTTTTTTTTTTGATAAATAATATTTTATCTCTAGTGCTCTATGGTTTTTTAGAATTTCAAGGGAGGTCACACCTTGTACCTCTCTGTGGGATGCTTGTAACAGTTCTTGTCTTTTGATAATAAAATTACTCTTCAATTATCAAAAAAGAAAAAAAACAAAGCATGTGTCTAAAATTTTAATCTATGTGCGAGTTTACCAACATCTGAGACTACCACAGCCATTCTCATGTCGTCATCCCTTAAAATTTCTTCTTTTACATATGCAGAAGCTACTAAATTCAATGCTTCCTGTTGTTCATAGCTTTTTATATTGTATATGTATCTCATCTTGTGAAACATTGCACAATTGCATACGGGCTTTGTCCTAATATTATATACACATAAACATTTGTGCTTATGTATATATAATATGCCTTCTTTTTTTTCTGATCTTTTAAATAAAAAAAAAAAAAGATAGAATATGATTACAAGCTATCCTGGAATCAACTTATCTATGTCATCTGCTTAACATTTTGCGCTAACTAAAAGTTAATAATGTAAAAATTAACAATTTTTTCCAAATATACATATTTTCCAGATGGATGCCCAAAAAAGGATATAAGCATGGACTCTATGGTACATAGTTAACTACCATTTGTGCAATGAAAGTTACGTGTTCCCAATCATTACAAAAATTAGAAAAGTTCAACCCTTCAAACTGTGCCATGATGGATGCCCAAAAAAGGATCATAGGCTCCATATTTATAATAACTAAGGGTCTGTTTGGTTTCCATATAGGGAATGGCCATTCTGCCCTCCCCCCTTGGGAATGTGATTCCCATTGCACCTCTCTATTTTTCATTTTTTATGTTTTGACAAAAAAAAACCCATTTTAACCCAAAGTCCTACTCGATCCCAAGTCCTCATCGTCTCACAAGCCTTCCCCCATCCAAGTTAGTTGCCAAAGACCACCATCTCCGCAGAGGTAAGACCGACACCAGTCACTGGCCAGTCATCCTTCCCCTGTATCACCTTCTCTTCTTCCTATTCTTCTTCTTACTCCCCTCTTCTCTTTTCTTCTGCCCCCCCCCCTTCTTTCTCTCTCTCTTCCTCCTCCCCTTTCTCATCGTCGTCGCTGCTAATATCACTAACACTTGGTATAAGCAAATCCTCTTCTTCCTCCCCTCTCCTTTCTTCTTTCTCCCCCCCCCCCCTTCTTCCAAATCTTTGCTCGGCCGAACAAAGCCTGGAATCCACCCTCTTCTTCTTCTTCCAAATCTCCTGCTACCACTGTGACAGTAGTCAAGTCAAACAAAGCCTGTAATCCGCCCTCTTCTTTCTTCCACTCTTCTTCCAAATCTACGTCATTACCACTATGAATGGGAGCAAGACTGAAAATTTTGGCTGATTCCTATTCTGACTTCCGGCTGAGCCAAATGGCACAATCAGAATTCGATTCCTATTCCTGTTTGAACCAAATAGGCGTCAAGAATGGGTGATACCAATTCCAATTCTTGGGGATTCCACTTCTGGTTCTGATTCTGATCCTAACCACAAACCAAATGGACCCTGAATTCACCTCACATCCCTTCTTTTGGGAAGTCCTATTATTTTTTTCTCTATCTTCACATAGAAGCAAGCAAATAGGGAAAAAAATAAAAAAAAAAACTAGGTTCCACAGGATATGGACTTGTTTGCTAAATTCTTTCACCAGCCAAGACTCGTGTAAACATGTTATATGCCAAGAAACCAGAACTATTCATTTTCTTCCAAACAGCTTTAGTAAATGGTCCTATAGGCTCAGTTTGGCAGAAATACAAATACAAATATATAGAGTGTAAAACCTTGTATTTTGTATTTTGTATGTATTTGTATTGTACATATTTTTATTTGTACTCTTCCCAAACTGAGCCATAATAACAATTCTAGAATATATACTTATTTGTTAACCATTTTTTTTTCCTTTTTGGGATAATATATCAGTTAAACTAGTCGGAACCAAATGAATTTGATACATTGTCAGCTTGTTATACACTAAACAGTCCAATAAATCTACACTATTCAAAAAAGTATAAAATTTCCATTATTTGATTGATCTTGAAAACCTCACTAAATTCCCTTCCCAGAGCTCTAGAAAGGATATATACCTCAGTCAATCCTTGCATACCATATTTTAAACTATATTTTTGATTCGGACCTTAAATTCAAAATCTTAGTATCGTATGATTATACTCTGACGCAAAATACAACAGGCATAAAATAATTTACAAAACCTTAATTAGACCATGTAGGAAGTGCAAAGCAGACAAACAAATCGAGTTCTATACATAAGAGAGTTCAACAATTTAGGATGGATAAAGAAGAACAAGCAGAAATCCATTTATTAAAAAAAAAATAATTATTTCCTTTTAAACCCAAAATCAGAACGGAAGATAAGGAATAGGTAAAAGAAACCTGGAAAAGTGCTTTCGTCAAAAGAGGATTCTCTACCAGTATCTGTCTCGCTTGCTGTTGATTCTGTTCGATTAGAGACTGTATAAAAAAATATGAAACAAGAAACATTGGGGCTACACTTGTCTTAGTGAACGAGCAAGCGATACTATTTGAACAGAAAACAAAGAACGAAGATTTATATATAACGGAAGAAGAACAGAATAAATTTTTCTTTGAGGAGGATTTAAAGCTTACATTCATCTGAGACATGATGTCGTAGAGCTGGTTCTTTGACATCCAAAGAAGATTAGACGCAAAAGGGTCGCCGGCGATATGCTTTCCCGCCATGGTTTCGAGAAGAGAGAGAGAGAGAGATGCTTTATGACTCGAACTCGCTTGTTAGGCATGTGTAGTACTGTGTAAATCGGGGAAGGTAAATTAGGTAACGCTTCAGCCCAACAATGGGTTTACAAAGATCTAACATTGTGGGCCTTCATAATAATGTTCAGCATGCAAAGCAAACAAAAAAAAAAACATTAGTCCATTCCTATCATATAGAACTAGCTCTATTCTATCAACAAAGAATGCATGTTTGTATTAGTTCTGTTAAATATTACATCCAGTTCAGCTTATCTGTTTATTTGTAATTGTAACTGTATTCTTATCTCATAATTTTATACTTTGTCTCATTTGTTCTTATGACAGTGCAAATTTTGCAAAGACTTAGTTTGGAAAGAGTACAAATATGTAGGATGCAAAATCTTACATTTTGTATTATTTTGTATGTATTTATACTGTATATATTTGCATTTGTACTCTTTCCAAATATGTACAGTATAAATACATACAAAATATAAGGTTTTGCACTCTACATATTTGCATTTGTACTCCTTCCAAGCTGAGGCTCAGGAGTACAAAAGCAAATATGTACAGTATAAATACATGCAAAATAATACAAAATATAAGGTTTTGCACTCTACAGATTTGTATCTGTACTAAAGCTCAGTTTGGAAGGAGTACAAATACAAATATATACAGTACAAATATATACAAAATATATAGTTTTGCACTCTACATATTTGTATTTGTACTCCTTCCAAACTGAACGCCGAGTTTGGAAAGAGTATTAATGCAAATATGTACTGTGCAAATACATACAAAATAATGCAAAATATAAGGTTTTGCACTCTACATATTCGCATTTATACTTAGGCTCAGTTTGGAAGGGGTACAAATACAAAATATGTACAGTACAAATACATAGAAAATAATACAAATTACATAATTTTTCACTCTACATATTTGTGTTTGTAAGGAATACAAATACAAATTTATAGTGTGCAAAACCTTGCATTTTATATTATTTTGTATGTATTTATATTGTATATATTTGTATTTATACTCTTTCCAAACTGAGCTAAAAATTGATATAAAATTTGCACCACCTTCATCCTAGACTTTATCATCTTCCTTCCTACCTTACTCTCAAACATATAATACTTCTACTTCCATTCTTTTTCAAATAAAATGGGGACCACCTCATTTTACTTCCTATTTTACCTCTCACAAATAAATATGTCAAAGTTAAATCCAAAGTAAAAGCAAACTATAATTTAGACTTAACCCATGCATTTACACCAATGCAAATGAAACAAACAAACTGAGCCATTATGATTTTATTGCACCAAAAAAATCCCCCAATGGGCTGAGATCGGCTTCGGTCAGGGCAAGCCCATACTCACACCGTCCCAACACCCCTTGCAACCTTAGAAATATCTCCCCATAAAATAAAGTATGGAGATATTTCCAATGCAAAGCTGTAAAGGCTGAGGCTGTTTGAACGGGTATTGCTCTGACGGAAGCCGAACCCTAGTGGGCTAGGTAATTTTATAGACCATGCATGCATGTCTAGATGCAGTTTTAATAAGTGAATACAGGATTATAGGTATACATATAAGCATGCGATATTAATAAATATACCCACTTTTTTTTCTTATTGATTCTGAATTTTCTCTTCTATGGAGAATGTGTACCAATGGGCTTTCAGTTTTAAGTTTTGTGTGGTCCTCAGCTGGAATTGGAATGGTCTATTCCTCCTAGTTGTTTGGTTCATACGGGAATTGGAATCAAAACCAAAATCAGCTGGAATAGATTCTCATTCTCAAGGGAGGGGCAGGGAATGGTCATTCCCTCAAATGCCATTCCACCAAGAACGGTAATGGGATTCCAACCGCCCAATCAAATCGTTGGAATTGGAATGGACCATTCTAATTCCAATTCCAGACCTCTATTCCCATGAACCAAATGAACACTTAGTTTGACAAACCCATTATTATAGCTAATGTTGACTTGAACCAAATCATGGAAAGATACCTAATAAAAAGGGGTAAATTGTTGAAAACCTCCTCTGAAGTTTCTGACTGTTGCTGAAACATCTCCTAAAGTTTGGTAATATTAATCACCTCCCCTGACATTTTGAAAAATAAATCAATTTCGGAAAAGAGATCGGAAAGGTTTGGGGTAGTGATTGATATGAAGAGAAATCTTGAAAAATAAGCATTTTGGTCAAAAGTGACTTCATGGGTATTTTGGCATTTTGATGCCTCTTGTTAGAGGGTTCTAATAGAAGGGTCTACTTGTAACTGTTAGAAAGTTCAGGAGAAGTTATTGCAATTATCAAGGGGATGTTTCAACAATGGTTAGAAATTTTAGGGGAGATTTCAGAAATTCACCCAATATTGTTTATTTGACATGTATTGCTCTTCAACTCTACCTATGATTTATCTTACAACGTCAATCCCAAGTCCAGATGCAGAGTTGTCTCAAGTTGGCAGATGAATTAAAACCTTTAAAACAATCCAATCCATATCAACGTTATATTAGCACTTGGGATTTGATACTTGCCATGCTGTGTGTAAAAACCACCTACATAACCAATCGTTAGCGAACATGTCAGAATTTTATACACATAGGACCCATATCTATCTATCTATAGCAAGACCATCCACATCAGCATGTCTCTCCTTGCTCCATTTACCACCATCTGCATTCTCCTTGACTCTCTCCTCTCTCCTCTCCCCTTCCCACCACTCCCGTGAAGCCATGTCACCATTCCCAACCCAACTACCTAAAAATATTCTTAGAATCTCTCTCCTAACATATCTCCTCTAAGTTATTAGGAGCGTATCTTGTTACCCTATTCCCTGATCAATTCATGAAATCTCTCCCCTAATCCATATCCACTCTCTCTCATTTAAAATATTCATATTAATTAATAAATAGTTAAATATAGTTAATATTTAATCCAACCCATATTCAATGAGTATTAAATAGTGTTATTACCAAAAGTTAATAAATACACTACTAATTACCAAAGTTTAAATATTCTTATTAGTATGATTAGTAAATTACCAAAAAATAATAAATATTGTTATTAATTAACTCATCATGACTTTTTAAAGTATTTTAGTATTATATTCATGTTAATTAACAACATTTTACAGAAATTGAAAACTCTTTAAATAATTTCTATAAAATTGAGAATTATATTTAACAATTATCAATAAGTATAAAATTTTAGTTATTGCTATTATTATAGTTAATTACCAAATTTAGATGGGGCAATAAAATTTTATAATGTTGGTAATGAAAGTATTAATTAATTTATATTGGAAAATAAAAGATAAATTAGTGTACTATTTTTACTAAACTACTTAATAAAAAATTAAATTAATTTTCAATAAATCTCCATAATTACACAAATGTAATAAAATTTTCAAAATTTTTCATAAAACCACATTTTTGTAAAATAACATTTTGGAAATTAAAAGATATAATACTGTACTTTTGGAAAAATTTTGAAAGTTTATTAAATAATTATTGAAAATTACTGGAATGTTTTGGAAAATTTAGGAAAGTTTATTATACATTTGATATATTGTGGGAAACTATTGAAAATTTATGTAATTTTCATTCTAAATTATTGAAAATTATTAAAGATAAATGAGTATGGGAAAGGGAAAACTGTAATTTAAACCAATAATTACACAAATTATTAAGATAAATTAGTATAATATTGGAAAAAGGAAATTATTGATTAGTTTATATTAGAAAAATATAAGATAAATTAGTGTAATTCTGTAAGAAAACCATTTAAAAAATAAATTATTTAATAACAATTTAAAAATAAATTTGAATAAATTATCAAAATTAAACAAATGTAATAATTTTTTCAAAATTTTCATAAAATTACATGTTTGAAAATTAAAGACAATTTAGTGTACTATAGAAATTTACCATGTGGCTGATAGTCAGTATATTTGACCATTTTTGTCATCAAATTGAATATTTTGTTGACGGGGAGTGAGTGCCTTGCCTTGAACCCGCCCGACACCCGACACTAGGGATAGGGTGGGGAAAATTTGAGGATTCCCCATCCTTGATGATGAGTGGGTGTCTTGCCCTGAACTCGCCCGACATTGAGGACGAGGTAAGGAAATTTGAGATTCCCCTTCCCTAACGGGAACTGGGTGCCTTGCTCTAAACACACCTAACACTGGGGACGGAGTGGAGATGGGGTAGACTGTCTTGACTATGGGGCATGGATAGGGATGGGTGCCCTGCCATGAGCCCACCTCTTGCCATTAGGGGTGCAACTTTTGCAGGTTAGGGCGAAAGAGTGTAAATTGTTAATTCGGGCCAGCCCAACTTGCACCCCTACGTTGCCATTCCTATAAAATTGTTAATTATTAGTAAAATTAATAAAAATGTTAGCTTTTGTAATTATTTTTATTTATTTAAAGTCAATCAAAATTTTATTTAAAAATAATAAAAATGATAACAGTTATTAAATTGCTACAAATGATTAATAAAATTGAATTTATTAAAAAATATATGTTCATATTAAATTAATAATAATAATTTTTTATAAATCAACATTAAATAAAAATACAATTATTAAAATTTTAAATATTAACAATAAATTTGAATATTTTTAATTAATCAACAATAAATTTTAATTATTAATTTATCAATTAATTAATAATAAATAAAATTATTTAATCTTTCAGATTTTCCCTGCATCGCATGGGGTCCACGTTAATTCATGTATATAGACCACTGGTACGTCCACTTGTGATAGGCTACGTTAGATTTTACACACGGCGTGGAGGTCAGCAGATATAGAGGAAAGAGAGTGTTCTCACCTCAATGCCGACATGACCACCTCCTCTCATTTCTCACATGCATGTGATTATTATTTTTAAATTAAATATTAAAATATAACGAGTCACCGTTAAAAAATATCTCTTAGGTCTTAATTATACTATTTTTGTAATATATGATAGCTCCCATTAGGCATTTCTTTGGTTATATCTATATCGTCCTTAGAAAATGAAGACTGAAACAGGAAGAGCTGCAAATAAAAGCGTGTACAATGGGCAAAGAAAGCAATCAAGAGTGAACACGCTCTGTAGCCCATTATACTTTGTACATGCATCTGTTTGCAGCCCATTTATACCCATGAAGTCCTGTGGGGCTGGGAAGAGTGGCCTGAAGGTGAATCCTCAGTCCTCGTTCAAGGCACCTTAAAAAGTAAAACCACTTAGAGAGGTGAATCAAACATCAGAGTACCTACAAAAATGGTTTGAGTGCCTGAGAGAATGCTTGAAATTAACCATGAAGGGCATGTGTCGATCAACAAGAAAAAATACAGGAAATGCGTTAATTTGAACCAAGGTTCAAAGTATCATTATGTATCAGTTCATATCGGTTGATATGTATCGTTTCAGGATGCTTCCGATATGCCCTTACAGTGAGTGTATCGGGGGTCTGACCGGTTCAGAGAATGGAGGAGTCCTAAACCGACTCCCCTTAATCAATTTAAAAAAAATTAAAAAAACAAATATCGAAATGCCCGATACACCCCGTATCGATATTTTGAACCTTGATTGTACATTTGGTTCGGATTAATTTTCATTGTGCTACTTATCATCTCTTGCTAAAACAAAATTGTATTTCTTGATGGGAATAGAATGGTTGGGAATGGTGGGAAGGAAATAGAGAACAGCATTTGGTTTAACTTTTCCAAATAAGCAAAGTACTTTGCCAAATAATTATAAAGAATAATAAATATGTTTAATTTGAGAATTATTATGCATGATATTTATAATATATTATATTGCATCATTGCATATATGTTGGGCAAAAAAACCCTGAAAAAAAGCTTCCATTTCAAATCTAATTTTGTAAAAACTTTAATAAGTGGAAAAAATATATTCTCAATATATAACCAAATTAAAATAAAAAGCATGAATCTCTTTTAGGTACTTGTCAATTGTCCTATAACATCTAATGTTTTCATTACCTCAAAATAATGGATTTTAAAAGAGGATACGTATGTGATACTAAAATCAAAACACCAAATCAGTAAAACTATATCTGATAAAGGTTATTAAATATTTTTAAAATATTCAAAGATCATAATGGGGGGCATTTGAGGTTTTTACATAATAAAGTGGTAGTAATTCAAGAAGAGAGAAGATTTGTTAATTAATCGTTTTCTACTTTAATTTCTCTCTCACCTTTTTAAAAATATAAAAGTTGCTTTCTTATCTTTTATGTACAATTTCCCTTCTCTTATTCCTTTATCAGTAATATATGATTGACAAGTGTTCTAAAAATTTGTCCACCATTCTTACAGTTATATTCAAGTAAAAACTCATGGAGAACCACTTATAAAACCAAATCATTCTACAGTTTTAATTTCAGTACTCAACATTGAATGCTTATTTTTTAATAGAAACTATATGTTCATTCTTATTAAGCCATTCTTCGTTGTTTGCTAATAATCTTATTAAACAATTCATTCTTCCCAACCTTCAATCTATTTTTAACAAAGGTCATATATATTGTAGTAGAGGTTTTCATACGTAGCAACTTGATTCTCTTAATAGGGCTTATAAGATCAACCTAAACTACATGTGGTTCAAGTATGGCCCAATAGTGGCGATTTTAATTGTTAAGAATTATGGGGTGGAGTGAATGAGGGAATAAAGCCAATGATAGGAATTGGCTGATATGAAAAGAGGCATTATTAAAGCTTTACCTAGGGATGTGTAGAAGTGCGTGTTTCAATCTTTGGAATTTAAGAGTTGTTGAAATTCGAACTGAAGGTAAACATGTTTTAATGAACTATATATTTGATTAATAGTGGATATATTTCCAAGCAATTTAAGTAATTAAGGCTAATGGGACAAGATGCCTTTCAAGACATTTTCTCTACTATCCTATTAATTATTAAAAGGTTGCGCTACGGTATGAGTTACCATCTACTTGGATTAAGTCCCCCATATCACTAATACCTTATAAGTTAACTATAAGAGAGTAAAAAGCCATAAATTTTTTTAAGACACTCATAGAAAATGCATATTGGATTATTGTGTGCTCCAATGGCAATAGACATCTCACTTACTAATATCATCTGGTCCTTTAGTATAAAAACCTACTAAAGGTAGGGGCATTTAAGTATTTAATATACATGTATTATTATTAATATTATATAATTAAATTTAACTTAACTAATATTCACTTTATAGTATAGATAACATTCAATGCACACACATAATTTTTTCTTTTTTTTTAAATGGGACCCCTCTAAGACCCCAAATAACTTGGCCTAACCTTGGGTAATGACCTGCAGGATCACCCACACAAAAGTCATAAGAAAAGAAAAGAAGAGACCCAAATTTAGTAAGAGAATGGCAACAACACTTGCATCCAAGGACAAAGTTTCCTCTAATAGACAACAGTTCAAAATTGCCACGGAGGAGTTCACACAACTCCTCCCCACAATGCCCCACAACACATATTCGTCATGTATTGGGAACATCTCCTGATGATGATATCATTGGTTTTGATACTATCATCGAGAGGTGTTCCCAATACACGATGGGGATGTGCTGTGGGGCGGGGATGTGAACTCGCCACGGAGGACCAATTGTCCACCAACCAGGGTTGGATATCAGTGCAAACTCAACCCATAAAACACATATCTTACTATCATCTAGAATGAGGGAAACACAAGCCTTGCAATAAAAGTTATGGCATCCACCCTAAACTCATCCAAGTAAGTTCTAAGTCAAGTTTGATCTAAAGAAACTACAATAGTATGAGTCAAACTAGGGCCAATAAATCGGTTGCTGCCTTTGGGGATGATAAGATGCCAAACCTGGAGGGTCAAAAACATCAATGATTCCATGTTTAATTTTTAACTAACTTCTTTGGCTATTTGGAAAAATTAACCAAGTGGCCTCCCAAAATTAGTCAAATTATATCAACCAATCAAATAACGTATATACCAATATTTCAACTAAATTAGCCTATCCAAATGAAGACTGATAAGGGCGGATTTGGCCCTCCAATGATATTGTGACATATGACACCTTAGAACAATTAGGTAATACCTGAAACTACTTTGGCAACAACTTGCCTTAGTCAAGTTGATGGTGTCCCAACCACAGGCGCGGCCTGGCACAAGTGCGACCTGACGGCCTAGCCCTGGCGCGACCTGACGAACTAGCCCTGACACGAGCTAGCAACCTGGCACAGGCGCCGACTTGGCAACCTGCGAGACGTGCTCACCGACAAATTCGGCATGCATATCCTAACACTCTCACGATCTTTAGAAGTTGGCCCACGTGCCGAACGATCCGGAGTGTGTTCAACGTCCATGGCAGTTACCTCCAGTAATCTCGAACCACTTAGACAACCTCGCAGAAATCTCGGATATGGTGCCTGAAGCCCACGCCAAACAATGCCTATATAAAGGTACCAACCCAATGGCAAGGGGGCAATCAAGCAAGCAAGTAAGCAAGTTCTACCTCTCAAACTTTGTGATTTTTAGCTCGCAGTCTACTATGAGAGTACTGACCTAAGCATCGGAGCAACCTCACCGGACTAGCCACCCCAGGTCCTCTGACATTTGGTTCCCAGCAGGTCTCTAAAGAGCAACGAAGCTCATCAATTCAGCTCGCCACCAGGCAGCTCGACACCTAGTCATCCCAACACCTCATAGGCAGCTCGACACCTGGTCAACCCAGCACCTCACAGGCAGCTCGGCACCTGGTCAGCCCGACACCTCACAGACAGCTCGCCACCTAGTCAGCTCGCCACCTCATAGGCAGCTCGACACTATAGTCAGCTCGCCACCTAGCTTGCCCAGCTCGACTCAGCTCGGCAACCAAAGTTCACTTCGGCCTGAGTCATCGGCCACTTGGAAGAAAACCAAATGACGAGGTACTTACCACAAAAAAATGGCCATCACCCAAAAATTGATTCATCAATTGGCGCCATCTATGGGAAACACTACAAAAAGCTAAGTTCTCATCTTCTGAAAGACTAAGTCCTCTTCTTCAAGAAAGCTAAGTTCTACTAAAAGCTCTCACTTTTTAGTTTCCATTTTTTTATGAACTCAAAGACTATGCAGGAAGTTGATGGCCAATAGACTAAGCAACTCTACCAACTTTATTTTAACTCGGATAAAGCCTCATCAGTCCTCTTTGCGAGGCACCCTCTGCAAAGATGAGCTCTTCGTGGCTTTTACGGGAGTAGACAGCCAATAGACTGCATGGACGCCCCTGTCGGTTGAGCCTTCTAAGGCTCCCGTGCGAGCTGTGACCTAAAGTCAGTAGTGTTATCCCCACTCCTATTAGCTTCTTGTAGGAGTGGGTAACCGACGTCACTAACAAGGCTGATGCAGCGCAGCCGTGGCCCAGGCGCGACCTGGTGACCTGGCTCTGGTCCTGGCGCGACCTGGCCCTGGCACAGGCGCGTCCTGGCCCTGGCCCTGGTGCGAGCTGGCGGCCTGGCCCTGACACCGACCAGGCGGCCTCGCCCAGGCACAAATTGGCGAACTGATAAAAGACATTGGCACTACGAAAAGTCTCAGTCGCCTCCTCGGCATGGGCGGACAAGTCCCAGTCGCCTCTTCGGCATGGGCAAAATCAAAGATCAAGGAGAGTGGACTACGAGTCGCTCCTAGAGCCTAAGGGCTAAAATACCACATAAGACCCAGTCGCATCTTCGGCATGGGCAAGATCAAGAAGAGTGGACTATGAGTCGCTCCCAGAGCCTAAGGGCCAAAACACCAAACTAGCGAAGACCTCTTCACCATATAAGACTTAGTCGCCTCTTCGACATGGGAAAAATCAAGGAGCGGACTGCGAGTCGCTCCCAGAGCCTAAGGAATTGAATCGCCGCTTACGAGCTCATCGAATTATTCATTCCGGGCCAAAAGGAGAAATCTATTCCCTTCGTCGAGTTACTTTCGGCTCAGGAGTGGGGGGGGGGAAATGATGAGGGCAGATTTGGCCCTCCAATGATATTGTGACATATGGCACCTCAAAACAACTAGGTGACACCTGGAACCACTTTGGCAACAACTTGCCTTAGTCATGTTGATGGTGTCCCAACCACAGGCGTGGCCTGGCACAGGCGCGACTTGACGGCCTGGCCCTAGCGCGAGCTAGCAGCCTGGCACAGGCACGAGCTGGTAGCTTGGCACAAGCGCAACCTGGCGGCCTGGCCCTGGCGTGACTTGGCAGCCTGGCCCAGGCGTGACCTGACGGCCTGGCCTAGGTGCGACCTGGAGGCCTGGCACAAGCGCTAACCTGGCGACCTGCAAGACGTTCTCACCGACAAATTCGGCATAAATATCCTAACACTCCCACAATCTTTAGAAGTTGGCCCACGTGCCGAACGATCCAGAGTGTGGTCAACGTGCATGGAGGTTACCTTTAATAATCTCAAACCACTTAGACGACCCCGCAGAAATCTCGAATATGGTGCCTGAAGCCCACGCCAAACAATGCCTACATAAAGGCACCAACCCCAATGGCAAGGGGGCAAGCAAGCAAGCAAGTAAGCAAGTTCTACCTCTCAAACTTTGTGATTTTTAGCTCGCAGTATGAGAGTACTGACTTAAGTATCGGAGCAACCTCGCCGGGTTAGCCACTCCGGGTCCTCTAACATTTGGTTCCTTGTAGGTCTCTAAAGAGCAACGAAGCTCATCAACTCAGCTCGCCACCAGGCAGCTCGACACCTAGTCAGCCCAGCACCTCATAGACAGCTCAGCACCTGGTCAATCCAGCACCTCACAGGCAGCTCGGCACCTCATAGGCAGCTCGACACTATAGTTAGCTCACCACCAAGCCTGCCCAGCTCGACTCAGCTCGGCAGCCAAAGTTTACTTCGGCCTGAGTCATCGGCCACTTGGAAGCAAACCAAATGACGAGGTACTTAGCACAAAAAAATGGCCATCACCCAAAAATTGATTCATCAATTGGCGCCGTCTGTGGGAAACACTACAAAAAACTAAATTCTCATTTTCTGAAAGGCTAAGTCCTCTTCTTCCAGAAAGCTAAGTTCTACTAAAAGCTTTCACTTTCTAGTTTCCATTTTTTATGAACTCAAAGACTATGCAGGATGTTGATGGCCAACAACAACTCTACCAACTTTATTTCAACTCGGATAAAGCCTCATCAGTCCTCTTTGCGAGGCACCCTCTGCAAAGATGATCTCTTCGTGGCTTCCGCGGGAGTAGGCGGCCAACAGACTACATGGACGCCCCTGCCGGTTGAGCCTTCTAAGACTCCTGTGCGAGCTGGTGACCTAAAGTCAATAGTGTTGCCCCCGTAGGTCGAGCTCCTATTTGCTTCTTGTAGGAGTGGGTAACCGACGTCACTAACAAGGCTGATGCAGCGTAGCCGTGGCCCAGGCGCGACCTGGCGGCCTGGCTCTGGTCCTGGCGTGACTTGGCCCTGGCACTGGTGCGTCCTAGCGGCCTGTCCCTGGCTCTGGCGCAAGTTGGCAGCCTGGCACAGGCGCGACCTAGCCCTAGCGCTGACCTGGCAGCCTGGCCCAAGCACGAACTGGCGAACTGATAAAAGACATTGACACTACGAAAAGTCCCAGTCGCCTCCTCGGCATGGGCAAAATCAAAGATCAAGGAGAGTGGATTACGAATCGCTCCCAAAGCCTAAGGGCTAAAATACCACATAAGACCCAGTCGCCTCTTCGGCATGGGCAAGATCAAGGAGAGTGGACTACAAGTCACTCACAGAGCCTAAGGGCCAAAACACCAAACTAGCGAAGACCTCCTCACCATATAAGACTCAGTCGCCTCTTCGGCATGGGCAAAATCAAGGAGCAGACTGCAAGTCGCTCCCAGAGCCTAAGGAATTGAATCGACGCTTACGAGCTCATCGAATTATTCATTCCGGGCCAAAAGGAGAAATCTACTCCCTTCGCCGAGTTACTTTCGGCTCGAGAGTGGGGGGGCAAATGATGAGGGCGGATTTGGCCCTCCAATGATATTGTGACATATGGCACCTCAAAACAATTAGGTGACACTTGGAACCACTTTGGCAACAACTTGCCTCAATCAAGTTGATGGTGTCCGAACCACAGGCACGACCTGATGGCCCGGCCCTGGTGCGAGCTGGCAGCCTGGCACAGGCATGAGCTGGCAGCCTGGCACTGGCGCCACCTGGCGGACTGGCCCTGGCGCGACTTGGCAGCCTGGCCCAGGCACGAGCTGGCAGCCTAGCCCAGGCGTGACCTGGTGGCTTGGCCCAGGCGGGACTTGGCGGCCTGGCACAAGCGCCGACCTAGTGACCTACGAGACGTACTCACCGACAAATTCAAAAGCAAACCAAATGACGAGGTACTTAGCACAAAAAATTGATCATCACCCAAAAATTAATTCATCAAGTACCAAATCAACAGATTTGAGCCACTAAAGCGGTCTCCCAAGATCGATGATAAATCTATTCATTCAAGTGATACCAAGATTTCAACCAATCTTGGCCATACAAATAATGTATCAAATCAGACCAAAAAGTCAAGGCCATTAACGTGTGGGTCTCCTAGAGCTAGAGCAAAGGGCTAATCTTGCCCATCTAAGTCGTGTATCAAATCAAACCAAAGATGTTGTTTGTCAAAATAGTATCTATAAATATAATAAATCACTAGATCTGATCCATCTAAGTGATGTGTTGCGGTTTTTATATGGTAGAATATATCATATTCGTCATCAATTAACATCAGACACCACCCAGCCTCGACCATTGCTTTGAAAGCACAAATTGATATAGGTGATTATTAGATAATTTCTCAATCAATGTTAACACCATCAGGGGGTTTGACATTAACTTCAAAACAATAATGTTAAATAATAACTAACAATTAAGGATGCCAATTAAGGGAGTCTTGTCAGCCCCTTGATATTGCTGATCATCATCACCCTGTTGTAGATATTGCGGATATGTACACGTGTACACTGACAAAAAATAGACAGCAGAACATTTATCTTATACATTCATGGGCGCATGCTTTGATTGGTATAGCCATTAATCTAACATTATTACAGCCATTCTAATTATATATACATTCTATTCAATTCATCGCACACATTTTCATTGAGGCTACGTTAATTTGGTTTGAAAGAAAAGAAGGGTAAGGAAAAGAAAGGAGGGGAACTTAATTTCAAACCAAACACAGCGTAAAGTTAATTAGGCTGCTTCCAAATATAATTTACAAAAGGACATAAAATTAAAGCATTCTTTAGATTGCACATAAAGGTGACAAGAAACAAATGGGGATTTTGATTTTTCCATCTAACTACAAGTTTGAAGGAATTGATCGATGATGAAGTACACAATGATTACACTTGTGCATTATTTAATGCTGATTGGGATGGTTCGTTCAAGTTTTGATCATGCATATATGGCATGGTTCAAATCCACTACCTGAGAAAAGAAAATAAAAATGACAACTTGTGTGTTAGTCCTTTGCTTCAACAGCTTCTCCACGTAGAGTCCAGATTGAATAGTAATGGTTGTTGCTGCACGGCATCGGCATCAATAGCCTTAGATGAAGAAGATGCAGGGAAGTTTGAATTTAAATCAGTTATGAAGCGGGAGTTCTCTTGCAGTACTGGATCTGGATGAATTGATGAGCTTAAGTCGGTCATTGTTGCTTTTTCTCGGGGTTGAAGT